>NW_022631010.1:8209538-8809538 GCF_010015895.1 Lontra canadensis
TTTATTTATTTACTTGACAGACAGAGAGATCACAAGTAGGCAGAGAGGCAGGCAGAGAGAGAGGAAGAAGCAGGCTCCTCGCTGAGCCAAGAGCCCGATGCGGGGCTCGATCCCAGGACCCTGGGATCATGACCTGAGCCGAAGGCAGAGGCTTAACCCACTGAGCCACCCAGGTGCCCTATACTTTTTAAAATTGTGATACAACTTGCACACCTTAGTATTCACGCTTAAAGTATATAGTTCAGCGGTTCTTAGTATATTGGCAAAGCTGGACTGCCATTACCACTACTGGGATCATTACCTGAGCCAAAGGCAGAGGCTTTAACCCACTGAGCCACCCAGGCGCCCCTATAAATAAAATCTTAAAAAAAAAAACCCACACAATAAAATAGACATTTCTGAAAAATGTTACTAAAGAAAGAAAAGGATAATAAAAAGATAACATTTGTAATAAGAACAACAGAGCATAGACATTTCAACAGACAAAAATATTAGGTGTAATTTTGTAGCTACAAATTTGAAAATTTAGACAAATCTATGAATTTTGTGAATGAAATAAAAATTTCCAATAAACATACAAAAAGATGGAAAATTTCATAGAAAGCAGGTTTGGTTTCTTCATATGCAATAACTTCCTAACGAACTGGAATGGTCCATGAATGGCATGACCTAGGTCTCTAGGAAGGGAATATCAAAGGCTTAGATGCAGGTTGACCAGTTGTCAGGAGCAATGAAGGCACTCTTAAGAGGGACTGAAACAGAGAATTCTCTTTCTTTGATTTCCATGGTCCACCTCCCTTAGCTGTTTGTTGTTTTTTCCAGTGGCCCTTGTTATGGGCAGCAAAGCTTCTCTGACAATGTCTTAGAGACAAGTAGGCAGCAGAGAGGCAGTGGCTATGGCCAGGAGGTCAGAGCAGAGTCCCCTTACTACCACCAGCTTCCCAGATTCCTATGTGGGGATGCTTCTGGAATAACTGGTTAAAGTCAGGGCTTGTGTAAAGACTGGGCTCAGAGCAGGGCTCTGGCATAAAGGGCAGGAAGTGACCAGCCCACAGACCAGACCACAGAGGTTGTGACTCACTGGTTGGGTGGGATGCAGGTCACGCCCTGACAGGCCGGCTACCACAACTATAGGTCAGATTGGAGTTGCACTGGAGGTGGGCAGAGCCAACCTGAGGGATGGGCTGCATTGAAAACCCCCATCCGTGTGAAGACCAGAGAAGTGGTCTTCACAGAAGACCACAGAAGTTGATCTGAGCAAGGGGCAGAGGGACTGCTATGCCATGGAAGGAACCTACAAAATTTCCTGGCTTTGGCCTCTGCCCTCAGCCCTAGTTCTGTTCTGCCCACACACCCACACTGACCCAGACTGGGAAACCTCACAGCCTTGCCCAGTCATGGTCAAGCCAACCATGGCCAGCACACCCAGTTGGTGACGCATCGTTGCCACACTGGCAGGCCTCCTGGACTGGGCTGGGATTGGCCAGCCAAGTCCTGGGTCCTGGCCTTGGGCCATTTCACCAGCCTGTCAGGGTGGAGTCAGTTTTCCCTGAAGGACACTGCCTTCCCTGAAGGAGGATGTGAAATGTTTCTCTGTCCTCCTAGAGCTCTAAAGGCCATCCTGGAGGGGGACAAGACTGGGGAGCGGAGACAAGGATATTTCTTTAAAAACAAAAAAATGTCAAAACCCCAAACATGCCCAAAGAACCTTACTCACACCTGTGATTCACAGAGTTTACACCTGGAACATTTCTGGACTCAGACAGAACATCACCGACCTGGGGCAGCTCATAGACACGAGTGTGCTCATCCCCGCACTGACTTCTTTGTTTGCAATTTCCGTGCCCCCTGCAGGGTCCCCAGCTCCCAACCAGTACAGATCTGAGCCCCCACTTACAGCTGCTAGGTGTCCCCATTGACCTCAGAAGAAGCTAATATTCCTGCTAGTCTTAGTTTGATTCTAACAGAAGCAGATTTTGGGTGTAAGTAGTTTGGGAGTGATTCCAGGAAGCAGTGGGGAAGTGATACAGGGAAGGAAGGAAATCCAAGGAAGAGAAGCTGAAGAAGTTGTCTTAATACCCAGAACTCTCCCTGGGGTGGAAGCCCAGGCTCCCTGCTCTGCCATCTTGTCCCAGGCGAGCCAAGAGCCGGGGCAGGTGGCAGGTGGCACTCTTCCACCACAGTGGTTCCAGTCATCCAGGTGTAAGGGAAAAGCAGGATTTAATTATTGAGTGGGAGAAGACTCAACAAATATTTGTAGGAGAGGATTTTTACCCACCCTGGGCAAATCACCTGGCGGGTTTTATTAGTTTGTTGTGATTGGTGGTGGGGTCTGCTCTGGATCGGGTGTGTGGCAGAGGAAAAGAAACAGGTTTCTTGGAAGATGCTGGGGGTTTTGTTTGTTTGTGTGTTTGTTTTTCCTTGTTTGCTGGGAGCTGGCATTGCCCCATTTCCGGGTGAATGGCAACGGAGTGGTTGTCAGGAAATACTCAAAAGTCAGAGGGTCATATCCGTAGATGCCCCAGAAATGACAGGAAAACTTGGAAGTGGGAATGTATTTGACTCCAGTCATTAGTGAATGTCTTGGCTCCAGAAATATGCGTCACTGGACTCCGTGTGGCTTACCACAGGGCTGCGGCAAGTCAAGAATACACAGACGGGGCGCCTGGATGGCTCGGTGGGTTAAGCATCAATCTCTTGATTTCGGCTCAGGTCATGATGGTGAGACAGCCCCACATTGGGCTTCACGCTGGGTGTGGGGACTGCTTAAGATTCTCTCTCTCTCCCTCTCCTTCTGCCACTCCCCACCACTCTCTCTCTCAAACTGTCACAAAAACTCTCAAATAAACAGTCACAAATAAACTGACAGAAACAGGTGTGAGTATGGGGAAATGTGGAGCTGGAGAAAGATGGGGACATAAATAGACATACAAGGATATCTAGGTTTTTAATTACAGTGATATATATATAACAAGATGAATCTAGACAACGATATTTGCATTTAGAGAAAGAGATACCCAGAAAAATACGAAGAGGTGTTACATATATATATATAATATGTATATTATATATATGTGTGTATATATGTAAATACATATATATAATATATACACATATATAATATATACATATTATATATATATAATCTGTGTGTGGTGAGATTGTTCATGGATATTTTCCCTTCCTGCTTATCTAATATATTCTGCTTTTCCAAAATGAACTTGGGTCATTTGACCAAAAATAAGGGTTGCTTTGTTTTGTTTTGAAGACTAAAGATAGAGAAAAAGTATACAACAGCTTGTAGGAAGCTGTCAGACTAGTGGACACCTTCACTTATCTCCCATCTAGGGTTGAGGCAATAGAGGGCTTACAGCATCAGGGAGGAGAGGGAACTGGCTACCCTAGAAAAAAGTTCAAAGCTATGCCCGTGGTCCAAATGGCCAATAACATCCCTCACCCCGTTTCTTTCTCTCAAAGTGTTGGGCTTTGATGACTATGCATTCGCAAACCAGCTGTTTCAGGAGGACAACCATGAGTCTCTGTGGGTATTCCTGATCCCAGAGGCCCTTTATACACATTTTGCTTCCACAGCCTGTGGCGCACCCTTCAAATAAATTCCACAAATAGGTCCATAATTACATGGACCCACGTAAACGACTTTTCATCCTTTGAGGGAGGATTTGAAAGATGAAGCATCAAACGTGATTGCTAACCCTGTGTGGGGACTAAGATGGTTTAGAAGAGGCATTGTATTTGTTGTTTGGTGCTGTGTAAAATTTATCATGAACTTGGGGCACTGGGTGGCTCAGTCGGTTAAGCGTCTGCCTTCGGCTCAGGTCATGATCGCAGGGTCCTGGGATTGAGCCTCACGTTGGGCTCCCTGCTCAGCAGAGAGCTTATTTCTCCCTTTCCCTCTACCTGCCACTCTGCCTACTTGTGATCTCTCTCTCTCTCTCTCTCTGTCAGATAAATAAATTAAATCTTTAAAAGGAAATTATAAACTTAGGAGCTTACACCTACACATGTTGAGGGGTGCCTGGCTGGCTCAGTTGGTAGAGCATGTAACTCTTGATCTCAGAGTTGTGGGTTTGAGCCGCACATTGGGGGTAGCATTTCCCTAAAAAAATAAAAATAAAAATAAAAAACCAAAAACCTACACCTATTTATTATCTTACACTTCTGCAGATCATTCATCCAAGCAGGCTTGACTGCGTCTTCTGCTCAAGTGTTGTAAGGCGGAAATCAAACTATGGTAGGGACACATTCCTCTCTGGAGGCTCTACTGGGCCAGAATCCACTTCCAGGCTCTTTTAGGTGTTGGCAAAATTCAGTTCCTTCGTGTAGCAGGACTGAGGGTCCCGTTCTTCCCTGGTTATTGACTGGGGGCCTCTCTCCTGGTTCCTTAATGGGGCCCACATCCCTTCTCGTGTGGTTCTCACAAACTTCTAACAGGGAATGACATATCAAGCCATTCTCATGCTATGAATTGCTTTTTCTTCTGCCTTCTTCTGTTGCTTTGTGAAAGGTTTATTGTGATTAGATCAGACCTATCTGGAGAACCTCCGTGTGTTAACGTCTATGGACTGGGAACTTCCATTACAGTTGCAGAATTCCTTGACAAAGTTGCCTAGGTTAGTGTTTGACTAACTAGGGGATGAGAATGTGGTGTGGAAAGAATCCCATCTTTAGCATTCTGCCTACTGTAGGCATAAAGTAGGCAGTTCAAGATGGACCAAATGCCCCACTTGAAAACATAACTTGAAGTGTTATTTTCAGCATAAGGAGAAATTACCAAAATAATGTTAAGCAATATTAAAATCTAAAGCAATATATATTATAATTTAAGTATTAATAGAAATTATAATTATTATATATCATTTAAATATTAATTATACTTTTAAGTAATGTATTTGTCTGCTGCTAGTTCAGCAGATAAATTTATTTATTTATTTAATTTTATATATTATAAATAATATTATAAATAAATATATAAATAAATAAATATATAAATAATATTATAAATAAATAAATAATATTTAAAACTTATTTATTTAAAAGATTTATTTTTTTATTAGAGAGCTGGAGAGACAACACAAATAGGCAGAGGGAGAGGGAAAAGCAGGCTCCCTGCTCAGCAGGGAGCCCGATTCGGGGTCTGATCCCAGGACCCTGGGATCATGACCTGAGCCGAAGGCAGCCGCTTAACTGACTGAGCCACCCAGACACCCCAAATTTATTTAAAAAAAGAAAGCTTGGGGTGGCTAGGTGGCTTTGTTGGTTAAGCTCCTGACTCTTGGATTTGGTTCACGTTGTGATCTTAGGGTCTGGGGATCCAGCCCTGTGTTGGGCTTTGCACTCAGCATGGATTCTGCTTGGGATTCTCTCCCTCTCCTTCTCCTCTCCCCACCACCCCATCCACTGCACCTGCGCCTATGCTCTCTCTCTCAAATAAATACTAAAAAAAAAAAAGAGAGAGAGAGCTTAAGAAAGAGTTGTATATGGATGAACAAAATGAGCGGTGTGTGTACATGTGTGTGCGTATGGGTGTGCAATGTGTATTATGCAGACTTAGAAAGGAAGGAAGTTCTGACAACTGCGACAACAGGATAAACTTGGAGGACGTTATGCTAAGTGCAATTAGCCAGCCACAGAAAGACTGATATTGTCTGAGTCTTCTCATATGAGGTACATGGAGAAGCTGAATGACCAGAGCCCGAAGGCAGAGAGGTGGGTGCCGGGGCTGGGGGGAGGGGCACAGGGAGCTAGTGCTCAGTGGGTGTGGTTTCGGTTGAACAACGTGAGAAGAGCTCTGGAGATGGATGGTGAGGATGGAGTCCAACCAGAATGTCCTTAATACCGTTGAACTTCATACTGAAAAATGCGTAAGACGGCAAGTTTTATGTTATAGGTACCTTCCCACAATTAAAAACGAAGAAAAAAAATGTTATATAAAAGAAATAGTGGTGAGCAAGGAAACTAATAAAATTTTAAACCAAGTCTAAGTGATTCTTGTTTATATTATTACACAACAGTACTGATGTCATGTTATTAAAAGAATCAGAATTTATTATTAGTATTTTTATTTTTAGAAATTAGAATTTAAAAATAACTCATTACAGGGGCGCCTGGCTGGCTCAGTTGCTGGAGCACGCGACTCTTGATTTTGGGGGTGATGAGTTCGAGCCCCACATGGGGCACAGAGATAACTTGAATAAATAAACTTTTAAAAAAAGATTTTATTTATTTATTTATTTATTTAAGACAGAGACAGCACAAGCTGGGGGAGAGGGAGAGGGAGAGGGATAAGCAGACTCCCCACTGAGCAGGGAGCTCAACGTAGGGCTCAATCCCAGGACCTCAGGATCATGACCTAAGCCCAAGTCAGATGCTTAACTGACTGAGCCACCCAGGTGCCCCATAAGCCTAGTCCCTGAAAACACCCTTCCTTCCCAGAAGTATCAGGGAGTGTGAATGCCATTGGTGTCCTCTGTGGGCGTGTCAGAGGTACATGCACGCATTTACAGTTCTGAGAAGTCCTGCGATTCAAAACAAACACAACCAAAGAACTTCCTAACATACCTTGAATTTAGCACAGCATGTCCCAAATGCATCTGATTGTGGAACCTCAATTTCCTGCCACCCCTCTCAGTAACCCTTGGGAAAAAAGGTTTTGTAGAATATGACTGAGAGGCACTACTTTATTGGGGGGGGGGATATTTTATTTATTTATTTGAGAAAGAGTGAGACAGAGAGAGAGCCTGAGCAGGGTGAGGGGGTAGAGGGAGAAGAAGGCCCTCCACTGAGCAGGGAGCCCATACGGGACTCGATCCCAGGACCCTGGGATCATGACCAGAGCCGAAGGCAGATTCCTAACCAACTGAGCCACCCAGACACGTTACTTTAATTTGTTGCTTTTTCACGCTGGCCTGCCCACCATTTTTTTGAAATCTCAGTTCCTTTTTTCCAAATGCCCATAAATATAGTATTTGAAGGGAGTCTTGGAAGACCTGTTATCTCCCAAAGTTTCTTTTCCCTTTCTTGCAGTATAATAATTTTTTAGCTGGGCACATGGCTGTCAAAAATAAAATGGACTCTGCCCAGCCTCACTCGTGGCTGGATGTGGCCACATGATTAGGTACTGGTCCATGGAAGATGAGAGAAAATTTTATAGGAAAAAGGAATATGCTCTCCCCTCTTCTTTCCCCTTACCTCCACCATAGTGATTGCAATGCAGGGGGGTAGGGAGCCATACTGAATAGTGCAGTTAAAAGCAACACAGAGCAGGAAGGGCAGAGCAAGAAGACCGAAGGAGCCAAAGCTTCTGGCAACATCACTGAGCTGAGATGCTATACCGCCTTGTACCTTTATGTCAGAGAAAACATCATTTCTACCTTGTGTGAGGTGGTATTATTTTTGATCACTGTCACATGCAACCAAACTTATTATTTTTTTTTAGGTGGAGGGTGGCGGTGGGGGGAGCGGGCAGAGCAAGAGAGAGAATCCCAAGCAGACTCCCCGATGCGGTGAAGCCCAATGCGGAGCTCAATCCCAGGACCCTGAGATCAAGAGCTGAGCCAAAATCAAAAGTCAGACAGTTAACCAACTGGGCCACCCAGGTGCCCCCCCCAAACCTATATTCTTACAAATGCAATCACCATGGGTGCCTGAGTGGCTCAGTGGGTTAAAGCCTCTGCCTTCAGCTCAGGTAGTGATCCCAGGGTCCTGGGATCGAGCTCTGCATTGGGCTCTCTGCTCAGCAGGGAGCCTCCTTCCCCCTCTGTCTCTGCCTGCCTCTCTGCCTACTTGTGATCTCTGACTGTCAAAAAAAAAAAAAAACTTAAAAAAAACTAAAACAAATGCAATCACCATTTATTGTTTTGTTTGACTGGAACAGTAGCTCTGTCACTTAGGAAATGCTTCCTCACCTTTTTTTTTTTTTTTAAGACTTTATGTATTTGGGGGGTGCCTGGGTGGCTCAGTGGGTTAAAGCCTCTGCCTTCGGCTCAGGTCATGATCCCAGGGTCCTGGGATCGAGCCCCACATCAGGCTCTCTGCTCAGCAGGGAGCCTGCTTCTTCCTCTCTCTCCCTGCCTCTCTGCCTACTTGTGATCTCTGTCTGTCAAATAAATAAATAAAAATCTTAAAAAAAAAAAAAAAAGACTTGGGACGCCTGGGTGGCTCGGTTGGTTAAGCGGCTGCCTTCGGCTCAGGTCATGATCCTAGCGTCCTGGAATCGAGTCACACATCGGGCTCCTTGCTTGGCGGGGAGCCTGCTTCTCCCTCTGCCTCTGCCTGCCACTCTGTCTGCCTGTGCTTGCACTCTCTCTCTCTCTGACAAATAAATAAATAAAATCTTTAAAAAAAATAAAAAATTAAAAAAAAAAGACTTTACGTATTTGTTAGAGAGAGAGAGAGCAGGGGGGAGGGACAGAGGGAGACAGAGAAAGAGAATCTCAAGCAGACTCCATGCCGAGTGTGGATCCTGACGCGGGGCTCGATCCCACAACCCAAGACCATGACCTGAGCTGAATTCAAGAGTCAGCAGCTCCACCGACTTAGCCCCTCAGGTGCCCCAGTTTCTCACTTTCTCACTGTGTAGTTGTTGGGGAGTTTGTAGGACCCCATTTTCCCGTCCATGGTGATGATTACAGGGATGGACACATGACCCATGTCCGCCAAGCAGAACTCTCTCTGGGATTTTTCTCTTCGGAGCTGACAGGGAAGAGCTTTTTCCTTTGCAGGTCATGAGGCTGTAAGAACTTGAGCTTGGAGCTTCTCAAAGATTGCGCTCCAGCTTCCAGAGGGGACTTAGGTCAGATTCCCCAGAAAGAGACTGAAATGAGGCTTCCCGTGTGCACTAGAGGATATTGAGGATATTGAAGGGTTTGTAGGGGTGACAGGAAGGGAGTGGGAAAAGTAGGAGGTGGGCAGAAGGAGGAAGCTGAGGTAGGGCGGCAATCCAGGTGAAGTACGAGCCTCATCTGGTCCTCGGGAAGCGCCGGGAGTGTTGATTCTACGCTAAGGTTGTCATGCCTCCTGGCGAGAGAACTGGGCTTGCCCTCTCCCGTACTCTCACTCAGTGATTAAGGGCTGCTCTGGGAAAGGCAAGATCCCATGCCTACGGAACAACTCCAGAAGTCCAGGACAGGCTTCCCACAAAAGTCACAGGCATGGGGGAGAATGGGAAGCGCCCATGGGCTGAACACAGGGGAGAGGGCTGCCCCAGGATCTCGACCCCGTGCTGGTAGTAACGGCTATGCAGAGGCTGAGCCCAGACGGAGCCTGCCTGGAGGTCCTCCGTGTTTCCTTCCCGGGGCCTGGACCTCAGTGGCTTGGCCCATAGGCTCCAGGGTTTTAGTGAGTCGCTACTGAGGGACAGAGATGGAGCGTAATCCAAGCAGAAGGTCTGGGGTCTCAGGGCCCCAGAGCCCTGGGGTCTGGGTGCAGAGCAGCTCGCAAACTCTGGGCAAGCAGGCTGTCAGCTCGGAGCTGGGGAAGCCGAGGCCCGTCTGAGGCTTGGGTAGTGGGAGCTGATACCCTGCCATGGGAGACTGGAGAAGGGTATCCTCACTTTTGGATTGGCCCAATCAACACCACACTTTGTATACAACACCACTCACTTCTATAGCTGCATTCTCCCAGTCCCGTACTGGGGTGTGCCTTGGCCCCCCCTGCAGCTTACTGCTCCGTGTGGCACTCTCCGAGGCGACTCCCCTCTAGGTGCTACGATTGCCAAAGCCCTGCTCTCAGTCCCCCTGGGGCTGCCCATCTGGCATCAGCTTCCATAGCAGATCCTGGTCACAGCCGCTCTGCAGTGGGCTCTCAGGAAGGCCCACCTCTGATTGGCTCTGTGCATCCAGATCGCACCAACTTTGCTGTGAGGGGCCTCCACCAGCAAGCTGCAGAAGGCCACCTTGGACATCAGATCCTCCTTGAGTGCTTGGAGGATGGGACAAGATCTGAGAGTTTTAAGATCCTCCTTTGCCGGGGCGCCTGGGTGGCTCAGTAGGTTAAGCCTCTGCCTTCAGCTGAGGTCATGATCTCAGGGTCCTGGGATCGAGCCCTGCATCGGGCTCTCTGCTCAGCAGGGAGCCTGCTTCCCCTTCTCTCTCTGCCTGCTGCTCTGCCTACTTGTGATCTCTCTCTCTGTGTCAAATAAATAAATAAAATTAAAAAAAAAAAAAA
The DNA here is from genome assembly GCF_010015895.1 of Lontra canadensis. Classification (NCBI taxonomy): domain Eukaryota; kingdom Metazoa; phylum Chordata; class Mammalia; order Carnivora; family Mustelidae; genus Lontra; species Lontra canadensis. Next base: position 8,219,724 of record NW_022631010.1, read on the forward strand.
GATCCTCCTTTGCCAAGGCCAAGTAGCTAAAGACTGGGGTGAAAGTATGATGACAGCCCAGTTCCTTTTCCTGGGGGTGTAATTTTATTTTTTTAAGATTTTTTTATTCATTTGAGACAGAGTGAGAGAGAGTGTTAGCAGGGGAGAGAGGCAGAGGGAGAGGGAGAGGCAGGCTCCTGGCTGAGCAGGGAACCCAACTTGGGATTCGATTCCAGGTCCCTGGGGTCATGACCTGAGCCGAAGGCAGATGCATAACTGACTAAGCCACCCAGGCACCCCTGGGGGTGTGATTTGATACTCAGTTCTGGAGGGATCAGGCTGAGGCTGAATCATCACCCCAATGGCTTCCTTGCTGGGCCTCCTCCCCTTCCCCATCTTGCTCCTTCTACCCCAGTCCCTTACAGGTTTCTCCTGGGAGCACCCTCTTCATAAATCACTTACACCTGAACCCTTGATTTGGGGACAACCTGATGCACACCCCAGAGGTTCATCAGGATGTTACTTTGTTATGGGACTCTCTGAGTACTGATCGACTAATCTAATTATATAAAATGCATATCAGTGATAACATCACAATGTTGCCCCAGCATCTGTTCCCCCTTTATCACCTGCACCCAAATTTCCTTGGTTAAACTGTCGCTCTCCCATTCTCAGGCATGCAGCTTTGGGGGATCAACCCCCTACCTGAGCTCCCACATGGACCCCAACTGGCTTAAGATAATCAACAGACTCCGTTGCTCTGGTTATAGAGATCAGTTCCACTGCGGGCAGGAAACCTGAGCTGATCCCGTGGGGACCCGGGGAGGCATCTGCCTGGGTTGCCAGGAAGGTCCAGAAAGAGACGGTGGGCTGGTGGCGCTGTCCTCTGTCTGGGAGAGGACACAGCCCCCAGGGACAGAGCTGAGAGGCAAAGAGAGAAGCGAGGGCAGGTCACATCATTTAAGCTCTGGATAGAAGAATGTTTCATTACTGGAGTCTCCAAATTCCCTTTTACTATTTAGCCAATTTGAGTCAAACTGTTTTTCTTTTATTTGCACCCTTAAGAATCCTTAGTTGTACTTTAATGATTCATTGACTTTTTCTGGAAGTAGCCCTATTTTGAGACTATTTTAAGAAGTTCCTTATACATTCTGAATGCTCCATTTTTAAGGGTGAAGTACTTTTCTTTAAGGGTGAAGAAACTTTTCCCCTGCAGGAAGGGGGGAATTGGTATTTAATGGAGTTTCAGTTTTACAAGATGAAAAGATCCTAATGGTGGGTCACAAAATATGAATTTATTTCACAGTATCAAACCAGACATTTAAAAATAATTAAGATGGTAAATTTAATGTTAGTTATTTTTTTTTACCACAATAAAAAAAAAGCAAGCAGAATGTGAGCTTATATATTTACCTAAGTGCTGCAAGCTGGGCAGTTCAAATAAGTGTGTCTTACGGCATGTAAGTTATATCCTGGTAAAATGGATTTTTATTTTTTTAATTTTTTATTATTTCTAAAGATTTATTTATTTATTTGAGAGAGAGTGCATGCACGTGCACAAGCAGGGGGAGTGGCAGAGGGAGAGAATCTTCAAGCAGACTCCCCACCTGAGCAGGGAGCCCAGCATGGGGCTCCATCCCACAACCTGGGAGATCATGACCTGAGCCAAAATAAAAAGTCGGTCGCCCCACCAACTGAGCCACCCAGGCGCCCCATAGTAAAACTGATTAAAAAAAAAAAAGTATTTCCCTATGGGGCCCAGCCTCAGGATGTCCCATAAGTGTACATTTCATAATGATGATCAGGATTTCCAGCAACAGGTCAAGCGCCCAACTCCATCACTGGACAGGCAACACCGTGGTTTGTCATCACACCCCCAGAAGATAACATGATGCAGTGATTTAAGGGACAACCATTAAATACTGTTGAATGAATGGACCCACCACTGTGTGGATGCCTGTTCCATATTCTCTTATTGATATTCTTTGATTCATATACTCAATCAACAAATATTTACTGAGTGGTCACTGTATGACATGTACTGTCCTAGGTGTTGAGGATTCAGTAGTGACCAAAACAGACAAAAATCTGGGCCCTCATGGGTTACATTCTAGTAAAGGAGATACACATTAATAATATAAATGAGCAAATGTATTCCACAATGGATGGTGGTAAGTATGAAGGAGAAAAATCAGTCAGGATAAGGAACAAGGGGGATGGTTAACATCACTGAGAAGGCGACATTTGAGCAAAGACTTCAAAAGCAAACCGCAGGGGCGCCTGGGTGGCTCAGTGGGTTAAAGCCTCTGCCTTCGGCTCGGGTCATGATCCCGGGGTCCTGGGATAGAGCCCCGCATCGGGCTCTCTGCTCAGCGGGGAGCCTGCTTCACTTCCTCTCTCTGCCTGCCTCTCTGCCTGCCTCTCTGCCTGCCTCTCTGCCTACCTGTGATCTCTCTGTCAAATAAATAAATAAATAAAATCTTAAAAAAAAAAAACAACAACCACAAAGGTCCACCTTTGTGCTTGGTGAACATGTCATGTGAGGCCGAGCAGGGAGGGAATTGCAGCGGGAGGAAAGGGAGGATGCAGACATGTCAGTTATATACGGTGGGGCGGGGGGTGGCAAGCTTCAGTGGGTGTGTGATCTGTGTTTGCATGTAGTCACAGAGAGACTCATGCTCAGAAGGGCCCCATGCATGCTTTCATGCTCTGCTACCACATCTTGACCATTTTTAATAGTTTTTAAATAAGGGACCTATATATATATAATTTTTTAAAGATTTTATTTATTTATTTCACAGAGAGGGAGAGATCACAAGTAGGCAGAGAGGCAGGCAGAGAGAGAGGGGGAAGCAGGCTTCCTGCTGAGCAGAGAGCCCGATACGGGACTCGATCCCAGGACCCTGAGATCATGACCTGAGCCAAAGGCAGCGGCTTAACCCACTAAGCCACCCAGGTGCCCCCATATTTGTTTTTAAAGATTTTATTTTTAAGTAATCTCCACACTCAGCGTGGGGGTCGAACTCACAACCCTGAGATCAAGAGTCAGGCTCTACCGACTGATGCAGCCAGGTGCCCCTCAACTGGTCTGTATTTTCGTTTTGCACTGGGGCCCACAGATTAGGTAGCTGGTCCTACACACAGTACTTTACTCTTTTGGATAGCCTATGCCTTTTCTCCAACACTCCCTTTGAAAGCGCAGATACTTCCAGAAAACATGGATGATTTGCAATTCTAATACACTGGTGTGAATTGCTTTTCCTCAGAGAGTAGTGACGTAGGAGACAGCAGTTGTACCAGTCAGGGTAGCTGTGTAACAGAAACCCCCAGATCCAGTGGCTTAAAACAGCAAAGGTTTATTTCCCTCTCACTCTAGGTGTTCATCATGGGTCAGCTGGGGCCTCTGCCATGAGTCATCCTCACTCCCGGACTGAGGCAGAGGGTGAGTGAAAATATGGGAAATTGTGTAATGGCCCTAAAAGCTTCTTCTCAGAAGTGACACCCATCTTGTGAGATGGAGCCCATTGTATCCCACTGGGTTCATGATGGGTGTGGAGCCTGCTTAAGATTCTCTCCATGTGGGGCGCCTGGGTGGCTCAGTGGTTTAAAGCCTCTGCCTTCAGCTCAGGTCATGATCTCAGGGTCCTGGGATCAAGCTCCACATCAGGTTCCCTGCAGGGAGCCTGCTTCTTCCTCTCTCTCTGCCTGCCTCTCTGCCTACTTGTGATCCCTGTCTGTCAAATAAATAAATAAAAATCTTAAAAAAAAAAAAAAAAAGATTCTCTCCATGTCCCTCTGCCCTTCCCCACCAAAAGAAGTGACACCTATCACTCAAATCACATCTCATTGGCCAGGGCCAATCACATGACGACACCCAGCCCTAAGGGAGGAGGAATCTAATCCAAACAGGCCCAGGAGAATTGGGCAGATTTGTTAACCAGTTCTAACAACTGATTTATTAAATAATAATTATTTATTTTATTTATTTATTAAATAATCCATCCTTTCTCTCTTTTCACTGTCCACTTACCACATACTAAATGTTTATTGATCCTCGGGCCTCTTTTTGGATCATCTTTCTGCTCCACTGATTCCCCCTGGGCATAGTTACTGTTTTAATTTCCATAGCTTTGTAATGCTATTGAATATCAAAGAAGATAAGTACTTCAGGGTTCTCCTTTGACACTTTTTTCCTGGTTATTGTCATCCTTTAATTTCTAGACTGAGTTGAGAATCACTTGAAGTCCTCTTAGCCCCTGTGTGACTTTGATTAGACAGGGATTGCATTGGAGACAAACTGACACCTCTTCACAATATAGAAGTTACTACTAATAAAGTCTAAGTATCTCAGTAAGGTCTTGTGATGTTTTCCAAGTATATTCAGTAACTTCCTACTCATTTGTCCCCCAAATATTTAGTTTCATAGTCATTGTGAATGACACCCTTGCTGTATTGTTTTCTAATAGTTATTCTAGCCCAGCAGAAGGGCTCTTGATCTTGACCTTCTTTGTAACTGTTTCATCAAGGAAGTTCACTACTGAACTTCCTTAATAAAACCGTTCTATAGCTTGTAATCTGTTTACTTCCAAATTATGATTAATTTTCCACTTTCCTCATTAAAAACAACAACCCAATCTTATAACTTCTCATTTCTGCAGCAAGAGGGAAACTGGCTGTGTGAACTGATGCAATTTTCATTTCCACTATTTTCTGTGATCTCATGACCACTTCTCTCCAGCCTGGCAAGCAGCTAGGATACTCTGTGCCCATTGGCTTTGGGAAGGGGTGACACAGCAGAATGCACAGGAAAGGGAAGTCATGTTCTTGGAATTTTTTTTTTTTTTAAAGATTTTATTTATTTATTTGACAGACAGAGATCACAAGTAGGCAGAGGCAGGCAGAGAGAGAGAGAAGGGAAAGCAGGCTCCCCGCTGAGCAGAGAGCCCGACGCGGGGCTCGATCCCAGGACTCTGGGATCATGACCTGAGCCGAAGGCAGAGGCTTTAACCCACTGAGCCACCCAGGCGCCCCTGTTCTTGGAATTTTTTTAAGACTTTATTTATTTGAGAGAGAGAGAGGGAGAGTGAGTTTGTGAGTGGGGGGAGGAGGAAAGGGAGAGGCACAAGCTGACTTCACGCTGAGCCCCATGCCTGACACAGGGTTCCAGCCCACGACCCTAAGATCACGACTTGAGCCCAATCCAAGAGTCAGACCCTGAACTAACTGAGCCACCCAGGTGCCCCACATTCTATGAATTTTTAGTTTTGGAGGTCTTTACCAGATTTAAAAGAATAGAGGAGGAGGTGACAGCCTTCATACCAGGTTCCTCAATGTGGCCTCTGACCTCTTCTGGCCCTTGAGCTGTTTAATTGTGGCCCATGATGAAGTAAGTACAGATATGGAGAGGAATCATTTAGAAACTTTTATAGCAATTTGCTGTCACCACAGTATCCAAATATTTGCATGATCAGCAGACTGGCCTCATTGTACAGTGTACGGACCAAAATATTGCTCTGGGACAACTGGAAGTGAAATGGAAGCTGCTTCATCACAGCTTATTTGATCTTCAGATTCACGTCTTTAGTTGATGTGCTTTAGTGGAGTGCTTCTTTAGAGTAACCAGAAGGCTCCGCATTGAGAGAAAGGAGGAGAGTTAGAAGGAAGCCAGTGGGTCTAGAACATCACCCCCACCCCCAGAAGCCCAGCCATAAATGCAGGGAGGGAGCTGGGAGAGGAGAGCTACCAGCCAGAGAACAACAGATACCCTTGACCGACTGGGAAACTGCAATCAGAGGGGGCCCATGCCCTTTTCTAAGTAGAGCCTGGAAGCAGCAAGATTCTATCATTTCTTTGAGAAATGAAAGGGCTCTGGGCAGAGCTGGATGGCTGGGTTGGAGATGGCCCACACAGTTCCCACGCACCCCGGCATGCGGCGGGGAGCAGGGGAATAATTTGCTGTGTGTCCAGAAGGAGCCCAGAGGCAGCGAAGAAGCATTAGGGTCACCTGATGTCCTCATGGACCCAAAGGAGGTGCAGAAGGAGCTGAGCAACAGAGACCTAGGAAAATGTGCAGCTGAGAACACGGGACACCGCAGCTACATGGATGGACCAACACCTAACGTCTAAACCAAAGTCTATCTCGGCAAACACTAGTGTAGAAACACAAGGGCCAGCTGCTTCCTCTTCCTGGAGGCCTTGGCACCACTGGACAGCCCCCTCCTGCAACTAAGATGGCAAAACAGGCAGTGAGGGGACATTCCCGTCCTAAATAAGTACGTTTCAGTCTCCTGGTGGCATGGTGACTCGTGGTTGGAATTCAGTGGAATTATTTAGAAAGCAGAAAAAATTGAACACCTTCCCTATTGCAAACTTCAATCAATGAACTGAGATTCAAGCCCACTTTTGCTTTGTTTAACCAGAATGACAGGTGTTAGTGGATACCTTCCCCTACTTCTGATTTTAAAGGTAATGCATCTGGAATTATACTGTATGGCATTTGCTATTGATTCCTCATGGTTTGTTTTTTTTTTAAGATTTTATTTATTTATTTGACAGATAGAGATCACAAGTAGGCAAAGAGGCAGGCAGAGAGAGAGAGAGGAGGAAGCAGGCTCCCTGCTGAGCAGAGAGCCCGATGCAGGGCTCGATCCCAGGACCCTGGGATCATGACCTGAGCCAAAGGCAGAGGCTTTAACCCACTGAGCCACCCAGGCACCCCGATTCCTCATGTTTTTAAAGATGTCTCTCTGAGTGTCTACTCCTGAGTCCTGAGTTCATCTGAAAGCAGTATTCGTGGACTCCGGGTGACCGCTCCGATGTCCTCTCCAATCTCGCTACAAACATGAATCTCCTCTTGGCACCCATATCCCATTACTGGAAGCAACGCTCTCATTTGCCTCTCCGTTTTCTTTCCTGTTCTCAAATCTTTTCATGTGCCTCTTTTTATCTTTACCCAAAAGAGTCTGTTTTTATCCAGTGTCAGGAGTTTTGTGGGCTTGATCAAAGGCTAGGATTTTCTGTTCTGATCTTGTAGCCTCAGAGAAGGAAAGCTATACTTTCTGTGGGTTATTTAGCAGAAGTAGAGGATGAGCTGAGAGTGAAGAGAAGGACCGGAACCCCAGCTAGGGTGGGGGACAGGAGGCTGGTTTCTTTCCTCTGCCACAAAGGGCTCTCCAAGATCTCACCAGCCTGCCTCTTCTCTCAGGACCCTCCTGTCACAACGTACTGGCCAGAACCGAGTCAGCCCACTCTCAGGCGACATCTGCTTTGTCGCCACTCACCTGGCTGTCTGCGTCACCCCCATCTGCCTAGGATGCCCATCTGGTGATCCCTGACTTGACAGGTGCTTCCCTGAGTTTTCACTTTCTAATTATCTAAGCCATACATGTATGTTTTGTGTGCTTTTCTGTATATGTATATTATTTGACAATGAAAAGAACTGAAAAACAATCTGCATATGGCTTTATATATGCACTTTTTTTTCCTGAAAGAATACAATGGCAAACTCATAATGGAGGGCGTTTAGTTTTTTTTCTTGATACAGTTATGTATTTAAATAAATTACTGTTTTTCGAAGCCTGGGAAATGACCAGGTAGCAGGGAAACCCCAGGTTGACCCCAGATGACCAGAGACGCTCTCCCAGGTCTGGCTTTGTCCAGACAGATTTCAACATGCAGCTGTCTCCTTCCTGGACCACAGACAACCACACCTTTGACCTGCTGCCCTCTGCCCTCATTGCAGACCTTCAATTACTCACTGTGTTTTGAACTTCAGGACCTAATCTTTGCCAGGTCTCATTCTACGGGGCTTTCTAAGGATCTCAAAGAGCAACAGGACGGTCTTTAAAAACAAAACCAATTCGTTCTAATCTGATTTCCCTTAAAAAAGAAAAAGGAGTCTTTTCCAGGGTAGAGATTTGAAAAGGAAGAAGCCATTCTGGGAACTGTCAGAACATATATTCCTTGAGCAGTTTTGGTTAAACAAGTCAGTGAGTGAAGCAGTGCTTGGATCTCCTGACTCAGCGAGGTCAGCCGAAGTGTGAGGAAAGGCTGAGCAACTGGGTCTAATAACAGAGAATGCGTGGGTGACTGGAGTCCAAGCAGCAGGAAGATGACACTGGGGATGACACCAGCTTATCTGGATGCAGGGTGGTGGGAAGAAGGCAGAATTCAGGCCCTGAGGGATTTGGGGGGAAAGAAGGAAACAGGGGTATAGCAAAGCCCCTGAGGTATGAATCCATGCATAAAAAGCAAAAAATAAAATGAGTTACACCCTACCTCTCCTTCTCCGCTCTAAGTAAAGATCACTCCAGCATCCTGGCAGGAATCTGGAAGTCTGATCTTTGGAGAAAGTTGTGAAATCAGGCTTTTTGACTGAGAAGCTGGGCAATACCAGCCGAGGTGGGAGGAGCCAACTGAGAGCAGGGGGCTAAGCAGAAATCGAGACTCCCAGCCTTTGTTGCCAGCTTGGTTCCCAGGCACTGGTGGCCAGCCCTGTCTGGGAAAGACCAGCCTCAGGGAAAGATCTAAAGTGACTGACCATGAGTACTCCCTTGTGAATGGCCCAGGCAGACTATTGTGTAGAGGCTCCATCCCATGGTCAACAAGACATGGAGCTGTGCTGGGTTTTGTGTCCTCACTCTTTTGCATGAGCTGACAGCCATGGATCACCTGGAAGGTCAAGACTGAAGCAAAGAAATAGAAAAAGCAACCTAGAGAAAAGACCGGTATGCAGGGAGATGGAAAGTTCACAAACCAACCATGAAAATCCTCCACGAGATTCATCCATTCATATATTCTTTCACTCAGTGAAGACTACTGGTGTCCCATGTGCCAAGCATGGCTCTAATGTGCTGGGAATACCACTGAACAAAGCAGAGAGGTCTGCCCTTCTAAGTGGGGGTGGGGTGAGGGAGTGAAACGAAACAATGAAGGATCACGCAGAGTAAGTAAGTAAAATTAGCGAGTTAGAATGTGACATTTACCATGGGAAAGAAGAGTTGAGTGGGAGAAAGGAGGCCAGGCGTGGGGGTGCTCTAGGCATGGATGGGACGAGAGTGTGGGCAGGTTGCAGCATTACTCATGGAGGCCACGGCCTTACCGAGAAGATGCAATCTGAGCAAAATTTTGAAGGATTGAGGGATTCTGGGCAGAAGGAACAGTCAGTGCCAAGGTGCTAAGGTGGGAGTGGGTCTGGAGAAGTCAAGGAACACTGAGGAGGCCAGTGTGACTGGAGTCGGTGAAGAGAGGTAGAAGAGCCAATGACAGGGGGCCAGGGGAGGAGAGAACACATTAGGGCACATCAGTCCCTGCAGACACCCGGGCTTTCCCTGTGAGTCAGATACAGACTCACTGTGGTGTGTTGAGAGGAATGACATGATGTGATGTATTTTTAAAGGACCATTCTGACTGTTATGCTGATAAATGAGTATTTATGTATTTTAAAAATATATTTTTTAAAGATTTTATTAATTTGACACGGAGAGAGAGCACAAACAGAGGGAGCAGGAGAGGGAAAAGCAGGCTCCCCACTGAGCAGTGAGCCCAATTCAGGACTCAATCCCAGGACCCTGGGATCATGACATGAGCTAAAGTCAGAGGTTAACTGACTGAGCCAGGGAGACGTCCCTGTTTCTTTCCTTTTTTTTTTTTTTTTTTTTTTTTTAAATAAGCTCTACACCCAATGTAGGGCTTGAACTCAAGACCCAAGGTCAAGAGTCACATGCTCTACCAACTGAGTGAAACAAGTGCCCTGATTAAGTGAATATTTACATTGGTAATATATTGAGATAAGAAAAGATGTTAGGCCACAAAATAAAATTTTATTGCCATAAAAAGAACACTTAGAACATTAAAGAGACTCTTTGGACAATGAAACCACGATAGCAAAAAACCAAAAAGCATGACAGAAGCATTGGAAGACAGAGGCAAGTAAGCCTTCCATAAAGGAGATATAAAACACAAAATATGGAAAAAAGACAAAAATACGAAAAACCGGAGAGAAAAGGTAGGGCCAACCCCTAAAGAAACAATTCCAGAAACAGAAAACAGAGACTTTAGAGTGAAGGAAATTATCAAAGAAATTCATTTCAGAAAATTCCCTAACACTAAAAGATACGAGTTACCAGAGCACCTATGCTGAAGAAAAATGGGCCAACAACAAGATGTGTCCCTGTGAAATGTCAGAACACTGAATGCAACTCTTTAAGCATCCAGGAAAAAAAAACCAAAAACAAAAAAACAGTAGCCAACCAAAGAACCTGAAATCTGAGTGGCACCAGACATCTCCACAGAAGTCACATGGGATGGTTGAGGGCTCTGCAGTCACATCCTCATCTCTGGAGGACAATAAGCAGGTAAAGAAAGGGCAACAGGCTCCAGAGGGAGTTCCCGATGACAAGGACAGAACACCAGGGTACATATAGAAATGGCAGAGTCTGAATTAGTGACAGTACACAGAAGATCGCATAAACAAACGAAACAAGATTGTCAGCTCCAGGGAAAGCTAAAAGTTGAGCCAGAAGGGAGATGTAAGTCATAATGTATGTCCTGGCTAAGCTGAAAATAGTAGGTTTATATGTTCTTAGTCACATCACAGTGTTGAATATGGATTCATCCAAAATGACACAGTTACAAGGAGAAAATGGAGGGCTTGCAAGTATGTGAGGAGGATAGGAGACAGTGAGGGAACGGAGCAAAATCTCCACTTTCTACCAGATAAAGTCAACTGGTTCGGCCTAGTACTGAAAATGTGTGAAGTGGTAATGTATCATGTAGAGAGCTCAAAGTGAATACAAGGAGATTCAGCTGGAAGAACCAAAGGTGGGTAAGGTGCGTGGTTTGTCCCTTGGGGAATGAGGGAGCAGGGATTGCTAAGAACAAATGATTTTCATAATAAGCCTGGTTTAACTGCTTATGAAAAATAAAGTTTAAAAAGAAAACTACCGTAGTTTCTCATTCTTTAGCTGGTCACAGCCTAGTCCCATGTAACCTAGGCAACCTTTATCTCCCAACTCTCCCAATGACCTGCCTGAACACGGCACCCATTACTAGTGTATGTGTTATGTGCGTGTGGGGAGGGGGGACAAGTTCATCCAAGTTCCCTCCCATCTGCCCTTGGTCCAGCTCAAGTCCTGTCTCCACCAGACCCGTTCGGAGCCTGCTGAGCCTCCTTCGCTCTCCAATCCACTTGGCAAAACAACAATGGTCTAAATTATTAGTGGATGAATATTACTTATTACATTGGCTAGCTAGTTCAGATATGGAGCTCTCCTCCCTAAGTAAGTTGTAAACTTCTAAAGGAAGTGCAAGATTTCTTTTTGATATCTGGCAAATGTCCATAGTAGGTGCCCAAAAAACATTTCATGAATAAACTCAAAAGTAGAATTCAAGGTGAATTAACAGACAGATCTAAAACAAAGTCTGGAGATAAAACGAAGGTTAGATTAAAGCTGTGACTGTTAATGGTCAAGGCATCTAGAGGACCTAACTGTATCAAGATACAGTGTCCTTCAAAGCTCTGTGGTCTACTTTTTCGGTTAATGTTTAAATTGAGTTGTTTTAATAAAGAGATATCTTGCCCCCAAAGTACTCTCAAGTTCCAAGTTTTGGTGACGGTGATTCCAGGCCTTGGAAAGTAAATAGTAAATGTACTCTACCCTCCCAGCAGCCCTGGGAGAGCAATACAGTGGAAGACAATCTTGAGTCAATGTTCAGAATGAGCAGGAGTCCTTGATCTTGGGCCCATTCATTCTATGCTCTTTTGGCCCCACTGTGGTTTCACTTCCATTAAATGGAGAAGATACGGGGTGCCTGGGTGGCTCAGTGGGTTAAGCCGCTGCCTTCGGCTCGGGTCATGATCTCAGGGTCCTGGGATCGAGCCCCGCATCGGGCTCTCTGCTCGGCAGGGAGCCTGCTTCCTCCTCTCTCTCTGCCTGCCTCTCTGCCTGCTTTGTGATCTCTCTCTGTCAAATAAATAAATAAAAAATCTTTAAAAAAAAAAAAATGGAGAAGATACCTGGCATTTGCTGACGTCCCCGAGAAGGGGGAACCTGGTGCTCTTGGCAAATACCCTGGCAATATGTTCTGAAGTCTTCAAATGTTCAGATCCTGGCTAAAGGGACAGGAGCCTGCAGCTATATCCAGAGATCTGTCTCAGTTCCAGTCCCTGGTGGTGACAACTCTTGCCTGGTGCCTGTCATCTCCACTCCGCCAGGCCACAAACCCTCCTAGCTGTGTTGGTGATTCAGCTGTAGGGGCATACTGGTCCTGAGGGTGGTGGTCTCAGAGCAAATTCTATGGATATTAATCCCAGAGAAAACCCTCCTGAAGGACCAATGCCTTAGCCAAGACTGGAGCATTTTCTAGTTGGCTCTTCTCCTGTTAGCAAGAGGAATGAAAGCATGGAGGTATTGGGAGACCCACAGAGCTAGGGAGGAAAGACAGCACCTCCAGTGTTCAGGGGAAACTCCTGAGTCGCAAAGCCTGCCTCTCACATATGCAGGAAAATATATCCTCCCTCTAACTGCATCTTAAATTACACAGCTCCCTTCCCCTGGCCTTCAGAGCACTTGAATGTGCTCCCGCTCCTGCCACCGACCTTCCCCACCTGTGGAACTTGTTTCCGTTTCTCACTGCTCACACGAAGCATCTTCACAAAGCCTCCCTGTGTTGTGTCTGTGCCATTTCTGTGAAGCTTCCTCAAGACACTGGGTGTTACTGGCTGGAGAATCATGGTGAAGCAAGGAGGGGGAGCTCTAAATTTTGGTCCCCCCCACTCAGCCATTGGTGCTGCCAGAGGAGGGCCAGGACCAAAGGGAAGAAACGGATTAAGAGGCACAGGGAGCCCCAAACAGTGCTCCTCAGGCACCGACACACTACAGGTCTTGTCAAAACGCAGGCTTGGATTTAACAGGGCTGGGACAGGCCCAAGATTCTGCATTTTTAACAAACTCCTGGTTGCAGGCCATGCTTTGAGTAGCAAGAGCCAAGACTGAGGAGGGAAAAGTGGAGAAAGAGGTGAGAACAGGGCCCACGGAAGGTGAGCGGGGGAAGAACAAGCTCCAGGCAAGGTGGTCTGCTAGAGCGACCGCTACACCACCTTGGGTCTCCGAGGACCTCCCCACAGGGCCTTCTGAGGCAGGGGCCTCTGTGGCCCACATGATGGCTACAATGGGGTGCTCTGGTACTCTCCCTTCCCCTTGCATTCCACAGGACTGGAGCACACAGTGTGCCTGCCAGCTGCATGCTAATAGAGGGCCAGAGGCTGGAGACTGTCTCATTCCCTCCATTCTGTCAGGGCAGGGAGCCCTGCCTTGGCTGGGGACAATTGCCATGCTAGCTCGGGCCCCTAACTCCAGGGCGGTTCCACCGTGGAACAGCAGATTCTATAGGCTGGGCCCAGGGATAGCAGATGGGCTCCTTCCCCCGCTGAGTTTCGCCCGAGAAACTACTCCCCGAAGCCAAAGGAGTGACCGCCTTCACTTCCTCCAACAGCAGCTTCCATTAACCCCGCTTACCGTGCGAAAGGCTGTGTGTGCAGCGCCCTCCCCCATGGTTTTATTTAGTCCTCACATTTACCCTCACAGGTAGGAACTGGCTTATCCCCACTGTATAAGGGAAGTGAAGCTCCAGACTAATTTGCCCAAAGCCTCACAGCTAATAAGACTCAACCCTCCCCACCCTGGCACTAAACCCTGACCGAACTCGTGAGGCCAGGAGCCTAGGGGATTATGTCTAAGAGAGAGAAGCCTCGAGATAGTTTAGATGACACAAGACAACCAAGGTGAGTTAATTTGGTTTATAACCCTTTGAAGGTCCCTCCACCAGCTTCCACTGAACCAGTAACAGAAGGCTCTTCGGTGCCAGCTGGCAGGGACACCCCAGGACCCCGAAGGCAGGAACGTGCAGGTGGCTGTGAACTGGGCTCCACGGCTGAGCAGAGTATTAGGTGGAGAGTGGACTCAACAGGTAGCACCAAATCAATCTGAGGAGCTGGCCTGCCAGGCAGCTGACAGGAGGGTCATCTAGGACCATCTGAATCAAATGGCACCAGCCCAACTACCCACACCTCGAAGGAACGTAACATAGCATCCTGGGATGGAAATGTACTTTCAACTTTGGCTCTTCATTTAAGAAACTGAAGTGCCCACAAACACTGTGCTAGACTTTGTGGGACTCTGAGTGAGACACTCTTGCCCTTAATGAAAACAACTAGCGGGTTGGGCACACAAGTAACTGTGGTGACCTGGAGAATTCTGCTCAAAGCTGCTTTACTACCTTGTTTCAGTTGGTTGTAGCCTCTCAGGAAGGAAGAAAAATCTAGCGATTTTTCAAGAAAATCCCCAAATCAAAACATGAACCTTTCTATTTTGAAAAACAAAATGCAGGCCAACATGTGTCCACTAGTGTACAACCTCTGCTCCTCACTGACCATGCTCAGTTTTTCCGGTTATGTCCTTAGCACCTCACAAAACCTGGCAGGAAGGAACATGCACACTGACCAGGCGAAACTTATCTATCTCCATCACAGAAGAACAGCTGATGCAACCGGGGAGGATTTTTAGCCTCAGAAATGACAAGGGGCCCGAGAGTTGTTGCACAAATAAGAAAATCTTTATGGGCGCCTGAGTGGCTCAGTCGTTAATCATCTGCCTTCTGCTCAGGTCATGACCCCAGCGTCCTGGAATCGATCCTGGGATGGAGGCCCACACTGGGTTCCCTACTCGGCAAGAAGTCTGCCTCTCTCCCCCACTCCCCCTGCTTGTGTTCTCTCTTTCTCTGTGTCTCGCTCTGTCAAATAAATAAATAAGATCTTAAAAAAAAAAAAAAAAGAAAAGAAAATCTTTATAAAGCTAGAGCATATGGTTCAGCCAACATTGTGGGGGACAGGGGTAGGGAGGAGGCTGCTTTTAGGTAAAATATACATTTGACAATTGACTTGGGTCCTCACTACTGTCTATGGCTCTGTCCACCTATACCCCTTCTTCACTTGCCTGGCCCTTAAAGGCATTTGGACTTTCATACTTGGTAAGGGGAATTCAGGCTTTGCCCTGAGTCCCAAATGTCCAACCTATTACCTAAGAATACTATCCAACTTGGTGTTTTTTTCTAAGGATTAAAATGAAACAGTAAGGAATAAAAGTGCTTGGTACATTTGGCAAAGGTTCAAGAAACATTCACCATTGTTTAGATTTCGATGTTTTCTAAAAAGGACCAAGATACACACTTACTGTCAATGCAAAGTTACAGGGAGTCTGTAAACAATACTTGAGAGGTACCTGGGTGACTGAGTTGGTTAAACATCTGACTCCTGACTTTGGCTCAGGTTGTCATCTTGGGGTCATGGGATTGAGCCCTGCTCAAGCTCCACAAGTCTGCTTCCCCTCTCCCCCATCCTTGCTCGTTCTCTTTCAAATAAATGAAATCTTAAAAAAAAAAAAAAAGGACCAAATTATTTGGTTTGGCCAAAACCTTCTGGTCTGACCTTTGCTTTACAAACAGTTCCCATGAGGGAAGCCTGGGTGGCTCAGCTGGTTAAGCCACTGCCTTTGGCTCAGGTCATGATCATGGAGTCCCAGGATCAACAAGACCCAGGATTGAGGCCAGCATCAGGCTCCCGGCTCAGCAGGGAGTCTGCTTCTTCCTCTGACCCTTCCCTCTCTTGTGCTTTCTCACTCTCTCAAATAAATAAATCAATCTTTAAAAACAAAACAAAACAGGTCCCAGTATAAAGTTTTATCGATCTCTTTACAACTCCAGTGTCAAGGCCCAGGAGCTTCAATTAGAATACTGGCCTAGCCACACTCCTCTCCCATTACCAAATGCACCTAACTTCAGAGGTTGCTTCACATCACACCCCTCTGTCCCTCATTCCCCGAGTGCTGATTTTTTCCCCCATATGCACTCACTCTGTGGGTAGTATCATCCAGGTTTTAGATATTGTCCCAACAATGACTCCCTAATTTCTATCCCTGGCCTAAATTATCTCCTGAACTCCAGATCCACAGTTTGCAATTGCCTACTAAACAGTTTCATGTGGATGTAGAGTACGCATCTATAATTTACCACATCCAAAAGTGAACTCACCTCCCCCAATAAACTTGTTCTACCCACAGCCCTCCAAATCTCAGTTGATGGCCCTTCCAGGCTTCTAGTTGCCCATGTCCATAAGCTCAAAGTAAGAGGATGACTGAAAAGCAGTCTGACCCACAAGGCCCATTCGCTAAAAAAGAAGGTGGTCCTGGGTACTGGGATCAAAGATATCATATAATCATTAACATGTTTTCTGAAATATACTTGAAATTAACTCACTGTAAGTCTAGGTTTAGATTTTGACATTTTAATTTCTTTTGAATATGTCACTTTGTGCAAGCTAGGAACCAGAATCAAACCACGGCAGTCTAGTCCATCTAGGGATCCAGGCTGAGTCTTGCAATCTTCAGCAGAATGACATCATAATGCAAGATGCTAACAACAGGTTTATAATCTCTAAATAACAACCACTTATCTATATTTTTTTCCTTAGGAAACAGCCAAAATCCAGTCCTTAAAGGCATGATATACAGAACATCTTGATCTACAAAGAACAGAATAACCCATATTTTATGCTGGCCAGCTTACTGGTGGCTGACCAAGGACTGGTGAACAGAGGGGTGTTTACCTTCTAGGAACTTGCTCTGAGACTTAAAAAAGTCCTGGCTGCTGTTAATAAGAAAGCAAGTAAAAAATATTACAGATGCACCTACACTGACATTTGATTTGCCAAGGTCTTCCACTAGAACACAAAGTGAGAGATGAGTGTAGGGGTAAGCTACTTAGATGTTTTCAAAATAAATTACTAGTAACATGAAATTTGACATATTAAATTCTTCCATTTGCTACCAGAACTGACAATGAGGACTATTTAAAAGAAATGCTGAACTCTAACAAGGGTGGCAGCAGTAACATTCTGCACTACACAAGAACCTCCTACTTTCCCACATCATTAACATTGCTACTCTTCCAAGATACATATTCGTGTGGAAAAACTTATCAGCTTTTGCCAGAGCCAGGAGATGAAAAATAGAGCATGTCCTAATTAGTTAATTTGTAATTGTAAGCTCAGTTGACATCTTGAGGATGGACCCGTAAAATCTGGCCATTCTTTTGTTTAACATCTGCAAACTGCAGAATGCCTTAGCCCTTTGCCAGTTTCCGCTCAGTATCTTAAAGCTGGTCTCAGTCCCATCTGTGACTCTTCTCCTCAGGGTTGAGGGTGGGTTAGCTAGTCATCAAAATCTGGAATGTCATCGTAGGAGTAACCCCGGTAGCCTTTGGATGCATAGTAGGCGATGCGCAGGTGGTAAAATCCTGGCAGGAACACCAGGATGCCAATGATCAGGACAGGAACGGCCCGGTCTGCCCCCTAGTGGCAGAAGGAGGCAAACACATTAGTACCATACAAACGATCACTTAAAATAAAACAAAGCCATAGGTTCAACCCATACATCAGTATTTTATACTCTTCAGAGCATTTCCTTTGGGTAGTATGCTACTAAGGGAACAGGTTTACATCTCTTTTCCTCCTTATTATAAAATGCAGAAAAACTACAAAGCACTAAAAATTATAAATAAATTGTCCATCTGCATCCACAGATATTTCCTTTATTTACTTCTGTTCTCCATTCTAGTTTCTAGTTGTGAACACACCACACCCTGTGCCTTGTTTTAGTCTCTTAATATAACAAGTAATTGCCAAAGTCTTATGAGAAGTTCTGCACTGGGGGTGGGAGACAGGCAAAATGGGTGAAGACAGTCAGAAGGTACAAATTTCCATTCACAAAATAAGTTCTGGAGATGCAGTGTACAGCATGCTGATTATAGCTAAAAACACTGTATTGTGTACTATTAGCAAGTTGCTGAGAGTAGATCTTAAAAGTTCTCATCACAAGGAATAAAACTAACTATGTGTGGTGATGGATGCTAACTAGACTTATTGTGACCATTTCCCAATATATACTATATTGAATCATGTTGTACACCTGAAACTAAGACATTATGTCAACTAATGGTGTCTACCATTCCACTGTAATGGATGCACCACAATTTTACTTAACCATGCCCCACCGACTGTTGGATACTTTAGTTGTCTCTCACTTTTTGTAACTGTACAGGATAACACAATAAACTTCTTTTTCTTAGCCTTTCAGATTCTTTCTTTAGTGTATATTCCCATAATCATAATTCACAGGTCAAAGAGGAAGAAATGGTGTTTAGAGTAGGGCTTCAACTATTTGGGGAGTTCTAGGAGGGAAGGGACTTTTGTTCATCCCTAGATCACCACCTGTACCCAATATATAAATAAATATATTAAATGAATGAATCCACTCTTATAAAATTGCTCTGCCTTATTTTTAGGTATAGTTTTAAATGTTTATACAGTTAAGCTTATTCTCCTTTTCCTCTGTGATTTTTTCCCATTAATTTTTTTTTCTTTTTATTAACATATATGTGTTACTTGCTTCAGGGGTACAGGTCTGTGAATCATCAGGCTTACACAAATCACAGCATTCACCATAGCACATACCCTCCCCAATGTCCATAACCCAGTCACACTATCCCTTCCCCCAACCCCCCAGAAACCCTCAGTTTGTTTCCTGAGATTAAGAGTCTCTTATGGTTTGTCTCCCTCCCTGGTCCCTTTTTGTTTCATTTTTTTCCCCTCCCTACCCCCCCCCACAACCCTCCCACTCTCCCTTTCAAATTCCTTGTATCAGAAAGATCACATGGTAATTGTCTTTCTCTGATTGACTTATTTCACTTAGCATAATAACCTCTAGTTCCATCCATGTTGTTGCAAATGGCAGGATTTCATTATTTTTTAAAAATAAATTATTTATTTTTTTAATTAACATATAATGTATTATTAGCCCCAGGGGGATTTTGCAGTTTTTGATGGCTGCATAGTATTCCACTGTATATCTATACCACATCTTCTTTACCCATTTATCTGTTGATGGACATCTAGGTTCTTTCCATCGTTTGGCTGTTGTGGACGTTGCTGCTATAAACATTTGGGTGCATGTGCCCTTCAGATCACTACATTTGTATCTTTAGGGCAAATACCCAGTAGTGTGATTGCTGAGTCATAGGGTAGCTCTATTTTCAACTTTTTGAGGAAGCTCCATACTGTTTTCCAGAGTGGCTGCACCAGCTTGCATTCCCACCAACAGTGTAGGAGGGTTCCCCTTTCTCCACATCCTCGCCAACAACTATCATTTCCTGATTTGTTAATTTTAGCCATTCTGACTGGTGTGAGGTGGTATCTCACTGTGGTTCTGATTTGTATTTCCTTGATGCCGAGTGATGTTGAGCACTTTTTCATGTCTCTGTCGGCCATTTGGATGTCTTCTTTGCAGAAATGTCTGTTCATGCTTCTGCCCATTTCTTGACTGGAGTATCTGTTCTTCAGGTGTTGAGTTTGATAGTTCTTTTTTTTTTTTTTTTTGAGTTTGATAGTTCTTTATAGATTTTGGATACTAGCCCTTTATCTGATAAGTCATTTTTCCCATTAATTTTAAGTCTTCCCTCAACTAAGGATTTAAACCCAGTCTAAAAATCTTTTTTTTTTTTTAATTTATTTATTTGTCAGAGAGAGCAGGCACTTGCGCACAACCAGGCGGAGTGACAGGCAGAGGGAGAAGCAGGCTTCCTGGTGAGCAAGGAGCCCAATGTGGGACTCAATTCCAGGACCGTGGGATCATGACCTGAGCCGAAGGCAGATACTTAACCAAGCCACCCAACCATCCCTAAAAATCTCCTTTTAACACGGCTAGTTACGCAATGTATATTGGTAGATTATCTACTCCATATAATTTTGATTGCGCTGTTCAAATAGAAATAGGAGTATTTACCTCATATAAGACAGTAAAAACTAAGTGAGGTAATATGTGTAAAGCAAGCAGCCTCAGCTGACACACAATGACTCAATAAATCCCAGCTTAAAACCAAGGAAAGAAAAACACAAAACAAAACAAGGAAAGAGAACTTGAAGGGGCTCTCTCAGCCTAAAGATGGGACTACGTGAACATCAGAAACAATAGCAGTCTACAACTCTCACAACTGACATACTTGGTGCTATTTCTGTTATCTTATTTTACATTTTCTACTTTCCTTCTTCTTTTTTTCTTTTGCAAGATATTGACTGTACATCCTTAGTGGGGTTAAAGAACTGCAAAGGAAATTTATAGTGCATTTAGCCTTCCTATACTTAGCATTAACACTCACGTTGGTATCTTTTTTTTTTAAAGACGTTATTTATTTTTATTTGTCAGAAAGACAGAGAGAGACAGAGAGTGAGCACAAGGAGCAGCAGGCAAAGGGAGCTGAACCAGGAGCCCGATGTGGGACTCAATCCCAGGACCCTGGGATCATAACCTGAATCAAAGGCAGCTGCTTAACTGACTGAGTTAACTTAACTGAGCCATGCAGGCATCCCTGTTATCTTATTTTTTTCAAGATTTATTCATTTGAGAGAGAGAGAGAGAAAAAGAGAGCGCACACGTGTGTGCACACATGAGCAAGTTGGGGATGGGGTGGAGCAGAGAGGGACAAGTAGACTCCACAATGAGCATGGAGCCCAACATGGGGCTCAATCTCACAAGTCTGAGATCATGACCTAAGCTGAAACCAAGAGTCAGAGGCTTAATGGACTGAGCCACCCAGGTACTCCCCGCAATATTATTTTAAAGCTATTATACGTATAACATTGAATAAGGCAAATAAGTAATGACATCACTACCATAGGGTAGATATACCCATACAATATCAAAGAAATTAAGCTCTAATTAAATTAACTCTAATCTTAAATTTGCACTGAAAACTGTTTTCTAAAAGATACCTATTTCTTGGGGTGCCTAGGTGGCTCAGTGGGTTAAAGCCTCTGCTTTCGGCTCAGGTCATGATGTCAGAGTCCTGGGATCGAGCCCCACATCGGGCTCTCTGCTCAGCAGGGAGCCTGCTTCCCTTCCCCTCTCTCTGCCTGCCTCTTTGCCTACTTGTGATCTCTGTCAAATAAATAAATAAAATCTTAAAAAAAAAAAAAAGATACCTATTTCTTGATTCCATTGCTTTTGAAAAGGTCTAGAAACAATCAAAACTGAAGCATGAGCACCACTAATGCCCAGTCTGTGATCTCTCTAAATGTACTTCCTATACAGAAACCAAGGCTCTTCGGAGAAATGGTTGTTTACAAGTTAGGAGACAGGAAATATATAGCTGGGCCTGGGATAACTTGCTGTGCCAGAAAGCAAGAAAGCTATCAAAGGCTACGTAGGCCATGTTTAAAAGAAAGAAGTAACATGAAGGAATCCTACTGACCAAACATGGAACAATTTAGATGCTAAAAAGAATATGGACGCCTGGGTGGCTCAGTTGGTTAAGCAGCTGCCTTCAGCTCAGGTCATGATCCCAACGTCCTGGTATCGAGTCCCGCATCGGGCTCCTTGCTCTGCAGGGAGCCTGCTTCTCCCTCTGCCTCTGCCTGCCATTCTGTCTGCCTGTGCTTGCTCTCTCTCCCTCTCTCTCTGACAAATAAATAAAATCTTAAAAAAAAAAAAAAAAAAAAGAATATGGGCGGGACGCCTGGGTGGCTCAGTTGGTTAAGCGGCTGCCTTCGGCTCAGGTCATGATCCCAGCGTCCTGGGATCGAGTCCCACATCGGGCTCCTTGCTCAGCGGGGAGCCTGCTTCTCCCTCTGCCTCTGCCTACCACTCTGTCTGCCTGTGCTCATGCTCTCTCTCTCTCTAACAAATAAATAAATAAAATCTTAAAAAAAAAAAAAAAAGAGAGAATATGGGGGACACTTGTGCGGCTCAGTTGGCTAAGCATCCAACTCTTGATCTCAGGGTTTTGAGTTCAAGCCCCGCACTGGGTTCCACACTGGGTGTGGAGTCTACTTTAAAAAAAAAAAAAAAAAAAAAAAAAAAAAAAAAATGGGGGGGGAGATAATTAAAAAAAAAAAAAAAAAAAAAAAAAAAAAAAGAATATGGACTGTGATTGATTGAAACACAAATATGTAAAAGAAAAAATAGGAGTTTATACTGATACCATTCTCTGACTACCTTTTGCGGTTTTGAGGTTGCTAGGTGTATTTTTATAAAAGTTGTGAAGCAGAAAAACATTTTTCCTACCTTCACTATACGCATTATATTTTGGGGTAAACAGATGGTAGATTTGAGAAAGACCTTTACAGCAGAATTTCAGCTAATGAACGCAGAAAATGACAGAACTGCATTCACTAGTATAAATGGTAATGGGGAAATTTATAATAAATGAATTAGGCTGAAGGCACTTAAACCCAGCACTCTACCTTAGTATTAACTAAAAGCAGAATAACCATTATGTGCCTCCTAATATAATACTACAATTTGGTTCTCAAATTGTGGTTGATGGACCACCAGCATTACCTGGGAACTTGTTAGAAATGCAGATTCTCACAACCCACCTACAGAACTGGAATCTCTGAGAATGGAACTAAGGAATCTGTGTGTTAACAAGTCTGCCAGATGATTCGGATGAACATTAAAGTTTCAGAACCAACCTGCCATAGCAAATACACAGGACTTCCCATGAAATATACTTTCTAAAACAAAACTAACCTGAATCTAAGCAAGTCTCTAAATCTAACAAAAATATGAAGATCAAAGATATTAATACAGCACCTGTAAACTTATATAAAAACTGTTACAGATGCATACTGAAGATGCACACTTGAGAATACCAGCAAAATAGAGGCGCCTGCGTGACTCAGTCGGTTAAGCATCAGTCTCTTGATTTCATCAGCTCAGGGCTGTGAGATTGGGCTCCACGCTGGCTGTGGAGCCGGCTTAGGATTCTCATTCTTTCTCTCTCCCTCTCCCTCTGCCCTCCACCCCACCACCGCTCCTATGCGCCCTCTCTCTCTCAAAATAAAAAAGAATACCAGCAAAATATAAATCTGGTATTTGGTTTCCTACATAGGAAAAAAAAGTTGGGGGAATACATGAAGCAAAATGTTTATAACTGTTGATGAATGGGAGACACACAGGGGTTTAATACATTATTTCATTTACTTCTGTTTTTGAAGTATCTGTAATAAAAAGTGAAAAAAAACTCCAAACCAATCTTATTAGTGATTCTCTTAACATCTTTATCCTTACTTATAAAGCAGTCTTTTATAAACCATACAAGGTAAAATGATATTTGCTGCATGTGGATCTCACCTCCACTCTCAATATTTGTAATTAACAGAGTCCTCTGGGACTGATACTGCATACTGCAACGAAAGTTAACTGAATGGGGCACCTAGGTGGCTCAGTGGGTTAAAGCCTCTGCTTTCAGCTCAGGTCGTGATCCCAGGGTCCTGGGATCGGGCCCCACATCAGGCTCTCTGCTCGGCAAGGAGCCTGCTTCCACCTCTCTCTCTCTCTGCCTGCCTCTCTGCCTACTTGTGATCTCTGTCAAATAAATAAATAAAATCTTTTTTTTTTTTTTAAGATTTTATTTATTTATTTGACAGAGTGAGAGATCACAAGTAGAGAGGCAGGCAGAGAGAGAGAGAGAGGGAAGCAGGCTCCCTGCTGAGCAAAGAGCCCCCATGCGGGACTCGATCCCAAGACCCTGGGATCATGACCTGAGCCGAAGGCAGCGGCTTAACCCACTGAGCCACCCAGGTGCCCCTAAATAAATAAAATCTTAAAAAAAAAAAAAAAAAGAAAGTTAACTGAAGGCACAGTCCCGAAGTTAGATGTTCAAAGATTGCACCAAGTAAGCATCTGGTGACCACATAATAATTTTAAGTAGATAAGGACCAATGGCAAATCAGATTCACTTCTTAAAAACCATATGCAGCCATTTTATTGCTACAATGCTACTATTCTCAATTTTTATAATGTCCACAGTTTTTCAGATGTTGGCTGTGTTCCCTCTGCAGGACAATATGACCATGACTTGTGATCATTATTAGTTCAGATCAACTTGGGCACTATTAGCACATGTATATAGCCCAAGAAAAAGAACCACCAAACACCCCTTTAGGTAATAAAGATAACATTCTGAAGCTCAACAAGAACACCAACCAAACCTAATGTAGTAAGGATCAGACTCAAGAGTCACAAGTCCTGGCATAGTCAGTGGCCCCAGACCTATACAAGCCTCGCTGCTTCTCCCTACACCTAGAATGTCTGTGGCACTGCAAAATTATAATAACACATTCTACTCTGGGTACAGCCTTTATCAATCAGAAATCCTCAATGCTAGGCTCACCTTTGCTGTTCCAAACTGTGACAGTGGGAAGACTGCTTGACATCTCAGAAGGAAAATGTCCCCCCCACCCCCCCCACACACCCCTCATAGAAACTGGGACAAGCATGTTGTTGCTCAAAAAAAGAAACGTATGTTTTGTTACCAGAGAAGAAATTTTTAAGAAAACTCTCTTCTTCTTTCTGCTGGAAACTCCTGTACTAGATATGAATATAAAATAGAGCCCAGACTCACACTTTAAGGATTTCATGCACATTCCCACAAACACTTCAGCTTACCCCTTTGCTGATATAGCCAGCCAGCAGGAGGGAGCCTATGATTATGAGAAAGGCCCCAATCAAAAACAGCACTGTCGCAAGCGCAATGGCCTTATATGGGATCTTAGGAGGACTCTTCTTAAACTGGAAGAAAAACAAACAAAAGACATAGCATTATGAAAATACCAGGACTGAAACACTTTAAAGCAAGGAGGATAATAAGAACCAATGTGGTTAGTTTGTGTGTCTTGAAGGAAGTCCTACTACCCACTAGAGCTCTGGGAAAGAAAGGCAAGGGACAAACAGGAGGTGAAGCTCTCATTACTGCTCTAATAGCCACTCGGAGGAGTCCCAGCAGAATGTTACTCTTTCTACTTCTAATTTTATTCCATATACCATTCACCATAAGAAAATATTTTCTTACAAAAACAGAAGATACTTTATGGTCATTCATTGATTAGATATTAGATACTTATTAAGTGCCTGGCACATGGAAGGCTGTACTAATCTCTAGGGATTCAAGAGGAACATTGTGATCTGGAGAAGTAAAGAAAACAAGTGACTTCTGGCATTCAAAGTTAAGTGAGCATACAGTCAAAGGTTTTAGAAACCTTTTTCTAAAGCATTAGTTGCCCACCCCAGGGATCAAGTAACCTGACTTGTTAATAAGTTCCATTCAAAGTTAAGATTCAGACACAAGCTTTCTGAGGTTTGCCTCATTTCTGTATCTGACCTAATGGGCTGGAAGCTTCTCAGATGTGCTTTCAAAAAACAAAACTTCTCTCCTTCAAGTATGGGTCCGAAGAGTGCAGAGAGTCATTGATTTGTTTATATTTAAAGGGATGGGTTCCTGCCTCTTCCTCCTTGGCCCTGGTTCCACCTAAACTATTCCAAGGGAAAGTGGGCAGAAGGAGATATGCTACACCATTAAGTATTTTATAAATAACGAATCAGGGTAGGATACAAACTTAACAAATATTAAATATTCTGTTTTACTTACTGTTTGCCAAAAGAATACCTTTAATAAATTGGATCTCATGACATCAGGAAAGAAGGAAGATTCCCACAATCTGTTGGCTTTAGCAGTTAGTTTCTCCCTTAAAAGATGAACTGGCTTTGACTAAAGTGTAAATGAACCAATGACACAGTCCTTAAAAGAAATTCTACTTAACAAAACACAATCTGAGTATTTTCCAGAAAAACTAAATAAAATTTGTAACTACTGGGCTTTGGCGTTACAACTAAAAATTCTTAGAAATGAACAATGTTTATATTGGTTTGAAACTGCTCTACCAAGGCCCCTCCTTCTGCAAACTATGGCTAAAAGGGTCTCAGAGGTAAGTGTCCTTCTTGCTGCTTCTTCTAATCCCCAGAGACAGCAAAACCTCCACCTAGAAAGTCTTCCTGCTAACTCAACAGAAACGGAGCCAGCCAGTCTCATTAATTCCCTTCCGCATTTACCTGAAGGTCAATGTAGCCATCATCTGTGCTGGAGAGCCTTGAGTATTTCACTTTACTACTGGGGATTCCAGTAGCCAGGTTGGTACGAGACGGCATCATAACACACTGACACAGCTACAGTCTGAAGACAAAGAAAACTGTCATTATATGCCACTGACCACAGTATGTTACATATATTAGAATTTGGGCTGAGATGTCATACTAAGCAGCTGGCAATTCACGCCCCACTGCACTTAAAATCTGATATTCCTTTGACAAAGTGAAAACATTCTCCTTATGTACCTTCTCTGGCTTGTCCTGGTAGAATGAAAGTCAAGACACTGACCAAGAAACAAAACTCATGTTTATCTTCTCACCAATATTCCTGTGCCTCCTAATTTTTCCAAACCCTCCACACAGAGCAGGTGGAAGAGTGGTGACTTAAATCCAAGTCTGACACCAAAGTCCACATTTTCAGTCATCTGCTATAGTACTGCCTAGCCCCTGGCCCTGCTTCAGGAAAAAGCAAGAGGCGCATAAGCTCAAATGATTCTTACTTGCCAGGGAGGGAGAATGGGTGGGATATGGAATACACTCACATTAAGCATTTTGTTGATTCCCCCTAATGGGTATCATTCTTTTATTTATTTTTATTTTTAAATTTAATTTTATTTAATTTTTAAAAGATTTTATTTATTTATTTGTCAGAGGGAGAGGGCACAAGCAGGGGAAGCAGCAGGCAGAGGAAGAAGCAGGCTCCCCACTGAGCAAGGAGCCCCATGTGGGATTTGATCCTAAGATCCTGAGATCACCACCAAAGCCCAGCAGAAGGCCGACACTTAACTGACTGAGGCACCCAGGCGTCCGGTATCATTCTTTTTTTTTTTTTTTTTTTAAGATTTTATTTATTTATTTGACAGACAGAGATCACAAGTAGACGGAGAGGCAGATAGAGAGAGAGAGAGGAGGAAGCAGGCTCCCTGCTGAGCAGAGAGCCCGATGCGGGACTCGATCCCAGGACCCTGAGATCATGACCTGAGCCGAAGGCAGTGGCTTAACCCACTGAGCCACCCAGGCGCCCCGGTATCATTCCTCTAATGCAAAAAAATCTGCAGAGCCTCCAGTAAATTTGGCTATCAGCACTATCACTACTGGTAATCAGCACTGTACCAGTGCCAATTTGTCTGCCTCTCTGCCCCACCCCAAGCACTGAAAGTAGTGATTTCATTTTCCAGATTACTTCTATATCATCCTAAAAAAGATTAAAAATAAAAACAAAACTTGTTTTTTTGTGCAAAATATTCAAAATCAACTTCAGTAATGAAATCATGGCTATTTTGTCACTAGTTTAAGAGGTAGTAGATAAGATAAAAAAACAATGACATTTAAGTCAGAAAACATTTGTATTTTGATACAATAGATAAATCTATTTTGACTGTGAAGCTATTTCTAAAGGTGACATGGATCTGTAAAGAGAAAAAGGGCACCATTAAAAAAAACAATCCAGAAACCATAAAGACTTTGCCTTCCTCTGGTATGACACTTCGTAAACAACCATCATTATAATAATGTTGGTTAATAATTACCCACACTTAGATACCAGGTACTAGTCAAAGTGCTTTCTATATACTTTAACCCAATTATTAATGAGCTGTTTTAAGTGGCCAAGAGTTAACCTAAAATACTATGTATAATAAAAATGCTAAAATAACTAGCAATATGATGGAATTGGTGCTAAATGTGAATGTCCCTTTTTAGCAATTATATAACAGTGCAGAAATCAAGTACTGGATCCAGTATGCTAATTTATATGCTTTTCTGAAGTTAGCTCAAACTGCATCGAATACTAGGTTTTTAAGTGTTGCGATCCCGATTACATGATAACCTAAATTAATTCTACAAAATTTAAAGGCCGAACTACCGGTATGTGGGGGTTTGAGGGCATTTAATCACTTCTGATTTGTATCTTCTTTTAAAAAAAAAGTTTACGGACTCTGCTTTACCTATTCACACACCCGCATCAAAATAAAAAAGCGAAGGGTGTGAGGGAGAAGGGCGACGAATGCTTACTGGTAGCAAAGAGTAAGAATTCTGCAAGAGGAAGGAAAAACGTAAACCGAGGTTTTCAGAGTACCATTCAAGTTCCCCAAAGAATTTTTTTTTTTTTTTTTAAACCGGTTCCACCGCAACTCTCAAACTCCCCGAGCACGCCGGGACTGCAAGGCTTTAAAAGCATCAGTAAAACACTTAGCGCAATGCCTAGCATTATGCGCCTCCACACACACTATCTTCCTGCCCGTCTCCAGACCTAGCCAGGAAGACAAATAAAAACAGACGCGAATTTAGACGGAAACAAACAAAACCGGTTTCTGGGAAGAGGCCAGCGGTGGCCCAGGCTGGTGAACGCTCCACACCCAGGACGCGAAGCTAGATTTCGGCAGGGAGCGCAGTCTCGGCCCCGCCGGGCGCCTGAGTGGGGCGCTTCTGTTCCCGCCCCGCCGAACACACGCCTTACCGGAGCGCCGCGCCAGGCCGCCCGCGTGCCGACAGCTCGCTCACGGTTGGCAGCAGAAGCGCCTGAGGCCTCATGGCCCGCCTCACCTAACCGCCACCCCTCAGCCGCCCCGCTTGACACCGGAAGTGGCCCGCCGAACGGCGGCGTACCGGAAGTGGCGTCACCGGGAGCGACGTCTCTCAGTCGCCTTTCCGGAACTTGTTTTCGCCTTGCGCTAGTGGTAGCTAGTGGTAGCGTACTTCGGACGGTATCGGCGGCGGGAGTCGCTGCGGCCTGGGTTTGTTGCCAGGCACCTCCACTGGGTTGTGAAGGTGTCAAGGGTGACCGCTCCCGGAGTCCCAGTCAGAATCCGGGTGAACCGGCTACTTGTTTCTTTCCCTGATCCTCCGGGCAGTGATGGAAGCTGAGTGGCACCCACGGGAGACAGAAGCCGACAGTGAACCTGCGGATGACTGGAGCTGGCAGGTCTCCTATTCAGTGCCTACGGCTGTAGGCCTTCTCCTGGGCGCGCCGCGGTCTGCATCAATACCCCACCACTACTCGCATGGACCCACATTCTTGTGTTTCAGTTTCCCGCTCCTCCACATAAGGCCTGGACCAAGTAAGAAGCCCGCCCACAAGGGACATTTTGCAGCACATGAAGCTTTGTAAATGTCAGATTTATT
Source organism: Lontra canadensis (assembly GCF_010015895.1). Taxonomy (NCBI): domain Eukaryota; kingdom Metazoa; phylum Chordata; class Mammalia; order Carnivora; family Mustelidae; genus Lontra; species Lontra canadensis. The sequence continues at coordinate 8,248,859 of NW_022631010.1, forward strand.
AAAGTATAATTTACATACAATAAAGTACAATTGGATGAATTTGACAAGTGTATACAGTCTTGGAACCATCACCCGTCTATATTAAAGTTACATCATTCCCAAAACTTCCATCAGGCCCCTTTGCAGCCAATATCCTTCCCTGCCCCCAAGCACACAGAAGGTAATTACTAGTTACCTACTGGGTATAGTGGGTTATACCTCTAGTAACCAGAACTCAGTTCAGGTACTACAACAAAGGAACCAGTCGTTTAAACCACCAAGCACAGAATACACCAGGAATAAAGGACTTTAATAAAGCGATTCTCAGTATGTGCTATGCCAGTTTGACACAATTAGTAGGAACATTTAAACAGTCTGTTTCACAACTGCTAGGATTAAGTCCCAAAAAAGGCTACTTATACTAGAAAAATTATTTTTGCACAAACATATTGCTTGGCCCCTATCACAGATCTACTAAATCTTTCAAGATTCTTTTAAAAGGCTCCCTAGGCTAAGACACTGCCCTGTAACAGTGCTAGTCTTTTAAAGCCCACACAGCTTTGGGTACATAAAGCTGGAAAAAAAAGTGTTTTTGCTAACAAAATTGACAAAATAACAAAATATATAGGTCTACTCTCCTGTTTATTTCTTGAACTCAAGTTAGAAGAATACCAAAATAAGTTTGACAAGTGAATCCCCAAAAATACCTTGTCACCTACTGTAGTTGGAATACTTTTTATTGCTCTATCAAATGTATTTTTATCAGGCTGCTCTAGACTGGAAAAATAAGCACATTTACATGAAATGGTAGCTTGAACTGAATTCCCCAGGATACTTGCAACAGTCATGGTCCAAATGAAGGCACTGTCTTGTTATGTTTGAAATTCAAAAAACTTTTATTTAAATTGAAAAAAATTCTCAAAACTGCATTTAGAATCAAAACCCTTTTGTTATGAATACACAAGTATTTTTAGGTAAGGCAGAAATATTTCTAGGTTAACAAGACCAAATTTGACTTTGGATTTTATTCTTTAAACAAATTGTAAAGAGTGAAGGAAAAAATAGGTTATTTACAGAAAATATCTACATATGTACTCAAGAGGTACAAATTTGGTGACGAACTTAGTACATGCTGGCATCTCAGAAGCAGTTCTTAAAAAGCTTAACTTTATTTTCTTGGATTTTAAGAACACCTAAGATCCTTCTTCATCCTCGATCTTGGGAGCCAAATAGTACTTTAAATGTCCCATGTCGGCAATTTTATACTCTACAACTGAAAGAAGACAGGAACACAATTATTGAGAAGTACCACATATACCATCTACAAAACAAGATTCAACAAACCGATTATCTTACCAAGGGGTACATCTGCAGACATACTGAGTGTTACTGTAGGAGAGAGCGGAGTGGCTTTTGTAAAGAAGTTCAGGTATCTCAGTGCAAAAGTTAGCTGAACTGGCTCATTCATCTCTATAGTAACCTGAGAGAAAACAGAAAGATTAATCATATTGAAAAACATCAAGAAAATGCAGTCCATTAGTTCAGAATATATTTCTAAAGATTTGTTTATTATTGGGGCACCTGGGTGGCTCAGTGGGTTAAGCCTCTGCCTTCAGCTCGGGTCATGATCTCAGGGTCCTAGGATCGAGCCCCCATCTGGCTCGCTGCTCAGCAGGGAGTCTGCTTCCCCCTCCCTCTCAGCCTGCCTCTCTGCCTACTTGTGATCTCTCTCAAATAAATACCTTAAAAAAAAAAAAAAGATTTATTTATTAGACAGAGCATAGGTACAAGCAAGAGCGTGAGTGTGGGGAGAGGCAGAGGCAGAGATTCCAGGCTGAGTGCTGAGCCCAAGCAGGGCTTGTTCCAGGAGCTCATGATCTGAGCTGAAACCAAGAGTCAGATGCTTAACTGACTGAGCCACCCAGGCACCCCTAGAATCTATCTTTAAAAACAAAACAAAAAAACCCTTATTGGGTTACTTTGGAGAATGATATGAAACTAATTTTGAGAACTGGTAAATAAAGCAAAAGAATCAAGTATTTAGTCTGTCTTTCCCACATGAACTGTAGCTCAGGTAAACAAAATTATGTGGTAAGAGAAAACTTCTTTATGGGAATGTTTCTAATAAATAAATCAGCTAATAAAAGGAGGAATGAAATGTATTAATACAACTCTAAGGACCTAATGATTCTAAACAATTATTATGGCTGCTAAGAAAATGTAGACACCTCATACCTAACAAGGGGTATACATACAAGCATCTGTAAAGTATTATTATCTCACTCCCAAAACAAAGAAAACACTGAATATCAAGCCTCTAGCGCTGTAGCTACCAGTTTATAGGAAATATAGGTTAAAGAAGAATATTAATTGACATAAGGGATACAACAGGCAAAATCCAGATTTCAGGAAAACTCAGTGACAAAGGACTTGCCTCAACAAATTGTAATGGAGAGGGGGGATAAAGAAATTGAATGGAAAACCAATGGATTAAAAGAATTTGAGGGCCTATCAGTGAACTACAGTATACAGAGCTTATTAAAATCTTGATTCAAAAAACTTCTGAAATAACCAAGGAAACAGGAAAACACTGAAAAATTCCTTAATACCAAATAATGTCATAAACGCTCACATTTCAGACACAAAAATACTTATAGAGGAACTAATCTGAGATTTTAAAAAAAAAAAAAAAATCCAGAATGGCAGGAAGTTACCATGTAATTTAGCAGAGATAATACAGAATTAGCCCCTGAATTTTTGCTAGTAATATTTTTAAGTCTTCATTTAAACTGAGGGTTGACTACTCATGCAAGGAACTAGAGTATCTAATAATTACTATAAACATAAAATGTCACACACTATGGTAAGCACTTTGAATGTTACCACATTTTTTTTTTTTTAAAGATTTTATTTATTTATTTGACAGACAGAGATCACAAGTAGATGGAGAGTCAGGCAGAGAGAGAGAGGGAAGCAAGCAGGCTTCTTGCTGAGCAGAGAGCCCGATGCGGGACTCGATCCCAGGACCCTGAGATCATGACCTGAGCTGAAGGCAGCGGCTTAACCCACTGAGCCACCCAGGCGCCCCGAATGTTACCACATTTAAGCCTAATAATCCTATGAAGTTAGAACCTTAAATTGTCCTTCGTTTACAGAATTAACTGATGTTTTTTCAAAGGCTAGTAAGGCTTTAAAAAAAAATACAATTACAAAATATTTGTTTATAAATACTCTTCTAAAAAAAAAAGCACTTGATTTTCTAGGAAAACCTTAATTTAAGGATGTTTAGTAATTAGTGTGTTCTTTGTCCCTAAATGGAGGTTCTCTAGGCCCCCTACTGGGCCTACATTGTTGAAACTTAAATATAAAGATTACATAAGAGCTCCTAAAAGGTTAATTTTTACCTCCAACTAGATCCTCTGTTGAGTTGCAATTACCTTGCTATGGACTGAATGTCTGTGTTCCCAAAAAGTTCATGTTAAAACCAAATCCCCAAGTGATGGTACCTGGAGATAGAGCCTTTGGGAGGTGCTTAGTGCTAGTACCCTTCTAAAAGAGACCCAAGAGCTCCTCTGACCCTTCTATTGGGAGAGAAGCCCACTGTCTGTGAACCAAGAAGCAGGTCCTCACCAGACACTGAATCTGCCAGCTTTCCAGCCTCTACAACTGTCAGAAATAAATTTCAGTTGTTTATAAGTCATTGTCTACAGTATTTTGCTATAGTAGCCTGAAGAGACTAAGGCACAATCTAATGTTAAGAAGGGTTACCATTCTCAAAAAAAGAAGAAGAAGAAGGGTTACCATACTCTTCAGAGTATTTTGTTAGTTAAGAAACTACTTACAGCTTCCTCCTCCTTATCGACATTACTTGTTTGTGACAACTTAATATTTCCATTTCCTAGTTCTCCACTTGCAGAAAATTTTACTCCATCTTTTGCACAGGAAATTACAACAGCATCTCCAATATGACTGAGATCTCGGCATATACGTGCAAATTCACCAGAAGGCATCTTTACTACACAGCTATACTCTTGTTCCTAATAAAATGAAATAAAATAAAAGTTCATCTGCTGGAAATTAAAAATTCTCCTTTTCTGAAGACTCTGCATTTGACAAAAATTCAGAATTTAAGATTTCCTGATTACTTTGAAATATCACTCATTGTGTAATTTCATAACATACTCTAAACCTCGAAAAGCAAATATAGATTTAAAACAAGTATGTCATAATAATTATACTTAGAAAACTAAAATAAGAGTTTAAACCTTTAATGATAAATGCACTATTCAAGGAAAAGAGCCTTCCCCAATCACCCTCCAGGGCTAAATTGAGAGGACATTAGGGCATGGCATACAAATGATGATGTGTATGCAAACAGGCCCAACTGCTTACCAAAACAAAACAAGAAAACAAGATACTAAGGATTTTAAATATCTTAACTCTCCTTTTATGTTGACAAACCCAACCTTAATGAATTTCTGCTAACACAGCCTTAAAGTCTACTCTTGGGAGGAAAAAAAAGCATGGAGGTTAATGCTAACATACATTTGGCAGCAATCAATTCAACCAGATTCAACTTAGAGTACTGTAGTTTAATGAAATTACAAATAGTCTAAATACTAAATCCCTACTTTGGAACATGTACAGCAGATATACAGAAGTTCCATTAGGAATTGGGCTTTAAACTGTATTATTAACACTTTCTTATGTAACTATCATGCCCTGTGTACAGTACAAACTTTGATACTCACTGGAATTCCAAGTTGTTCAACATCTAAATCCATTAATTTCATTTCATAGTCTGAAACCTTTTCTTGATCTACCAAAAGAAAGCAGATTGAAGAAAAGCATTTAAGTTTATAACTATGATGTTAAGTTCTACAATCATCACAAACATTTTCTTAAATTTCTCACAACTTTGAGAGACACACTGCATTTAAATTTCCCCTAGTATAACTTAGTTGAAGGGTATGACTTACTTGGAGCTTCAAATACTAGGGCCAGGGTGTCCGCATTATCTTCAGCCCTTAGTGTAATGATGTCCTCATTGCCAGCGCATTTCAGTATTTTGGACATGCTAGAATACAGAAGACACAGGATTTAAAATCCACACAATGTTCTCAAGATCGATGTCTGACTCAAAAGAAGGAGTTGCTATTTTTACCAGGGGTGTCGGAGGAACTGGGTATGTTAGGTAAACTGATATGGCCATTTTGTAATGCAATTTAGCAGTATTTATATTTTAGCAAGCACACTCCTTATCACGAGCAGTTTCACTTCTGGATATCAACAAAAGAGCAGTATTTTACGACCTGCAAGTCCCTTTGGTGGGTGAAGCCAATTATTCGGTTGTGACGATCACGAAAAATGATGGAAGATACCCATTTAAACACACTGCATGTAGTCGGCTAAAGTATTTCTCACAAACCTTGAGATTTAAACATGTTTATGTCCTAGACAAGTAGTAATCAAACTTTGAAAGCCCCTGCCCTGGAGAAATTTGAAGTCATGACCTCAGGGTGCTCACTGCAACTTTATAATAAAAGACCAGAATCGACCGACTGTCCGTCCCCAGGTAGGGTGACAGAACTGGTCAATCAGGCCAAAGGTCTCTCGTCCAAGGCCGCCGGCACTTAATGCCTCAAGAGCTGTGCAACTGTCTTCTTGGCATTTCGATGAAGCCCGTCATTTTCCCGCCACCACCCGCTTTGTGACTTTGGCGCGGAAAGAGCCGGTTCGCGCGGCTGCCAGCGCGGGCTTTCCGAACCGCGCGCTCCGCTAGGTCCCGCCCCTCGGCGTCGCAGGCCAATGAAATGGCGCGGGTCGCCTGTGCCAGCCAATGAGGGCTTAGCTCGCCGGCGCTCCCGCCAAGAGCCGGAGGCGGGGGTGCACGAAAAGCCCGGCTCTCCGCCACCCTGGGGCTCACCTGGTGAGGTTCACACCCATGGCCAAGTTGCGGTCGCAGCGGTACGTGTCGAAGCCCTCGGAGCGCAGGGTGAGCTGCACCAGGGAGACGTGGGAGGAATCCATGCTCTGCAGGTTGACGCCGCTCGAGCTTATGTCCCAGCAGGCCTCATTGATGAGATCCTTCAGCGCCTCCAGCACTTTCTTCAGGATGGAGCCCTGGACCAGGCGCGCCTCGAACATGGTGGCAGAGTCACAACGACGCAGCTACAGGCGGAGATAAAGAGGAAGTTGTTCCCGGCTTGGGCGTCACAGGGTAAGAGCGAGCCGGCGAACGCACGAACTCACGTCTGAGAGCCAGGACGATCACAACCAGCTCGAGGCGCCTGCGACGGTTTAATAGCGCCGCGTCTGCGAGCGCGCGCTCTCCGCCTCTGCGCCGCGTGTGGATACGTCACCACGCTGCCCCGCCCATTGCCTGTCGGAGAGACTCTAGGGCCAATAGTGGCCCTGATCTGCATGTAGCCCGCCCTCCCTGAACATCCATTGGAGGGTTGGACGCAGGAGCGGGGCAGGAGCGTGGCGCCTCCGCTTTCTTTTTTGCCTTGTTCTGCGAACCCCGACGCTAAAACAAGTCTAGGCTTGTGAAGGCCTGACAGGGGTTCTGGGTCTTAGAGTTTTGTGCTGCCTGCTCAACATCCCTCTTCAGGAATATCAAGAAAGTGAAAATAAAGCGCAAATCCAACCTAACAGGAGGAAGACTGCCTTGCAGCCTGAGTACAGCTGTTTTAAATGTGCGTTTTATTTTTGCTGTTACGGAAGTGATGTGCTCCTAAAAGTCAAACGGTGTGCAGTTACGATTAGAAAATTATCATGCCCCTTCCTCGCCCGCACGCACCCCAAGCTCTTGTTACTTACTGTAGACAACCTTCTAAGCATTTTTTTCTCTACAAATACATGTAAAAGAAAAAATGAGTTCATACCAGAAACACTTCTACAATGTACTTAATAAGCTTATGTTTAATTTTATGTCACATACCACCTCTATATCATCACTTCTTAAAACGATGGAATAGTATCCTATGCATGTAGCCAAACTTACCAATTTCTTGTAATTACAAACACCTTTGGGTACTTAGTTGATTTTTGTGACATCGACTCCTTGCAGTGGCATACCCATTAAAGTTTTGACAAATGTTACTAAATTGACCGCTGAAAGATTGCAGTTTGCCTCAGCCTGTGGACATGCTCATTTCGCCATATTTTCCTAGCTATAGATACTAGCAATTTAAAAAAAAATTTATTAACATAGAATGTATTATTAGTTTCAGGAGTACAGGTCTGTGATTCTTCAATCTTACACAATTCACAGTTCTCGCCATAGCATATATCCTCCCCAATGTCCATCACCCTGCCACCTAATCCCTCCCATGCCTCTCCCCTCCAACAACCCTCAGTTTGTTATTTGCTGAGACCAAGAGTCCCTTAAGGTTTTCTTCCTGTCTGGTTTCATCTTGTGTCATTTTTCTGTCCTTTCCCCTATGCAATCTTGTTTTAAAACCTATGCTTATTTGTGTGAAAATTCCAATTTGCACATTAAAATATTGTTACAGGGGGCACCTGGGTTGTTGGTTAAGCATCTGCCTTCCCCTGGGGTCCTGGAATGGAGCTCCACAGGCAGGCTTTATTTAGCTCAGCAGGGAGTCGCTTCTATCTCTCCTCCATTTTCCCCTCCCCCTGCTCATGATCTCTCTCTAAAATAAATAAATAAAATCTTTAAAAAAAATGATTACAGGGGTATAAGTGGCTGCCTTCAGCTCAGGTCATGATCTCAGGGTCCTGGGATGGAGTCTAGCACCGGCTCCCAGCTCCCTCTGCGTCTCACTTGTGCTCTCTCTCTCTCTCTCTCTCACATAAATAAAAATTGTTACAGGTTGGATATCTTTTATATATATATATATTTTAAAAGATTTTTTAATTTATTTATTCGACAGGAGATCACAAGTAGGCAGAGAAGCAGGCAGAGAGAGGAGGAAGCAGGTTCCCTGCTGAGCAGAGAGCCCAATTTGGGGCTTGACCCCAGGACCCTGGGATCATGACCTGAGCTGAAGGCAGAGGCTTTAACCCACTGAGCCGCCCAGGTGCCCCCTTTCATGTGTATTTTTTTTAAGATTCTTGACCATTGTATATTTTTATCTTTTCCCTTAAACTCTTTTTCCTATTGATTGCAAGGAGCACTTTATATATTAAGCATTTCTCTATTACATATATTTCCCCCCCCCCATTTTGCTATTTTTCTTTTACTTTGGTTATAGCATTTCCCTTTAATTGTGTTTGCTATCTTATCTTGGTCTGTAGAATTAGTTTTTCTACGGTGTATCTCGATATAGATTTAGTTTTATTTATGCTGTCCAGGGAGTTTAGTTTCCCAAATCAGAAGATTTATGTATTGTATCAAGTCTAGAATATTCTCAATTATTAGTTTCAAATGTTGCCTTTCCCTACTCTAGTCTCTCCCTCTGGCAATTCAAATGGATGAATGTATTTAACTGAAAATAAGATAACTTTACGGTAAGATACACCATTGTTTTATGTAGCACAAGAAAAGAAATGTTGAACCATCACACAATGCTATATCATTTAGAATTTCTACTTTTTTTTTTTTAAGATTTTATTTATTTATTTGAGAGAAGTGAGAGAGAGAGAGAGCATGCACAAGCAGATAAAGGGCAGAGGGAGAAACAGACTCCCTGTGGAGCAGGGAGCCGGATATGGGGCTTGATCCTGGGACTCCAGGATAATGACCTGAGCTGAAGGCAGAGGCTTAACCAACTGAATGACCCAGATGCCCCTAGAATTTCCACTTTGTAATTATCGAAAGAACTTTTAGATTAGGGCCCCTGGCTGGCTCAGTGGGTTAAAGCTTCTGCCTTCGGCTCAGGTCATGATCCCAGGGTCCTGGGATCGAGTCCTGCATCTGGCTCTGTGCTCGGCAGGGAGACTGCTTCTTCCTGCCTCTCTGCCTACTTGTGATCTCTGTCAAATAAACAAAATCTTTAAAAAAAAAAAAAAAGAACTTTTAGATCATTTAAAATATTTGTATCATATATTATTCTTCTGCATACAAAAACATATAATCAAGATGAATTAAGGCATTCTTAATATTTCTCCACATTCAGTCTTTCACAGTTGCTGATACTGCTGTGTTTCCATATGCTAGCATACCCTTATCACAGGTGTTGATGCAGCATTCGCAGAAGTGCTACACTCTTGGCCCTGGAATCTTTTCTGAGTCTGTGCCACCCATTTGTAAATTAAAAAAAATTTTTTTTCTTAAGTTTTTAAAGTCAATTTAAACAAAAAAAGAAAGCAGTAGACCCATTTCTCCCACTCCCACCTCTCACCCCTGGTAACCACCTATCTGTTCTCAAGTTTTTTTGTTTTTGTTTCAGTTATAGGCCCCACACAGAGATCTTGTGCTATTTGTCTTTCTCTGATTTATTCACTTAGGGTAATGCCCTCAAGATGCAACCATATTTTTGCAAATGGCAAAATTCCATCCTTTTTTGTGGGTAAATAATATTCTGGTATATATGTGTGTGTATTACATTTCTGTATCCATTAATTCATCAATGGATACTTAGGTTGTCTATACCTTGACTAGTGTAAATAAAGCTGTAGTGAATGTGCAGATATGTACATATATATATATATATATATGTATATATATATATATATATATATATCTTTTCAAGTTAGTGTTTTCATTTTCTTTGGATTAATATCCAGAAGTAGAATTGCTGGATTACATGGTAGTTCTATTTTTAATATTTTGAGGAACATCCATAATTTTACATTGTTGTTATACCCATTTACATTCCCACCAACAGTGCACAAGTGTTCCCTTTATTCATCTCCTTGCCAACACTTTTTTTTTTTTCTCTTTTTTGATAATAGGTGTGAGGTGATATTTCATTGTGGTTTTGATTTGCATCTCCCTGATGGTTAATGATGTTGAGCATCTTTTTATATGCCTGTTGGTCATCTGCATGTCTTCTTTGGAAAAATGTCTATTCAAACTTTTTGCCCAATTTTTAAATTGAATTGTTTGGTTTTGTTATTGTGTAAGATTAGCCCCTTATCCTTTACATGCTTTGCATTTATTTCCTCCCACTCAGTAGGTTGCCTTTTCATTTTGTTGATGGTTTCCCATTGGTAAATTTTGATACGGGTATTTTCTTGCCTTATGTATGATCAACTATTCTTTGCATACATTTTAATATCAAAACATAAAGGTTTATCCATTTGTGAGTATTTTCCTTTCTTAGTTCTCTTAGAGTCTTCATTCCTTTGCAAAATGCAGAATTTGTTAGGGGCGCATGGGTGGCTCAGTGGGTTAAAGCCTCTGCCTTCCGCTCAGGTCATGATCTGATCCTGGGTCATGGGATCAAGCCCTGCGTTGGGCTCTCTGCTCAGCGGGGGGCCTGCTTCCCTTTCTCTCTCTCTGCCTGCCTCTCTGCCTACTTGTGATCTCTCTCTCTCTCTGTCAAATAAAATAAATTTTAAAAAATCTTTAAAAAAAAATGTGGAGGGGCACCTGGGTGGCTCAGTGGGTTAAAGCCTCTGCTTTCGGCTCGGGTCATGATCCCGGGGTCCTGGGATCGAGCCCCACATCGGGCTCTCTGCTCGGTGGGGAGCCTGCTTCCCCCTCTCTCTGCCTGCCTCTCTGCCTACTTGTGATCTCTCTCTGTCAAATAAATAAATAAAATCTTTAAAAAAAAATGTGGAATTTGTTCACTCCAGAGAGGAACACTTGCTTCACCAACAACAAATGTACACTCGGCTACTCTGTTTCTTTGCTTTTTGCTTACATAATTACATTTTGGTCTAATGCCAGATCTAAGTGTAATTACTTTGAAGGCCATTTTAAATGGCAATTAAACTCCACCAATGTAGCACCCAATCAGTTGAAATAAGGGCATTTGAATGGCAATGACCTGTCAGAGAAGTCCTTCCAAGGTAGTAGAATTTTATCAGAAAAGCTTGCTGTTTGAAAGAAAGCCTGAAAAGAATAGTATGTTGAAAAATGATGCCAGATGTTCCGGTAATAGTTTGTTTTACAATTCAAAGATTTTTTTTAGCAGATGTTCCAGTAGTGGTTTGTTTTACAATTCAAAGATTTTTTAATGGGTACTCTCCCCCAGTTTTATTGAGATATAATTGACTTATAATAATAGAACTCAAAGATTGATATGTCTGGGACACATTGATAAAAGGGGAGACTGGTGCAAGGTGATGTTGCAAAGGAAAGCAGGAGTGACAGCTCATAGGACTTTGCAAGTGCAAGGGGAAATTATCAGAAGATCTTTGATATGATCTAATGTGTGTGTGTGTGTGTGTTTAAGCTTTTACTTATTTATTTGACAGAGAGAGAGATCACAAGTAAGCTGGGGGGGGCAGGGGAGGGGGAAACAGGCTCCCAGCTGAGCAGAGAGCCTGATGCAGATGCTGGGCTCAATCCCAGGACCCTGAGATCATGATCTGAGCAGAAGGCAGAGGCTTAACCCATTGAATTACCCAGGTGCCCCTCTAATTTGTGTTTTAAGAGGATCACTTTAACATTTGGTAAAGGTACTGTTCCAATCAGTGAGAGAAACAATGTATTAAGTAAACTATCAAACTTGACTAAATGTCTAGGAAATAATAAAGCTATAGACTCTTCCTAACAACTGTTCCCCAAAATAAATTCCAGATAGATTAAAGAGTTAAAATTCAAATAAATAAATTCAAAATTCAAATCAATATTGGCTCAGTCAATAGAGCATGGGACTCTTGACCTTGGGGTTGATCCCCTTTTTAAAAATAAAATCTTTAAAAAATTTTTTTCAAATAAATATAAACCCAATAAGATGTGTAAAAGTCTTTTGGTAAATATGTATGAGATCTTGCTACAGGCTTCTAAACATAAAAGGATAATCTCCATGAAACTAAGGAATGACTACTAAATGACTAAGTTTTAAAACTTCAGTATGGCTAAGAGCATTGTATTGGTTAGTACATTTTATGTTTCCATGACACAGAATTAGTTCAAAGTGATCAAGAGAAAAGGGGACTTTATGCATCCAAACAAAAGCCAGAAGTAGCTAGCTTGCAGTGTCCAAGGCTCTATCTTAGTAAGTGTATGAACAAAATGGTTAGCCACATTACAAAACAAAGAAGAGTAAATTAAAGGGTGACAGAATTTTAATCTACCAAATTAATGAAAATTATGTCAATATTAATTGTTAGGAAGAAATCAAGGAATTGGGCACTTTTATGCATTGAAGATTAGAGTATAAATTGTATAATTTCTCTGGTAGTAATTTGGTAATGTGTATGAAAGTCTTCAAATTTTATTTATTCCTTGACACCCAAATTCAATCTCTAGGGTTTTTTTTCCTAAAGAAGTAATCAGAGGTACTTACCAAGATGAAGCACATTTAAGAATATGTCTTATAGCATCACCTGGGTGGCTCAGTGGGTTAAAGCCACTGCTCAGGTCATGATCCCAGGGTCCTAGGACCAAGCCCCATGTCGGCTTCCTGCTCAGCAGGGAGCCTGCTTCCTCCTCTCTCTCTGCCTGCCTCTCTGCCTACTTGTGATCTCTGCCTGTCAAATAAATAAATAAATAAAAGTTAAAAAAAAAAAAAAAAGAATATGTCTTATAGAGAGGCATCTGAGTGACTCAGTTGGTTAAGCACCCAACTTTTAATCTCAGCTCAGGTCTTGATCTCTGGGTTGTGAGTTCAAGCCCTGTGTTGGACTCCATACCAAGCCTGGAGTCTATCACATTAAAAAAACAAAAACAAACAAAAAAAAACTTCCAGAATTATTAAAAATTCCTCTAAAATTGGACATAACCTTGAGGTCTAACAAATGTCATGAGGTAAATTATGGTAAATCACAAAAGGGAATATCAAACAGCATTTCAAATACCATTTTTTTTTAAGATTTTATTTATTTATTTGACAGAGATCACAAGTAGGCAGAAAGGCAGGCAGAGAGAGAGGGGGAAGCAGGTTCCCCGCTGAGCAGAGAGCCCAATGCAGGGCTTGATCCCTGGACCCTGAGATCATGACCTGAGCCGAAGGCAGAAGCTTAACCCACTGAGCCACCCAGGCACTCCTCAAATACCATTCTTAAAGAACATTTAATGATAAAAAGAAAAGTCAGGTTAAGAAATGGTATAAATAGGGACGCCTGGGTGGGTCATTTGGTTAAGCAGCTGCCTTCAGCTCAGGTCATGATCCCAATATCCTGGGATCGAGTCCCGCATCAGGCTCTTTGCTTAGCAGGGAGCCTGCTTCTCCCTCTGCCTCTGCCTGCCATTCTGTCTGCCTGTGCTCACTCTCTCTGACAAATAAATAAATAAAATCTTAAAAAAAATGGTATAAATAGTAGCATTCCAATTTTCTAAAACTGTTACATCTAGAAAATAGAATGAAAATGCAGTAATATAAATAACAATAGTAGTTACCCATGGCCCATAGTATCACTAATGATTTTAATGTTTTCTATTATACATTTATGCATTTTCCACACTTTATCAGACATGTATTATTGATCAGAAAAATGTTAATGAATGCTGGAAGAGAAAATGCTGTAAACTATTTTTTATAATTTCTGGCAACTTTCTTTATAAGGTGATGTCATGTATTAGAGTGAGTCTCAAGTCTAGCTGCCCCTTAGAAACACTTGGGGAGGAGCATCTGGGGGGCTCAGTCAGCTAAGAGTCTGCGTTTGGCTCAGGTCATGATCCTAAGGTCCCTTGGATAGAGCCCAGTGTCAGGCTCGCTGCTCAGCAGAGAGCCTGCTTCTCCTTCTCCTTCTGCCCCTCCCCCCCCTGCTCGTGCTCTCTCTCAAATAAATAAAATCTTTATAAAAATAATGGGAGCTAATCAAGGAATGCAATGAAAAGAAGTCTCTGTAAACAAGATATGCCATAAGACTGAAAGAAATGAGCCTAGAAGAAAGAGATAATATGAGGAAAAGAAGAGAAAAATCAGGGATAGAGGAGGAAGTATAAAGTGATGTAAGGATCTGGGGCAGCTGGGTGGTTCAGTTAGCCAAGCATCTTCCTTCAGCTCAGGCCATGATCCTGGGGTCCTGGGATGGAGCCCTCAATTCAGGCTCCCTGCTCAGTGGGGAGCCTGCTTCTCCCTCTGCTGCTCCTGCAGCTTGTCTGTTTTTTTTTCCTCTCTCAAATAAATAAGTAAAATCTTTATTTTTAAAAAAGATTTTATTTATTTATTTGTCAGAGAAAGCGAGAGAGAGAGCGAGCGCACAAGCAGGCCGAGGCAGAGGGAGAAGCAGGCTCCCTGCTGAGCAAGGAGCCCGATGTGGGACTCGGACCCAGGACCCTGGGATCACGACCAGAGCCTAACGCAGCAGCTTAACCGACTGAGCCACCCAGTTGTCCCTAAATAAGTAAAATCTTAAAAAAAAAAAAAAAAAAAAGTATCAAAATTTTTCTTTGGGCCGGAGGTAGGGGGAGATTTTTACTTTTCATTTCTTTCTACAGTTTATACATAGAGAAACCCTAAAGCTTGCCTAAAGGCCTATTAGTATGACTTTCCCCGGTCTGAATACTGCTTCCTGTTCTCTACAGCACTGACTTCAGAAATGTACTTGGTTTAAGCTCAGCCTGGGAGGGCTGAGAGCAATGGCTGAGAAGTTTGTTCTGGCCAAACTGTAGGGCTTATCCAACCTAGTAATCATACTGTTCATTCTGAAACTGATTTATATGCAGTGCTCTACCAGCCTCCTTTCTATTAGGCTAGGTTTGAAAGGCAATAGTTGATTTGGAAGGATTGATGCATGTTTAGTTGTGAGCTTTCACAATTACATACCCTAAGGGTGAGGATTTGGATACATCTCTATCTATCTCTATCTCAGAGGATGACCTTGTGGCTTTCTCTGTGTTTACATCCTTCCTACATCTTCTAGATAATAAACCTGGGGTAATTTACTCAAGAGGTGCCTGGTTTTTAGATGAAGTAACCACTGACATTGGTCAAAATCGTGGTCAGAGTCCTCCAGAGATTAAAAGAGCTTTAAGATTACCATCACTGTGCTATTTACTTTTGTAAGGTCGAAACAAAAGACAAAATTAAATACAAAAGCAAAGCTTTCTATAAATAAATTATGGACTGAAAGGAGTGGTCTGTCATGTATGTCGAGTCCGGCCTGTCCACCCCCACCTGGCCAAAACCCACTAAGTATTTGTGCAATGTTGTTGGTAGGGAACAAAGCACACCAGGAGTTCAGAATTCCTCCACACCTAGTTTACCGTCACTGTGAAGCAGTTACAGGAACTTTGGAATATACTTACAGAAATCAAGAAAATAGAATGCTTTTCTCAGAATTCTCACTACTGTACCCAGAACCCACAGCTAAGGTCATAACTGGTAACATAAAATTGCAAAATTGCAACTCCTACCTGCGCAGCTTTCTCTCCTTGTTAAATTACAGTATGCTTATGGGAAGGGAACCCATTTCATACTTGTTTTACATTACTCACAAAGCAGAGAATAGGGACCGCTGAAAGCAATGTTTGACAACACAGGTATTAACAACGAATTTAGGAAGCCAGAAGTATGTGCAATGGTTATCATGGGCTTTGGTAACAAACGTATCTGTGTTCTAATTCCTAGTGGGTACTTTGTAGGTATGAGACCTTGGTTAACTAGTTTTCCTTAGGATAATTTTTTTTTTTTATGATTTTATTTGAGGGAGAATGAGCAAGAGAAAGTGAGAACACGAGCGGAGGGAGGGGCAGAGGGAGAGGGAGAAGCAGACTTCCCAATAAGCAGGGAGTCCAACGGGGGGCTCAATTCTAGGGCCCTGGGATCCTTACTTGAGCTGAGGGCAGACGCTTAACCGACTAGGCTACCCAAATGCCCTTCCTTTAGGAGAATTTTTAAATCCATTCAAGTACTAAGTATATTTCAGGTACACAGGGGATCGACTGCGAACGAAGTAGGCAGCATTCCTGTCCAAGAAAAGGTCTTTCAACAGTCCAGAAGACGGAAATTTGAAAAACCGTGGAAGATCTTATCTGTAAAATAAAAATCCTATCTGCTTCCCGGCGGCTTCAATGAGATAAAGCGATTACTTAGTTCAGTGGCTAGCATAATTAACCATAAGTAGTACTAGAGACAGCTTGGTAAAGCAAAGCCGACTAAAGTTTGGGTTTCACTTCCTTATCACGTGGGCGTCTTCTCTTACACTGGAGGCTCCTCGGGCTTTTCCACTTTAGGGCCTAACAAGTGTCTACCTGTATGCGTGAGGTACGAGCCCTGGCTTCGGAGAACGCGAAGCCTAGAGCAAACACCATCCTCCAGGCTACAGCTTGGAGGATGCCGCTTCTCGACCCGGCTACTCATTTTGCCCCTGGGATTCAGGGCGCCAGCGCCAGCCTTCCGCTGTCAGGCCGGAGCTCCCATTGGCTAGTTTCCTTAGGAAACACACGCCTTTTCCCGCCTCCTCTCGCAGCTAGTCCAATGCACGCTTCTCTGTTACACTCCTCCCCGCCCCCAGAACTCCGCCTCCCTGAAGCATTCGCTCCATTGGTGGATCTCTGCGGCCGTGATGGCGGCGGTGCGCGTGCGCGCTCGCTCTGGGGGCCCTCCTCCCTAGCCGAGTGAGCGGGCCGGTGCTAGAGCAGGCTGTGTTCCGCCCGGGTGAAAGGGCGGCGGCGGCGCTGGGCGGGGCAGAGTTCCACGGCCGGCGGCCGGGCTCTGGTGGGTCCTGAGAGCCGCTCAGGCGGGGCGGGGCCGGCCGAGCGGAGTCCGCGCGCGCCCGCACTGAGCTGCCGGCTCCTGCGGCTGCGCTGGTCGCCTGCCGCGACGTCGCGCCGGGGTCTCCAAGCATGACCGAGCTGAGGCAGAGGGCGGCCCGCGAGCCGGACGCGGCGCCCGAGGACAAGGTAGCCGCGGCGTCTGGGTTGGCGCTGCCGGGCAGCGGCGCCCCCCGGAGGTCCGCGGGGCCGCACGCAGAGGGGTCGTCTCGCTCTCTGACCCTTTTGTCGCGGCCGACGGCGGCCCCGGGCAGCACCGGGGGTCTTTGGGTGGGGGGCTTGGCGGAGCGCGTGAAGGGGGGGGTATGTCGGAACCCCGGCTCCGGGGACTGGTTGGGGATGGCATCTCCGGGGCGCAGGAAGGAGCGCGCGGGAGGTTGCGCGGGGCCACCTGCCTCGCAGCGTTGGTTGAGGTCCCGTTCTAGTTCCCCACGTCCCCGAGGCCTTCCTGGTGTGGAAACATCGGGACCCCGCAAAGCCTTCTTTGGCAGGAGACTCATCTGAGCCGGTCTAAGGCTCTCTGCTTCCCTTTACAATGTTATTTGGGCGAGGAGGCGGCTATCAGGACAAGGCCATGGGATTTGCCTCTTAGGAGATTTCATTTCTTTCTTGAAAGTGAGATCTATTGGCTTTAAATTAAGCAGAGAGGTTTCTTGACTCACGTCGTCAGCAGGTCTTGGAAGGTATACTCCCAGCGTAGGTTTCCTGCTTCAAGTGTGGGCATTGATGGGGTAGAGCAGGAGGGTAAAAAAGAGGCCATCTTGGCGGGGACGCAGCTGGTTCGGGGGTGAGGGATGAGGGGAGTAGACAGACACCTTTCACTGAAATCAAAGATTTGTGTAGGGGAGTTGAGGAAGGTGAGAGTGGTTGGTTCTGTGGACGTTGAATGACAGCGTAAGGGTTGAGACTTGGCGGTAATAGTTCGAGCTTCAGGAGCAGTGTATTTGGTAAATGGATCTGGCAGTGATGTGTAGAATGGAGCGAGGGAGCCTGGGTCAGAATGGAAGACCCTAATTAACTTGGGGGTTGCCAGTGGGTATCCTGCATATGTTCTCTTTGGTTCACATGCTATTTTAAAGACCAGAAGGTTCCTCCTAACTGTGAATTTCAGGCCTATGTGAATAATTGGAAGATCTGCCATCATAGTCTGACCTGATTAACATGGGACTGGAGCTGAGGAACAGCTGTAGCCACCAATCCCTGTTGTTCTACACCAGGACTACCCCAGGCCTACAGCACCCACTTATGTATGTAGCTTGCAGATTTTGCTAACTGGAGGAAAGGGATGTTGGGGAAAACACCAGGAAGGAAGAAAGCACAAACTTTGGGGATAGGTTGTCAACAGAGCAGTTATAGAAGGATGCATGTTTGGGGTGAAAGATAATAGGGTGTTAAGCAAACTTTTTGTTCCTGCTGTTGACAGTAGATCATTCAAGGAGCACTCTTCATATTAATTTTTAGAATACATTTTGGAGAAAATTTAGGGTTTCAGCCCAAGGTTAGGGGTCAGTTTCAGAGAAACGGTACTTTGAAATCTCTTATCTTCCCATTAAATATTCTGGTTGGGCCTGAAAGAACTCTGCCCTATCCTGCATATATTAGTTGATGAATATTTAGATGTTTAGAGGTTGGGTAGCTCTGTTTAAGATTTAATGTTAATGGGACTTTGTGGCCTAAAAGCTATGAAGACAGGGAGACAAAAGAAGGCAAAATAGCCAGGGAAAAGCTATTTGTAATAGACATACTTAATGGTGAAAACAAACACCCCCCTCCATGGGATTGTGAGGTGAAAGTTTTTACCTTTCCCACTCCTTGGATCCATCTCCCAGAGAAAAAGTTGCAGTTGAGTCTTAATTATTTTCTCATTCCATGTTTTAGGTAGGGAGAACTTGAGGAGCTGTCCAGCTAAAGGTACCTTAAGTTTTTACAACTGCCCTTGAAATGCTTGTACAATGACAGAATGCCTGGGGTTGTGAGCTCCACTAAGTGCTTGTTCCCTAAAACACAGCAGCTATGCGTTCAGTTAAAAACCTGATTGATGTAGTCCATTAGCCCGGAACAAGGCACTCAGCTCCTCCCCTGTCCTGTTATTCAGTATTTCTGAACTACCAAGTATGGTATTTTTAATAATAAAGATACATTTTAAGAACTGTGAAATGCTTTATGTACCTTTGATGAATGTATAGAATCTTTAAAAATTCTCTATTTCATAGTTTAAAAAACCTATTTCCATGATTCTGGCTTTGCTGATATTCTTATGTTAAAACTTAAGAAAATTAGAATAAAACAAGGCTGTTTCTTTAAAGAAATGAATTGTGAAATGAGAATTTTCTTATTTCATAGTAGAAGAATTCAGAAAATAATACCAGGTCAGTTCATTAAAAGAACTGGAACAAATTTGAAAGAGTCTTTAAAATGTTCGATTTGCTTAATGGTCGTGGCAAAATTGTTTTGTAAATAAGCAGGCAACCATTAGTTTCAAAATAATCTGGAGAATGTGTTTATTAGAAGTCAGAGGTATTTGGTTATATTTAGCATCCTAGAATGGAATTTTCAAAGCCAACTGCTAATAAAGGAAATGTTTTCCTCTGAGAACCGTGCTTATAATTTTAAAGTCTCAAAGCACAGTATTGTTGCCAAATTTAAGAAACTTGGAATTTAAGC
This sequence comes from Lontra canadensis, assembly GCF_010015895.1. Lineage (NCBI taxonomy): Eukaryota > Metazoa > Chordata > Mammalia > Carnivora > Mustelidae > Lontra > Lontra canadensis. The sequence goes on from NW_022631010.1 coordinate 8,268,243, forward strand.
TTTGAGAATGATCCTCTTTCCGCCCAACCGTGTTTTTCCAATGGAGGTTAGGAAAGAAAAGGATGAAACATGGGCTAAAAGATTGGCATCTTAAAATTTATGTTTGAGTTCTCATTACAGGAGACTTTGTTTTAGAGGTTATAGTGACGGCTCTGCTGTATTTAGGTGCTGGGGTGCTACTTAAATTAGAGGTTTACTTGTTTCAAGGCTTCCTTTGTAGATGGATGAAGGCAGCATGGGGAGAAAATAGTGACATCATTTAGAAAGGGGAGTTTAAAGTTTAAATGAAGGCACTCGTTAGGAGCAGGTACTATGCCACTTACCAGCTGTGTAACTTTGAGCAAGGAGGCACTTGTAAATCCTGTTTGTCCATCCCTAAAATGGAGGTGATAAAGTAGCATGTGTTTCAGAGGATATTCCTGTGTATTAAATGAATATGCGTGTTTCAGAGGTAGGGCAGGAATTGTCACATTGTGATAGTCTATTAGCTAAGGTTGTTTCTGGCTGAAATATAGTGTTATAGAAAAAAATAATATTCACCTTCCACTCTTGTTAGATGATTAAAACATCAAGTTATGAGTGTTTGGAGTAGTTTTTCGCTATTCATCACTTTTTAAGGAAAGTGTTATAGACAGGGCTTGGCCTTCTATGACCTGTGTTTTCAATTCATTTTCTTGCTGAATTTTTCGATGCTCAGAATTAGTTTAGTTATAGAAGCAGCATTGCTGTATGCAGTTATCTTCCCTTCACTTCACTAGCTATAATGTGTTTGAGGATAGGCGTGAGTAATTAAAAGTGTTTTTGTGATTTTAAGAATGAATTACTGAAATAATGAAACCTTTTTTTTTTTTTAAAGATTTTATTTATTTATTTGACAGAGAGAGAGAGATCACAAGTAGGCAGAGAGGCAGGCAGAGAGAGAGAGAGAGGAGGAATGAGGCTCCCCGCTGAGCAGAGAGCCCGATGTGGGGCTCGATCGCAGGACCCTGAGATCATGACCTGAGCTGAAGGCAGAGGCTTTAACCCACTGAGCCACCCAGGCGCCCCTGAAATAATGAAATCTTATTTTAAAAGCTGTAAAACTACAGATGTAGGAGAAATGCTCTATTTCAACTTCTTTTTTTATTGAGAAATACTTCAGGTATTGAAAAAAAAGTAAACCTTGACTATCGTTCTTTTTAAATTTTTAAAATTTTATTTATTTATTTATTAAAATATTTTATTTATTTATTTGGCAGACAGATCACAAGCAGGCTGAGAGGCAGGCAGAGAGAGAGGAAGTGAAGCAGGCTCCCTGCTGAGCAGAGAGCCCGATATGGGACTTGATCGCAGGACTCTGGGATCATGACCTGAGCTGAAGGCAGAGGCTTTAACCCACTGAGCCACGCAGGCACCCTAGTTTATTTAGTTTTAAGAGAACACGTGCACAAGCTCCCACTGAGCAGGGTGCCTGATGCAGGACTAGATCCCAGGACGCTGGGATCATGACCTGAGCCAAAGGCAGATGCTTAACCGACTGAGCCACCCAGATGCCCTTGACTATGGTTCTTTTTTTTTTTTTTTTTTAAAGATTTTATTTATTTATTTGACACAGAGAGAGAGATCACAAGTAGGCAGAGAGGCAGGCAGAGAGAGAGGGAGCCTGTTGAGCAGAGAGCCTGATGCAGAGCTCAATCCCAGATCATGACCTGAGCCGAAGGCGGAGGCTTAATCCACTGAGCCACCCAGGCGCCCCTTAAATTTCTTATTTATATTGATCCAACTGTGTAAGTTTAAAAACTCAATTAGCTCCCATTTTGTGACTACTTAAAATTCATTTTTTTAAATTAGTTTTTTTTTTTAAAGCTAATTTTGGGAGTGCCTGGCTGGCTCAGTTGGTAGAGCATGCACCTCTTGATCTCAGAATTCTAAGTTTGAGCCCTACGTTGGGTGTAGAGATTACTTAAAAATAAAATCTTTTTTAAAAAAGCTGATTTTGTTTGAATTGTTTTGTGTTTGCACACATTTATGATATTTCATTAAAAGAATTTATATCTTTTTTTTTTAAGATTTTATTTATTTATTTGACAGATCACAAGTTGGCAGAGAGGCAGGCAGAGAGAGAGGGGGGAGCAGACTCCCTGCTGAGCAGAGAGCCTGATGCGGGGCTCGATCCCAGGACCCTGAGATCATGACCTGAGCCGAAGGCAGTGGCTTAATCCACTGAGCCACCCAGGCACCCCAGAAGAATTTATATCCTATTAAAATGTTAAATTGTTCTCATTGGTTATTAGAACTAGAAAGATCTTAGAGGTCATTATTTGATAGAAGAGGATACCATATCCCAGAGAGTTTACTTGCTCAAGGTCACACAGCTTGTTAGTGGCAGAAGGGGTCATAGTATGAAGGTTTTCTTATTTCTGTTTCTTTCATTATGTTGCATAATGCTGCCTGCAAGGGTATAGAATTAATTTACAAACTTTATTTTTTTTTAAGATTTTATTTATTTATTTGACAGACAGAGATCACAGGTAGGCAGAGAGGCAGCCAGAGAGAGAGGAAGGGAAGCAGGCTCCCTACTGAGCAGAGAGCCTGATGTGGGGCTCTATCCCAGGACCCTGGGATCATGACCTGAGCCGAAGGCAGAGGCTTAACCCACTAAGCCACCCAGGCGCCCCTAATTTACAGAGTTTAAAAGCATGCCCAAAGAGCTTCTATTTTTCTTATGTGGCTATAAAAATCAGAAAAATAGCAAAATAGCTATTATCAGTAGCAAAATGAGTCTTTCAAAATATATGTGTGTGTATATTTTCATATATATATCAGTAATGTGGAGATCCTGAGGGGAAAAAACGGGCAGAAAAAGTTGATTAGGCCTAGTTTTCCCAGTTACTGGTGGTTTATATATTTTGAAGTCCATCCCTGGGAGCAGCCGCTTGGGTATCTTTGGAAGAAACTCCCGGTGTGGGGTGTGCTCCTCACACTGAGCTGCACATGAGGCTGCTTTCTGGATGATGACTTTTAGTATCAGAACTGTTTGTTCCAGCAATAATCAGTCACTCAGTATTCCACACACCTTCTCCTCAGAACATTCACTGAATCCTGTGTCTGCTGTATACAGTCTCTGTTAGTTCTGAGGGTGGGCTGGTGTCTGTTCATGAAGAAAATGATCAGGATTTTTTTTTTTTTTACCACTTTTGGCTCCAAATCTCTAAATATTTCATTCTTTCTCCATTGATTTCAAGAAATCCAACTGCACAAAAAATGAATCTTGTAACTAATTTCCCAGTTGCAAAAGGATGCAAATAATCATCCTTTAAACTGAAAGAATGTGAGCGTCCATATGGTACCCCCTCCGCATCTGCAGGAGATATGTTCCCAGACCCCAGAGGATGCCTGCAACTGCAGATAGTACCGAATCCTATATCTACTGTGTTTTTTCCTAGACTTATATACCTACGATAAAGCTTAATTTGCACATTAGCACAGTGAGAGATGAACAACAACATTGAAATAGAATAATTACAACCATATACTTTAATAAAAGTTATGTGAATGTGTTCTCTCTCTCTCAAAATGTTGTTCTGTACTCGCCCTTCCTGTGATGATGTGAAATGATAAAATGCCCATGTAATGAGATAAAGTGTGGTCAGTGACTTAGGCACAGTGACTTAGAGGTTGGCTACTGTTGACCTCTTGACAGTACCTCAGGAGGATCACCTGCTTTCAGGCCCTGGCCGACTGCTGGTAACAGGCCTGGGAGAACAAAACTGCAGACATGGGGGACTACTGTGTTTCTGGTTTGCACGCTCTTGCCTCTGCTCTAGGAGCCACGCAGGTGGACTGTATTGAACTCATTTGCGTTTCCAGTAGGCTTTCAGAGTACCTGTCCTGCACACGGCTTCATGTTCCCCATGCTGTGACAGCTTCCCTGACTCTCCTGACCCGTGCTGGAGGCTACTGCCTCTGGTTTGTGAAGAAGACGTAGAGACCCTGACTCTTGATTAGTATTTTTCCAGGGTCATCTTGGAAAAATACAAATTTGCTCCTGGGCTTTGGTTAGAGCTCTTGCCTTCCAAGCCTTGTGCATGGTGGTGCAGTGGCAGCGATGGTAGGCTGGATCCGTTAGGCAGCTCCCCGCCAGTCCCTGGTCTTTGTTCTCACGCTGTTTGCCCCAACAGTGGGGATGGCATAGGGCCCACTAAGTTGAGTGACCTTTTTAAGAAAGTTAAACTTTATTGTGTCCTTTTGACTGGGCAGTGCATGGTTCCAAATTAGAGAGGTGCAAAGGGTGCACTGTGAATTGCACCTTCTCTCTTCCCCAGAGCACCACAGAGGCAGTGTTTTGAGCCAAGTTTCGGAGCTCGTGAGCGCCTGCTGTTGGTGCAGGATGCAATATCTCCTTCCAAAGTCAGATGTCCTTTTGTTACTTTTCGTCAGCAAGTCCTTTGTATTAGGGTCACCACAGGGCCAGCCTGGGGCTTCTCCATGAAGACTGCTGAAAGAGCTGTTGAGACTTGGGATTTACTGACAATACTCTCTGCTCCTGGGTCCCTAACGTTGAGAGGATTTCTGTCATTGACCCCAGATTCCTCAGCAGGTGATTCTCAGAGCCTTCATCCCACAATCTGTTTCCTGCTGGTCCTGGTGGTTTCAGTGACATCCAGAACATTCCTTGGTGCATATCCCTCAATCAGCGACTATCTCAAATTTGACTTCTTTTTTTCTAGACATTGACCCTCTTTCTGTCTCCTCTGCAGGTAGAATCAGATCTCTAAGTTGCTCTAGGTTAAGTCCATTGGTCCCTTTGTCTTCTGCTCTCTCACCCCATCCAGGTCATAGGTTCTAACCAGGGGTTAACCTGGATTCCTTACCTGTTGCTCTTGAATATTACTTCTACTTCTAGTCCATCTATCCTTTCTATCCTCTGACAGCTCTGAAACCACCCTATAATTAGAGGGGAAAAAAGAATCCTGGCTATCGAAGACTATAAAGTCTTCTCTCTTACCCAGTCTCTCCACTTGCTTGGTTCCCTGTGATATCTATCTAGGCTCTTGCTGTTTCCACTTCCTGAATTGTGCTTTTTCTCTGTCACCCCTCTCCCTACCTCTACCTATTTAAATCTTATTTTCTCAAAATCTGTTTTAGCTCTTCTCTGTCTCATTACTTCATTAGCATATATTGTAGAAATCACAGAAATGTGTACATATGAGTGTGAAACCCATCTGCAGTCCCATCATGCAGGGAAACAACTGTTGTTCAAATGCATGTGATTGCACACGGCCGTAATCGCAGTTACTATGTCTGATCCGATAGCTTGCCTTTTTATGCTGCCAGAAGCATTTTCCCACACTGTTAAGGTTCGTTAAGTTCTTTATAAGCATTATTTCAAACTTTTTTTCCGTGAAAGAAATGGGTGAAAATAAACGATATTTATTGTAGAAGCACCAAGAAAGAAAAGAAGTCACCTCAAACCTGCCATTGAGAGAGACCCACTGTTGTTGACATTTTGGTGCATAGCCTTTCTTTGTATATGCACTGCACATTCCTGTAGTATGAATACTACTGTTTTATAATTCATTTTTTAACTTAAGAATATGCCCTGAACATTGTTCAAGTCTGTAAACATTTAACCAGCATCATTTTTAATGTCTTTATGTCATTTCATTGTGTTTTCTGTACTTGAACTTATGGAGCCAATCAGGCTTTTAAGTTGTTTAATTTTTTTGCTATTAAAAGCAAGCTGCAGGAAATGCCCTTGTTGAAATAAAACAAAACACAAAAAGCCCTTTCTGCACATGCATATCCTTAGATAAGTACTATGTTTAGAACTGCTGATTTAAAAAGGGATGTACATTGTCTAAGCTTTTGATACAGTTAATATATTTCCTTCCTGCAGTAAATTTGTAGCCACCCTAACTGCGTGAGAGTGTCTGTCTTTGTGGTCTCTCCTTCCCCGCAAAGACATACTGAGTATTCGCATGTTTCCTGATCTTAGAAGAGGCATTAGAGCTTAGTGGTTACAAGCCCAGAGTTCTTGGATTGCTTGGTTTATAACCTGGGCTCCCCCAATAATTTGCCTCCGTTTTCTCCTCTGAATAATGGGGCTTAGAATGAGGTTGTTCTGAGGCACTATCATGCTTTTCCCATAAGAACTGTACCTTAGAGTAACCAAATAGTTGATTATTTTAATAGAACAAATGGAAAAAAAGTGATAGAATATTAATATATTCAACTCCCCACTGAATTGATAGAAGGAGACCATAACCATCAATGCTGCTACCATCAGACAACCAGATATTGGGTATCTCCTGATGGAAGTATAAATTAGAGGAGGAATCTTGTCCAAAAATCATACCAGAGCCTAATCAATACTTTAGTTCTAAGGGCTAGTTTACAGGAAATTCAAGGGACAGGAGAACGCATTGAAAAACACCGTTGGGCAAATGACCTGGTTACTTTAGAAAATACATGGCAAGGAGATATTGTGCCCCATTTTAAGAGAAAGGGGGAGCAATAGATATGATAAACCTATGCATTAAAAGACTTAAGGCATATTAATGATTTCTGGACCTTATTTGGGTCCTGATTCAATCAAAGTGCTATGAAGAGGGAAAAAATGTGAAAATTTTGGGTAAATTTGAATATTGGAGATTTAATATGAAGGAATTGTTAATTTTCATAGGTGTGATAATGGTATGGTGATATTTAAAAGCCCCTAATTAGAAAAAAGAAACACCAATTATAAAAGAAACAGTTGGTAAATAGAGCTACATTAAAATTAAGAACTAAATGAAAAGGAAGTCTACAGATGAAAAGGAAATCTACAGATGAAAAGAAAGTCTACAGATGTTAAGATATAAAAAGTACATTTGACATAAGACTTGTATCCAGAATCTATGTAAAGAAGTTCTACAAAATGAATATATAAAAAAGACAACTCAATTAAATGGGGCTCTTCACGGGGTGCCTGGGTGGCTCTGTCATTAAGCATCTGCCTCTGCTTTCAGTTCTTTTGGGCATAGACCCCAAAATGGAATTGCTGGGTCATGTGGTAATTCTGTGTTTAATTTCTTGAGGAAATGCCACACTTGTGTTTTCCTGTATTTTGGGAATTTCTGTTTTAATATCTAATAATGGCAAGTATTGATTGATGTAAATTACATAGACAACTACTGAGGTCCTCAATAATTATGAGTGTAGAGAGGGAGGTGCCTGGGTGGCTCAGTCAGTTGAGTATCTGCCTTCAGCTCAGGTCATGATCCCAGGGTCCTGGGATTTTGTACTGCATCCAGCTTCCTGCTGGAAGGGGAGTCTCCTTCTTCCTTTTCCTCTACTTGCTGCTCCACCTACTTGTGCATGCATTCTCTCTGTCAAATAAATAAATAAAATCTTGAAAAAAAAAAAAAGGCAGGAACTGCAGCTTTAATGAACTGTATTACTCACCAAGGAAGAGAAGGGTTGAAGCAGTCATTGCTAATGGATGTGGATGAGGTGGGTGATACTCTCCTTTGCTCTGCAGTGTCCCAGTTTGGAGGACACCTTATATGGTCTCCCTAATAATGGGATCCATTATCGGGTGGATTGTCAAACTGGGTGTTGTTTGGGGTTGCAGTAGAGCTTCCTGAACTGGCAAGCTTTCATCTTCTTTTTTTTTTTTTTTTTTAAAGATTTTATTCATCTATTTGTCAGAGAGAGAGCGAGCACAGGCAGACAGAATGGCAGGCAGAAGCAGAGGGAGAAGCAGGCTCCCTGCCAAGCAAGGAGCCCTATTCGGGACTCGATCCCAGGACGCTGGGATCATGACCTGAGCCGAAGGCAGCTGCTTAACCAACTGAGCCACCTAGGCGTCCCAAGCTTTCATCTTCTTGTAGACCATGCTTTAGGATGAAGAAACTACAGAGTATAGCTTTATTTCACCCTGGTTGCTACATTAAAAATTTCTTTATATGGTACTATAAGACATCAGGTCATTTTCTTTTTTTTTTTCTAGAAGAAAGCCTCTTATTGTTTATTCACAAAGCATATGTTGTCAGTGTGACCACTCTCAAAATACCAGTAATCTTGAAGACCATACATTCCTTTTGAATTTTTTTTAAAGATTTTATTTATTTATTTGACAGAGAGAGAGAGAGAGAGAGAGAGATCAAAAGCAGGCAGAGAGGGAGGAAGAAGCAGACTCCCTGCTGAGCAGAGAGCCTGATGTGGGGCTCGATCTCAGGACCCTGAGACTATGACCTGAGCCGAAGGCAGAGGCTTAACCCACTGAGCCACCCAGGCACCCTCCTTTTGAATTTTGATTAATGTTTTGAAATCTATTAATTCTGACCTCCTGCCACTGTTATTTGGAATATAACTCTAAAATTTCCCTATGTATTGTTTTGTTAAAGTCTAAAATGCGGGTGCGTGGGTGGCTCAGTCAGTTAAGTGTCTCACTCTTGATTTTGGCTCAGATTGTAATCTCAGGGGAGTCTGTTTGAGATTCTGCCTCTCCCTCTGCCCCTGCCCTCCCCCAACCGTGTGCTCTTTTTCACTCTCTCTCCCTAAAAATAAAGAAGTCTGTAAAAAAAAGTCAAATAGATTTTCTTTTAAAGATTTTACTTATTTATTTGACACACAGAGAGAGACAGCGAGAGAGGGAACACAAGCAGGGGGAGTGGGAGAGGGAGAAGCAGACTTCCCACTGAGCAGGGAGCTTTATGCAGGGCTCAATCCCAGGACCCTGGGATCATGACCTGAGCAGAAGGCAGATGCTTAATGACTGAACCACCCAGGCACCCTTCAGATGGGTTTTTGAGACACAAATATTTGTTTCTTAATAAATGTTGACTGAAAACATCACGTTGAGGGTCATGTGCACTGTATGAAGCTCGCATATTAACAATCTCTGTGTGTCTTCCCAGGAAAATACTAACTGCGGAGGGGGGGTGTTGCAGGGTGTACTTGCTTGAGCCAGTCTTTTCTTCTGGTCTGCAGGACACAACTGCTTCCTCCCAAGGCAGGCGGCACCAAGCCCATCCAGTTGCTAGTCCTTGTATGCAGCCTAGAGTCTGTATCGCAGTTTGATGTCCCATAGTCTCATTGGGTCTGGTTACCATGCACTAAAGGTTATCTTCCATCCCTCTCCCCTTCAAGGACAATTGTGGAAGAGGGTCGGGATGAACGGGGCAGGATAACCCAAATAAGTAACATCTTATTTTACTTGTCCAAATTCTCTCCATTTGGACAAGGAGAGAATGAGCAGCAATGTCTGGGCTCACCTCTCTCCTGACTGGGACTTTGTCTGAGACCTCTGTGTGCTTAGATGGGGCCTGTTGCTTGATAGGCTTCATTTTAGGTTGAACGGATGGGGAACCACACCTCCTAAATCTCATCTACCATCCCATCTGTCAGATCTCAGTCTGGAACTCCTCCAGGGTAGCAGAGGGCTGCTACTTTCTCTGGAGCCTTTCTGAAGTATATCCTCTTGGCTATACTTTGTTTTATATCCTCCATCTTAGTTCTTCAATCTACACTATTATCCAGAAATTTCTTGAAATCTTGTATATGTGGTTGGTCCCTGTCCCTTACTATTTCTGACTAAAAGGACATGGTTTTATTCCTTACTATGCTTATTGACATTCATTTCAGTGGGATATTGAGGTCAAAAGGCATGCGCCCTCTCTGCTTTCATCAACAGGAAGTTTTCAGTTTTGACTGAGCTCATCTTACATTAGAAGCAGTCAGTTGCAACACTTGTTGTTCCGTGTTTGGGGTGAAGGATAAACATAGTTCCTCTTGATTGATGGCACCTGTGAATTCTGGGCTTCTGCTGTTGACATTAAGAAGGGCAAGAGCTGACAACTGATCATGGGAAGTGCCTGTGTTCGATTGGAGTTGACTGATGGAGGAGAGGATGCTGGGTAGGATATCAGGGAAGAGTCAGAAGAGGGTGGTGTGCTACCAGATCCTGAAAGAACACGTTTTTGAGAAGAAAGAAAAGCTGTGTCAAGTACCATGAGAGGTCAAGTAGAATGGGGAGCAGACAAGGTTTTACCTTGCCAACATTATTTTGCACAACGGTCCAAAAATCCTACATGGAAGATGGTATCTCAGAAGGTGATAGGACCCAAGTTTTTCTGAACAGTAAACCTTTATACATTTTCCATTTTGTGGATTTTACTAAGTTCTTATATATTTTTAAAATATTTTATTTATTTATTTGACAGAGAGAGGGAGAGAGCGGACACATGAGTACAAGCAGGGAGAGGGGCGGGCGGAGGGAGAAGCAGACTCCCTGTTGAGCAGGGAGCCTAATGTGGAACTCGATCCTAGGACCCTGGAATCATGACCTGAGCTGAAGGCAGACACTTAACTGACTGAGCTACACAGGTGCCCCAGTCTTATATTTTTAAGTCTCTGTTACCTTATAAAGTAACCAGTATTATGTGTGTTTATAACCTCTTTCTTTAAACATTACTGCAAAGTCTCAGGCTTCTTTACCAAAAAGTAGTTGCTGTCCTGTTAAGCTGCAAGTGACTGAAATCCACAAATGATCATGGCTTAAACAAGATATCAGTATAAATACACTTCTTCCTCACATGTCAAAGATTCAGGTTCCTTCTCTCTGGCTGTTCCACCATCCTGAGTGTGTGACTTCCAGCCCTAGTACAGGATGGCTGCTGGAATTCCAACCATCACATCCATATTTCAGCAAACAGGAAGAATGAAAGAAGAGGAAAGGCCTGTTCCTTTCCTGTAAGGACTCTTCTAGAAAATGCACTGTTTCTGCATCTACCCCATTGGTCAGAACTCTGTCACATGTCCTTGCCTGGCTGCAAGGCAAATTGGGAAATGCCCTTCCTAGGTGGCCATGTGCTTGATTAATCCCTGGGGTTCCTGTTATAATGGAAGGAAAGGAGAATAGATGTTGGAACAAACAGAGAACTTTGAACACTTCCAAAGGCCTGAAGATGCCTGTGAAAAATTGGCAGGCATTCTGCAAAGCAGTGAAGAAGCAAAGCTGTGGGAAGACGAGAGTGGAGAGTAGAAGTGTTCAACTGTGGCAGGCGAGGGTCTCCTCTGGTGGTGGTAGGCAGCTGGCTCACTGACAGCCAGACAAGCAGAAAAGAATGACTGTTTTGTAGGTGTGAGGATGGGAAAGAAGGGCAGGGATCAAGCACGGGTAGCTGCCTGTGGCTTAGAGGGAGCATCCTCAAGGCACAGACCTTGAAGATCTGTTGATGAGTGTGCCATAAATGTCTGGCAAACAAAGGAATAATATCTAGAAAACTCCCTGCAAGTCAGAAGCTCCCAAGAACCGGGGTCATGACCAGAGCCAAAATCAAGAGTCAGATGCTTAACCGACTAAACCACCCAGGCAGTCCCTCCTTTTCTTAAAGTCATCTTTCCTGCCAGTCTGAGGCTCAGACTCACAACCCTGAGATCAAGAGTTGTATGCTCTAATGACTGAGCCAGCCAGATGCCCCTAAAATGATGGTCTTAATTCTTATGAGATTGTATGGAATGATATGTTAAAGAGAGCCGGCACTGGTGCTGCTTTAACTAGATGAATTTGGATGAAAATTATCACACATGCAGCCTCTTTCCACTATTGCAATAGAAATGTACATTCCCTAGATGTTGGAACAGCGACTTGCTGGCGGTGGTGCAAGTCCTGGCTGCGCTCTCCTACCTGAAGGGCCTAACAAAGATGCCATGGTTAGATACTTAGTGTGATGGGGCACTTCTCTTCGGAATGAATCAGTTACTGATACATTCAGTCTTCAAAATAATAATAGTCTTCTAAATAAGAGGTTATTGGTGGAAAAATAATCAGTCGAGAAGCAGCTCAGGGGGATTGACCAGCCAGCGTGCATTCTGATTCCCTTGAGCCAGTTTTTCCAGGGTCTTCCCTCTAAAGGCCTAAATCATAAATCTCTGTATTCCCTTCAACTGTCGGTGTGTAGTGCCCCACCCTACTTTTTGAATAGGAGGGGAGTTAGTAGAAGCCCGAAGACCTCCTTCACTGGCTACTTTAAGTAGAATCTCCTACTGCAATCCAGTCTGCTCTGTGTTGAGGTGACGTCTATCACCCCCTATAGATTTGGGAGAACAAGGGCCACATGGGCTTTGTTTTCTCACAGGGATGCCAGCCAGACTCTCAGTTTTCTCTTGAACAGCTGCCATTTCTATCTTCTGTCTGCTCCACGGAATTCTCTGTATAGAGAATTTTTAATTTCCACATAGTGGTCTGTTGAAAACACACTACATTGAGCACTTCTGACCAAGAACCATTTCTTCCAGAGATATCAGCCTTTCCTAGAGGCTTATCAGACAAGTGACATTGTTCCAAAGGGTCCTGCTTGAGTCCTAGGAGCTGTGGTTAGATCCTCTTTCCTAGATCTCAGGAAGAATTAACCGCATTACGAGGTTTGGTGTTCTAACACACAACATTTGACATTTCTCATTGGTCTTAAAATATCCAGAATACGAGCTCCCTGTCTTCTGTGCACTGGGAGCAGCTCTCCTGCCACAGCCCCTCATTCCCTGAACACGTAGGTCTGTGCGAAGTTCATCTCCACCCCCTTCTTGGGCAGGGGCACCTCTCAGCCCTTGCGCCGATTAATGTCTACAGCAGTGCTAAAAGCACCAGAAACACTGACAGATAAGAGCCTCAGCAGCTTGGCAGCCCTGTGTCCCCTGACCTCACTTATTCCCAGTCGCAGCTGAATCAGAGCCATTTCAAGGGACATTGGCACAGCAGCCAAGTGCATGGGGGCTGGAGCTGCCATGGTTGGCGTGGCTGGCTCTGGGGCTGGAACTGGGACTGTGTTTGGGAATTTCATCATTGGTCATGTCAGAAACCTGTCTCTGAAGCAACAGCTCTTCCCCTGCGCCATTCTGGGCTTTGTCCTCTCGGAGGCCATGCGGCTCTTTTGCCTGATGGTGGCCTTTCTCATCCTCTTCACTATGTGAAGGACCTGTGCCTCCATCCTTCTCCTGTTTCTCCTCTACCCTGTATGTTCCTTTTCTTACACCTCCCCAGGCAGCCTGGGGAAGGTGGTTAGCTCAGGGTTTGACAGAGGGAAGGCAAATAAATCCTGTATTAATAAGATAAAAGAAAATCCAAAGTATAAGAATGAGCCATTTTTTGAAGTTGGAAAACCAAAGACTTTTAGTGTCCAGGGGATCAAAAGGGGGGGGGGGGGTGGAAAACCAAGATGGTCTGAGATTTTTCAGGGCCCCCTTTTTTTTCCAGGGAAATTTTCCACAAAAAAATTTTTCCTGGAAATTTCCTGAAGATTTTCATCTTCATTCATCACAAATGTCTCTTAGCTTTGTTTAGATAGATAATGTCGTTGGGGAAGCTGACCTCAGGGGCTGGTTGTTTTGGTTACTTTGCAGAATCTCCTGTTGCCTCCTATGGTTATCCATGTGGGCCTGGGGCTTGCTCATCATTCTGGCCTATTTAGCATGGCTTGGGGGCAAGGACAGAGGAAGGGCCTGTGGGGTGGTGACATTTGAACTGAAGGAGCAGGAATGTGTCTGGAAAGATGGACCAAGAATAAGTCAGGGGTCCCCGTGGAAAGGCCTGAGAGCCAGGCCAGAAAGTTTTAGGGTGAAGCTAGCACAGAGGAGTTGAGAAGCTTAGATATATCCATTTGGCACTTTTTCAAAGTGTAGAAACAATGCTTGTTTGGTGGAAAATGTGGAGCTGAGTGGAAAATATTTAAGAATTTAAATTACCTTTAATTTTACTACTTAGAATATAACTGCTGATAACATTTTTATTGTGTCCCGCTTACCTTTTTTCTATGACAGCTTGGTGTTTTTCCCTATCTTTGTTAAGTAGATCATGTAAGTTGTTTCTTCTTCTTCTTCTTCTTTTCTTTTTTTTTTTTTTTTGGTTAAAGTTTGTATTTATTTGAGAGAGAGAGAGCGAGAACACACATGAGCAGGGGTAGAGGCAGGGGGGAGGGAGAAGCCTACTCCCTGCTGAGCAGGGAGCCCAACATGGAGCTCCATCCCAGGACCTTGGGATCAAGACCCGAGTCGAAAGCAGATGCTTAACCATCTGAGCCACCCAGGTGCCCCAGTTGTTTCTTCTTATAAGGACACGATGAACATCCTCATGTAAATGAAGTATTTCTATAGATACTCACTTTGGGTATATTTCTTGCCAAGGAATGACTAGATCAGAGGAGATGGGAACCATTTAAAGGTTCTTAATACATATTTCCAAACTGCTTTTCAGAAAGGTGGTACTAATTTACATTTGTGTGAGTACTGTATGAACTTACGGGTTTTCTCCAAGCCTGGTTCACCATGAATGTCCTTTTGATCTGTTCAGTCTGATGTGAGAAAATGGCTACTATGGCCATTTTATTTTTTATGACATTGATTATTAGTGAGGTTAAATAAGTGTACAGGTTATTGTATTTGGCAAATTATCTCTTGCTGATTTTTTTTCATGTGGGCATGGGCACATCTTATTTATTTGTAAGAGTTTTGTTTTGTTTTGTTTCTCATAGTTAAGGAAGCTGAAAGATACGATTTTTCACAGACATGCTGCAGTGACCCCTGCAGGTGTGTGAGGGCCAGGGGGCGCTGTTCAGCAGGGCTGTGATGTGATTACACATCCCAGTCATACGGTCCTGGTCGTACCATGACCAGCTGGTGACTTGTATATGTATCCAGAGGTAGGCTTCCTGGATGATCAGAAGTATTGGCTCTTGTTTTACAGGGATGAGCAAAAAGGCCTGAACTTCAAGTCAGAATTTGAACCCAGGTAGGCTGAACCTGAGTTCCATGCTCTTTGCTTTAGCCATTCTGCTTTCCTGGCCTCCTGGTCTCCCTACTCATTTCCTTCCATGGGTTGGCCAAAGAGCCTGTAACAGAGGAAGACCTGTGAGCATCTCGTGGTTAGCCAACAGGGCGGCGGGGAGCACTTGCCTTACTCTGCACCTGTCTTGGAGAGAGGAGGTGGGTTAGTGGCCCCAGAGTTCTTTGGGGCCTGAATGCTGGAAGCAGGGGCATCTTAGCATGGGCCCTGGACCCTCACCAATGTGAGGCCTGTGTGGCGTGGAGCCCTTACCCCCTGATGCTCGCTTCAGCCCCAGCTTCTCGTGGAACCCTCTCTGCTCCTGCACTCCATTTCTTCATCTTCCTTCCTTCTCCAGTCTTCTGTAGGACTTGACTATTCAGATTCTGGTTAGGTGCTTTCTCATCAGCAAATAAAGTCTCTGGGGTTGGGCTCCTTGTCTTGGAGTTCTGTATCTCCCACAAGATTCATTAAACGATGTGTGTCGATCGGTCATGATGATTTCTGGAGGGAGGCAAAACTGACTGTCCCTGGGACAAGAAAACTGGAAAAGTCCTGCTGACTTGGTCAAAAGCTCCTGGTTACTGTCACACTTGGCTTGTCCCTAGCACATATGGTTGTCAGAAGGTGGAGTAGTGCTAAGTCAGCTGTGAAGATTAGCAACTGGTTGGGCAGTGAGAACCAGGCTTCTGGTTTCAGGAGGAATTTGTTGAGTGTAGTGATTAGTGTTGGAGAGCAAAAAGAAAATATTGGCATGTCAGTATTTATTTCTAGTACTGAAGTACCACATTATGTTAGCATGATGTGTACCCCTTTCAGAATTAACCTGACTCCTGGCACCATATTTTTATTTTTTGCTAGTTGTGATCCACTGAACTGATTTTAAGACCCAGTAGGTTTCAATCCACAGCTCAAAAAACACCAATACCCCTGAGATAGGAATTGTTTCTGTCTTACAGATGAAAAAGCTGAGGCCCAGAGGTGACATGATCTCTCCTAAGATCACACAGCTAGTACTGCTTTCCCCCTTTCCCCATTCTTCTGGGGGCACTCTTCTCCTTGAGATAGACTTGCTTCTTTGGAAAGTCAGTTGCAGCCTTTTTTTTTTTTTTTTTTGGTTTGTTTTTGTCTAGTTCACCACTCCCTCTTACTTGTGTTTGCAAGATTGATATTCATTATTAATGAATGTACTTTAGTGAATTCTAGGATTACAGTTCTTAAGTACTGAGAATGTATTTGTGACGATGAGTAGTATACATTTGCTCATTATTTTGGAAGTTGTGTGATTTGGAGCCTTTCATGGTATTCATCCTCTGCATCCCCCTAATAGAATGAAACTCTACAGGTGCATAGTTGGCATGCAGGTGTGAAGGTGAATTGGACTAGTTATAGACAGCTCCCCGCTGTCACCAGCTGCAAAGCATGATGACTCACATTTCTTTCTCTGTGTGTAGAAGCCTGTAGATAGATTTCTTCTCACCTGATGTCTCCTCAGGCCTCAGAATACCTGCCTGCAGGGCCTGTGTGTCTTGCTGGTCCTGCTGATCTCAAGCCTTTCTGTTGGAGAGCTTATTGCTCCAAGCCAGGACCTCTTGGAGTAAATGGCTCTGGAACAGCAGGGACTTATGTTTAACTGTGCGTTTCTAGAAGCCCTTGAGTGGGCACCGAGTCTGAGGACCCTCTCGGATAGTGAATTGCTCACTCGCTGTGTCCATTCTTAGGTCAGGCCTAGTTCTAAGAGCCTGGGCCATCTGCATTCTCCGTCCTTGATAGAGTTATCTGGGAGAGAGGCAGCTTGGAAACATTCCGAAGACAGGTCTGCAGTGGCCTGAGAATGAGGGAGGATCCTCTGGGATTCACATTTGAGCACTGAAGCACAAAGTCTATATTATTGGGGCAGATAGCATCTTCATTCATTAGTGCCTGAGTCCTGTCCAGGCAGAACAATTGAGGTTTCAGGCACTGAAAACAAGATTGCAGGCCCCTAATGGAGTCCCTCATGCTAAGCTTTACATCACCAAACTGAGATTTAATTAGTTTCAGCTGTCCCAGAAATGGAATCTAGTCAAAAGTCATCTGACAGCACCAGTTAGGTAATCTGCCTGATAGACCCTTGTCATCCCCTAAAGGAAAATGACTTCACAGTAGCCAGTCTGCTTTGGCTTAGCATGACTTCCTTATTCCTACTCACTTCTGTCTATAAAAGTCTTTCATTTTGTACAGCATCTCAGAGCTCCTTTCTGTCTGCTAGATGGGATGCTGCTGTATTCATGCATCATTGGATACGGCCAATAAAATCTTTAAGATTTATTTAAATTTATTTAAGTTTATTTATTTAAATTTCACTCAGCTTAATTTTTTTTTTTTTTTTTAACAAAGAAAACCTAGGATGATGTCGTTAAATAAGTGTCCTCATTGCAGAGGTGCATAATAATCTTTTGGTAGAAGATTTGCAATCCCGAACATTTATAAGAAAGCTTTTTTTTTTTTTTTTTTAAATTGATGAAGCAGGTACATTTTGGTTATCTAGAAATTTCACTGTGGATTAGTGGAGTTTTTCTTAATACTAGATGACTGAGGTGTTAGAGCTTATTCTATTCATCAAACCTCAACTTCTCAGCTGAGATGGAGTTGGGTGGGGACAACAGCCAGCCTGTCCACAGTGCGATGACTAGAGGGGCCGCTACAGCTGTGCTTGTTACACAGATGGTGAGTAAGTTTTTTGGTTGATGCATCTGTCTGTCTTTGCATAGAATGACAACCAGTTTGGCAGGGGCTTAGCTTCTGGAAGTCCAAGCTGAAGGAAGCAGGTATTTCCTTTTTGCAAGATTGCTGGACAGAAAAGCAGCCAGCAGCTGCTGGAGATTATTTTCTTATTCTATTACCCACCTTCATTCTGGAGGTTTGATGTCTCATCCTTAGAATGTTCTTGGGAATTTCTCGTTCTTTCCAACTTATGGAATTAGCAAATCTGTGTGAATGCCGTGAGCTGGTGCCATTTTGTGCAGAGTGGCTGGCTATGTGAGAAATTATGCTTGCCATTTTAACCTATAGACTCAGAAGGGGAAAACTCCTTAGTTGTTCCTTAACCTGCCATCTTCTCTCTCTTCCTCCTTTTGTGAAGAAACCTGCATTGGGGACCTTGTATATATCAGTCAGTGTTGTAGGCCATGGGGGATATAGCAGTGAATAACTGAAGTCCCTTCCACGTGGAGTTTGTGTTCCAGTGGGGGAGTCAAATGTGTAATAATTTCAGGTGGTAGTGATGTTATGAAGAACAAAGCAGGGTTTTTTTTTTTTTTTTAATATGGGGGTAGCATTTTTTTTTTTTTAAAGATTTTATTTATTTATTTGACAGAGAGAGAGCTCACAAGTAGACAGAGAGGCAGGCAGAGAGAGAGGAGGGGAAGCAGGCTCCCCGCTGAGCAGAGAGCCCGATGCGGGGCTCGATCCCAGGACCCTGGGATCATGACCCGAGCCGAAGGCAGAGGCTTTAACCCACTGAGCCACCCAGGCGCCCCTGGGGGTAGCATTTTGAATTGTTTGAAGCCCTTCCACTAATGAATCTGATTGGCTCAAAGGACAGATGTGTTCTTACTCTTTCTGGAGCATTTTCCATTACTCAAGGGAAATATGCAGAGACTTCTACCTTTTGTAGGGCAGGACTGAACTATTTAGGGCTCTGAAAGATTTTACTCTGCCCGCTTATTCCTTATTCCTGGCAACATTAGTTACTGTTTGCAGATAGAGCTCGTGACCACTCTGGGTTTTATGGGTGCCCCGGGGGATCTCCCTCACCAGCCTCCCTGGCCCCAGTCATTTTAACCTTTGGGAAAGGCTGAAAATGCAGCCCTTTTCGTCATTAATTGGATTTGTATAGCTGTAGCTCTAGGGGTGGTCTTCCCCACACAAATGCTGGCACACCATTATTCTAGGCTTTGTAGATAAAACATTAATGACTTTGATTAAAATTTAGTGAATTTTGGGGCACCTGGGTGGCTCAGTCAGTTAAGTATCAGACTCTTGATTTCAGCTCTGGTTATGACCTCGGGGTCATGAGATTGAGCCCCATCCGGTTGGTTCTGCACTGGGTGTGGAGCCTACTTAAGATTCTCTTTCCTGGGTCGCCTGGGTGGCTCAGTGGGTTAAAGCCTCTGCCTTCGGCTCAGGTTATGATCCCAGGATCCTGGGATCGAGCCCCGCATCGGGCTCTCTGCTCCGCAGGGAGTCTGCTTCCTCCCCCCCATCTCTCTGCCTACTTGTGATCTCTCTCTCTCTGTCAAATTAAAAAAAAAAAAAAAAAAGATTCTCTTTCCCTGCCTCTGCCTTTCCCCACTACTCCTATGTGTGTGCTCACCCTCTCTTTCTCTCTTAAAAAAAAAAAAAAAATCAATGAGTTTTAAGAAGACAGTTATTGAGCTTTTACCAGATTCAAGGCAAGGAACATTCAAGATAAACAAAGATGAATAATGCAGTCCCTACTTTTGATGAGCTTGAAATCCAATCCGCTTACGGGAAGTTCCGTCTTAACGTAAATACAGATAGGCAATGAATGGTGTGGAGAGACGTATGAGTTACATCCTGTGGGAACTTTATTCGTAGGAGATAAAGCTGGTGGGAAGAATGGTCTGTTAGTTTCCTGGGGCTCTTCTAACAAATTCCCAGGAACTGGGTGGTTTGAAACAATAGACATTTATTCTCTAGCTTCTGGAGGCTGGAAGGCTGAAATGAAAGTATTGGCAGGCTTGCATTCCTTTCAGAGTCTCTAGAGCAGAATCCATGCCTCGCCTCTTCCAGGCTTCTGGTGACTACTGGCATTCCTTGGCATATGGCCACATCTCTGTCTGTGCCGTCTTCACATTGCCTCTCCTCTGTGTGTCCAAAATTTCTGTGCCTCACTCTTAGAAGGCTAGAGGTGATTGCATTTAGGGGCCAACTGGATAATCCAGGATATGCCTTCTTTCAGGACCCTTAATTCAATCACACTGCCATATGAGGGAATATTTATTCTTTTGCATTGTAAGGTAATTATTCACAGATTCTTGGATCAATTTATTTTCAGGGAGGGCCATTTTTTATTCCTGCCTGCTACAGATGAGCATCAGGAAGGACCTTCCTTGAGTCTTGGTGGCTTCTAAGATGGGACTTGAAGCACGAGCAGGGAGGAGAAAAGGCAAGGAGCAAAGGGGGAGAAGAAGGAAGGGTGGGATGTAATCAGGGCCAACGGGTAGTTAATTGTGTCTGGATGAAGCATGTGGTGTGTGCAGGGTGTAAAGGGCCTGGAGTGGAGGTAGTTTGTCTTTAATTCACTAGGCAGAAATGAGTGGAGATGGGGGATGATAGAGCTGCGCTTTATGAAGATTAATCTGGGAGTGTGTGCAGAATAAATTAGAAAAGGGAGGAACTGGTGGAGAACCAATTGAGAGGCCATTGTAGTAGAGAAAGGTTGACATGCAGACGGCAGCAAGGGTGCTAGCAGTGGGAATGAGAATAAGGAAAGACCCTGTCATAAGAGGATCACACAGTTTGAGAATTGATGAGGGGTGTTTGTGGGGGGGTTGTTAACAACAGTTCAACTAAGTAAATTTTAAACAAGATCTAATTGGTTTTTATTAAATGATTCATGAATTGGGCAGCATCCTATCTAGCAAGTAGAGGGGAGCTCTGAGGAGTTGTACGGAATGGAAGGTTTTTATTGGGGCAGGGGGTGGAAGAAAGTTACTAGCAAAACATTCCAGGCAAGGGGAGAGAAGCTGGGGATCTTCTCATGTAGATAACCTTATCTTCCTTTGGGGGATAGAGAGGGTCCATGTGGCAGACCGACAGGCACTGATCAAAAATTCCTGACCAACCAGTTAAGACTACATTTCTGAGGGAGGTTGAAGCTGCATTTAGATTCGGTGTTAAGCTCCGGTTTGGGAAGTTGGTGTAAGTGATGCCATTTGGGGCCTGTGGCTTCCAACAGGGGCTTGGAGACAGTGGTGAAGATCAGTGTTTCCCATGGAGTGCGTCTCAGGTACATTAGCGTCTTGAAGGAGAACAGAAGGAAGAGCTTGTGTGGTTGGAAAGGAGGTGATGAGTTTGGACCTATCGAGTTTAAGGTGCTGGTTGGACATCAAAGTGTCTTACTGGCAGGTTGAAATTTAGAGCTTGGGAGAGAGGACATGATTAGTGTCCTGGAGGATGAGCCAACAGAAGAGACGCTGATGGCAGTGGATTGCTCACTAAGGATACGGTGTACAAACACAACCTGCACTTAGGGAGTGTGGGGAAGAAGAACAGAAAAGATGTAATGGGGGGCACCTGGGTGGCTCGTCATTAGGCATTTGCCTTTGGCTTGGGTCGTGATCCCAGGGTCCTGGGATCAAGCCCCACATCGGGCTCCCTGCTTGGCGGGAAGCCTGCTTCTCCCTCTCCTACTCCGCCTGCTTGTGTTCCCTCTCTTGCTGTGTCTTTCTCTATCAAATTAAAAAAAAAAAAAAAGATGTTAATTGGAAAAGAAGAAAACAAAGACTGTTTTAGTTATAAACACAGGAAGCTGCTCAAATTTTATGAAAAAGGAATTCATTGGCTCATGTAACTTAAAGACCAAGGGAATTCCAGCTTCAGGCCTAATTTAATCTAGGGGCTCAAAAAAAAAAGAAAAAAAAAATCTAGGGACTCAGATGTCACCAAGCCTCAGTCACTCTCTTTCACATTGCTTTTGTTTTCAGGCTTCACATGGTTGCAAGATTTTCCAGCAGGTTAAAGTCCCATGGCCAAGGTCATGCCTTCTTCCTGGGGGCCCCACAAGAAGTACAGGGAATCGCTGTGATTAGTTTGTGTGTCCAGTGAAAACATGCCAACTGTGACCCAAACACATTTATCAATATTATCAAAACTTATTGGTTGTTGAATGCTATCATTTTGTCAATAGACTAACGGTTTAAGGTACGTGCAGTTGTTAAGCAGGGATTTTAGAAGTTTTGGTAGGGCTTGATTGTAATGTCCAAACCAGTGTTCTCTTTGTATTGAACCAACGATGATTAGATTTCCTAATTTTCCCTCTCTGGGGTCAATTGTTGGGTATCTCTGGTCAGTTTTTCTAAATTATCATTTGGCAGAACATTCTTTTGAAACATGACAGAAGTTAGGCTGTTGGTTTCCTTGAGAACAGTGTTTTTGGCAGAAATTTCTGCAAGGTGTTCAATTTGGCATCCAGGGATTCCTAGGAACCTAAATAGTAGCCAGAGCAACCAACAAAAACATGGCATCTAATAAATTTTGGACATAGGAGCCATGTTTAATTTTGTCCCCATTGGAGGTAGGGATACTTAGTTGTTTCCATAACATTCCAAATCATGAGTTACCCCAAAGGCATAGCAGCTATCAGTATAAATATTTACTGTTTTGCCCTGGGCTAAGCTCAAGTAACTCTTTTGGGCTGAAGTAGCTAAAGGTAAAGGTGCTGCCTCAGTGACTTCAAAGGAGTCACACTAGCGTACCCAGCATGATATTTACCATTTTCATCCTATAAATAAAAATAGTCAGCCAACCATGAAAAATTTGCATTGGTTATAGGAGTTTCCTGTAAATGTCACTGAAAGCCAAAAGGTAATCTGTCTGCATTAAGCAGTCATGAGGAGTTCTGTCTGGATGCAAAAGTAGTTCTTGTTTCCAGATCAGATGCCCTAAATATGGAACCTGAGTTTGAGCAAACTGGCAGGGGAGTGGGGAATATATATATGTAGAGAGAGAGAGGGAGGGAGAGAGGGAGACTTTATGTCCCTTTAAGGCCCAAAGTGGTTGTTGTTTTTCTTGTTTGTTTGTTTTTAAAGATTTTTAAGTAATCTCTCTACCCAGTATAGGGCTTGAACTCACAACCCCAAAATCAAGAGTCATATGCTCCATCCATTGAGCCAGCCAGGTGCCCCTAAGGCCAAAAGTTTTAGCAGATGAGTGCTGTCTCCTGTGAGGAGATTTGAGAAAGGGAGCAGAGAAGCAAATCATATACATATTGTAACCAACTAGAGCCTGCAGAAAACTTTATATCCTCCAAATCAGCTTTTAAGGTTTATAAGGAATTAAGAAGGTTTGCCTGTGTAACCGGAGCATTACTGTCCAGGTTTATTACTGTTCTTCCCAGGTGAAAGCAAGACGATACTGTCCTTATGAACCGGAATACTAAAAGTGCACTATATAGAACAATCACAGGGAAGGAGGATTTGCTTTTAGTGGGAAAGGACATCAGTGTGTGGGGGTTGAAAAAAACAGGGCGCCCAGGGATAATGTTACTTATTGCTCTGAGGTCCTGGACTAGCCTCCATCCGGGGCCAGGGGTCTTCTCACAGGTAAAGTAGGGGCTCCTAGGGCCTAGCACAGGGGATGATAAGGCCCTGAGTCTGTGGTCTCCTACTCTGGGCTTGATGCCTTAAAGGGCTTCTTTATAGGGCATTTGATCTGGGGAGAGGTGGCAAGGGATCTGTTTGAATCTTGGTGGGAGGTGTGCTGTGAATCCTGCCAGTATCAGTTGAGGAATCTGCCCATAAAGAGGGTGGCAGCTGACCCGATGGGGACAAATGAGCCGTGTCCCCAGACTCCCCTATCATGCCATCAGAGATGGAGCAAACAGAAAAGGCTGAAGGCTCATTTAATCCACCTGGTTGGCAATTTTGATTCTAGAGTTATTTGCTTCTTTCGGGAGAAATTCTGGCATAATACTTTCCTGAGAAATCTTGTCCCAGTGAATAAATGGGATGGAGAAACTAAGGAGAAAAGGGTGGGAATCTCTCCAAGGGTCTAACCGAAAAGGAATAGGTGCAGAGACAGGAACCTTTGAGGTTTATGAGAGAAACCCCTTCTCCCCGCCCAACTATTTGGGCTGTTTTCATGCTCTATTGCCAGCAGGACCTGCTTTCCAGGAGTGGTATAGCACACAGAGAATGTAGCTGTGGGGTTAGTAAGACAAAGAGATTTCATTCTCAGTCTGGAGAGTGGTTTCTTCAGGCCAATTAAGAATGGGGACTGGGAAGAGCCCCTGTAGGTCCTTGGAGCCCCATTGCTGGGAATTAGGAGGACGTTTGAAAGGCTGGCAAGAGGGCTGAAGGTTTCTGGAATGTTTAGGTTTGTAACGGTCTTTTTTCCCATTGCCCTGGCCCTTTGCACCTATAGCAGAAACCAAGGGGTTTTGTTCTGTTTAGGGGCTGTCATTGGCCAGAGTTGAAAATCAAGAGTTTTAGTGGTCTTTCAGGTGGCCCTTGTGGGTGTGAGTGAACTGATTTGCCAAGCTAGCTAAATGTGGAGGAGACGCAGTTTCCCATTCCATGCTGCTCCTTCAACTAAAAAATCCTGGTTCAACCTGTTAGTAAATGAGAGCTAAATGCTACCCAGGTGGATTCTCTAAAGGAAGACTAGAATCTTACCCGGAGACACTTTGGAGTTGGTTATAGTAGTTAGACCAGGTCATCAGGCTGTTGTGTGCAAATCTGAATTCTGTTCCAGTCAACAGGCTTAGGAAAAGCTACTGTAATTGCCCAGTGGAGATTTGCAGGGAGCGTTCTAGGATCTGGCCAAAGTTAGGGGTTTGTTTCTCTAAATGTTTTAGGATGTTCTCATGGGGCTAATTTCATCCAGCGTTTGGCGTGGTCCTCCCCAACAAGCGCATGGCCTGGCTGATACAAATCTTAGAAACTGGGGTGGTAAGTTGGAATAACTATGTTAAATTCTTCAGCGAACATGGATCCTGAGTCACTTTAGGAAACTTTAACTCTGGCTCGCAGTCTGACTTTGGTCCAGGGAACATAAGAGATTTGGGATTTATTTGGATCCAAAGACTTAACTTGTAAAAAAAATTTTTTTAAAGATTTATTTATTTATTTGACAGAGAGAGACGGTGAGAGAGGGAACACAAGCAGGGGGAGTGGGAGAGGGAGAAGCAGGCTTCCCACCAAGCAGAGCCCGATGTGGGGCTTGATCCCAGGACCCTGGAGTCATGACCCAAACTGAAGGCAGAATATTAACGACTGAGTCACACCCACGCACCCCAAGACTTAACTTTAAAGTGGCAGGTTTTATTACATTCAGGAAAGGAGGGAGTGGGGAGAGGTTCAGAGGAAAAGGGAAGTTCGGTGAAAGGGTCAGTATACAAAGAGGTGGGGGATGTAGCGAAGGTAGGAACTGAACACCAGATAAATTGGAGATAGAAAACAGGAAAGGAAAAAAAGAGGCTTCAGAAGCCCCCTTTTCTACTTTGCTTGCTTCCATTAGTATAGAAGAGGCATTTTGAGATTCTTGGTAATGTTTGGAAGCTTCAAAATCCCCAAATCCCAAAATCATATTCAGTTTTAACAATTTTAGAGCCATGGCTGCCCATTTCAGTTTTGAGAAAGTAAGTTTGGGGAGATTGAAAGTTCTCTATAATGGCCACTGAAGTTTTAAATTACTTTTGTTTAAGTTGGTCCATTTAGTTAGAAAAAGAAGACTCAGAAGCCGTTTAGTCTTCTTTCCATGATTTGCTTGGCTCAGTTAATTTAGAAATAATGTTTTGCACAGAGGCCATCTTAGAATCCTGAAAATGTTTGGATCCCTCAAGGTACCAATTAAAATAGGCATCCCATTCAGGTCTCTCTCTGTCTCTCATTTAAGGAGCCACAGCTTTCTAATTTAGTTTGAGAAAAACAAGTTTGGGGAGATCGAAAATTCCCCATAGTAGCTATTGGTGCTCTAAATTACTTTTCACTAAGTCAATCTATTTGGTTATAAATGTGCATGTGGAGGGGCCATAGTTTTTTTTTTTTTTTTTTTTTAAAGATTTATTTTTTATTTATTTGACAGAGAGAGAGATCAGAAGTAGGCAGAGGCAGGCAGAGAGAGAGAGAGAGAGAGAGGCGGAAGCAGGCTCCCTGCCCAGCAGAAAGCCCGATGCGGGGCTCGATCCCAGGACCCTGAGATCATGACCCGAGCCGAAGGCAGAGGCTTAACCCACTGAGCCACTCAGGCGCCCCGGGGCCATAGTTTTTAAACATAAAACCAGTGAGGGTCCCAGAAAGGGGGGCACCTTCAAAGCATTCTGATGACTGGGATCCCATATCTTAGAGGTTTTTCTCTAAGGAGAAAATGCCTGAAAGCACAGTTTAAACAGGAAGAGCCTGGTTCGAGAAGGAATCAGGCCCAAGGCCAGGACAGTTCCAGTAGGAAATCTGACTCTGAAACGGAGTCAGACTGAAGGGCAAAAGAGTACTCTCATAAGAAACAAGACCTTAAGATAGATTTCAAATAAAGCCTGGAGAGCTTGGACACAAAGTAGAGCTTAAAATCCAGGAAAAAACTTAACCTTCACCCTCCAGGGTTGTCGAGAAAGCAGTGAGCCCATTTGGCTCTATGGGTACTGGCACCTGTTTGTCACCAGCCTTGGAGTTTTGAGGGATCTTTCCTGGGTCCCACTTCCTACCACAACTAATGTTAACATTAAAGATAAAAGTCACGTTACCAGCAAAAGTGGGTTTGTTGGGAAATAACAGAGACTTGTAATCTGAAACAAGAAAACTACTTCCAAAACCATGGGCAAGTTAACAGAACAAAGAAGAATGGTCTTCCATGGAGGAGAATGGGGGAAGGTGGCAAGGCTGTTCAAACAAAAAGGCCATGGGAGTAAACTGGAATAGTAGCTTTTCATTGGCTGGGTTGGGACTGTCTCTCATTGGCTGGGCTGTTACCAGGGAAGAAAAAGAACCTTTCTTCCTCCTGATGAGATAGTAAAGTAGTAGTGACTTGACCTACTGACTTGAAAGGTAGTGTCTTCCTGTTGGGTCTGCACTTGACTAGGACTGGTAGGGCATGAGAGCTTCCCCTGCTGGCCTCCTGACTTCATTGTGAACAAGACGTACTTTCGTTAATTTTCACAAGTGATATGAGTTTTAGAAAGACTACTGGCTCTGAGGAGAAGGGAGACTGGAGGGAGCAATTAGGAATCCATTGTAGATGAGAGATGATGGGGCTGGGATGAGCCTGGGATGAGTCACTGCTGAGATTAAAAAAGTTACATTTGATACGTTTTGGCTGTGGATTCAACGGGACTTGGATTTGCAAATAATTTGCAAATCTAGTTGCAAATAATCATGAAATTGATTGGCTTAAACCTTTCTCTGTCCTTGCTTTTCAGGTGTTGGTCATCCTCAGGCTGTCATCAAGGTGCATGCCAGTGCTAATAGCACCTGATTTCCTTTTTCCTCATGCTAGTGAGGGAGAGAGAGCTCAAATGTCTCCCCCATGGCCTTCTTATCAGATTCTAGAGCTATATTTCGATTGTACCATCTTAGGCCAAGTGCCTACTCTAAAACAGTCATGGCTTCAGCTGGGGATAAAAATCCCTCTTCAGGAACCTGTTGCTGTGAAAAAGGAGATGGAATTAAAATAATTAGTTTGCACAGACTACTGTGTGCCATTTAGGAAGAGTGGAATGGATTTTCGGAGGGAGCCACCTGTAGTGTCTGGTACCTGGGGGAAGATGAGGGGAGAGGAATTAAGCATCACTCCCAAGTTTCTGGCTTATACAGGATACAGATTGTGGTATCAAACCTGTTGGCATGGTGAGCCCTCAGGATTACCAGTTTTATGGGCAACATCTGTAGTTTTGTTTAGATAGTTAGGTTTGAGATGCCTATGAGAACTTTCTGGTGGAGGTGTCGTTAAGTATTTGGGAACAGTAGTTGTGTCTGCCACTGGAGGAGGGATTGAGGTTGGTGGAATTGGTAATTAAAATCGAGGGGCTGGATGATGATAATTAGGGAGAGGGGGTTTAGAATCTGTCCAGAACAGTCCAGCATTTAGAGGTCTTGGAGAGGGAAAATAGCACAGAGACTAAGACAGAGCAGTCAGATAAGATGAGAACCTAGAAAGTATGTATCGTGGAAGCTGAGAGAGGAATGTTTCAAGGAGGAAGTTGTCAACCAGATCTAACATTGCCAAGAGGTACAAGATGAAGACTGGAAAGTCCATCCAGTTTGGCAGCACTGAGGCTGTTTTATTTCTAAACGTGTTAGAAATTTCATGTTTGTTTTAGTTCTGAGAGCCTGGGGCATCACACTGAGGCCATGTTGGTTTTTCTCTGCTGAGGAATCTCCTAATCACTTGCCCTTCAGCAGACCAGGCAGCTCCTGCCCCTGCACCTTTTTCCCCTTCTAAACTTTTTATTAAAGGAGCTTTTCAAACACAAAAGAATAGTTTAATCAATTTCCTCATACCCATTATGTGGTAAGGGCACGCTAAGGACTCTTTCTTTTTAATTATTGATTTTCAAAAGATAATCTAGTGTCCTAGCAGCCTTCAAAGGTGGCCAGTGTGGCTTCTTACAGTTATCATTATGAACTCACAGATTTTCATATACTTGTGTTTAAATCATATTTAGTCTTTTAACACTCAAATTATCCCATCTTTGGGGATCAGGAGTCTTTTCTTTCTTAAATGGCTTTCTTGTTTTCCCATGCATCCTTAATGATTTATCAAAAAAGCCATTTCACGTTGTTGCTTTCATAATTTCATCTACAGTCAATACAACAATTTTGAGATTGAGAACACTGTTAAATTTTTTTCCCCCCAATGGAGAGGAAATCTATTTGATCAGCATGTATTTCCATGACTGTTAGTTATGAATCAGGAGTACCAAAAAAGTGACAATATTCCAATGCTATAAAACATTTTAGGGTGCTTGCCCACTTACAGAGGCAGGGGAGGTTGGGGCACAAAACACAGGGGACATCAGCTCTCATGTCCACTTACCTTGTCACCTTTGTAGTAAGCACTGTTGGAGATGGGGGAAACTGAGGCAGGTACCAGATGGCAATTTATGATTTAGGGGCTTGTCAGATATGGACCTCAGCAGCTGGTCTTGATTTCACTTTCCGGCAGAGGTCTAAGGAGCACACTTGAGCCCATTTTTGGGATTGCAAATATATCTTTCCTTTTCATCTTATTAGATTTTGGGGTAGTATTTTTTTTTTTTTAAGATTTTATTTATTTATTTGACAGAGATCACAAGTAGGCAGAGCAGCAGGCAGAGAGAAGGTAAAGCAGGCTCCCTGCTGAGCAGAGAGCTCTATGTGGGGCTCGCTCCCAGGACCCTGGGATCATGACCTGAGCCAAAGACAGAGGCTCTAACCTCTTTATTTTTTATTATTTAAAAAAAAAAAAGATTTATTTATTTATTTATTTCTTTGACAGACAGAGACCACAAGTAGGCAGAGAGGCAGGCAGAGAGAGAGGAGGAAGCAGGCTCCCTGCTGAGCAGAGAGCCCGATGCGGGGCCTGATCCTGGAACCATGGGATCATGACCTGAGCCAAAGGCAGAGACTTTAACCCACTGAGCCACCCAGCTACCCCGCTTTAACCTCTTTAAACCCTTTAACTGAGCCACCCAGGCGCCCCTTTTGGGTAGTATTTGATATATTCTCTTCGGAAGAGTCTTTCTCTAATAAAGAGGAAACTTTTTTTTTAAGTTGCTTTCTCCCTCAGCAAGGCTGAAGACTTGTTTTTCCTTAAATGTTCAATAAAGATCCATGACTAGGGAACAGAAAGTAAGAGGACCTATTGGACTCCAGCAGGGCTTCTAGTATTTTGTGCTCTGACTCTGTAAGACAGTGGAAAAACAAGTGATCTCCTCAGGACAGAACCTTGGGCAGAGCCTCCTGGGAGACAGAGGCCATTTTTCCACCTTTGGTCATCTCTGACCTGAATGAAATAATGTCTTGTGATGATGGATACCAGATTAGAGTTGTATGGTTCTTCTATTAGTAATGGATGCATTTACTCCAGAGGGAGCTTGAGTGGGGAAGGTGGGAGAGGGTGTTGGGAGAAAGGAGAATTCCTGTTCATTCTCTGTCATCCACACTCTTGGTTTTATGTATGAGACTGGCATTTTCGAGGAGGTTGGGACCCAGTCCTGTGTGTGAATTTGAAAGCCTTACATTCAGACAGCTTCTTCTTCTGTTACTGAACTGTTCTCAGAAATACCTCTATTGCAAATCCTGGGCTTTTTGAATCCCCAATAGCATTTAGGATATGTTTGGCCACAAATGACTGAAACCCCAGAATAACTGGCTTGCCAAGATAGAAGTGCTCTTCTCTCTCATGTAATAAGCAGCACAGGCCCTTTTACTGTGTTTGTCCTATTACACAGTCATCCTCCATAGCTGTTCTTTCCTCGTTGTCAACTCATTCCATCTTGTTGCTTAGTCATTCATAAGAGGTGGATTTCACCTCCTAATTGGTTGCTGGAGCCCCAGTGAGGCAGTCTGCATTCTAGTCAGCATGAAAGAAGAAGGGTAGGATTGTACACAGCATCTGTGCTAATGACTCACTGGCCAGAGTTGGAAAACGTAGTCTTGGTTCTAAGCCCAGCTAAAAATCAGGGCTTTTATGACAATGTCTAAGAAAGAAGAGAAGATAGATAGTGAGACCATGGGCTTCAACCCTGTGATGCCTCATGTAGTACTTGTTTTGTTTTAAAGATTTATTTAGGGGTACCGAATGGCTCAGTTACTTAAAGCCTCTCCTTCGGCTCAGGTCTTGAACCCACGGTCCTATAATCAACCCTTGCATCGGGCTTCCTGCTTAGCAGGAGTGTCTGCTTCTCCCTCTGTCCCTTCTCTCACTGGAGCTCTTTCTCTCATTCACTCTCTTAAGTAAGTAAATAAAATCTTAAAAAAAATAAAGGTTTACTTGAGAGAGAGTGAGCACGTACACAGTTGGCCACATGCACACAACTGGGGGAAGGGACAGAGGGAGAGAATCTTCAAGCAGACTCTCCACTGAGCATGGAGCCCTACACGGGCTTGGATCCCCCGACCCTGAGATCATGACCCCAGCCAAAATCAAGAGTCAGACGCTCAACCAACTAAGCCACCCAGCCGCCCCCCTCAAGTACAACAGTACTTGTTAAGAGCACAAAAAATGAATTGCTAAGTCACTCAGCTCTCTGCCAGTTCAGTACACCCTGGATCCTCTTGGAGTGATTGGCTGTGTCCCCTTAAGCATATGTGGTAAGACCTGCTTAACCGTCTTTTCTGTTGTGGGCCCCATGCCAGATGCTGGATGTACTGTGGATGTACTGTGGTGAGGCAGTCAACAGCAGGAGTCCGTGCAGTATGGGGTGTGCTCTTAAGAAATGTTAGGGGGCCACTGGGGCACACAGGGAGTTGGGGAAGCCTTGGAGAAAAAGGGATCTTTTAGCCAAGATTCAAAGGGTCAATTAAAATTGACCAGAAAGAAGAGAGGTGGGTGTCCGTAGAAGTGATGTGCAGAGGCTGTTCTAGGTAGGAACAGAATGAACAAAAGTCCTGAAGGTGACAAAGTACGGCCTGTTCTAGGAACTGACTGTACTTCAGAATGGCTTTGAGGAATGAAACTGGGAAGGTAAATAAGACCCTTATCTCAGAGTGCCTGGTATACCATTGAAATAAGTGTGGACCTATCCTGTAGCTATCTATCCTTCAGATCACTAGTGGCAAATTGCCTCCATTTTTTTTTTTAAAGATTTTATTTATTTATTTGACAGAGAGAGACAGAGCGGCATCACAAGTAGGCAGAGCATCAGGCAGAGAGAGAGGGGGAAGCAGGCTCCCTGCTGAACAGAAAGCCCGATATGGGACTCGATCCCAGGACCCTGAGATCGTGACCTGAGCCGAAGGCAGAGGCTTTAACCCACTGAGCCACCTAGGTGCCCCAAATTGCCTCCATTTAGACTGGGGTGCTCCAGAGGGAGTTCAGGACAGGGAGTGACAGGATCAGATTTTCTTTCTGAATCAGGTTTTAAAAAGCTGAGTCTCCCACACCTGCATCTTTCATGTCCTTTCTCTGGAACCCTTTGGTGTGGAGTGCAGTCACCTGTGGACGTAGGTGAAGCAGTCCATCTGAAGTAGCTGAGCATATTTTCTGTGGGTCATATTGATAGGAGGCTTTCAGAGGACAGGGGTATGGCCATATTGCAGATGACTGTGAACTTTCAGAGTAGGACTCCTCTTCCTTGATCTTTTGTTTAAAGAAGTGAACTTGGCAAATGGGATTAACATTAGAAAAAGCTAGAAATATTTGCTATTCCTAACACTACATACACACACACACACCCCACCCATACTTGACTTTCTTAGTAAGAGGGACACTTAGGTCTCTGATACTCTTATTAAAGATAAGCCTATTTCTGGCGATTTCTCTCCTGGGGATGTGTCTGTAAGTGGGGGAGTGGATTGCCCTTGCGGCTGCCACTGGGTTTAAGAAGATGGCAAGCCCAATATTTAGCAGAAGGGTTAGGCTCAGCCTGATGACTTTCTTCCAGGATAAGTTTTGTGATTTGCATCTAAAGCGGCGCAAAACATAGTTTGTGTGAATTCCATAATTCACCGAGTAAATGAAACTTATGAATTTGAAGCACTGCCAGTGGAAAGGGCCGAGTTGTTGGAAGCAGAACCAGCCAGTGCCCTGAGCATACCTCTTAATGAAATTTCCCTGAAAGTGAAAAAGAGAGGGAAGAGCCTAGTGGTTGCTATCACTTATTTTCTTTCCCTAGTTTTTTGCCCTTTACGGGCAAACAGGAACAGAATATTAATATGTTTTCTTTAGCAAGGTAGAAATCTGAGTTGGCATCTGGTAAGGAAATGGGGTATGGGATAGGGTGAGTACCTTCTGCCCAGAGTCTGGTAGATACAATGCCAAGGGCTCCTATGTAGCCTGGCCAGAGCCACACTTTTTTTTTGCTCAAGTTCTCACCATCAACCACTTGTGGGTGTCACTATGGAGTCTTGAGAAACAACAAGGTCAGAGGGTGTACCCTGACACCAATGATGACCAGAAGGGAGCCCCAAAAGGATGCTGCCTCGTAAGCTTTCATAAGCCCAAGGCAATCCTTCAGGAAGCACTGGGAATTGGGAAGGAGTGGGAAGAGGTTGGGTTTTCTACCCAGAAAATAACAGTGAAAATGAGCTCTATGAGTGCAGGTCCCTCCCCAGGCCAGGAAAAGCCAGGCCTCAACCGCAGGGAGCTTCCCTTCCCACCTGCTGTTTCCTCTGGCCCTCTCTCATTGCCTTCTCTTGCTTCCACTGAAGGAAAGTTTCTGTGCTGTGCTGTTTTGAGCCTCAGGTCAGGGCTAGGGTTGGCTTCTGGGCAGTAGTGGGGGTAGAGGGGCCCTGGAAGGCTGGTAGGGGAAGCCTTTCCGAGCAAGAGTTCCTCCAAAAATGTCATCAGGCCTTTTGTGAGCCTTGGTACCCATGACATTCTCTCTGTCCATCATCAGTCAGACTTTCTGCTTTCCCTTCAGGGTCTAAGTGAACCAGGAAGGCCCAGAAGGGAGCTTTTTTCTTTCTTTTTGAAATTTCGTTTCCTGTTTACACCAGCACCAGGCCCCTTGGGGAATGACTAAGGGACTGTGGAGGATGGTTGTTGATGGAGATAGAATCTCAGAGAGGCTGTGCTCCACTAGCCTCTGATCTGGGCCTTTGGGTTGAAAAGGGAGGGGCTGCCTGGAAGCTGGGCTGAGACAGTTTAAAGCAGCAAAGCAGTTTTTCCTTGCTACCCTCCGGACAGGGAGGGGGATGGAGTGGGACTGGACTAGTCTGGTCCCGCTGTGAGGGCCACTGGGGAGGCAGGGACGTGGGTCCTGGCATGTGAGCCTGAGATCACAGTGGGTTCTGTCACTCTCTCCGTGCAGTCTGATGCTTTGGTCTGTGGTAGGTCAAGTAGAATTCTCATTAACTCATTAGGTCACCAAGTCCTTGGGTGCCTGGTCTGTTCCAGGCACTGCTCAGCACAGTGGGAAGCAGGGAGCCCGTGGCCACTGAGACGCGGCCGAGTCTGACGTGTATGTGATGCCTTAGCCCGGTGCCCAGCTTGCACAGACTTACAGAGTTATATATGTATACTGGTAGGCGCATTATAAAGCATGCACAGGAAAGAAAATACAAAGGAGAAAAATAGAAGTTAGTTGTAATATTTCTTCCCACACTCCAGTGGGTTGTGTTGCACACGTCCCACTCCAGAGAGCAGTAGTACGGGCTGCTGCCTTTATGTGTCAGTAGCTTTGGGAAGTGGGTCACTTTTGAGTTGGGGGGCCGCCTACTGGATGAATGGAAGGCATGGGAGAGGAAGCGGGGCAGGGCGATGCTGAGCTCACGTAACTGGTGAGCACACGGGCCCCAGCAGGTCCTGCCGGCCACCGTTCTTCCCATGCCACCCTCCTTGGGAAGCGTGCCCAGGTTGCCTGGTGGCAGGGGGTGGGGGGTTAAGGCTCTATGCTGCTGTCCTGTGTGCCCTGGTCAGGATACTGAGGGCCGTGGGTGGCCGTGTTGCTCTTCCGCCTCTTTATCGTTTTCACAGACTTCCATTGCTGTGGCATTTGATCATTCCAGATAAGATAAGGGATCCTTTCCAAGATAAGGGATCCTTTCTCCCCTGGGAACACCAAGAGATCTGAGGCCTCCGGGGAGTGTGGTGTGTGTCAGAGCTGGGGCCTGGACCCTGCTCTCCCAGACTGGCCGCTGCCTCCTCCTGCAGGAGGTCATCCTCTGCATCTGCCGATCTTGCCATCCCCTGGAGGAGCGCACCAGTGTACCTCTAGCACCTCTGACTCTTGGTCCGGCATGTGCCACCTTCCTGCTGGGCAAGAACTTGGGCCAGGTCCCTGGCCCCTCGGCATCCCCGCCCATGATGGAAGTTGCCACTTGCACTTGCTTGGCTGCTTTCACTCAGGCATAAGCAGCCAAAGAGGAAGTCCTCATGGTCTGAGTGAAAGGCCTTTTCCCATAGGGTGGAAAGGAGCCCGAACACCATAAGCCTCCAAGTTCTCTTCGCTTTTTGTTCCCTTAGCCTGTTCTCTTGTGACATCTACACCAAGGGGTTGAGGTGGGGAACTGGGGGTCAGGAGCCGAGAGAGCTGGCTGTCTTGCCCGCTCCCCGTCCATGTTTTTTGGGCTGTGCCCTTGCCCCTTGCATAGGGATTTGCCCTTCCTCCTTGCTGGGTCCTATTGCAGCTTATGAGGGAGTGGTGGTCGGGGTAGGTGCTGATCTCCTGCTCAGAGGGTGCCTCCAGTAAGGGCTCTGGCTGATTTAGTGACCTGCATCACGCCTGGGTCCTGGGGTTACTTGCTTAAGAGGCAGGTAAAACCTAGAAAGTTACCCTCTTTCAGGCTTGTTGCTTTAGGGTGTTAACTTCATTTCTTAGCTGTTCACCTCAAGCTCCTTGACAGCTTGGTAATAATAGTTGTAAGGTCTTTTTTTTTTTTTTTTCAAAGATTTGAGAGAGAGAGAGAGGCAGAGGGAGAGAAGCTGACTCCCCATTGAGTGTGGGGCCCGATGAAGGACTCGATCCCAGGACTTTGAGATCATGACCTGAGCCAAAATCAAGAGTCGGCTGCTTATCTGACTGCGCCCCACCAAGCACCCCTTATGGCATCTAGAACTATAGAGAACTAGCTCTTGTACTGCTTTCTGCCCTGGATACCCCACTACCCCTCACCCCTTCTCGCAAGGAAGGATAGGAGTCAGGGTGATCTTGCAGGACACAGTGCTGGGCGAATGCTCATCAAAGGATGGGGAAGGACTGGAGAGGCTCAGCACCGAGCTGGAGCTCACTGCCCCTCCCCTGCGGGCGCTCTGCCTGGGCTCCTTCCTGCCTGGGCTCCTTCCTGCCCTTCCTCTCCTAGGGAAACCAGCAGCCTTTGTGAATCTCCTTGACGACGGATGGATAAGTTAAAAATAACCTTGTGTTGGGGCATGCATGCATTCGTGCGTGTGTGTGTGTGTGTGTGCACGCGCACATGCACTTGTGGCTGGATACAGGCTCTCTCCCCTGCTGGGCTCTAGCTCAGCCCCTGTGGCTTCCTGATGCTCCTGGTGAGCATCTGTGGGAGGCCTTGGTGGGGCCCAGGAGGTCACATGCTGAAGCTCCTCTGGTTAGGGGTCAGATCTAGATAATCCGCAGCATCATTCCTGTACTAATGGTTGCCACTGGGGTGTGGGTGTTTATGTTAATATAAGGAAGGGAAAGCTTTTCTGAATGCCTCGGTCTTTGTTCACTCTAACTGGAGAGGAATGATTACAGAGGCATTGCTGTGGTTCAGAACCTCTCGGTGCCGGATTAGGACAGAGCCCTGCGGTGGGAGGTGGGGGAGTTTGGCCGTATCTCTTTAGGGAAGGAGGATCTTTCTGGGCCCGTTTGATAAAGTGAGGACATTGCAGTATGGAGGCACTTGCGTGACTTGTCCAGAGCCCCCTCGCTGTGCTGTGGCAGTGTAAGGAACAGTGACCATGTCATTAGAAGCTAAGGCTCTTGCCTCACCTCCTGCTGATGAGGTCATCTGGATAGGTCCTTTACCAAAGCCAGCTGCCTCTTATTAGCAGTCTTACACTAGTTAAAATCCTCTGTTTTAGTTTAGTTTAGAAAGAGCTATTTCCCTGAGGGCAGGGGCTGGGTAGCTCTTTACCACACCTGGAATTAATTCCTGGTTTCCTCTCTCCATTATTTTTCCATCCATTTGTGAGCATTTTGCTCTGTACCAGGCATGGGTAGGTGAAGAGGAAAAGGTGGTCCTTGTCTTGAAGGAGCAACAGACAAGTACAAAAATATCCCCATCAGTCTGCATTGTGGCCAGTGCCCAGAATGAGAAGGCTAAGAGAAGGAGTGATTGGGTTAGAGAAGGCTGGGAGAACACAGTGACACAGGGTGCTTAAGGCTGGAATGTCTGAGACGTTCCTACAAATCCAAAGGAGGGCAAAAAAACTCGGTAGAAAAATGATCAATGACTTGATAGACACTTTACAGAAGAAGATATCCAAACAACCAGTAAACATGAAATGGTGCTCGATTTCATGTACTTCTTAGGGAAATACAAATTATTCAACTTAAGAAAAAGTGACTGTTTTCTGTGTTCACAAACATATATAACAAAATCTTTGAAGATGTGGTGAAATACCCGTTTGCCATTTCTAGTTTACTTCATAGTGAACTTCTTGCCGAAAAGTAAAATGGGGTCTCCAGCCTGACCTCCACAATCCCATCTTCGCGGCTGCGGCCCCACACCTCCGCACTCGGGGTGCTCTGGCCCCCGGCGAGCCCGGAAGCCTGGGTGCCCTGCGGCTCCCTGCGGGCTAAGGTCTGCTCATCGGGAGTGTGCCATTGCTCCGAGGCAGTGGTCCACACTCTACCCGGGTGAACACGCTGTAGCAGCTTCTTGTGCTAGCTGTCCAGCCGTCAGGAGGATGTCAGGAATGAAGACATCCTGAATTCCCTCAAGGACCTCTGACCAGGTGGCGGGTTCGAGCCCACCCTCATTTTTTTTTTGAGAAGTGCAAGGTGAAGGGTATGCAGGTGCACCTCCTCTTCACCTTCCTGCTCTGCCTGGCTCCAGTGACTACACCGCCTTCATGACTGACCCCCAATTCATCACACGGTCTCTAGTCTGCCGCAGCGACATCGCCTGGAACTTCCCGGTGGGCCCAGATGGCTTGCCTGTTTGCAGTCCAACCCCTGCTTTCCAGCCATCGACATCCAGCCTGATTTTGAAGACCTGCTGTCCCAGGGGCCCAGTTGTGCTAGGGCGCCCCTCCCCTCTCTGCTGCCTGGCAGTCATAGTGCTGTCCTCTGGGGAATTCATTCACGATGGTATTTCCTTGAACTCTGTGTAGAGGAATGCCTGAGGTCCAGGAAAATCCCCTGAAATGGGCACTTCTTGTCCATCCCAGCCCCACTCCCTCTCCAAACCAAGTTTCCTTACTAATAAAGTGTCAGGTGTCAAAAAAAACAGTGGATTCCAAGATGCTTAAGTAAAAGGAAATGTAGTGGGATGAACACTGAGAAGTCAGAAGACCTGGGTTAATAGGAGATTTGGGGCCCACCATTGAACTTGCTCAGAGCCTCTATCTCTTCATTTGTAAATAAGGATCTTCCTGTCTCCTTTCCCTTCCTTCCATAATGACTCTGTGGCTCACAACAGGTTTGGAAAACAATCTTACAGCTGTTGAGAACTCTGCAAATCGAAGCAATATTGTTCGACTCTAATTTGAAGTGATTTGACTTCTTTTCCATCTCTTCCCAACAGCAGTGGCTGTAAATTCTTATAAGAGATAAATGCTCCGAGTAGTAAGGTCCCTAGGATTCAGAGCAGCCTGCCCTTGGTACTTTGGATAGAGAAGCAATTGCTGGTGTGACTCTGCTCCCCTCGTGGAGGGGGGCTGGCAAGCAGGGCGAATTTCTGACATGGCCGGAGCCCGGATGGCAACTCTGTGGGTGACATGGCAGGGTCCTCTGGTGCCCGGGGCTGCGTGGCTGGGAAAGGACAGTGGCACCCCAGTCCTGGTGAAGCCTAG
Organism: Lontra canadensis; assembly: GCF_010015895.1. Taxonomy (NCBI): domain Eukaryota; kingdom Metazoa; phylum Chordata; class Mammalia; order Carnivora; family Mustelidae; genus Lontra; species Lontra canadensis. Next base: position 8,306,350 of record NW_022631010.1, read on the forward strand.
ACTCTAGTAAGCAGTACTGTGTGTCTTCCACACTGCCTGGGGCTGGCCGCCTCATGGGGTGCTCCTGTGGAGTCTGGAAGTAACACAGCAGACTTTGGGGCATTTAGTGGGGGGACAACAGCCTGCACACCCGGCTTTTCTCTGAGAGCCTGGCCAGAGCCACTGGCCACTCTGGGGGCATTAAGAGTCCACAGCATGTTGTGGGAGAGCAGGGACTTTGCTGCATGATTTAGGTGTTTTAGGTTTTAGAGGTGGATGTGTCTTTCTGGGTGCCCGCGGCCAAACACTCCTTGGCAGTAAGCCTGGCAGCAAGGGCAGGGTCAGGAATGAGGTCCTGCTGAAATTCAGGCCTGCCTCCACTTTTGGATACAAAAGAGCCCCTTTCCCCCTCCTCCAGACTGTTCCCTCCCCTGCCCCTGGGAGGGCAGGGGGATCGAGCAGGTAGTGGCTGTTCCTCAGTCCCCCATGGCAGATGCGTGCTTCGCTTCCAGCAGAGTCGGCCCCCTCGGCACATGTCAGAAGAGTGTCGGGATCGCTGTGAGTCCCATCTGCTCTGTCACCTGGCTGTGCTAGGTCCTCGAGCCTTGTTGGGGGGTCTTTTCCCATAGATCTCTTATGACGGGCATGTACTTCTCATTTTTGACCTTCTCCTCATCCTGTTTTTCTGCTGTGTAGGAATTGGAGTCAGAAGTGAAGGTAGATGGAGAGACTGCGTCGGACAGTGAGAGCCGAGCGGAAACTGCTCCTTTATCAACGTCTGCAGATGATACCCCAGAGGTCCTCAACAGGGCCCTTTCCAACTTGTCTTCAAGGTATAACCTGGCTTCATGATGCGGATGCTTGCAGGGGCCTCGCCTCAGGTCCGAGTGCTGTGGAAAACCCAGAGCCCTCAGGCAGCCGGCAGTCATCGGACGTGAGCCCATGGCTATCAAAGTGTACAGGCTTGGCCTGCCCGGAGGCAGTGGCCACAGTCTCCCTGCTTCTGCTCAGGCCTCCTCTGAATGTAACCTTGTGCTTGACGGCAGCTATGAGCACAGCCTAGAAGGATCTGGCCTTTGAAGGGTGCTTCGGTGGGGCTGGGAGGGACAGTAGTCTGAGGAGGAGGAAAGTGTGGACAAAGGGGTGGTGGCCGGCAAGGTTGTTGACACAACTTGTGAAGGGTTTGTGACTAATCGACAGGCTGCTTTTCACAGAGGAGCTCAAGTTTCTAGGTCAAAGTTTAGTTTTCCCTCTCCCACACACATCCATTGTGGACATTCCTTAAATTCACCCAGAAGAATTGAGAAATCTCAACTCGGGTGAATCCAGAGCTAAAATATTAGTCCCTTGAGACTCTGGTCCTCCAACACTGGCTATGTGGGCAGATTAAAAAACATAAACTTTAAGACCTCAAAACATTATCTGAAGGTGTTGCTATGTGTGTCTTGCACACATGTGTCTCTTTGAAAGGTGGTGTCGTGCAATGATCAAGGGCTTGGGTTCTGGAGCCAGCCTTCTAGGATTCAAATCTCGGTTGGACCACGTCACAGCTCTATGATTTGTGTATCTGCACTTCCTATCTGGAAGGGTTAGTAGTGTTGAGGCTTAAATGCATTAATATATGCTGAGTCCTTATAAAAGTGCCAGATGCTTCTTTGTGATTGTTATTACTGTTGTTGAATGTTGTTCTTACTATAAAGATACAGGGGCAGAGTGATGCAGGATTTTGCTGCTGGAAAAATGTGCATTGTTTTCCTTTGGATAGAGAGCCATAGAAGCCATCCAAGCAAATACAGAAGTGGGCACCACATTTCCCTTGGGACTTTTGCCAGATTCGTTTGTTAAGATAGGAAGCTGGGAGTATTTTTCTGTACACCTTGGAACACCTGCTGAGTTTGGTGTGGGTGAGGTGATGGCTGTTGGCCCTGCTTCTGCCCGCATGTGGCTAGTACCTCTGTCAAGGGGTAGGAGGTACGCTGCAGGAAGGGATTGACCTCTCCTTCCAGAAAGAGCAATCCCCCTTGACTTTGTGCTTTGCTTCTTTCCCGGCTCCTAACATGTTTTCTCCTTCCGCTCTTAGATGGAAAAACTGGTGGGTGAGAGGCATCCTGACTTTGGCCATGATTGCATTTTTCTTCATCATCATTTACCTGGGACCAATGGTTTTAATGATCATTGTAAGTGCCACTTGCATGCTGTTTGGGTTTTGCCTTCAGTTTTTCCTACGGCTCCATCCTCTTAAGTGTAGGGTATTGGGTTGGTTCTGGGAATCCGTGGGAGTCCTGGGTCCTCAGACCACATCTGCCTTAGAACTGTCACTGCTCCCCTTCCAGGAGCCAACTGGAGGGCTGTTGGCATCAGCCAGTTGTGTGTAGTTAAAGATATCCCTTCATTTTAAAAGTTGATACTATTATTTCAGCCGTTTGATTAGCCAGTGACCCCGGCTGTGACTCTATGTGACTCTCCGTTTTGTTTCTTGTTTCCCTGGGGCCTCACTGTGGGGCTTAGGACTTTGATTTAAAAAATCCCAGTCCACAGCACTGTTCTCTTAGTCTTCCTGCTGGCATGGACAGGGTCAGATGACTAGCGGCTGACTGCTGAGCAAAGCAGTTGGGGATTTTCAGGTATTTCTATTCAAAGTCAAAAGGGGAAGAGATTGATGGAGTCCAGGGAAGTACAAAAATAAAAAGTTAATTGAAGCTTCAGGGGTGCCTATTTCTTGGATCTATCTAGTCTGTGTGACACAAAGGACTGCACTGCCGAGGGGGTGCAGAGTGAGTGGGAAAGGAGGAGGAGAGCAGAGTCACTGTAGGACTGACATTCTTAATATGATAGTTTTTCTTCAAGGCCCATGACCTGTGTGTGGGTTTCTGTTTCCAAAAATGGTAAGAACTGGGGAATTAGCAAATACTCAGAGTATTTTCTATCTTGTAGGTGATGTGTGTTCAGATTAAGTGTTTCCATGAGATCATCACTATCGGCTACAACGTCTACCACTCCTATGACCTGCCCTGGTTCAGAACCCTCAGCTGGTAAGCCCTCCAGCCCCACGAGGGCCCTGGACGGATTTGGGTGACGAGCGTTTCGTTATAGGTATTTACAGTCATGGTGGATAGATGGGGATTGATGGCCTCCCACTCCGATAGCCCCTTTAAGACCCAAGTATTTTATGTGGATGGCCTGTGGGGAGTGTTTTGTAGTTGCCTGGGGTCTGGAGTCTTCTACATGACTGCGTCTGTGAGCACGTTTGCCTTGGTATTTGGATTCATCAGATGTTGCACAGTGGCCCCCACCTCTAGACCAGTATATTTTTTATGCTCTGATGTGCCGACATCCCATGAGAGTCCTCTGTAGTTTGTCTTTGCTGGTGTTGCTGTCTCTGGAACTTGGTTTCCTTGTCCTTGAGACAGATGGTTGAGACTGAGTCAGTTGGCTTTGGAACCCTCATTCCTTGGACGGAGGTGCCATAGGGGCCAGGTGGGCAGGAGTGACCCTGAATACAGAGGATCTGGGCTCCTCAGAGAAGCTCTGGTCCCTCTCTCCTAGGAAAGGGCTCAGCTGCCTTCAAGCAGAAACAGAATCAAAACCTGTAGCCAGGTGATGTCTGAGGTCCCTTTCTGATCTGAAACTCTGCTGTATTGGCCGCACTGTCCTTGCGGGACTCGTGAGCAGAGCTCTGTGTGGTGCCGAGAGGACTTGGGGCAAATATGGACCCTTCTCACCTTCTGTGCTGGGATGCAAGGGTTGGTTCCATGACTTAGCAGCCTGAAAGGAGTGTTTCAGGCCCCAGCAACGTGGTCATGACCAAGGGAGCTGACGTGCACAGACTTGGGCTGGACACATCCTTTCTACAGATGCTTCCCCACCAGCCAGCCATGCAAGCTGCCTCATGGTCTCCACACAGGCCTGTGCCTGCCACCCAGGTTCAAGTGTAGGTCTCTTCATGGCTCTTCTAGAGCTGGCAAGCGGTATTTTAAATTTTGTTCACACACTCAGGATGTCTGACTTTCAATTGTGGTCACTGACCAAAGGGAGTGTTTTTCATGTAACAGAAGACAAATCCAATATGAGAGTTCTTGAACTTTCACAATTAAAAAAAAAAAAGAAAAAGAAAAAGAAAGAACATGGAAGAGAGAAGCCTTCCACTCTCTTTCCTACCTCAGGACCCTGGCTGAGTATTTGGAGTAGGCCTGCTTGCTCCTACACTCCAAAGCACCGCCGAGGCTCTAAAGGTATATGAGCCATGGCGGCCCCTGCCCAGAGCTCCAGTAGAGGAAGCAGGTTATACACACATGAAGAGTTAATGCTGGTGAAAGGCTGATGTTTCAGAGATAGGCTTCAGGGAGGCAGATACTCTGAGGCCGAGTATAATTAATTGCTTAGTGAAATGACCAAATACTACATACTATAGAAATAAACATGGGGGAGCCAGAGACCATGTTAGGTTGTACAAGGCTTTTATGAAGACAATGGTATTTGAGCAACGAGTGACAAAACGGGGTGAGTGAAGTGGATGTCCCAGGCTGGGGGAGACAGGAGTGAAGCAGATGGTGGCAAAGCCAGAGTAAACCACTGTGATAGGTGTGTGGGGTTCCTGGAAGAGAGGAAATAGGATGGGGAAGCAGGAAGAGCCACGCTCTGGAAGGTCCTCCTGCGGTGGGAGTGTTCTTAGATTAGGCATGGTAACTGTGCAAAAGGGGCAAAAGCTGAGTCCCAAGTTTGTGGCAGATGGAGAGTGAGTGAAAGCTGCCACAGATTTCCAGATAGACTTCCCAGCCACAGGGTCCCCAGTGAACAGGGAACCGTGGTTGGCTTGTTCTTAGCAAGCTGCCGTGGGTGGTGCAGGGTGTGAGGGTCACACGGGCTGCTGCTCTGAGTTTTTGCTGGCAGCCTCAACGGAAAGGAGAGGCCACAGGCGCCCCCCAAAGCAGTGACCTGTCTTCTTTTATAGGTACTTTCTACTATGTGTAAATTACTTCTTCTATGGTGAGACAGTGACGGATTACTTCTTCACTCTGGTCCAGAGAGAGGAGCCTTTGCGGATTCTCAGTAAATACCACCGGTTCATTTCCTTTACTCTCTACCTAATAGGTAGGCATTCAGAGGTTTACCAGTTCTTGGGTTTGTCTTATTTGTGTTTGCTGAGTAGAAGTTGGGGCACTTCTTGGTGCCTGCACAGTCTTGATGATGTTAAGGTTGATGGTGCAAGGCAGCAGAGCTGAGGGCCCTGCCTTAAATCTGAGTCATAGCAGCTCTTGGCTAAGAAATGGAAGAAATGGGACCGAGGGCCTTGTGTGGCTGTGGAGACTGTAGTCATTGCCACCTGTCCTTGTGTCCCAGCCTCTGTGGGAGGGCAGCATAGCACAGTCCAGTCCTGACTCCCCTGTTGGCAGAGATTCTGTGGTGAGATCAAAACAAAAACCACCCAGGAATTTGGGTATAAAACCCAGCAGCTGTCTTTAGGGGAGTCACCTGAGAAGCTGCGTGAGGGACACTGCAGTGTGGTGGAGATTTTACCCAACTGGGTTTAAAAAGACTTTGTGACTTTGGAGGAGCTGGGTGCTTAGTCTTTGGGTCTCTTGTCCTCTGGAGCTAAAACAGCAGACGCACTGTGAGGATTTGATTAGATGCATTAAAAGTTCACAAACAGAAGGGTGCTGTGTCAGTCTAAACTCAGTACTACTTGAGTGTTAAGTGTTAATGCTAGTGTTTTTCATAGTTGCCCTCAAAGCCAGTTTGAGGCACAGAAGAAATTTGTTCTGACCTAAATTTCAGTCTGACCTATTTTTGATGAGCTTGATAGCAATACTTGGCTCCGTGAATGGCCCCTGGCCATTAAAATAGAAAATCCACCGCCAAGGGGGTCTGTTGCTGATGAGCATAGTCCGAGAGTGTGCCTCAGGCCCCGAGAGTAGCCCCCCATAGTGGGAGGCCTGGGGTCTGGAATAGCCACGTGTCGTCTTCTGGGCAGGGCTGTGTTTGAGGTGCCAGCCACTCTTCTGGGTAAGTGTTTCTCTCCTTCCTGAAGGAGTGTAGGGGCTTAAGGTTTATATTTATTTTTATTTTTATTTTGCCACCATGTGGGTCAGTGTGAGAGGTGCAAGGCCCTGACTCCATGCTAGGGAGATCTGCCCCCCTTAGCCAAACCTATGATTTAGGACAGGGGTCAGCAAGCTTTTTCTTTTTAAAAAAAATTTTTTTAAAAGATTTTTATTTATTATTTATTTAACAAAGAGAGAGAGATCACAAATAGGCAGAGGGGCAGATGGGGGTAGGGAAACAGGCTCTCTGCTGAGCAGAGAGCCCAATGCGGGGCTCGATCCTAGGACCCTGAGATCATGACCTGAGCTGAAGGCAGAGGCTTTAACCCACTGAGCCACCCACGTGCTCCCCAGCAAACTTTTTCTTAAAGGTCTAGATAATATTTTAGGCTCTGGGGCCCATAGGCTCTTTGTTGCAACTCTTCTGTTCTGCCCCGGAGCATGAAAGGAGAACCCCAGATAATATGCAAACAAACAGGTATGGCTGTGTTTCAGTAAAATTTTATTTGTGAAAACTGGTGTCTGATCTAACCTTTGGTGTTTGACCCCTGCTCCAGGATCAAAATGTTCCTATCTAGTGAACAGTATTTTAAATTGAGTGTAGTCTGCAAGATTTAAAAAAAATACTGCCTTCCTTTGATTGTCTTGAAGGAGTCTGTTTTTGCTTCTGACACTGGAATAGCTAGGTTTATTCCCCTGGGCTTTGGAATTGTGCATTGCTTAACTACTGCAAAGAAATTGGCCAGAAGACCATTTAACACATCTAAAGGAAATGATTAGGACAAAGATAATGCAGAGTGTGATTCATTTTGCCCTTTCTCCTTCTCAAACTAGGATTCTGCATGTTTGTACTGAGTCTGGTCAAGAAGCATTATCGACTGCAGTTCTACATGGTAAGTGAGATGTGTGCGTGTGTGCGTGTGTGTGTGTGAATTCTTGGCTTAAGTGAAGTTCTACAGAAACTCACAAGGCCTCTATGCTTTCTGTGACAGATCAAAACTCTGGAACACAGTCTGTTTTGTGTGCATAGAACCTAGAGCATGAAGGGATATCTCCCATTTAAGTTACCCTGCTCTACATCCACCTAGACCCAATCACTGTTAACTTACACCCCCAGCAGCCTCTCCATTAGGACCTGTAGGTGGCGTCCAAGTGTGGCTCAAGGTGAAGCTTTAGGCAATGCCCACAGACACTCTACATGCTACATCACTCCCTCAACCTGGAAGCAACCCCTCACTGAGGGGCCTAAGCAAGGGTCCTAAGTAACATTCATTTTCTTAAGATTTTATTTATTTACTTGAGAGAGCTAAAGAGAGACAGCAGAGGGAGAAGGACAAGCAGAGTCCCCACCCACTGAGCAGGGAGCCCGACATGGGGCTCCATCCCAGGACCCTGAAATTATGACCAGGTGCTTAACCGACTCAGCCACCCAGGCATCCCAGCACTCAACATTTATGGAGAAAATGAGACGTACTCAGGCTTTCAGAGCATAGAAGGACTTGTTCACTGGTGGGCCCTGTGGTCCCTACTTTAGGTGGTAATTGTAGCTGGGGGCAACGTTAATCCCAAATGCCTGTTCTGTACCTTTTTACTTCCAATAAGACAGGTAGAGAAGCAGACGTATTTTCTACCTGTTTTGTTGTTGTTGTTGTTTAGCAATTTCTATTTGTTATTGACTGTTATTTGAAGTTCCTTTCAAGGTAACAGGTAGGTCAAATGTATTCTTGATTTTCTTTTGCAGTTTGGCTGGACCCATGTAACATTACTGATTGTTGTAACTCAGTCACATCTCGTTATCCACAACCTATTCGAAGGAATGATCTGGTGAGTGATGTCAGGGAGGGAGATTTCCCTTTTATTTTGTGGGTTTTCTCATGTCCAGGTAGACTGAGAATCCCTGCTTACCTTCTAAGCCGGGGGTTCTCACCTTGAGCTACGTCAAAATCCCATGCAGGGACTGGTTACAACACAGATCACTGGGCCTCACTCATGAGGCCTCAGCAGATTCAGTAATGAGAATTTGAACCACTAGTACATTCCCAGGTGATGCTGCTGGTCAGAACATATACTTAAGAACCGATATTCTAGACTAACAAGTACATGGATAATTAAAGAATCAAAGACAATGCAACCCTATAGCAACAGATTTAAAAAACTAAAGGAAAATGCCGTGATCTGGTAAAATGTAAACTGCCAACAGTTATGAAGAAGAAAACTTGAAAAGATCACTAACTGTTAAAGATCTTTGAAAATCACCTAAGAATCCACATCTGGGAAGAAAACAACCAATGATAATAGCAGAGTTTTATCTACCCCTTCATACTAAAGCTGATAAGCTGGGGAGGCAGAAAGAAGAATGTTAAACTGATTTCTTTAATGATTACAGATAAACCATTGTAAATATTGGCAAATAGAATCCGGCAATGTGTCAAAAGCACCATGTACTCATTACTTAGTAGATTTTATTCCAGAAATGCAATGGTTTCAGTAGGAAATCTGTCAACATTTATGGAAATCAGCAGGCTGGATGATTTTGGTGAAAGGCGAAGGCATATCCTCGTTTATATAAGAGGTACTGAAGTGTTGTACTTAAGACCCCAGACGGTGCTCTGTTTTCAGATCTCAGAATGAGGGTATAGTAATACTCACCTCCTGAGGAATAAATTAGTAAATATATCTAAAGTGCTTGGAACAGAGACTAGCTCATATAAATGCTGGTCTTACTACGTTTAAAACAATGGTAGTAATGGTCTGGGGAGGCTCGCAATTTTCCCCTTTCAGTTTTTGTTAGGTAATTCTAAGGAATGGCTTCTGATAAGTCCTTATCTTTAGGGCCAAACATGCCACTTGTTCCTACAGTGAATCATATTAAAATCTCTGGTTATTGGTTTTCAGCTTTACCTACAGGATTTAACTGTAGGTATAGAAAATAAGAAGAGCAGAGAATATGTGCAAGAAGCCTGGACAAAGTAAATAATGGGCGGGGTTGTGAGGATACAGATGCTCCCTTAACAAACAGAAGATATTGCCTCTAGTTGATGGGCTGGGAAGTCAGAGATTTACGTAGATTATGGTAAATACAGAACTTGAAATAGAGGACATTTGAAAAACATGACGGTCAGAGAGTGGAGAGGAAGGAGAGCAGAAGGATACAAGTGTGGAAATGGCCTCCTTTTTCATAGTGGGGATCAGCAGGTGAGGAGGGGGGTGCGGGAGCTGGAAAAGATAGCTAGATCTGTGAGTTGTGGTTCTGCGCTCGGCGTAGCCCTAGGGAGAGGGAGTGTTCCTGAGAGCTAGTCATAAACCGTTCACCTAGATAAATTATGAAATAGACATGAAGTAGTCAGGAATGAGTAAAAGTAGTTATTTGGGGGGAATGGAGATAGGGAGGGGGAAACAAGGAAAACTTTCTCTTCTTTACAGTTCAAATTTGTGTTACCACGTGCATATATTACTTCATAACAAAAAAGGAACACATGACATTTTATAGAACCCCACCTCTATTTACTCGGGAGCCATTTGGTAAAGATTGGAATGTCTGCTGTGTGCCAGGTACTAGGTATAGCTTGTCTGGTATTTTCTTTCTTTCTAGCTTATTCCTTCATGGATGACAAGTACTTACGGGTTATTTTGTTCCTGGAGTTGATGAATGGCATTGTTTTGTAGACCTCTGAGGTATTGTCATCTGGGGAGAGTTGGTTTTCACTTTGGTTTACTCCCTAGGTTCATTGTCCCCATCTCTTGTGTGATCTGTAATGACATTATGGCCTATATGTTTGGCTTCTTCTTCGGTCGGACCCCACTCATCAAGGTAAATGGGTCACCCTCACATGAAATACCACTGTGAGGGGAGGGTGGTCCTTTCTGTAGAGTAGATCAGCTTGGGGCAGAAGAAGTCTAGCTTGTATGAATGTCTTCATGTCGTCCTGGAGAAAGGCTGGTGATTACTTAGTTTTAGGAGAAAAGCCAAAGGAAGACGACTATTCATAGAGAAAAAAAGAGCTAACAGAGAAAATATCTTATAGACTATGTAGACACATTTTAGGGACTTTGATCGGAATTTGCGTGTTGTCATTTAATTTTATTTTATATGTGATATTAAATATATTTATATATAAACTGGGACAGAAGGGAAACTGAGGGGTATCAGGCCAGGAACAAGGAGACCAGGCAGGGGTTGTTTTAGAAGGGAAGGAGGTTAACAGAATGAGATGGGGTTTTTGTTTTGTTTTGTTTTGTTTCTTATAGTAGGAAGGTTTTAAATAAGTAATCATTGTTCTCAAAGCCAGTTATCAAAATGCCCTTTGTTAAGAATTTGCTTTCTGTCTGTAGCTGTCCCCGAAGAAGACCTGGGAAGGCTTCATTGGGGGCTTCTTTGCTACTGTGGTGTTTGGCCTTCTGGTAGGTGGTGGTTCGCTGCTGGGTGGGGGAGTGGACAGAGACCTCACACCCTCCCTCAGAGCTTGTCCAAGGCTAGAGAGCTTGTTTCCTGAGGTCCAGGACTCTGTCCTGCTGCACGGTAACCTTGCCCCTGCGGGGCATGAGTATGGCACGCTCTGTATCTAGCCCCATGCCAGTTCTCAAACAGGGTCTTGGCAGCTGAGGGGCGGGTCCACGTGTGCCTGCACTCCCCTCAGGCCGAGGCATGCGACGCCCAGCAGGTAGTGTTCTTGTCCACCCTTTTGATATTTCAAGGTTGAGTGACTGGCAGCTGAGAGTAGGAGGGGAGGTGGGCTCTGCCGCTTTGGCCGAGGTTCTCTCCCATGTGCGTCCTGTGGGAGGAGGATGATCTTCTCGCCCTAACCCTGCTTCTGACCATCAGGCCAGCCTCTCTCCTTTTTCAGGGGTGTCCAGCCGTCCTCTAGTACCGATTCCCTTTCTTCATTGCTCTTCCACCTTCTTCCCCCAGGCTGGCTGTCTCTCACTGTACCACTCCCTGACATCCTGCCTCCAGTTCAAATGAAACTAAAAGATCCTGAGGAAAAGGGACCATAGCTCCCCTAAATGGGGAGAATCTACTTGTAGCTCTTTGCCCAAATTCCTTCAGGTCTCTCGTGGATTTTGACCTGGGTGTTCAGGCAATTCTGTGTAAAGCCTCAGCAGGCCATGCACCGGTTTTTAAATCCTTTTCCAAATTCAGGCAAAATACTCCTGTGGGGAAGCATGAACCTCTGATTTAGTGCCCAGCTCACAGTTAGCAGGGTCCTAGGCCCTGTGAGGGGGACAGCCAAACCCCATGTGTGCTGCCCGGGTGGGCTGGCTGGGCCTTGTGTCTTCTGCCCGACTCTGCTTTTCATCCTCAGCTGTCCTATGTGATGTCCGGGTACAGATGCTTTGTCTGCCCCGTGGAATACAACAATGACACCAACAGCTTCACTGTGGACTGTGAGCCCTCGGACCTCTTCCGTCTGCAGGAGTACAGCATTCCTGAGGTGATCCAGTCGGTCATTGGCTTGGTATGTGCCACTCACATCGGGCAAGCTATCCTTGGTTAGGTGGTGACTATAGAGAGAGTGAGCCCTCTCTCCACCACTGCCACTCCCTCAGAAAAAGCCTAGCTTCCTCCCTCCACAATGCCAGGGCCCAGGATAGAGGAGACTCGCTCAAGTCAGGGTGAGAGCAGAAGGAGACCTTTCATCTCACCTCAGTTCATGTATTCCAGTGGTTCTCAAACTGCTCTGTGGATCCCTAAGGAACCCTGAGATCCTTTCAGGGGGCCTGTGAGGTCACAGTTATTTTCATAATAATAATATGACATTATTTGCCTGTTTTTACTTTGTTGACATTTGCTGTGAATGGTGCAAAAGCCGTGGTGGGTAAGCTCGCTGATGCTCTAGCACAAGTGAAAGCAGTGGCAGCAAACTGGACTAAGTCGTGGGATTCTTCATGCCACACACTCGCAGTTAGAATAAGCCAGCTCCTCGTAAGAATGTCTTTGATGAAAACGTAACATGGTTCATTTTATTATATTCTGACCCTTGAATACATATCTGTCTATATACTCTTGTGTACCCAAGTGGAAACTATGCCTAGAACATTTGTGCTAAATATGGCAGTCTGGTGCTTACCTAAAGGAAAGCGCGCATGCGCTTGTTTGAGTTATGAGCTGAGCTAGCTGCTTTTTTTTTAATAGGGACATACTTTTTACTTGAAAAGAACTGACAAACTCCAGTGTTTCAGCCTTGTGTATTTGATAACATTTTTCTTGAAAATGAATGAAGTGAGCCTGTCACTTCAAGGAAAACCCCTGACAGTGATTGTTACTGATGATAGAATTTGGATTCCAAGTGAAAATTAATATTTTGGAAAGCATGTACCTGTCCCCGGAGTTTGACAGCTTCCTGATACTTCAAATGTTTGTGGATGAGAGCTGCAGTGATTTTTTTGTGTGTGATTTTTATAGTGATTTTAACATACGATGTTTTGACATTGTATATAGCAAACTGTCTATACTTGGAAGACTTACATAACTTGGTGAACTATCGTTTTCTAAATGGCCAGTGCGTGGTGTTACAACTGTCAAGTGTGGGTCAAAGATCCATTCAAAGTGAAAGACAGATCAATGGATTTTAATGTTAAGAGCTCAGAAAGTTCATTTGTAGGATTTCAAATTGCACACTGCACCAAATTTTTAAAAAACTACCACTTGTCGAGTTCTGGTGTAGTGTCAGAGAAGAATACCCATAATTATCTAAAATACTTTTCCTTGGGGCACTTCGGTGGCTCAGTGGGTTAAAGCCTCTGCCTTAGGCTCAGGTCATGATCCCAGGGTCCTGGGATCGAGCCCCGAATCTGGCTCTCTGCTCAGCAGGGAGCCTGCTTCCTCCTCTCTCTCTGCCTGCTTCTCTGCTGAGTTATGATCTCTGTCTATCAAATAAATAAAATATTTTTTAAAAATAAAGTAAAATACTCTTCCTTTTTTCAGCCACTTAATTTGTGTGAGGCTGGATTTTCTCCACATACTTCAATTAAAACATCATATTGCAACAGACTGAATGCACGATACTGAATGTCCTCTATTAAGCAGAGCAGTACAGAGTTACAGACAAAATCCAGTTTTCTTACTAATTTTGTTTTTGGAGGGAAAATAGAGTTCATTTCATAAAGACTCGCTTGTGTTAACAAGGCATCTTGACTGATTTCATTTATTCTTCTCAGACAACAGTCTGGATGTACCCCTTCCAGATCCACAGCATCGCCCTCTCCACGTTCGCCTCGCTCATTGGCCCCTTTGGAGGGTTCTTTGCAAGTGGATTCAAACGAGCCTTTAAAATCAAAGTAGGAAAACCCTCTTTTCTGTTTCTCTCATTGTCTCCCAGCCTGGTCTCCTCCTGTCCCACCCCATCCACCACCCCCTCCTTCAAAATACCAAGCTGTAAATACCAAGCTATAAACCAGACTATTAATGCGTGCTCTTCTTCACCCATGGGTGGGATTTAGGCTGGTAAATTTAAAGTACATTGTTTCCGGGGCGCCTGGGTGACTCATTTGGTTAAGTGTCTAACTCTTGATTTCAGCTCAGGTCACGATCTCGAGGTCCTGAGATCAAGCCCCACATCAGTCTTGGCACTGGGCATAGAGCCTGCTTAAGATTCTTTCTCTCTCTGCTCTTTGGCCGCCCCCTCCCCACATGCACGCGCGCGCTCTCTCTCTCTCTCTTTCTCCAAAAAACAACAATAACATTGTTTCCAAGAAAATTCATCGTAGTTGACCCTTGAACAGCATAGGGGTTAGAGGCACTGATCCCTCCCTCCTGTCCCCATCCTTCCACGCAGCAGAAAATTCCCATATAACTGTTGACCGGAAGAATTACTGATAACAGTTGATTAACACTTATTTTGTATATTATATGTATTATAGACTGTATTCTTACAATAAAGTAAGCTAGAGGGAAAAAAATGTGATTAAGAAGATTTGAAAGAAGAGAAAATGCATTCACATCAATGTACTGTATTTACTGAAAAAAATTCACGTATAGGTGGACCCGTGTAGTTCAAACCGCTGTTGTTCAAGGGTCAGCTGTAGTTGGATTTTCAGTGTATTTGTTCATATATCTTGTATCTTTCTTCAGAAGAAACATTATATCATAAGACTCTGTCCTATTATACCCTCAGCCTTTGAACCAATACTTCTTACTTTCTGTTGCCCTTAGCTACTCAGGACAGTAGCTGGGCACTGAGGTGGGACAGTAGGCCAGGGTTTGGGGTTGGCCTCCCCAGGTTCACCAGTCTTGCCTCTGTTTTTAACAGGACTTCGCAAACACCATTCCTGGCCACGGAGGCATCATGGATCGCTTTGACTGTCAGTACCTGATGGCCACCTTTGTTAACGTGTACATTGCCAGTTTTATCAGGTACAGTGCCTTTCCATCTGGACCAAGTTGGTGGGATTTTGAATGTGGTGAAATTCTAGAAGTGTAGCTACAAATCAGTGGGAGGGAAATGCATCCCAACCATGAATGCGGTTTTCGGTTGCTATTCTGTCTGGGTTCTCTGAGGGTCCCCCTGCCCTCCACAATACGGAATCCAGCGGGAATAGCAGCCGTTTGAATAATCAGGCCCCAGAAACTGCTGGACCTCTGCTCAGTGCTGTTTCCTCACATTCTCTTCCAGGGGCCCCAACCCAAGCAAGCTGATTCAGCAGTTCCTGACCTTGCGTCCAGACCAGCAGCTGCACATCTTCAACACCCTCAGATCTCACCTGGCTGACAAGGGGGTGCTGACAGCTGCCGTGGAGGATGAGTAGCGGCCCCAGGCCCAAGACGGCAGGAGCAAGCGAGCGAGGGGCTAGGCTCCAAGGCAAAGTCCCCCTGGTGTGACTCAGTCGATGACAAGGCTTCAACTCACTGTCTTTTTTTTTTTTTTTTTTTGTAGAGTGTTTTTTATTTGTGGGTTTTCAGAACAATCTGTATATACAGTCTATGTGCTTATGATTTGGGTCGTGGGTAAACTACAGCTCTGAGTTGGAAAGAAGTCACCGGGGTCAGACCTTTCAGGCTTTTTAAATGGAAGTTTTAACCTGGAAGACACTGTTGCCCACCTGGGGTGTATCTGCTTGGTGCTTCTTGCTCCCAAGCTAGAGCTTCTGTTGCCGGGCTCCATCAGGGAGGGAGTGGATGTTCATCTGTGGCGGACCAGTTTAGGGCCGCCCCCCGCCCCCCGGCCTGCCGTTGTAGCTGCCTCCAGCTGGAAAGAGGTGCACGGCTTGGATGTCTTTGCCCCGGAGAGCTTTCACCTGGGCCTCTCGAGAATCCCAGCCCTGGAGTGACGGGACAGTTGCCTTCTATCTGGAGGGACAAAGACTGTTTAATTAGATAAAAATTCTACCTGCAAGGTCCTGTGGGGTGTGAGCTCTGCTTTATGACATGGGTTAACCTTACTTCATCACAGACTGAAAGAAGGCTTCAATATTTTTTTTCAGGAAGCACGACAAATTATTTATAATAGTCCGAAAAAGTACACTGTAATATTTTGAGTGTATGCGGTAGAACATGCCATCACGAGCCCTTCCCCCAGGTGGTCGGCTCACGTGGCTCCTCTTGGGCAGTCCGGCTAACTGTGTCTTTTCTGGGCCGGTGCCGTTCACGTTTGTGCTGTAGACTTGTTGCTGCTGAATCCCTCCTGGGGGCTCTCCTGTTAGGCAGGGAGCAGGGGGCTTCTCGTTCACGTGCCCTTTGCCTGACCGACCACCCTTGTAGCTGCTGTGTTGTGTATATACTACTCTAAAGGCAAGTGTGTACCTGTGTGTGTGTTTTAAGAATCACTTACTTCTTACAGTGATTTCAGTTGTACCATGACTTCTTCACTGCAACCACAAAATCCTCCTTACAACTCTGGAAACCTAACCCAATTAGAGGTGTAGAGGTGTGACTGTTCTGAAGATTACATGCACACTTTATATATAAATATATATATATATATACATATATATTATATATATATTATATATATATATATATATAATATATATATAATGTGACCAGTTTAAATGTGGTTCGTATTTTATTGAGGGACCTTTTTTTCTTTTAAACTGTGATTCCCCCCCCCCCCCCCCCCCCCCCTCCTGATAGGAGTGATGTTGACTTTAGGGAGACAAGTTCTTTGTTATGTCAACAAGCAGGGGAGGACAGGAAAGAGAACTGGTGCCCAGCTGTGTTCATTTGTTCCGTGCCATGCTGGTTCTCCTTGCCAAATGAGGGTGCAGTGACTTGCTTCAGCACCTTGGTGTGCTACTGCTTCATTCTGTTTGTTTCCGTCAGTCGTCCTTGAAAGCTCACGGTCAGCTCAGCTCACTGCCATGGGCGGCACAGGGCGGCAGGCCCCTGTTGACATGGCAGCAGGGTCACTGCGTGGGTCTCCCCACGCGTGCAACATTGAAGCAGCTTTCCCCGTCTGAGCTTGTACTTCCATTTCAACACGTGGCTTTCCTGGTTCAGGGCTGAGGGCCCCTTAAAAACAAAGTGTGTTTTTGCGTGGGGTTTCCATTCTGGCCGGGTGACCCTGGGCAGGACACATCCCTCTCTGGGTCCTCATGTTCTGAGCACTCCCTTAATTCAGTATTCCGTGATTCTGACTGAGCAAGTTCGTGTCACCAGAGGCTACTTGTGGGTATCGAGTTGTGTCCTGGGCACACAAACAGCAAGAGCTTTCAGGCCGTTTCTAAATGCTTGTCTTTGAGATGAATCAGTATCTCACCAACCAATCTTAAACAGTGGAGGTCATTAGTAACGAATCTAGTTTTCACATTGAAGAATGGACTTGGTTCCTAAAACCAGAGACAGAAGGGGTTGTCTCTGTCACCTTATTGTGGGCCTACAGTGGGAGCCTTGGTGGCTGGGGCCCAGCAACCCTTGAATAGGGGCATCTTTGGGATTGGCGTGCCTGGCACAATCCTTTGTGGAAGGAAGTGGTCACTGAGGGGGCCTCTGGGGTCCTGGGAGACTGAAGCTGGATGCTCACAAGAGCTCTTCTCAAGAAGCCCAGAAGGTGAGCTTCGGTTTTATCTTCTATTTTCCCCACATGCTTTCTGGTCAAGGAAGAGGAATTTCCTAGCCTAGTAGCCAGGCAAGCAAAGCCACCTGTGTCTCTGTCTACACACAGTGTTTTTCTTTCTCCCATTTATTGAGATATTTCACCATATAAACAAGATTGCTAGAGACTATTTTAACATACCCCTGTGCAGGTCTTCATGAATGGCATAACTTGCTTCAGATCCACTTGTTTGTGTGTGAGAAATAAAATGTGACAGAAACTGTGTGCTCTCTCCCTTGTGACTTCCGCGTCTCCCTTCCATGTGGGGTGTGATGTTTCCCACTTGTTATTCCATCGTAAATATCCTGCAGTCCTGGTTTAGAGACTTTTGTTTTCTGCTCTGAATCTTCCACTTTCTCACAGCGGCCCTCTAGGGCACCTCAGGTGGGAGTCCCGAGCACCTTGTGGCTGAGGACGCAGAGGCCCAGAGCAGCGGGAGCCTTCCCCAGGGTCACGTGGCAGAGGCAAGCCTCACTCCACCTTGCACTCTGCTCACCGGGACAGGGATCATCCGTAGCCCCACTTGCTTTTGTGAAAGTGGTGGTCAGTGTGCCAGGAATTCAGCGTCTGGTGGACCTGTGCCCCAGGTTGGAGCTTAGGGAGGGAGCTGATGAGCAAGGTTGTCATGGAAACCAGGGAGCATCTACAGAGTGTCCTCCCTGGGGACTGCTCAGGGGACACCCGAGTCTTTTCCCCTTATGAGCACTTGATACCCCTTTATCTGGCCTAAGCATTGAGAAAGTCACGTGTATGTTTTGCTTCTGAGAGTGAAACCCCATAAGGCAGCCTGGGTCTTCAGGCTTTATTTGTGTTTATTTCTTCTTTGTGTTTATTATTTTTTGCCTATTTCATATTCTGAGCATATTAGTAGCTATAGTATAATTATATTTAAGATGTATTTACTCTTAGTTTTTTCTATATTCTGTATTTCTAAGTCGATAATATATGTCTGAAGTTAGTATCTTTTTCACTTTTAGAAGGGGTGAAATGTAGTATTTCATCATACACAGGTGGACTTTGGAGCCATTTTTGTGGTATTTATTTATTTTTCCCCACTGGGCTTCTTCTCCTGTAACTTGACATATTTTTGGAATCTTTCTATATACCCTATTTTAAAGGAGATTAAACAGACCCTGATTTGAGTAAGCTAGTTGCTGAGTTGGCTAGAGGCTGATACGAATGGATCCTTGAGTTCAGATCTTCCAAGTGTCCGTGAGTCCGCAGCCGGCCCAGAGGCACCCCTGATGTTGATGGGAGAGGGCGGGGGCGGGATGTGAATGACTCAAGGCAAAGTGCGTCACTGCTCAGAAAACTCAGCAATGGCCTTGCTCTGTAAGGAGCCTGCCCAGGTCCATTTCTAAGCAAGTAGCTTTTCATTACTCTACCAGATGTTGTCTATCATTGCCAGAACCTCTTCCTGTGTCTGAAGTGTCTTTGGCACCATCGCGATTTTCAGACTAACTCTGTGCTCACCTTCCTTTCCCATTGCAGTGATGTGCTGAGTAGCAGGTAGAGTGGGGAGGGGGTTGGTTTCACTTGGACCCACCAAAGTCAGGGAGGGGAGGAAGAGCTAAGAGGAGGATGTCCAGGTGGCTGTGTAGACATCACAGGACGGTAAACCATTTGCAGACTCACTGTGCTCCAGACTCCAGCAGCTGGAACAAACCATCGGCTTCCCGCAGACGGGCTGACTCTTGGGCAGAGTCTCATTATTCTGTCCTTGTCGTGGTCAAAATGAACTTCTCTTTCCCTCGATTGCTGTCCACCCAGTTGCCCAGTTTCTAGTTTTTGAAAACATTTGCCACTCCCACTACCTGACTTGGTTTCCCTTGTTGGGTGAGGATCTGATGGCCTGACCTGCAGAAGGTGCTGCCCTTTGGACCGAGTGATGATGAGTGAAAGGTCTCTTCTAGGCCCACGTCCTCTTAGTCCCAGACTCTGCTCACCCACGTCCTTGCAGAAGGCGGCCCTCTTCTCAGTAACGAATGGAGTCCCAGCTGCTGACTGCTTGTACCACTGGACGGTGGCCCTGTCTTTCTGTTCCTCCTGGCTCTGCCCTGCCACCCTCCCCTTTTCAGGCTGACCAGCAGTAACCTTACTTACCTGGGCTCTCAGATGGGTAGAGGCTATTCTTCCCTGGGGCTGTCTCCTGAGTGAGATTTTCGCTGGTTTGTATGTAGACTGTGTTTTCAAGGGCAAAGAGATCATGGCTGTGAGGGCCGTTTGGGAGGTATACTTTGGATGCTGATATGTTAGGGTTTGTAGAACATGTGGGTGATTTATGAGACGGGGCAGAATAGGTGACATCTAGGACCTTATGGCCAGTGGGTTTCAAATCTGTTGGCCATTTGAAGACCCCGTTCCATTCCCTCCCTCTCTCCACCAAATGCCTTTCTGCTGAAGCTCCTTTTTATTCTTGAGCCAGTAAGATGCCAACAGTGTGTTTGTTAATAATTGCAATAATAGTCATAGTGCTTAATATGTGCCACGTATAGTGCTAAGGGCTTATCCCTTTTAATCCAGAAAACAACCTTTAATTAGGTATTATCCCCATTTTATAGGTAAGGAAACTGAGGCACCATGACAGGCTGATCTCAGTGGCTGAGGAGATAGACTTCCGGCTCCAATAGCCCTAGGTCTGGGCAGGTTACTGGGTATAACTCCAACTGGTGGGGTCTGAGAGTTGCACCTCCCTTGTGGGAATGTTGTGAGGATTTTTAGGAGATAACGCATGTAAGCATTTAGCATAGTGTCTGGCACATAGTAAGCCCTCAATAAGTGGTAGTTATTTTTGTTGAACTCAGCGAGTAAATTGAACCTAGTTTGTGTAATGCCAGAGACTGGATTCTTAGTCACTGCACTGTTACCTGCCCAGCATGCATCCTGGGTGTTCACAGTCTAAAAGATTTTGAGAGAAGTTATCCAACCTTAACACCCACCTCCAGCGTCTGGGTGCATCACACTTCTCTTTCCTTTCATCAGGCTGGCCTTCTAAATGGCCATGAGGATGGTCAGAAATTCTCCACTCTTAGTTGGAATGGTTTCCTTGAGGTCTTGCCCACTTCCTGTTGCCCCTGGTGTGGGCTTTCCTTAGAGAAGGAGGCCCTTATTTCCTCCCTGTTGGTGCCTCTGCTCCATGAGAGGGGAGGACCTGTGAGTCAGTCACCCTGGACCCTGTTTTCTTCTACCCAAGGACTTTGTCCTTTGCACACGGCTCAGGGGCCTGCAGCTTTCACTGTGTGGGGGGACCGCTCAGTGGGGGAAAAGAGAAGCCTTCTGTGTGGCAGATTATAGTAGTGACAGAAAGCCTAAAAGCTCTGCCCGCACCCTCACATCACCAGACAGGGGCTTTGTGTTTCGAGCTTCTTTACAAGTACTAACGGGCTAGAAGCAGGTGACCTCTTGAGGACAGATCGTGTGGGGTATTTCTCTTGGAGCCTGGGTTAGCTAGAATGGAGCTTCGTTTAAAGGATCACATGGGTGTGTGATGAATGAAGGGGAATGGGCACTGGGTTGTGCGAAAAATCTTTTCACTTGGTTTTCTGAATAGAGATGGGGACTTGGGGAGGGCATGGGCGTGAGGTGGAGGCTTCTTTGCTTTGGAGGAATCTTGTTGACAGAGAATCCACGAAATTCTCAAACGAATGAACTAGTGATAACAGAACTACCGATTGAACAAGGACTGTTTCCTGGGTGTTGGTGGGGAAAGAAGACCAGACTCAAAGCCCCATTGTATTTAAAGAATGGTTTCTCCCCTTCAGTTGAATAATGAAGTACTGGCTATGACAGGAATCAGGAGAAGGTTGTGGAAGAGTTCAGTAAGCAGCTGCTGCGGCAGGCTGATCCTGGCTTGCCCTCATGCCCTTCTAGACCAGCGTTTGCCAGGCCTGGCGCTTCTTCCCTTACTGTTGAGTCTGATGGACACAGGCTGCTTTCTGTCTGTAGAGAAGTTGTCTTTTCAACTGGGGATGAGGACCCAGTTGGGCTGTCGATGGCCGTGTGTTGGTCTCCCAGGCATTAGGCAGGGCCTGGCTCCTTGCAGCCTTTTCCTGTATGTAGTGCTCTAGGGGTTTAGGTGGGTTCGGCCACCTGTGATTCTGTTCCAAGTGAAATTGTGTCTCTGATCTCATCCCCATTGCTGTTTTTGTCCGTGGCTCCTGGAACACGTCTGCTTCTCACCTCCATTCGGTTCCTGGACTGGGCTTGCTGCCTTGGTGCCTGGAAACGCCAGAATAGGAAGGGAGCTAAGAATATTTTCTAGTGGGCAGAATGTATATACATGTTTTAATGAGAGTGTCCTCGGCGTGCTGCTTCGTTTTCATACACAGAGCATTGTGTTGCTACCTTCTGTCCCACTGGCTGGGTGTCTGGGACCTGGCTAGAAAGAGAAAGGGCTGAGCAGACATCAGGGCCCATAAAACTAAAGGACTTGGACCCAAGAGAACAAGCCAGGACAGGATGCAGAGATGGGGGGTTTCCAGCCAGAAGACCGTTGAGGAGCTGTGGGGACAAAGGAGAGGCCAGGAGCCCCACCACTGAGGACAGATGGATAGAGGCCAGCACTGTGTTTTATAGGCGTGGGGACCAGAAACAGGGCTCAGAAGCCCATCCAGGAAGATTCGAAGCTCGTGGATTATGGATTATCTTCTGGAGCTGATGCTGATACCAAATTTTAATTTTTATTGATGTTTAATACTTTCCAAAAGAGGAAGGGAAAACCAAAGTGGGCGAGGTGAGAGGCTCCCCCTTGGAGCCCTGGGAGCTCTGTGTTGTTGGGTGAGTCGGGCACAGCTGTGGACCCGCTCAGGTCGGTGTGCTCCGAGGATCTGTTTAATGGGAAAGACACCCCACACAGAAATGGCCTCCCCACCCGCACTGGGGAGTGTGAGGCAGTCACCTAGGGCCCATCACTGCCTGTGTCTGCCACCCAGAGCTTAGCTTGGATGTACCCTGCCCTCTCGAGGTCAGTTTCTCTGCCCCTCCTCTGGGGGGTGCGATTCAGTGGTCCCACACGGATAAGCCGGGTACTGACATTCGGCTTCTGGCCCTCAGATGCGGGGGACCTTGGAGCCGCTCTTGGGTGTGTGTGGAGCCCACCGGACAGCCCCTAAGGCCTCCACAGTTAGGTGTGTGTGTGTGTGTGTATGTGTGTGTGTGCTGTGCCCTTTAGCTGACGTGGGGGTTCAACGTGTATTCACCACAGCTGACCTTTGTGTGCTGTCTGATCAGTGTTGAACAATACACGTAGATGCTTTTTCAGCGCAGTTCCAGAACATCCTATATTGTACATTGGGAAATATTTACCTTATTTATATACCTGAATGTTCCTGTTACACAAATAAACATCTATTAAATTCTGTGTTGCTTGTGGTTTCTGCTGTGGGAGGAGTGCCTTTTGAAGGCGCACACGGGCTTGGCTTGAGAAGGGGGTGGTTTGTGTGGAGCCAGTATCTTTTCCCAGAATGCTGCCGACCACTGCCTGCTCCTAGAGACACTCTGCCCTTGGCCTTCACAACCTCCTCTCTTGGCTTTCCTTCTGCTTCCCTAACTCTTCCTCCTCCGCCACTTTTCTGAGTATCTTCTTCCACCCGTCCGTCCCTCAGACCGTGGCACTCTGCCCAAGGCTCTCTTCTCCCCAACACCGAACTCTGTCCTGTGTTCTGACCCACTTCCAGGGCTCCGATGACCACACTCACCTCCACGATCGCCAAGTGCACATACCTAACCCACATAGGCTGTGAGGTCTCTTTATATGGACTTCGCACGACCAAACCCAGACCCTGGCCCTTGACCCACATGTGCCCCAGTCCAGTGTTGTGTCCCACAGAGCTGTGTTCCACGGCTGGTACCTGGGAGCCATCTTGTCAGTAAGCACAGCCTGCCCATCCTACCTTCATCCTGCTTGCCTACCGGCTCTCCACAGCCTGGCTACCTCCGCCATCCCAACCCTTCCTCTCCAGCTGGGGCAAGCTTTCTCCGCTGAAGCCCTCCTGCGGCCTGAGGGCCAAGTCCAGGCTTGTCTGTGAGTTCCCCAGTCTGTAACCTCTGACCCCACACCTGGGCCCTATTCTCTTACAACCATGTTCCGTGCATGTCCCTGCTTTGTCCCAGCCACTCTCACCTCCCTGCCCCCATGCTGTTTTCCCTGCCAGATTTTCTCTCCCCCTGGTTTCCCCCACCTGCCTAACTCCTACTCACCTTACTGCCCTACCCCAAGACTCTGCTTTCCCAGCAAGACTGTGGGCCTGGTGGAGGTGGTGGTGGAGGACACCCTGAGTCTGCAGTCCTGGGACCCAGTGGGCCAGCCCCACCTGGGCTAGTACCTTGGGCCAGTGGGACCTCCAGTGTTTGCCTTTTGCAAGGGGCCTCTGCCTTTCTTGCCTACAGGGACCCTAAGTGGGGGGACTTCCGGGATGAACTGCTTCCCAACAGTCAAGGTGCAAAAAATTCTGCATTTACTTCTCTAAATCTGACAAAATCTCTCTCCAAACCTTGGGTTCCCAAGGTTAAGGAGAAACCTAGCACTGGTTGTTTGCCCTGGCTGCCTGCCCCTCTGTTATACTGGGAGCCACGGGATCGCATGGTGCTGTCCATGTGCTGAAGGCTCTTGTCGTCCTGGCCTGTGAGGTCCATCTGCTCGCTCTGAGGAGGCCCCAGTCCCCCGTGGGCACCCGTGCAGTCGTCTGCTGCTAATGTCCTTCCACCTCAAAGCCCCCGTGCTCGGATCTGGATGGTCTCCATGCACTCAGCACAAGCTCCTGGAGCGCCCGCTCCGTGCTTGGCCCGTCTGGACACTGGGATGCAACAACCAAGTCCCTGTCCTCATGGAGTTCATTTCAGGAGAGCGTGGCAGACACTTGAAAAAGGCAGTAGCTAGTTAGCTGGAGAAAATGTAGCCAGGAGAAGAGAACGCTGTGGGGAGTGATTATTTTAAATAGGGTGGTCAAGGAAGACCTTGCTACCAAGGTGACCTTTGGGCAACTGGGCACACTGAAGGGTGTGGGGAGGGTGTTCGTGCAGATGCGCAGCAAAATGCGACACGTCCTTGAGGAGCTGCAGTGGTGGATGGAGCGGGGTTAATGGGGAGCAGCAGGGGTTGGAAACGAGGCCCCAGAGATTGGGGGTTATTATGCAGGGCAAGACCACTGGCTTTTACTTTGTGCAAGATGAGAGCTGTTGGAGAGTTTGGGGCCAAGGAGTGATTTGATCTGATGTTTGTTCTCAAAGTCACTTGACTGCTGTGCTAAGAGCAGATTTCAGAGGGGTGAAAAGAGGAGGATCGGAGAGGGGGACACAGCAGCAGCCGAGGCAGCAGAGGACAGTGGCTCAGTGTGGGTGGTACAAGGAGAAATAGCAACATCATTCAGAATTTGCTGGAGGATTCTGCTTGGCATGGGAAAGGGGTGAAGGATGGCTGTGGCTCTATTGGTCTGGGCAACTGGGAGAATGGCATCCCCATTGTTTGGGGCTGAAGAAGGCTGGGGGAGAACAGGTTTGGGGTGGGAGGTGGAGCAGAGGGAGAAGATCAAGAGTTTGGTTTTGGACACAGTAAGTCTGATGTGCCTGTGAAATATCCACATGGGGATGTCCACACCAAGGGAGTGGCCAAGATACGGAGATTATTCTGGACCAGAAGACTAGATGAGACCATTGATGGAGAAGAGTTCAGAAACAAAGCCAAGGCCTCTGTTCATTTATCTGCACTTAGGGATCTGCTTCTTTTCAGCTAGGGCCCTTGCTTTCAATGAGATGGTCTCGTTTCTCAGGGATTCTCAGTCCAGCTCTTGGGCCAGGACAAAGTCTTGGAAGGAGTTTGTCTTCGGGTGGCCCCACCCCCACCGGACAGCAGAAGCGGCTGCTAACTTCCTCCTGGGTAGGGGGCCAGCATTTTAGAGGCTCGAGTGCCTTTTCCTTGAGAAGGCGGGGACCCATGAACTTTTTGGTCTTTGGGGGGAAGGTGGCAGAGGGAAAAAAACAAGAAGGACTTCTGTGCTCGGATATTCAGAGGACAGGCCATTGGGGTAGAAAGCCCCAGAGAATGGACTGATGGCCTGACCATGACATCATCACAGCCATTTCCTCCCCAGAAAAGACACAGCTAGTTCCAAAATCCGTCAAAGCCCCGGTAGCTGTCAAATGGAATAAAACAATGTTGCCATTCCCTTCATGCCTCTTCTCAATTTTAACAAGAAAGCTCAGTCCATTTTCAGGGTCAAATGTGTGTCCATCCGAGACTAGGTTCAGGGTTAATTCTGATTTCTATTTGAGGTGACTGAAGCTGTTGTTCCTACAAAATGGGCAAAAATGGGCCCCTCTGATCGCGTTCATGTGGTCTTTGATTTCTCTGAGATTCGAAGAGCCTTGGAGGTAGTACTTTCTAAGTCAGTGATTCTCAAGCTTGGCTGCACATTGCAATCACCTGAGCAACTGGAAAAAGAACGTCAGTGCCCAGGTGGCACCTTAGACCAATGACATCAGAATCCGGGTGTTTTTTTTTTTTTTAAGATTTTATTTATTTATTTGACAGACAGAGATCACAAGTAGGCAGAGAGGCGGGCAGAGAGAGAGAGAGAGGAGGAAACAGGCTCCCTGCTGAGCAGAGAGCCTGATGCGGGAATTGATCCCAGGACCCTGGGATCATGACCTGAGCCAAAGGCAGAGGCTTTAACCCACTGAGCCACCCAGGCGCCCCCAGAATCTGGGTGTTTTAAAGAAATTCCCGGGTGAGTTCAATGTGCAGCCAAGGTTGAGAACCAGTGGTTGAAACTCCCTCCCGGGAGTCTGTCCCCTGTCAGACACCCCTTCTCCCCCTGCAGGTGGTCAGCTCCCTCTTGGGCAGCATCTCCAATGGAGAGCCGCAGGTGCCCAGAGGTGAGCCTTCTGGATTAATCGCTGGAATGGTGGTGCACACCACAGCCACAGTGTAGAATGACGTGCCTCCCAGTCCCTCCACCCAGAGCTCATTCCGTCATCTCGCGTCTCGCAGACTGGGTCTGCTTCTATTTTGCTTCACAGATACCCTCAGTGCTCACTATGTGCCCCCAGGTAACTCCTGTCCTTGACACCAGCCTTGTCTTCCCAAGCTCCCCATTTTCTGCCCTTCCTTTTTCCTTATGAGAAATGCCTCTGCCCCTTCCCTCTGCCAACTAGTGTCTGGACACACATAGGCTTATCCCTTTTGAGGGTCCCCTCTCGTTCCCTGTAGTTGTGAATACGTGTGTGCATTGGTGGGGCTGCACATGGGGTCCTGTGGGAACTGAAGACCCATAGCCCAAGAGGTAGCTTCTGCTTCCTCTTATCTCAAGCTTGGTCCACGTACTCCAGACTGGCTGCAGTGCTTGTGATTATCATCATGAACACGAGCCCTGAGGGTCATAGTTTTGTGGTCTCCTGCAAACTCCATCAGTTGCTGGCTACTGTCTCAGGAGAGCTGTGGTTGGTGGCTTCCTGTAGGTACAATTATTTATATTTTTATTTGAAATAATTTTTTAAAAGATTTTATTTATTTATTTGACAGAGAGAGAGATCACAAATAGGCAGAGAGACAGACAGAGAGAGATGAGGAGAAGCAAGCTCCCTGCCGAGCAGAGAGCCCGATGCAGGACTCGATCCCAGGCCCCTGGGATCATGACCTGAGCCGAAGGCAGAGGCCTAACCCACTGAGCCACCCAGGCGCCCCTGAAATAATTTTTTAAAGGATTTTTTTTTTTTTTAATTTGACAGAGAGGGGGAGAAAGAGGGAGAGAGCAAACAAGCAGGGGGAACGGCAGGCAGGAGAGAAGCAACCTCTCCGCTGAGCAGAGAGCCCAATGTGGGGCTCGATCCCTGGACCCTGGGATCACGACCTGAGTGATCAGTGGCTTAATTGACTGACATATAATTTCAGACATATAACAAATAGTGTAAAGAATTCCCTCCAGACTTCACCCAAATTCCTCAAATGTGAACGTTTTACCAACTGAGTTATTCCCTCTCTCTCTCTCTCCACACACACACACACACACACACACACACACACACTTTTTCAAATTGTTTGAAATTATAGACATGAGGCCCCTTTACTGTTAAGTGACCTTATTCAAATTCCACCAATGATTGTAATAAAGTTCTTCCTAACAAGACAATACATAGAGTTTGGACTGAGGCAGTTTGTCATTGTCAGTGGCTCTGCCACTTTGAGAATGAGAAATACCATCCCTACCCTCCTCCCACCCTTTCCCCCCACGGCTGCCTCCACTTCAGGGTCAGACGGAATCACTCCAGAGGCCTAGGTGAAACCGGGCCCAGCACAGTGGGGCAGTGCTGTCATGAGCCCAGCAGAGGGCAGCCGTGAGTCACAAGTGAGGCCCAGGGCTTTGCTGTGAGAGGACTCTGGGTGGAAGCCTTGTGCAGCGGCCACCAGCTTTGTTGTCTTGAAGGAAATACTCAACCACTCGGCTTCCTCCTCTATCAAATGGAGATAGAACAAATCTGCAAAGCACTTGTCCAACACCTAGTACCTACTACACACCCATCAGAAACTTATTTGTGGTACTACTCCCTTGGTCTGAGAAGTAAATTTTTGGGGGATGCAGGCAGGGGAAGGAGCTGGCACCCATGCTCCAGCAAAGACAGGAGCAGAGCCGGGCACAGAGGCTGGTGCACCCACCAGGCAGGAGGCTTTCGGGAAGGAAGGCAGGGGGAACTGAAGTTATCAATAGCAGCTAAGTTATTGACCTTGGGCATCCCAAGTTCAGTTAGATCTGAAATTCTCCCTGGGATGCTGCCTGAGCACGTCAGGGCATTGCACAGATTCCCACGTGGTGCTGCAACACCCCCCCCACCCCCCCCCTCCCCCCCCCCCCACCCCAGCTCCCAGCCCCGCCATGGAGGCCCTCACAAACCCACAAAGGAGGCGTGGCTGGCCTTTTCCTTTATGGCTGGGAGAATGACCCACCTTGTCTCCTGAATCCGTCATTTCCCGGTGTGACCTGATGTGACCTGCTGTGACCTGGGGACTTCGGGCAAGTTCTTTAACCTTTCTGTGCTTGTTTCCTCGGCTGTGAAACAGGGGTAATGGGAGCCCCCACCCCATGGCATTGTTGTGAGGGTGACATGAGTTAGGTCTTGGGAAGACCTTAGACTAGCTTCTGGCACATGGTTCATTTTCATAAATATTAGCTCTTATCATTTCAGTGTTTCCCTCCTCCCTTCTCTTCCTGATCTGTGTCCTTGGCCTTTGCATATCGCCCTGGAGACAGCCCCATGGGGGTGAAGGAGTTAGTGGGGAGGGTGGCCGTCCCTCGCTTGAACATTTCTGTTGTCCATAGTGGCTGCTCACACTGAATTCCCCGGAGCCACCAGTCAGCCGTGTGGGATTTTAAGTTGACCAGGGGCTCCCTACCCGCCCATTAGCTATTGCAGCAAACATACCAGAGAGCAAGGGAGCTGTAAAAAACAATGGGGCCATATCAATAAGAAGAGGCTGCTGAAGATGGGACACTCCAAACATCAGTAAGAGTAATAAGTGCAGTTGATTGAAACCTATCAATTGTGTTTAAATACATGAGTTCAGAAGGATATTTACGCTCAGTGGATCACCACTGAAGGATGCTAGAAAAGGAGATCTCTTTCTAAAATGTGTAAACAAAGGGGCAGAATCAAGCACAGCCCTTGCCTTTTCTAAATAAACTGTACCCAGAGAATCAAATACCTGCTGTGAGAAGGTAGTGATTTTGAATTCGGTAAAGAAAGTGAAAGAATTAAGAGCAAGGAAACAGACTGCACATCTATGACACTTGGTGTATGACCAAGGTTAGTGCTGCGGGCAAAGGATGGTCTTTCCCGTAATTGCGGACCGGAGCCACTGTTTCCTGGTAAGAGGCTCGCAGCTTAGCGTAGGACAGAGGTGGTCGTGGGGAGGGGGAGAGAGCCGAGGGAGCGGGCACTAACTGCATGAAGGATGTTTCAGAGGAGGAACACCTGGACATCTCCCGCTTTCCCTGTCCCCGTGCTGCAAATCAGAACTTCTCATGGTGAAGTCGCGCGCGTCTGGGAGCTGAGAGCACCAGACAGGGCTGACTGCTTTGGTGCGTTTGTTTCTGCTATCTCTGTTTTGACAGCCTCTCTCTTTCTGGCACTTGGTGGGCGTCAGCATAATTAGGTTTGCAGAAGTAACAGTGCTGCTTCTTCTGCCCGCTGAGTGTGATTGATGTGACTGTCCTTTGCGTGTGTTCAGTTACTCTGTAAAAATGACATCCCGTCGACACTGGAGCCTGCAGAACCAGAAGGGCTGAAGGGAGAATCCACGTGGCCAGTCCTTTAAGCAGCTGCTTTAGGTTGGGCTTCTCTGGGAGCAGACCCCATGACGGGGAGGTTATTGGGAAGTACGTTCAGGGCAAAACTGCAGTGGTGTGGGAAGCCGACCGAGAAGGGGGTATTAACCAGCAGGTCCTGCCAGGGGGCAGCTGGGCTTCCTCCGGCTGCTGTAACCCGTGAGGCTGGGAAGAGCACGTTCTTTGGCGTTGGCACCACCAGGAGGCGCCAAAGTTCCTCCAACCTGCTTTGTCCCCGGTTGAGGGGAACTTCTGGGGGCGTCAAATCCTCCAGCACCCTGTACCCCCTGTGCAGCGGGCTAAGAACTTTTCCACAGCCCAAGGCAGCCCCGCAGGCGATGGGTGGCAAGTGCTTGCGTAGGAAGCCATGGCACGCTGGGAACAGTGAGGGCACAGGGGGTTTTGGTGGGGCCCTCGTGTCCTCAGCCACAACAGCTTTCAGGGAAGACCTGGGCTGCAGGACCTCAGGCCAGGACTGGGAGGGCGGGCGGACAGTCTTTCCAAGCATGACACAAAGGAGGCCGTTGGGGTCTGTGGCAGTTTCATGGTTTGAGATCCTCATGACCGATTGTGAATAACAGCTAAATAATGGACCATGACCGTTCCATCTCAAAATATCCCATGCATTTTTGATATTTCATCCAACTATTTTGTTCTTTAAAATAGCCAGCTTAGGGGCGCCTGGGTGGCTCAGTGGGTTGGGGTCAGCCTTCGGCTCAGGTGGTGATCTCAGGGTCTTGGGATTGAGCCCCGCGTCGGGCTCTCTGCTCGGCGGGGAGCCTGCTTCCCCCTCTCTCTCTGCCTGCCTCTCTGCCTACTTGTGATCTCTCTCCCTCTCTGTCAAATAAATAAAATAAAATCTTAAAAAAATAATAAAAATAAAAAATAAATAAAATAGCCAGCTTAGATGTAGCCCACGCAACTTTTGGAGAAAGGATGGGCTGGATGTGGCCGATCTTTTCCAGAAATTCATGCAGGTACTATTGAGATAATTAGCTGGCTTTAATTTATTGATACTTGACCCCTGGGAGCTCAATCTATTGGATTCTGGAAGGCAGACAGCATACTGCATAAGGATGCTGGCTGACAGGGGTCAAAGGCAGAACAGCTACTCTCACTAGCCTCCAATGTCTAGCAAGGAGTTATATCCAATCTGGATACATCTGGACACAAGGAATCTACAACCTGTCTGGAGGGTGTATCTGTTTCTAATTGGTACCAAGTTAGCATATGAGTTAACGGGAGCCCTACATAGGAAAAGTGAGTTTAGAAGAGAATGGTTTATAGCCGCAATATGTCATTAGGTCAGCCGTTGGGTATCATGAAGGCACAGTACTGGTTGGTGTTCAGTGCAGACAGGAAGATGAGTCCTAGTTGTTCTGGGAGCTGCCATATTTCTTCCCACCTCAGTCCAAACGACACTAACCCTTCTGAGGACATTTAACCATTAACTCGAGAAAGAGTGGAAAGGAGTGGAAAGTCATGTCAGCTGTCTTTAAGAACACCTTTTACTCCAAAACAATTATGATAACAAATACCAAATAACCACACATTCCCATTTCACACAAAGGGGCGGAGAGAAACACAGGAGCCTACCAGTGGGGGTCTCAGAGAGTCCACAGCCTTAACCAGCTTCGGGAGCGGTGTGGATGTCACAAGCCCATGTAAACTTTAGAGTCCCCTGCGACTAAAGATCCAGTGAGAAGAGTGAGTTAGTCGCCTTGAATAATGTAACAGGAAGGTTGCAGTCTGCACTCCCACTTTGGGCAACGTATGGAACAGACCTTCCATGGGGAAGATGGTGAAAGTTCAGAGAGGGTCTTTGCCATGAGGAAAGGAATGAGGAGGAAGGAGCGAGGAACTAGCTGAGTGATCAGACACCGCCCCTCACCTCTCCGAGCCCACACCTTACACAGGCAGTGTCCACATCTGGTTCTCTTCTTGCCGTGTAGGTTTTATGGCATGGGTATCCAGGGTGTCACTTCTGGTACAAATGACATTTTACTTACACTTTCTCTGGAAAATGATGTACTTTGCATCAGATCACTTCTTGCCCCTTGCTATCACTTTGGAATGAGCCACTCTCCTAACTGATCTCCCTTTCTCTAGCCCTTTCTTCATTCTAGTAGCAACACAGCTGCCAGAGTGACTCAGCCCACTCAGATCCGATCCCTCCTCTCCCAGAACCCTATAGGAGATTTCCTCTCACTCAGCAAAAGCCAGAGTCCTTATAATGTCTGTACGATCTGGCTTCATTTCCTCCTCGTGTACTCTGTACCAATCACACTGCCCCCCTGGAATAGTACATCCCACCTCAGGGCCTTTGCACTTGCTGTTCCCTCAGTTTGGATTGCCCTTACCCCAGATGTCCACATGGCTCCTTCAGATCTTTATGCCAATGTCTCCTCCATAGTGGGCTTTCTCAGCCCACCTGTCAGACCACCCCTGTCCTCTTGCCTGATATTTCTTTTTCCATAGTGCTCACCATGATCTAACATACTACATATTTTACTTATTCTTTCTCCCTCTTAAGGATGAGATTCCTGAGGGCGAAGATTTTGCCCACTTTGTTCACTGTTGCATCATAACCTCCTGAAACAGGGCTGGGCCATAGTCAGTGCCCTACAATACAGATTAGGTATGAACGGTGGGAACCGAGTGCTGCTCATTCCATGAATTTATCAGCAACCATTCCAAATGGCCCCTGGGATCACTTCCCTTCTGGATTCCCAGGTATGTGAAAGTAGATGTTTTGGCCTCTCCTTCCTAATCCCCTATTTCTGTCTAGCTGTATGGACAAAAATGACATGAAGTCCTCTGGTCTATGGTTTCCCATAAAATAATGGGTTTGAACTGGATGACCCTGGAGCTCCTAACTTCTAAATTTAGTCTCCTAAGCTTTAGACTTTTTTTTTTTTTTTTTCCCGTTTCTACCTTCATGTGGACAACCTTCAACAAAACTGAACTATCAGGGTAATTCCTGATTCCTTTTGGGGGAGTCTCAGTCTCAGCTGCCTACTATAGACCCCCCCCCCCCAGTGACTGGCCCAGGTCTTGGCTCTCACCAGTCCAGGGCACGCTGACTGCAGTCCATTGTGAGCCCTTGCACCTTTCTGCATAAGACTTTTCTCTCCACAGGGAGGAGGTGGAAAGTTCTGGGGAGTAGGCGTCCTTCAGCTGCTGGTGTATGAGTTGGCAGATAAACAATCCAGTCCCTTTGCCCTGCTGGTGGGCTAACTCTGACGCGTGTCTTATGCTGTGTCCTGGAGCTGCCCGAAGACTGAGCCCCAGTTTCCCAGGGGGGCGTCCTGCTTGTTGCCACTTCCTGCCATCTCTCTATCTCTCACCCTACTCCCCTTACCAGTGTTTCAGTGTTTCAGGGGATCACCTCCCTAATCATCTACTAGCACTCAAATCCTGTCTCAGGTCAGTTTTGGGGGAACCCCCTAAGACACTGTTCCCTAACTTCTGCTGTCTCTCAGTGTGCCTGCCTCCATGGGTCCTCCTTTCTCTCGGATTGGGGACAGTACTTTCCTCATCATCCCTTCTTTTTTTTTTTTTAAAGATTTTATTTATTTATTTGACAGAGAGAGAGAGATCACAAGTAGGCAGAAAGGCAGGCAGAGACAGAGGGGGAAGCATGCTCCCCGCTGAGCAGAGAGCCTGATGTACGGCTCGATCCCAGGACCCTGGGATCATGACCTGAGCTGAAGGCAGAGGCTTTAACCCACGGAGCCACCCAGGTGCCCCCTCATCATCCCTTCTATGGTCCCTTTCTTCCACCATATTGCTAGGACACCTTTGGTCCCAATTCCCCTCCCCCTTTCTCCACACTAACTCTAGGCCTCAGCAAGCAAATCCCAAATCATTATGCAGAGTGATTTAACTGCTCTTTATCCTTATCTCTCTCACCTAGGCAAATGCCCACAGGGATCTTTACTTCCCTACCAACCCTACCTATCAAGATGCTTGGCTAAGCGAAACAGTAAGTCTCACCCTGCACATTTTGCTTACTTCTCTGAGTGTTAGCTGCTGCTCACGCTGCAAACAGTTTAAAAACTGTATTTTCCTCATCGCATCTAGCACCATGAGGACAAGTTAGCTCAAGGTCCACCAAGGAGCCTTAAAGCCACAGCTGGAAAGTTCTTTTGGTTTGCAGTGTTCAGGGTAAGACATGCTCTCTGTTCGTCACAGGAGTGACAAGCAAAGATACAAACTGTACAAAAAGATAATGTTCCTTCTTCCTGGAATCTCTCTAAAAGAGGAACGATGAGGACTCGGGTATTATTATTTGAAATATTAGCATATAGCCTCAAATTGCCAATCAGCCTCAAGCACACACTTGAGCCTATAATTTTTCCTGAATGTCGAGCATAGAGACATTAGCCTCCATGTCCTTCACTAGACTAGCAGCACGGACACACTGGAAATAGTGAATTGCCTGCCTGGAGGCCAGGTGGATTGGAAAATAAATAATGCATTCCACAACCCCATGCGACATCATGCTCAATGGAGCCTTAGAGATGTAATGCGCTACTGTCCCTCTGTGCTCCCCCAAGCACTTCTAATTAACTCAAGGACCACGGGCCCCTGTGTGGGATTGCGGGAGAAAGAGACGTCAGGGAGAGAACACAGATCAGAGAGGTTTTTTTCCCTTCCTTCTCATCCTCATCTCCATTTGGCCACCCCAGATCTCTTTGCCTCAATGATTAGGGGCAAAACAAAACAAAACAACTTCCCAAACTCAACTAATTGCAAATCTGTCCATCTAAACACCCAATCCCAAGATCCAGCTAGATGATCAAGGTGTGACCAGATGCCATAGCCCTTACAGTCACGTTTTGAAGAATATTGGTATACAGGGATAAATGTTCACAACAGATTGCAGGGTGCAAGGCAGAATGTACAGAAAGTCTTCATTTTGATAAATTATATAGGCAAATAAAAATCATAGAGACATTGGTAAATTACTCCCATACATATGATACATGCTTGTATTATACCTGTAAGTTACTTACACATGTCAATTACATATACAAAAATGCGAGGAGAGTGGATATGACTGTATTCATAATGGGTACATTGGAAGGAGGAGTGATTTGGAATTTTGGGGAAGATACTACTGGTGCATTTTCACAGGGTTTTAAATTGACCATATTCTTTCTGTAAATAGAAAAACACATCAACAAAAAGAATATTGTCTTTGCTCCATTGTCATTGTTTGAGCAAAACTACTCCTTCTTTCAGTGGCTTCTCTTCCAACCCCAGTTGTGGCTCCGTCATTCATACTAAAACAGTTTACCTAGGCTGGGGTGCTGGTCAAGGTCAGCAGACCTGAGAGCACGCTCCTCACCCATGGGGCCTCTATCCCCATGAAGAAACAGCTGTGTGCCTTCAAAGTCTTTTCAGAACACACCACTGGCCGT
Organism: Lontra canadensis; assembly: GCF_010015895.1. Classification (NCBI taxonomy): domain Eukaryota; kingdom Metazoa; phylum Chordata; class Mammalia; order Carnivora; family Mustelidae; genus Lontra; species Lontra canadensis. The sequence goes on from NW_022631010.1 coordinate 8,341,140, forward strand.
GGTTATATGTTCTTCATTGTCCTGTGTATCAGCTTAGACAGCAGAGGAATTTTGCTTTTAGTGCAGGGATGATCCCAGCTAATGACAGTATTGCCCTGCCTACCACAGAGATGGACCTACCTACTGCTTCAACAAGGGCTCAGCGTGTTTTTATAATGACCCTGTCACACTGAGATATAACTTGCCTTGGCACCAGAAAAATCTGGCATTAGCTCCTAGGTCAGAGTTCCAACCATAAGTGCTGTGTGACTTGCGCCACGTTACTTAACTTCTCTGAGCTTCCCTTTACCCATCTGTAAAACAGGATCCATGAGAGGGTTATTGTGAAGATTAAGAAAGTTCATCACCCAGTGCCAGTGCTGGTGGCCTAGTCAACATGTGACGGCCATTATTATGGTCTATTTTGTCACTTTCTAGCTTTTGACCTTAGGTTAGAACTCTTTCTGAAACTCAAGTTTTGTGTTTATAAAGTAAAAACAGAAACAACAAAAACAAAACTTGCCTGGCTAACCCCCAAGGGACTGGGGTGAGGATTAAGTAAGGTGAAAATGAGAAATGGTTCTTAACCAAAACCAATAGGAAGAACTCAGTAGTCTCTCATGGAGAGGAACCAGAGAGAAAAGATTAACGAGCCACTCTCACTGCAGAACTGATTGCAATTTAGCTCTGCTTCTTCCTCTCCTTGTATCTACCTTGGCACTGTGACTTTGTAGCTCCTCCCATCAAGAGACGAGTTCAGGGTGCCTGGGTGGCTCAGTTGGTTGGGCGACTGCCTTCAGCTCAGGTCATGATCCTGGAGTCCTGGGATCGAATCCCACATCGGGCTCCTTGCCTGGCAGGGAGTCTGCTTCTCTAGCTGACCTCGCTCCTCTCATGTTCTCTCTCTCTCTCTAATATATAAATAAGAAAAATATTAAAAAAAAAAGAGAGAGAGAGAGACGGAGTTCATATCTTACCTCTGGAAATGGGGCTGGGACATGTGACTTGTGCTGCATTGCAAACGGAAGCATCACAAGCCCTTGCCCATGGAGCTTTCCCTTTCCAGGGGCTCTTGGGAACCCCAGTTCCACTGCTATGCGAATGAACCCACTGCCAGATGAGCAACACATGCTCTGATGAACAGACCTTTATTGCCCCTGCCGACAGACACCAGACGAACATGGGAGTGAGCTCATCCGCCGAGAGCTGACAGCAGTGCACAAGGGAACCCCGCCAACACCTTGGTGAGCAGCCATCCCTCTGGCCCAGCCCATCTATGGCGAAAGGCATTCCTCCCTGTCTATAAGGGAAACGACTCTCTGAATTATTGCCCTTGTTAGTTACGAAGCTACAGTTTCAAACCTTATCCTTGTTCCATGTGTGTTTGAAAGCAAATGGTACAATTCCAGGCTCAGACAAGGCACGTGCTGAGTGTTTGTAGACCGAATGACAGTGGCAGAAATGGTGATGTAGGTCAAGGCAGGATACAAGGCTGAAGCAGGGGGTTCTGGTGAACAGTAGTTAGAGCAGGGTTTCTCAAACTTAACTGCTATTGATATTTTGGTCCAGATAATTCTTCGGGGTGTGTGTGTGTGTGTGTGTGTGTGTGTGTGTGTGTTGGGGGGAGGGATTGTCCTGTGTATGGTAGGAGCACCCCTGGCCTTTATCCACTAGATATGAGTAGCGACCCCCCTGTTCCCCACTCTGTGACAGTGAGTGACAATCCGCACATTGTCAGATGTCCCCTGGGGAACAAAACCACCCCCCATCCTCACAGAGTCCAGGGAGAAGACTTTGATCAGCTGTTGGGGGTACATCTGGGCTGTGGTGAGCAGCTGCCTGAGATCGAGGGCTTCATCCATGGAGCTGTGAACAGCACGGAGTGGTCAGGAGAGCTGGCTGCAGCTTCTGGAGCTGAACGCCAGAGTTCCTGAGCCATGGGCTATAACGGAGCTCTGAAGCTCAGGTCCAGGGTCAAGTGAGAAGTGAATGATCTAGTTTGTGATAGGCATCTCTCTCCCCTGCCTCCTCACTCTTTGTTGGTATCTCACCTGTCAGTGCATAGAGGAAATAAAGACCGAAGAAACTATAGGGAACCAACATTGTTGTTCCCTGTAAGGATGTGGGGAAGGGAGAGGAAATGAACCCAAATGGCCTTTGTGGGAATTTTGGTTTCCTGGGCCTTCATCCCCATATAGAAAAGGTCATTAAGAAGTAGCTTTAGGGGCATTTGGGTGGCTCAGTAAGTTAAGCATTCGACTCTTGGTTTCGGCTCAGCTTGTGATCTTCAAGTTGTGGGATCAAGTCCCATGTTGGGCTCCACATATGGTGAGGAGTCTGCTTGAGATTCTCTGCCCCTCCCCCACTCCATGCTCCCTCTGTCTCCCTCTCTCTCTAAAATAAATAAATCTTTAAAAAAAAAAAGTAGCTTTATTTCCAAATAGTGACATACACCCAAACTGACAGCAATCCTTACCAAAAAGCAACTGATTGGCGATTGTTTAGGAGAAGATGGTGAAGTCAGAGCATTAAATATTTCTCCCCATACAACGCAGCAGAGATCAATAGCTATTTGAGTACTTCTTCCTCATAATCCAACCGTCCACAAGCCTCTGGGTAAGATGGTGCTGTTACAAAGCCTTGGTCCACCGATGACGTTTTAATGTCCCCTGAAACCATTACAGAGTGAAGATATTCTATAAACAGAAGGCAGCAAGTATGCCTGGGCTAATAGCTTTTCTCTCCCACTGTTATTCAAAACTCCCTAATGCAGAAGCTCTCACATTTATAATTCTCTGCAAAACAAAGCCTGCTTCCCGGCGGCATCAACCGCCAGTACGGGTGTGGGAAAGAAAATACACCAAGGAGATGCCTAAATGTCCATGTTTCCACAGAGGTAGAGCATTAGATGGATTTGTTTTTATTGGCAGTCTCTGGGCACTGGGGATAATGATGCACTATGGTCAGGGGTTTTCTAACTGGGTTGGAAGATGAGATTTCCAAGTGAACCAAACATCCTGGCCTTTTGGAGAGCTAATGAGTATCAGTGACTTTTTGCCGTATTAGACTATTAGTTTGCCATGACAAAGTACCACAGACCTGGTGCCTTTAGCACCAGAAATTTATTTATTTTTCACAGTTCTGGAGGCTAGAAGTCCAAGATCAATGTGTCGTCGGAGTTTCTTCTGAGGCCTCCGTGTCTTCACATGGCCTTCCCTCTGTGTGCATCTGTGTCCCAATTTCCTCTTATAAGGATGCCAGTCTTAATGGATCAAGGCCCACCCAGGAACCTCATTTGATCTTATTTACCTTTTTATTCATTTATTTTTATTTTTAAAAGAAGATTTATTTATTTATTTGAGAGAGAGAGAAAGAGAGAGAGCATGCACAAGCAGGAGGAGCAGGGAGAGGGAATCTCAAGCAGACCCCACTGAGCTTGGAGGCCGACATGGGGCTTGATCTCATGACTCAGATCTTGACCTGAGCCGAAACCAAGAGTCGGACGCCTAACTGTCTGTGCCACCCAGGCACCCCTTAATTACCTTTTAAAAGACCCTATCTCCAAATAGAGTTACATTCTGGATCCTAGGACCTCCATGCTGGATCCTAGGACCTCAACATACAAATTTGGTGGTGGTGATGATGGGAACAGTTCAGCCCCAACAGTGACTATAGCCAGGTACATATCCTGTCTCTTCCCAATCCACACATCACTGAGTGTACAGAAATGCCAGGCCCCTTCACCAGCTGGTGTACCTGTCTCTTCTTTGCTGTGACTGTTGGTAGCTAGTGGCTCACAGTTGCCTCTTTCTGTGCAGAATTTTCCTTGTCCAGGAACTTCCTTGGGAGAGGCTCTGTCCCCTCTCTGGCAGCCCACAGCTAATGATGACTGATTTGGGGGTACAAATCAGTATAGCAGGGTGCTGTACAGGGTACAGCCCCCTTGCCTTAAGGTGGGACTGACCATGTGTGTGGTTCACACTCTCGAGCTCCCTGTGGACCAGGCTGACACCACACTCCAGCTGAAGCCACAACCCTGCTCAGCTCCTTCCCCTGCCCCCTCCTACTTCTCACACCCCCTTCTCCAGAGAGTCTCCCTCTATAAATCCTGCACCTGAATCCTGTCTCAGCCTCCGCTTTTTTTTTTTAAGATTTAATTTATTTATTTGAGACAAAGAGAGGGAGATTATGAGCAGGAGAAGGGGCAAAGGGAGAGGGAGTAGCAGACTCCCGGATGAACAGGGAGTCCGATGAGAGGCCCAATGCGGGGCTTGATCCCAGGACCCTGAGATCAAGATCTGAGCTGAAGGCAGAGTCTTAACCAACTGAGCCACCCAGGCACCCCACCAGCCTCTGCTTTCAAGGGACTAACCTTGAGACTGAATTTCAAAGAAAGCACTCAAGTGCATTTAACAGGAACATTCTTCAGAAGATAATGTAGTTGTTCTTGGATGGCTCAGAAGAGACTCCCTGACCATGCAGTGTCACAGGGCTCTTACTATGATTGTCAGTTATGTATTTCTACAGATGGGAGGAAATAACCCTGCACAGAGCACGCTTCTGGCTAGAGCATGCGAAGACACATTTTGATTTAACAGCAGCCAGAACCCAGTCTGGCTAGATCCAAATAAAGCCAAATCTGATGGCAGAGCCAGAGATCAGAATATCTCTAGTTGACATCCTCTGTACCAACACCACAAAGCATGGTCATGGTGCTCTCTCCTGTGTATCTTCTTGCTTCAACAACACTTCCCACCGTTCATCTCATTTCTAGATACACAGGATATTAGTGCCGGGAGAGTCGGTCATGATTCCTCTAACAACTATTTTGAGCTCTGTGATGGGCTGGATGGTGTCCCCTCCAAGACACATTGAAGTCATAACCCCTGGAACCTCAGAAGATGGTCTTACTTGGAAATAGGGTCATTGCAGATATAATTAGGATGAAGTAACACTAGAGTGGGGCAGGGGGAGAGCTTAATCCCAAACGCTCTACTTTCTCATTGTTTTGCTTTTTGAACTTATGGGAAATGGGATTCAGAACTTGACAGAATTTTTTGAAACATCATGGCAAATAGCCACTTGTTATATTTCCTATTTAAGAGTTTACAGATGGAAAGTTCCATTGCATTGTGTAAAATGTCTCATCCTACTGGAATAAAAAGTGATTGAAAGAATATGGGAAAACAGCCTGGTAGCAAAATCAAAATGCAGTCCTTGGTCAGAAATTATGTAGGGAACTCCTGGAGATTTGGAAAATGTTAAATGACACAGGTGGGAAGTTTGCAATGTGTCTGATGGAAGTCCAGAGAGCTGTTGCTTATGTGTGTGTCCCAGGGTATCGTGTTTGTTAGAGTCGATCAGTAATAAAGTGCAGAAGGTGTTTTTTTAAATGAAGCATGAAAGGAAAGATGAACTAGACGAATAGTCTTGGTGGTAATGACTTTTCAAATAAAGCCAGTGTTTGATGAAAAGGAAAGCCACCAAAACTTAGAGCCACCCAGGATCATCTATTTTGATTTGGAGAGGAGAACAGAAAGGATTTTGGTGTAAGGATTTTGGACAACCCATAAAAAACCCCGCATCCACCATTGTTTCAGAGACCACGTGTTGCAGCAGAGTGGGGGAAATCAGAAGGGCTCCGTGGACATCGCTTGCTGAATAAGGACATGTTTAAGAGGATGACCATGGGAAGCATTTGACAACATGAGAATTCATGAGTGATCTGGTGGCCAAGTTTGTTAAAGAGCTTCTCACTTGAAGATAAATTACACAGTTTTCCTTGAAAACAAGACAAGCGTTTCAAATTTGGGAGCCTATTCTGGAAAGACAAGCAACTATCAATCGAATTGACAAATGATATATGAGGGCTCAGCCTGGCGGAAAGCCAAGAAACACTCATGGTCGGGTAAATGAGCAAGGCTCACTCATCTCACTGACGGGAGTCGGTTATAGTCAGAATTCACTGCAAAGAGATCAGGAATGTTCACTGAGCCACACAGAGGTGCGAACGTGTGCAGTAAATCTCCCCGAGCTTCACAATGTCAGATGACAAAATCTGATCAGGTAAGGATTCCAACAGACCTTCTGGAAGTCTGTGTCTTTGGCTCCAGAGTTACCCAGTAAATTCTGCACTAGAGCCAGAAGCACCTCATCACTCTTGGAGTTTATGATATGAAGTATTATTATAGGTCCTAGTACCCTCAGCCATGAACACAGCCTTCTGTGTCCCCTTTAGTTCTCCAGGCTAAAAGCCTTGTCCAGACACATTCCTGAGCTTACTGCTGTCCAGCTGTCTTGGATTAAGAGGAACCTGAGAGACCTATCAACCAAAGGCAATATGTGGTCCTTGTGTGGATCTTGGCTAAGACGGACCAACAGCAAAAGACGAGATGGTGGCAATTGGAGAAATCCATATATGAATTGGGTACTAGGTGACGTACAATAATTATTTGTTCATTTTGTTGGGTATTGTAGTATAGGTTTATGTAGGAAAGTCCTTATTTTTAGAGATGTATATATGAGTATTATGAGGTAAAATGTCACAGTCTGTAATTTATTGTAAATACTTTGGCAAAAATTATGAAGCTAATCTGGCAAAATGTTAACAATGGTCAAGTTTAGGTAAGGTGTATATGGAAGATCAATACACTAGTTTTTCTATTTTTCCATATGTTTGAAAATACTCATAATAAACATTTTTATAACAAGCTAAATTAATAAAAAACCATCCGTACCATCAAGTTGAAAACGATGGGGTTCAGCATTGAGAAAGAAAGCAAATATTTTTTGGGATAAAATATATGGGGAGGATATTTTGAAAGTTTATATTTTATTGATAAAAGAAAAAAAGTGGGTCATCGACCTCCTGCCTTACTTTAAAAAATTTTGGGAAACACAATAAATAACCCAAAAAGGAAATTAAGAAAATAATTGCATTTATAATAGCAATAATAAGAAGAAAATACATAAGAATAAATTTAACCAAGGAGGTGAAAGACTCCTATCCTGAAAACTACAAAACATTATTGAAAGAAATTAAAGGAGATAAGTAAATGGAAAGAGATCTTATATCACAGATAGGAAGACTTAATATTATTAAGATATCAATTCTAGGGATGCCTGAATGGCGCAGTTGGTTAAGCTTACGACCCTTGGTTTCTGCTCAGGTTGTGAGATCAAGCCCTGTGTTGGTCTCTGTGACCAGCTCAGAGACTGCTTGGGATTCTCTCTCCTCTTCCCTCTGCCCCCCACCCTTGTGTTCTCTCTCACTCTAAGAATAAATAAATAAATCTTTAAAAAATGATATCTAGGGGCACCTGGGTGGCTCAGTGGGTTAAAGCCTCTGCCTTCGGCTCAGGTCATGATCCTGGGATCCTGGGATCAAGCCCCGCATAGTGCTCTCTGCTCAGCAGGGAGCCTGCTTTCCCCTTTCTCTCCGCCTATTTGTGATCTCTGTCTGTCAAATAAATACATAAAATCTTTAAAAAAAAAGATATCTCTTCTATCCAAAGCAATCTACCAATTCAGTGCACTCCCTATCAAAATACCAAAGACATTTTTCACAGAGATAGAAAAATACATTCTAAATTCATATAAAATCTCAAGGAAACCTGACTAACCCAAACAATTTTGAAAAGGATCCAAGTAGGAATACTATGTTGAACAACAGTGGTGAGAGTGGGCATCCTTGTCATGTTCCTGATCTTAAGGGAAAGGCTCTCAGCTTTTCCCCATTGTGAATGATATTCACTGTGGGCTTTTCATAGATGGTTTTTATGAAATTGAGGAATATTCCCTCTATCCCTACACTCTGAAGAGTTTTAATCAGGAAAGGATGTTGTATTTTGTCAAATGCTTTTTCTGCATCGATTGAGAGGACCATGTGATTCTTGTCTCTAATTTATGTGCTCTGTCACATTGATTGATTTGCAAATGTTGAACCATCCTTGCATCCCAGGAATAAATCTCACCTGGTTGTGATAGATAATCCTTTCAAGGTACTTTTGGATCTTATTAGCTAGGATCTTTTTGAGAATTTTGGCATCCATATTCATCAGGGATATTGGGCTATAATTCTCCTTTTTGATGGGGTCCTTGTCTGGTGTTTGGATCAAGATAAGGCTGGCCTCATAGAATAAGTCTGGAAGTTTCTGTCTGTTTTCACTTTTTGAACGAGCCTTCAGGAGAATAAGTATTATTTCTTCTTTGAATTTTTGGCAGAATTTCCCAGGAATCCATTAGGCTTTCATGATTAAAACTCTTCAGAATGTAGGGATAGAGGGAACATTCCTCAATTTCATAAAAACCATCTATGAAAAATCCACAGTGAATATCATTCTCAAAGGGGAAAAGCTGACAGCCTTCCCATTGAGATCAGAAACACGACAAGGATGCCCACTCTCACCACTGTTGTTCAACATAGTACTAGAAGTCCTAGCAACAGCAATCAGACAATGAAAAGAAATAAAATGTATTCAGATTGGCAAAGAAGAAGTCAAACTCTCTCTATTCACAGATGACATGATACTTTATGTAGAAAACTCCACAAATTACTAGAACTCATACAGCAATTCAGTCATGTAGCAGGATACAAAAGCAATGCACAGAAATCAGTTGTTTACTTATACACTAACAGTGTAACTGTAGAAAGAGAAATTAGGGAATCAATTCCATTTATAATAGCGCCAAAAACCTGAAGATACCTTGGAATAAACCCAACCAAAGAGGTAAAGGATCTATACTCTAGAAACTACAGAAACTTATGAAGGAAATTGAAGAAGACACAAAAAGATGGGAAAACATCCCATATTCATGGATAGGAAGAATAAACATTTTAAAAATGTCTATGCTGCCCAGAGCAATCTATACTTTAATGCCATCCTGATTAAAATACCACTGGCATTTTATGAAGTGCTGGAACAAATAATCCTAAAATTTGTATGGAACCAGAAAAGACCCCGAATCACCAAGGTAATGTTGAAAAAGAAAAAGACAAAGCTGGAGGCATCATGTCATCTGATTACAAGCTACATTGCAAAGCTGTGATCACCAAGACAGCATAGTACTGGCACAAAACCAGACACATATATCAATGGAACAGAATGGAGATCCCAGATATGGGCCCTCAACTCTATGGTTAACTAATCTTTGACAAAGCAGGAAAAAAATATCCAATGGAAAAAAGACAGTCTCTTCAATAAATGGAGCTGGGAAAGTTGGACAGGTATATACAGAAGAATGAAACTCAACCATTCTCTTACAACATACACAAAGATAAACTCTAAATGGATGAAAGACCTCAATGTGAGACAGAGTCCATCAAAATCCTAGAGGAGACCATAGGCAGCAGCCTCTTCGACATTGGCCACAGCAACTTCTTTCAAAACACGTCTCCAAAGGCAAGGGAAACAAAAATGAAAATGAATTTCTGGGACTTCATCAAGATAAAAAGCTTCTACACAGCAAAGGAAATCAGTCAACAAAACAGAGACAACCCATGGAATGGGAGAAGATATTTGCAAATGACACCACAGATAAAGGGCTGGTATCCAAGATTTATAAAGAACTTCTCAAACTCAACTCTCAAAAAACAAATAATCAAGTCAAAAAATGGGCAGAAGACATGAACAGACATTTCTCCAAAGAAGACATGCAAATGGCTGACAGACTCATGAAAAAATGTTCAACATCATTAGCCATCAGGGAAATTCAAATCAAAACCACATTGAGATACCTTATACCAGTTACAATGGCAAAAGTTGACAAGACAAGAAACAACAAATGTTGGAGACGTTGTGGAGAAAGGGGAACCCTCTTACACTGTTGGTGGGAATGCAAATTGGTGCAGCCACTTTGGAAAACAGTGTAGAGATTCCTCAAAAAATTAAAAATGGAGCTACCCTATGACCCAGAAATTGCACTACTGGGTATTTACCCCAAAGATACAGATATAGTGAAAAGAAGGGCCATATGTACCCCAATGTTCATAGCAGCAATGTCCACAATACCCATACTGTGGAAAGAGCTGAGATGCCTTTCAACAGATGAATGGATAAAGAAGATGTGGTCCATATATACAAGGGAATATTATTCAGCCATCAGAAATGGTGAATACCCAACTTTTGCATCAATGTGGATGGAACTGGAGAAGATTATTCTGAGTGAAATGAATCAAGCAGAGAAAGTCAATTATCATATGGTTTCATTCATTTGTGGAACATAAGGAATAACATGAAGGATATTAGAAGAAGGAAGGGGAAAATGAAGGAGGGGGGAAAGCAGAGGGGGAGACAAACCATTAGAGACTATGGGCTCTGGGAATCAAACTCTGGGTTTTGGGTGGGGAGGAGGGGTAAGCCCATTGATGGGCATTAAGGAGAGCACGTATGCATGGAGCCCTGGGTGTTATATGCAAACAATGAATCATGGAACAGTACATCAAAAACAAGTGATGTATTGTATGGTGACTAACATAACATAATAAAAAGTTATAAAAATAAAGGAACAAAGCTGGGGGCTCATACTTCTTGATGTCAAAACATATTACAAAGCCACAATAATCAAGAATATGGCATTGGCATAAACACAAATAGAACAATGGGACAGGATAGAAAGCCCAGAAATAACCCTTGTGTATATGGTCAAATGATGTTTGACAAAGACGCCAAGCCCACTCGATGGGGATGGATAGTCCTCTCAACAAATGGCTATGGGAAAACTGGATATCCACATGCAGAAGAATGAAGTTGGACCTTTATCTTACACCATATTCAAAAATTAACTCAAAATTGACTAAAGATCTAAACTTAAGACTTAAAACTGTAAAACTCCTAGAAGAAAACTTAGGGTAAATGCTCATGACATTGGCAATGATTGCTTGGATATGAAACCAAAAGCACAGACAACAAAAGCAAACAGACAAATGGGACTACATCAAACTTAAAAACTTGCACATCAAAGGACACAATCAACAGAGTGAAAAGGTGAGATACAGAATGGGAGGAAATACCTACAAATCATATATCCGACAAGGGGTTAATATCCAGAATATATAAAGACCTCTTCTAACTCAACAAAAAAATTCAACCCAATTTAAAAGTGGTCAAAGGACTTGAATAGATATTTCCCTAAAGATGATATCGAGATGGCCAATGGGCATTTTAAAAGATGCTCAACATCATAAATCATCAGAGAAATGTGAATCAAAACCATGATAAAGGGGCACCTGGGTGGTTCATTCCATTGAGCATCTGACTCTTGGTTTCAGCTCAGGTCATGATCTCATGGGTTGTGGGATGGAGCCCCATGTTGGGCTCCACTCTCAGTGGGGAATCTGCTTGAAGATTCTTTCCCTCTGCCCCTCCCCCACTTGCATGCACATGCTCTCCCCCCTCTCTCAAATAAATAAATACAAAAACCTTTTTTTAAAAAAACCCATAATGAAATATCACCTCACACTTATAGTGGCTACTATAAAAAACAATGATAAAAAACAGTGAGTGTTAGGGAGGTTGTGGGGGAATTAGAATCCTAGCGCACAGTTGGGATTATAAACTGGTGCAATTGCTATGGAAAACAGTGTGGAGGTTCCTCAAAAAATTAAAAACTATCATATGCAGCAATCCCATTTCTTTTTTTTTTTAAGATTTTATTTATTTATTTGAGAGAGAATGAGAGAGAGAGAGAGAGCATGAGAAGAGGGAGGGTCAGAAGGAGAAGCAGACTCCCTGCTGAGCAGGGAGCTTGATGTGGGACTTGATCCCAGGACTCCAGGATCATGACCTGAGCTGAAGGCAGTCACTTAACCAACTGAGCCACCCAGGCGCCCAGCAATCCCATTTCTGAGTGTATATCCAAAAAAATTGAAATCAGAATCTTGAAGAGGTGTTTGTACAATCATGTTCCAGCAGCACTGTTCAAAATAGCCAAGAGACAGAAGCAACCCAAGCACCTACTAACAGCTGAATGGATAAATAGAACGTGGGGACGTCTGGGTGGCTCAGTCAGTTAAGCGTCTGCCTGTGGCTCAGGTCATGATCCCAGGGTTCTGGGATCGAGCCCTGAATCAGGCTCCTTGCTCAGCTAGGAGTCTGCTTCTCCTTCTGCCTGCTGCTACCCCTGCTTGTGCTCTCTCTCTTGTCTTTGACAAATAAATAAATAAAAAAAATCTTTAAAAAAACCACAAAATAAACAAAACACCCAAAAATGTGATACACACACACTAAGAAAAACAGACACATTATTCGGACTTAAAAAGGAAAGAAATCCTATCACAAGCTACAATATGAATAAAATTTGAGGACTTTAGGTGAAACAAGCAAGTCACGGAAAGACAAATATTCATGATTTCACTTACATGAGGCATCTCAAGGAGTCAAATTCAGAGACAAAAAGTAGAAAGGTGCTACCCAAGAGCAGAGGAGAAGGGGAAAGAGGAGTTAATGGCTAGAGAATTTCATATTTATGATATAAAAAAAATCTGGAGATCCATTTGCAACAGTGTGAATATACTTAATGCTACTGAATTGTACATTTAAAAATGGTTAAAATGGTAAATTTTGTTATGTGTTTTTTACCACAATAAAAAGTGGGGAGAAAAACTTGGGAAAGAAAGGGTTGAGCTGTTTAAAAGCTTGCAAATGAAATATTTCAGTAGGTTTTTGGCTTTTTTTTTTTTTAAGATTTTATTTATTTATATGTCAGAGAGAAAGAGATAGCACAAGCAGGGAGAGAGGCAGCCAGAGGGAGAAGCAGACTCCCCGCTGAGCAGGAAGCCTGATGAGGGACTCCGTCCCAAGACCCTGAGATCATGATCTGAGCCGAAGGCTGACGTTTAACCCACTGAGCCACCCAGACGACCCTTCAGTAGGTTTTGAACTGAAACACGTTGTTAATATATAATAACACGGCACCCCCTCATTAGTCTGCAAGAATCTCAGGGAACAGAGTGATTTACTTGCCGTGTGTCAACAAGAGTTTTGCATAATTGATGGTGGAAGAGAGAAAAATGAGCATTGCAATTTTGGAGAGCACATCTGATGATGTCTTTACTACATTCACTTCTTGTGAGAAAACGTTTTTGGTTAGAACAGATGTCAAAAGCAAGTGTTGAAAGGAACAGACCTCCCTTCAAATTATAGTACACAAAATGTGAAGTCAATATAAAAAAAATTAAGGTGAATCGAGTTGTGTTTAATTCTAAGTACTAATAAACATATTTTCATGAGAACTATTGACCTACTAATACATTTCCAAAAATATTTATTAAGTATTTATTTCCTGTTTAGTTCATTCTTTTAAAATTTCCTCTGGTTACAGCTCCAGTATTTTTACTGACGTATAACCACTTCGGGGTCATTGCTGGAAAGTTTATTCACACTCACAAACCCTGTCCCATCTCTTCTAGAAATTCTGAACCCAATGTAAGAAGATGCCATGGTAGAAAAGGAGGGAGGGACGAAAGAGGAGAGGAGTCTGGGAGGAAAGAGAAAGACCCCTATTTTAATTTGATTTTCAAATTCTTTCACTTACCAAGAACAACTCCACTGAGGAGCTTTCTGTGAGGAAGAGAATGTTCTCTTATCTGTGTTGTCTGATCCCATAGCTACTGGTCACCTGGGGTGACTGAGCACTTAAAATGTTGTTATTGTGACCGAGGACATGAATTTTCAGTTTTGTTTAATTTAAATTAATTAAGTTGTAAATGGGCACATGTGGCCAACCGCTACTGTGTGGGGCATGGCAGTGCTGGAAGGAACCCGCAGCCGAACACGCCTGGAGTGTTCAGGGGCCAAACAGGGGGAAACAAGAAATGCGTGAGCCTGGCTGTGGAGAGAGCTGCTCCTGGGTCAGCCTGAAGGAGTGAGCGGCTGCGACGACGTCGAGATGGGATGATCCGCACGATGTAGGTGGCTGAGTTATGCCAAGCTGCTGTTACATTTTCTAAATTAAGACTGAAAGATTTCTCATCTCTGTGCTGTTATAGAATGGAAACATAACTCAGGTGTCACAACTTACCGCCTCCAAAAGGCGTATGCAATATACTTTCTGTCAGTTTAATCGTATTTCATAGTTTCAAATAATTTTTCCTTTGTGAAGTTGCAAGTGGGGGGATATGTACCCTCCCTCCTTGAAATCTCATATTCTGGGTTTATAATTTCATTGCTGTAAGCGGGGTAATTTCAGTCTTTCTCTCTTCAGGGTTATAGATGGCCTCCAGATTTCAAGTTCTCTCTTGTCTTTGTGAAACCCCCTCTTCAAAATATCTCCTTCCATTGCTGACATAAAATTCCTTTTACAGGTGCACCTGGGTGACTCAGTCGGTTAAGCGTCTGAATTCAGCTCAGGTCATGATCTCGGGGTCCTGGGATTCAGACCCATGTGGGGCTCCCTGCTCAGTGGGGACCCTGTCCCTCTGCCTCCCTAACCTGCCCCTGGCTTGTGTTCTCTCTCTCTCTCTCTCTTTTTCGTTCTCAAATAAATATATAAAATCTAAAAAAAAATAATCCTTTAACAGCAAGCAAAGTCTTATGTTTCCCAATTAGAGATAGAGGTTTATGATATACTACCTGACATCACACAAGAAAGATACATGTTAAGAAAATAATTCAATCCGTGAATTGAAGAGGCCATTGGCTCCTTCTCTATAAAGGAGAGGTAGATTAAAAAGGGGAACCAGTGATTCCATTTTTTAAAAAAATGTATATTATGGGGATAAAGATGAACCGTATTATCAGGCATCATCATCCCTTTGTCTTTGGCCAAAGGGGAAGAACAAACTAAAATCACTGTTTGGGATGCTTGAAGCTCTGGGCTCTGGAGTTTAGAACAACTCCAAGGGGACTTGTCTCTATAGAGACACTGTAAATTCTGGGAGGACAGGGACCAACTATAATAAATTTCCCACTTGCATCCTGGTTGCTTCCAACATGGTACCAAGCCCACCGAGTATAAGTGTCTGTTGGAAAAGTGAAAGGACATAACTTTTAAAAAAAAAGATTTTATTTATTTATTTGACAGAGAGACAGAGAGAGAGAGCACAGGTAAGCAGAGCAGCAGACAGAGAGGAGAGAGAAGCAGACTCCCCGCTGAGCAGAGAGCCCGATGCGGGGCTCGATCCCAAAGACCCTCGAATCATGACCTGAGCCGAAGGCAGCCGCTCAACCAACCCAGGCGCCCCATAACTTTTAAAAACCTATTTAAATCCTGGAACAGTGCCCAGGCAGGGAGCACTTTAATCTTTCCCCCTTGAACAAGTGGATGAGAAAATGACCTAACTAAAAACCTCCTGGGAATGACATTCCCTCCCAGCCTCTGCTTCTCACTGATGAGAACTTAGACTGAAGAGCTCTTCTGGAAGTTCTTCAGCAGCAGCCAATTTACTAATGAAAATCAGTGTTAAGTCTACGAGCATTTTGGAAATTAAGACAAGGAGGCTTTCCATATAAATTCAGATTTTTCATTTGTGAAAGCAAGATTTATTATGGGAAAGATGATAAGACTTTATTGAAAGATGTTATGGAATATTTAAATAGTTGCATAGAAATGCCATGTTTATGACTAGGGAGATGCAGTGCCACACATGTATCAACTTCCCCAGAACTGAGCTATAAATTCAAAGTCAACCCCCCCCCCAAAAAAAAAGAAAGAAAAGAAAGTCAAGACGCTCCTGACAGAGCAAAACAAGGCAGTGTGAGGTCATGGTCTACTACATATCAAGACTTACTGAAGTTTGAGTTCAGTGTGATATTGTCACAGGAGGGGGCAACTGGAGTAAGGAAGCCAATAGAAGAGCCAGACCGGAAACACAGGTCCCTGGAAACTGAAGAGGCTCACTGGGGACCATTGCAGGAGGAGGAAGGGGCACATTGATTGATACAAGGATCTATGACCCCATAAAAGGCTTGGTGCTCTATGCTTTCACTTCCCCTGTAATAGCACTCCAAACCCTCTTAAGGGTTAGCTTGCCTCAAGAATACACTCTCCTTGGGGTGCCTGGGTGGCTCAGTGGGTTAAGCTTCTACCTTCAGCTCAGGTCATGGTCTTCGGGTCCTGGGATCGAGGCCCGCATCGGGCTGTCTGCTCAGGAGGGAGCCTGCTTTTCCCCCCTCTCTCTCTGCCTGCCTCTGCCTACTTGTGATCCCTCTCTCTGTATCCAATAAATAAATAAAATCTTAAAAAAAAAAAAGAGCACACTGTCCTTCCTAGCTGACCTGAGTGCCTTGATCTGTAGCAAAACAGACTGACTTTGAGATTTGTAGACCACTGGCCTTGAGGAGTGAAGGACTAGACTTTCCCAGAAGATAAGGCCAGACCACATTCGAAAACAGCTGCCCCAGAGACCAGCAATGACTCTTGATCTCAGCTCAGTTCTTGATCTCAGGGTCGGGAGGTCAAGTCCCGTGTTGGGCTCCACACTGGGCCTGGGGCTTACTTAAAAAAGAAAAGGAAAAAAATGTAAATATGAAATTAGTATATGACTCAGCAGTTGCACTCCTGGGCATTTATCTCAGAGAAATGAAAACATGCTCACCCGAGAGCCTGCACACAAATGTTCCTGGCAGCTCTTTTTGTAATACCCTGGAAATGGAACAACCCAGATGTCCTTCCATGGTTGAACAAACCACGGTGTCTCTGAGCCACGGAATATTCCTCAGCACTAAAAAGGGACGCTGGGCACTGCGCACAACAAGCTAAATGGATCTCCAGAGAATTGTCCCAAGTGAAAAATCCAAACCTACAGTGTTACATACTGTATAATTCCACTTACACCATATTCTTGCAAGGAC
Source organism: Lontra canadensis (assembly GCF_010015895.1). NCBI lineage: Eukaryota > Metazoa > Chordata > Mammalia > Carnivora > Mustelidae > Lontra > Lontra canadensis. The sequence goes on from NW_022631010.1 coordinate 8,357,909, forward strand.
GGAATTGTAGAAGTGGAGAGGAGGTTGGTGGTTGCCAGGAGCCAAGGAAGCGGTAAGGATGGGAGGGAAGTGGGTGTGACTCTAAAGGTTAACACCCTGTGGTGTTGATAATGTCCTGGGTCTTGACTGCATCCATGTCAATATCCTGGTTGCGATTTTTTAAAAAAATATTTTATTTATTTATCTGACAGACGGAGATCACAAGTAGGCAGAGAGGCAGGCAGAGAGAGAGAGGAGGAAGCCAACTCCAGGTTGAGCAGAGAGCCCGATGCGAGGCTCGATCCCAGGACCCTGGGATCATGACCGGAGTCAAAGGCAGAGGCTTTAACCCACGGGGCCACCCAGGCACCCCCCTGGTTGTGATGTTTTACTACAGTTTTGCAAAATGGTAAACAGGATAAAGGGTATATGGAATCTCTGTATAATTTCTTGCATCTGCATGTGAATCTACAATGATCAGATAAAAAGTTGAAGCAGGGGGCACCTGTGTGGCTCAGATGGTTCAGTGTCTGCCTTCGGCTCAGGTCATGATCCTGGGGTCTTGAGATCCGAGTCCCACATCTGGCTCCCTGCTCAATGGGGAGTCTGCTTTGCCTCTCTCTGCCCCCCTACCAGCTCCGCCCAGCTGATGTGCTCTCTTTCTCTATCTCAAATAAATAAATAAATAAATAAAGTCTTTTAAAAAATTTGAAGCGGTGTCATTATGTCTTTCAAAAATATATTTTTACCCTTGTATTTAATTTCTTTAAACTTAGACATAATTTTATACAAATGTATTGGGTTTATTTCAGTCTTTTTTTTTTTTTCATTTTTACTTGTCCCTTCCCTCTTTCTTCTCATGTCTTTATCTACCACCAGCTCCCCCCCCGCAACCCCTTCCCACTAAACTGTTGTTAACAGGCTTCTGCAGAAAAACAGAACCATAGAGAATGTTAGTGGATAAATGACAGGTCAGGGAAAAATATCAATAATGCAGATGACACAGTTAAAATCGTTAATATTCAAAGAGACTTTACAAATTCACAAGAACAAGATCAAGCACCCCAGGAAAAGAAAATGGGCAAAGATCGAAAGAAATGATTCACAGAACAGCAAATTCAAATGGTCAACTTGCCAGTGACAAGATGCTGAAACTCACCAGCAGGCCGGGAAATACCAGGTAGGGTAACAAGTATCACTTTGTACCCATCAGTCTGGAGAAATCACCAGGAGGGGTATGAGGGCCAAAGGCACTTTCCCTCATTGCTGTAGCCATGTGAATTTAAACAGCAATCTGGCAACATCTCTAACAATTAAAAATATTGATCCTTTAAAAATTCATTGAGTCATGCACTCAAGAATTGTGCACTTTACTGAAATACGTCTACTTCTGCCCAGGAACACTCTCCTAGAAGTCTGTCCCCTGCACTAAAACCACTGGTCCATAAAAAAATGGAGATGCTTATTACAACACTGTTGTGCCAAAAGAAACTGGGAATAAAGAAAATGGGCACACGGGAAGCATGCTTTCATATGGTGTAGTCGTGCTAGGAATTATCACGCCGTCATTAAAAGGAGTCTATCAGAGTTACACAGATGGCCTGGAGCTGTCTTCCCAAGATACTGTGGAATGAGAAAAAAACTAGGTGTAAAAAGCATGCGTAAGGTGATCCCATTTTAATAAAGAAATGGCCAAGGAACCTTGTATGTATGTATCTGTATCAGCGTGTGTATGCACATCCTTGTGTATGTTCTTGAGTTTCCTCTCCCACACATACTGTTTTTAAAATTGAGAGGGTTACCAAGGTGCAAAGGTATCTGAACTTGCTCCCACTTCCCCTACTGTGGATATACACATCTCGCTCCTGTTGTGGGAGCTGGTGATTTAGCCCCACTGACCTGCCTGTGAACTCTCCAGGCTTTTCGGATCACGAAGCAGGGAGACGTCCTTGGCAACCCATGAATGTCTGTGTTAACACTACCCACTTCCTGGTGGATCGGATGTGGCACTTTCAATGACTTGATGTCACCCACACACGGCAGGGGACTCTGGAATGGAATCGTGTTGCTAAATTGTCTACCCGGCACTTTCTCCGATGGTGTCTCTTTTCACCGTCTCCTTATGGAGTCACTTAAAATACATTGAGGTTCTATTTAAAGATGTTTTCAAATGTTTTGGAATGTTCTGGGATAATAATATAATCGTGATACTTAACATCTGTTGAGTCTGGTGTAGGGTAACTGTTCTATAAATGTTAGCCTCTGAGTGGCAGTCGGAGGAGGAGGGAAGGACAGAAGAGAGGAAGGGGAGTGAGGCCAAAAGGTGGAACCAGCTGCTCTGAGGGGAGGGGATGCCTCCCCCACTTGGCCAGAATCCCTCAGGCTTAAGGTGCCCTTCTTAGATTTAATTCTTATGTGGAGGACAGAGGCCAGCTTTGTCCTTCACTTAAGGAGGTGATGTTTAATGTCAGGAGACATTTAAAATATTTGTAAATTACAGTCACAATTAAATTTAATATCATTATAAAATTAACTAAAATGCAACGGCATGACTATCAGAATGGCCTAAATCCAGAACACTGGTAGCAGGAAATGCTGGCAAAGATGTGGAGTGATAGAAACTCTCATTTCTTTGCTGGCGGAAATGTAAAATGGTACGGCCACTTTGGAAGATATTATGTATGACATTTTCCTGCAAAAGTGAACACACTCTTACCATACAGTCCAGCCATCACGCTCCTTGGCATTTACCCGAAGGAGCTAAAAACTGTGGTCCACACAAAAATCCCCACATGGATGTACACAGTAGCTTTATTCATTTATTTATTGCCCAATCTCGAAAGCAACCAAGATGTCCTTTAGTAGGTGAGAGGATTAACTGTGGTCCACCCAGACAATGGGATCTTATTGAAATGAGCAATCAAGCCAGGAAAGGACAGGGGGGAACACTAAATGCATATTACTAAGTGAAAGAAGCCAATCTAAAAAGACTACGTTTTGTATGATTCCAACTACATGATATCCTGGAAAAGGCAAAACCATGGAGATTGTAAAGGGATTAGCAGTCGCCAGGGGTTGGGGCGGAGGGGTGGGGGGGCGGTGGGATGAGAAATGATTAAACAGAGCATAGAGGCTTTTTTGATAGTGAAACTATCCTGTGGTGGTATCCTGTGGTGGTAGATCTATGTCATTATATATTTGTCTAAACCCACAGAATAGACATCAAGAGTGAACCCTAATATCCACTATGCACTTCGGGTGGAATGATGTGTCAAGATGGGTTCATCAGCTGTCGAAAACCTCTCTGGTAAGGGATTGATAATGGGGGAGGTTATTAATGTGGGGAGGGTAAGAGGTGTATGGGCAGTCTGTACTTTGTGCTGATTTTGCTATAAACCTGAAACTCGATTTCAAGGTCACAGAACTCTGGAGGGCTTTGTTTCCTAACAATGAGCACAGTCATCTTGAGTCTCTGTCACAGACACTGTTGGTGGCCTCCCCCATGCCCACCTCATGTCTCAGTGCCAGCTAATCCTATGGCTTCCTGCGGCACCTTTTCCCCTGGGAATGTTCTCTGGCTACTTCTGTCGGACAACGCGGGCTGGAAGAACCAAGGAGTTGGCCTGGGGGCAGACCTACCACTGACTGGGCCACCTTCCTTATTCCCATTGACGACAGTCAACAACTCCCAGGGGAGCTCTAAGCTGGCTCCCAGATGTCTCTTGGGTTGAGCCTAGTTGTCTACAACAGTAATCTGCTCATCAACCCATTCTTCGTGGGCCCCTTTCTCTTGGCTGTCTCTCTTCCCCACTCCGCCACATATGGTCTTCTGACACCGTCTCCTGAATAAGCCACTTGTACTTACATCTTTCACCCTGGGGTCTGCTTCTAGAGTAGACCAAACCAAGATGGTCTCACCTTCCACCTGAATGCATAAAACTGAATCCTGTGATTTACGGGTGACTATAGTTACTTCAACATTTGGGGTTATTTTTAGATTTCAACTCAGTCAATTCAGGGTCCCTCCCTCACCCCTCCCACCCATCCCATGTTTTTCCTACTGTGGGCATCTGGGCTCCTACAGCTGGCGGAGGGTGGGGATGAGGCAGAGTTTACATGGTGTCACAGCACTGTCCTGGGCAGTGAGGGTGGTATGTCTACCTGCCTGGGCCAGGCACAGACCACAAGTACAATGGAAGGAAAGGGGCAGGGGGAATTACTGTCCCACCATATGCCTACGGAAGGAACGACCATCTTTCTGTATCTAAAGGCCATGCCAGGGAGGGGCCCTGAAAACATCGTGAAAGACCTGGAAGAAATAAACACCCTAAAAGTGGAATTCTGGATTAAACTCCTGGCTCATGTTTGGGAACAGAGCTGAACCCCATCATGTGATGTTGCCAGGGACTCCTTTAACGAGCTGGCTTTAAGAGCTACCCTCTCTAGCCCTTTTGTGGCCGAATGGGCTAAGTCCTGGAAATAGGTGGTGAGAGATTTCCCAAAGCCACATCAAGACAGAAACACAAGGGCAGAGTCAGACCTGGAAAGTGACATTTCTTCCACGCAGAAGAACTCACCAGGGAGTCCAGTAGGTGAAATGTGTGTCCCTTTGTGACTTACTTCTTTTAGTCCATGTTGATTTTGAATCTGCCCAGTGATACATATGTAGCTAAGAGCCAGTCCTTTTCCTACTGTATATTTCAAAATATAAATATAACAAAAAAATGTAAAATCCTTGTCCTACAGTGTTCCATTTTATGAATATAACCACAATTTATTGATCCATTATCCTGTCAATGGACATTCAGATTGTATCTGGGCACCCCCCCTTTTATAAATTAGAAATCATTTTGCTTTGAATATTCTATTTATGCCTCCTATGGCACATGTAGGAGGAACGGAATTGCCATAGACATTTTATTTTATATATGTGTATATAGAGAGAATATTACATATTTAATTTATATTGCACATTTATATAAATAACATATTTTAATATGCAATGTTTATATATATATATATCATGTATATGTGTATGTATATATCCCCTCTTAGTCACTTTCTTCTAATTATTATTTCTGTCTCTGTCCATGGCTTTCCTCAGTTATTGGGTTGTCTGCTCACCTTGGAAGGGCATGTTGCTATTGACTTTTTTTTTTAAGATTTTATTTAGGGGCGCCTGAGTGCTTCAGTGGGTTAAGCCTCTGCCTTCGGTGCCTTTGTCTCAGGTCATGGCCTCAGGGTCCTGGGATCGAGCCCCACATTGGGCTCTCTGCTCAGCAGGGAACCTGCTTCCCCCTTTCTCTCTGCCTGCCTCTCTGCTCACTTGTGATCTCTGTCTGTCAAATAAATAAAATAAAATCTTTTTTAAAAAGATTTTATTTTATTTATTTGACAGAGACCCTGAGGCCATGACCTGAGACAAAGGCGCCAAAGGCAGAGGCTTTACCCACTAAACCACCAAGGTGCCCCACTTGTTGGCCTTTTTGTCTCCTTGAAGAGCACGATGTGGCTGGGCCCTTTTATTAGGGAAATTCCATGTGGATGTCTTTAGGTCTTTCCTCTCTGGGCTGGCTGGGCCAATTTCCAGAGAAGAAAACTTCTCTGCCCACTTCCAGGATGTGGCCCTAGTTGCCAGAATTTGGGGGATAAATGGAGGAAGAGGGTTGGGGTATAAAGTCAGTGTGTAAACATATTTTTGCTGGTGTTCCTGTTCACCATATGGTACTTGCTTCCTTCTGCTGTGCCTGGTGTTTCTACTTTGTTCTCTTTGGGGGTGGAGGGCATCCTCTTATCTTTGGATGGCACCAAGGAGGAGAATCTTGGTGTCTATTTTCTTTGCCACCAGACTCTCAACCTCATCCTGTTTATGGCATTGCCCTTAACCCTGCTCCCCATAACACCTGGAACTTCTGGGGGTTCTGCTGAACAAAGCGGGTTGCTTCTTGGATTTTCCCACTGTTGACTTTCAATTCTCAGGTCTAACTCAGTTACCCCACAGCCTGCTGTTGCCCAGCATCCAAAACGTGGCGCCTTTCATTTCCTCTCCTGCTGTCTTTATTTTTGTGGTTTATGCCTTTTAAGAAGCACTTTTTGTTGTTTTTCAGGGGAAGTTAAGGAGGACTAGGAGATAATTTGTGTGCTCAGTTCCTTTTTTAAATTTAATTTTCAACTTTTTTTTTTTTTTTTAATCAGCCCTACACCCAACATGGGGCTCGAACTTGTGACCCTGAGTTTAGGAGTCAGGTGCTCTATCGATTGAGCCAGCCAGGCACCCTAGTGCCTTATTTTAAGTTAGAACACCCAATTTACTTCTTACCAAATATTTCTTAAAACTGTCCCAGCTGGGAGTTGGCAATGGCCATAGTGTGACATCCCACCCCACAGAACATTTGTTCTCAGTCCTGACTGGCCCTTCAGAATCACCTGTGGAGCTTATGGAAACACATAGACCGCCCCCACCCCCAACCCCCTGGGCTTCACTCCAGAGGTACTGATCTTCGGCCTGGAATGGGGCCCAGGAATCTGTATTTCAACCTGTTCTACAAATGCTGTCAGAAGCCCATTGCAGTGGGGAAACTCCTTGGCTGAAGGTCCAGAAGATCTTGGTTTCCACCTTCGCTGGCACAGTGTGCAAATAATTAGGGGACTGAATACTGGAAAGTGATTTCATATACACAACTTAATTCTGTATCCCCGGGAATCTTCTGTCATTACTTGTAACTCGACTCTTTAAGACTGTTCCTCCCATGCCTGTTTAAAATGTTTTCCCTTCTCCCTTTGGCTTCCTCTTTTCTTGGGCAAACTCACCTACTCCTTCACCATCCCGTGCAGCCACATCTGGCTACCAGCTCCGGTTTGTCAATATCCTTCCAGGAAACATGGTGGTGTTCCAAAGGGAACCCAGTACTGAGTGTGTGAATGCAGAGGGAAGGGTAGTTTTCATGTTCCCAGAGTCAGACTTTACATATATTATTGTGGCCACTGATAACACTGCTTTATTTCATTTTTTGCTTTTAAAGCCCATTCTTACTGATTGTTTGATGGGGTCTTAGAACCAGATGCCTTCTCCCAGTGAGAACTTCCATCAAGACAGATTCCTTCTGTTGGGTCTCCCCTGGCCACACTCAATCTTGGACCCTAACGATGTGTTGAATTAATAAACAGATGAAGGAGTGAATGAATAAATAGACTTCCACAGGAAGTTGAGAGAGTTTTACTGATGCCATAGAATTTTGGTGAATCCCGGAAGGTGAGGATAGTAGGCAAAAAGTTACCCTCAACTTCCCAAAGAGAGGTTCTAGAATGAACGATGTAAGATGTATTTATCTACATCACCAAGAGAGGCACTAGACACACCTATGCCAGACTTACTAGGAAATATTAGAAGTTTAGTGGCCACCAACCCCTTCTTACCTCTAGTCTTTATGAGAAAACTCTATCTAAAATGATTATGGGGGAGTCCCTGGGAAAGGAGAGCTCAGTCTAGTGTGAGCTGCTGTGGTGTTTTTCTCCCTTCTCTCCATGGTTCAAACTCTCCCAGCTGGCTTCTTACTTCCTCACTGGTGACCTGCTGAGATGCAGAATTCTGCACCCATCTTGGTGCAGCCACGGGGAAGAAGGGAAGTGAGAGGGTGTGGGTGAACCTGGAAGTGAGGGATTTATGTGAAACCTATTGGAGTCCATGACTTAGCAGGTTATGCTAAAGGTGGAATGTTAGTTGGTGCTGATTGATGGCAGGGCTAGGAGCAAAGGCATCTGTAGGCAGAGAGCACTCTTCATTTCAAGGAGCAAGGATGGGTGAATGGATACTATGGGAAGTCACCAAGTTTAAGCAGCCTTGATGGGAGGTTGCCCAAGAGATTAGGGGATTCCAGCAGGAAGAAATTTTAGGATGAAGTGGTTGGGCAAGAATCAGCAAGGAGTACCTTGCTCACGTCAGAGAACTAAACAGTGTGGAGGTTTGTGCAATGATACTTCTAAAGGACTCCCTGGTGTACCCCACCAGGAGCAAGGTTGAGGGCCTTCTACATCCAGAAGACCTTCACAGGCAAGGCACACCCACAAACAGCACAAGCTAAGTACATTAATCCTTCCCCATTTTCTCTAATCCCTCCTTCTGCTTTGTCCCATCGGAAGGAGGAAGTGGAGGAAAGCAAGGACAGCTGACAGCACTCTTCCTCATTACAGGGCCCGAGTCACGGTTTAGGAAGGAGCTACAAGGAGAGCTGATGCTTGGAATTGCACATGACAGTGGAGTTTTGACTTGGAATGGACTGGACTTGGCTTTTAAGAGCTAAACAGTGAGCAGTAGCAAAATGAGACTGGTCTTGTTGTTGAAAGTAGTCAATTAGCCCAAGATGTTTTCTAGGGGTAGGGGCTGAGTAATTCTGAAGGAAAGTGGATAAATGAAGCTATTTCCTGTTTAGACCTCAACAAGCTCAGCATATTTAGTATTGAATGAGTGGATTCAGGATTGGTGATAATGGATTCTTATCATTGTGCACTCCAAATCCCAGAGAGCTGCTAGTTTCTTGGGCTCCTGAGGTTCCTGTGGTCAGATCTCCATTCATTCAACTTTTAATTGGCTTCATGTTTTGTGCTTAGCTTTGAGATAGGCCCTATGGGTCCCGGATAAGTGATTGAGCCAGACCCCTGACATCCAGGAGCTCCTTAGAAGAGGAAGCTCTTAGAGAAGGCGGGGATTCCATTGAGTCCTAAAAGATAGCTCAGGCCTGGGTTCATTCATTCGTTCATTCATTCATTCATTCAAGAAATATGTGGGGGAGCATCTGCTTAATTTCAGGGTCATCTGCCCAGCATCTTTCTTAGAGTGGCATGACATGTTTATTTCTCTCTCTGAGAAATTCGGAAAAGCAAAGAGGTAGTGCGGGTTAAATGTTTTGGAATCCATATTTTCTGACTTTCCCAGTTAACACTCCAATGTTTCCAGGCTTTCTAGCACTCTGTTGACTTCAGACCAGAACCAAAGCTGGAAAACAGGGCAGATTCGATTTGCTGTAGGGTCTCAGGGAAAGAAGGAAGGGTCTGTGGCGGTTATGGTGTTTCTGACCCTCCACCTGAACCTTGGGAATAAGGCTGCCAGATAGAGTTGTCATATTTCAACACCCTATTCCAAAATATTATTCATGTCTTATCTGAAATTCAAATTCACCTCGACATACTACATTTTAATTTGTGAACCTGGCAACCCAACTTGGGAAGGGCTCTTTCTGCCCTGAGAAAGATCATGAGACTCATTTCTCACTTTTCAAGAGCCTCTTTCCCTACAAACCTTCTCCTCAGGCCAGCAGGCTGGGCCCAGCTGGACGCTGCTGTGGGCTCTCCACCACTGGTCCTCATGGAGGGAAGGGAGCAGGATGGCCCAACGGGAATGCCTTAGACTTCAGACCAGACCTGGGTTCTAGGTCATGGTCTGCCCCCAACAGTTTCTGTGACTTTGCAAAGGGTAGTTTGCCTTTCAGGACCTGATTTCCCTATTCCTTTTTTTTTTTTTTAAGATTTTATTTATTTATTTGACAGATAGAGATCACAAGTAGGCAGAGAGGCAGGCAGAGAGAGGGGGTGGGGAAGCAGGCTCCCTGCCAAGCAGAGAGCCAGATGCCGGGCTTGATCCCAGGACCCTGATATCATGAGCTGAGCTGAAGGCAGAGGCTTAAACCACTGAGCTGCCCAGGCACCCCGCTGATTTCCCTCTTTAGAAAGTGAGAGGGTTGAGGGTTCTATGGACCACTCAGGGACCACCTACAAGCTTCCAGGGACAAGAAGGACAGGAGCCTGGGGTCATTTGTCCCTTCTGCTCCCAGCCAGGGCTGTGTGTGTGTGTCTGTGTTGAGGGATGCATGAGAGAGCCCAAACTGCCCTAGATAGTGCAGAAAATGGCTTGTTAGGTGCGAACAGCCACGCTTTTTCAATTTTATAGTGTGGCAACAACTCCTGTGTTGACAGATAGCAGGTAGCTGAGGAGCGGTTGGAGGTCCTGTCCTGTTTCTGTCTCAGAATGACCTTGCCTCCATCCCTCCTCACTCCCTGGAGAGCACAAACATTCCTTTTCCTGTTCCTGGAATAAAAGGGAACAAAGACACAACAGCAGACTGTTGAGTTGAGCTTGAAAAGGCACAGCCACAGGAGCCCAGGTCCCCCTGGAACTACAGAAGTCTTGGATCGCCCCATCTGGGAGGCTGCCTCTGCCAGCCCTGGCTACTCATTCATTCAGTCCTGCTCTGAAATACAAGGTAGAGACGAGGGGCAGATGTACACAGAATCTATGGGGAAGCCAGAGAAACAGCAGCAGTAAGGAGAGAAAAGTGTCTCCCTCCAAAATGCTGCTTTTATCCCTCAGCCTTGGATCATGGACATTTAGTGACATAGAGAACTGGTGGAGTGGTGTTGGACAAAGCTCCTGCTAGGACTGGAAATCCAACCAGTGCATGCTCAGAACAGCCTGGGCGACAGAGCGATGGCAGCAGGAGGGTGGAACCGGCTGTTGCCCTGGAGGAGAACAGTATTGGCTCTTGGTTTTAGAAGAGGAGCTGGTGTGTGTCTTGGACATTGTTGTTTCGTTGTTGTCCCACCTGGATCCCCTGAGGTCCCTCTGCCCAGCTCTCTGTGTGCATCCCCAGCTGCCATGGCCTTGGCTGTGAATGCTGGCCCCTGCGCCTTTGGGAAGATCAGCTTGGGCAGTGACAAGAGCTAGAGGGGCCCGAGAGTTCCACGACCTTCCCCTCCCCCAGATCCTCCCTTCCTAGCCAGGGACGATTGTGGAAGTATAGAGCTCAGCTCCCCAAGGTAGACAAAGTCTGAGGTAATGTATGTTCCAGACCTCCCCATGGGAGCAGGCTGAGCCTGGGGTCCCACCGGAAATGCTCTCCTCCTTGGCTTCCTCCCCTTCCATATCCTGCTTCCCCGCTCTCTTCCTGGGTTCTCCTTAATTCGTTAATTATCTGACTCATTAAGGAACTTATTTTGTGATTGACCACTCACACCTGAACTCCAGTCTCAGGGTCAGATTCTGATCTGATCACAATGTGGGGCGGGGGGGCGGGCAACCAGTGTTTGAACCCTGGGAGGATATTCTCATTAATGCTCCAGGTTCTCAGGAAGGAAGAGAACTAGGGGAGCATTAGCTTTAACTAGCAATGGGCCAGAAGCAGAATTCTCACTTAGAAAAGCTCCTGGGAGGGCAGGGGCTGGTGGTAGGAGCAGGGACTACTGGAGGTGGGCATCAGAATCTCTCATGTTTGCGTCTCCACTTTTGGTCCTTGAAATGATTTATAGAGGGGACTTAATTTACTCGTTCAGAGCATGTGTTTTAGAGCTGGACGGAGCCGGGCTCCTGTCCCCCTTCTGACACTCACTAGCAGCATGACCTGGGGCAAGTTGTTCGATCTCTCTGGGCCTTGGTTTTCTCATCTATAAAATGGGACTAATACTGGTTTATACCTAACAGAGTAGTTGAAGAGTTAAATGAGCTAGTGTGTGTGGGTGAATGCCAGCCAGTGGTGAACATGTTGGATCTCCTTCCTGAATCTCAATGTTAACATAAAATAGAAGCCCACACCCTCTGTTTTGCTAGGATGTTGTTCGAGGTGGGACATGCCAACCGCTAAATAATGCAGCTCGCCCGTGATTTTTGCAAGTGTCGTTATGGCAACCATATTTTTTAAAGTCACTAAAAGTTGGCAAAGAACGTGGAACTGGGACTAGGTGACAACACAAAGTGATGGTATGATATAAATAAACCTAGGAAGAAGGAGCTGGGAACACGAGATGCAGGTAGGAAAATGGGCATTAAGTCAGAGCAGACAGCAGTGTCTGAGTGGGTCCTGGGAAGCTGAGCCTGGACAGAAGGAAGGGTAGGAACTTGGAAGAGACACCATTACCTGGTCTGCAGCCCTCCTGATCAGGGCTGTCTGAGTCATTCTGCGGCCTGTTGGGCACCCCCTGGCAGGAGAGAAGGGATTGTCTCCCTTGAGTGTCCCAAGCGATTGGACCAAGGGTCCTGGCTTGAGCTTTGCGCTGTGGTCTTCCTCCCTTTTGCCTCTGTCCCACCTGCCTGCCTTTCTACCTGGAGCTCCCTGGTGGGAGCCACACCCTCCCTGTCCTCTCTCTGGAAGTTCACAGTCACTCCTGTGACCAGAGACCCTCCACCCCCAGGAGTGGGAGGAAGTCCGAGTCATAGTTGAGTAGTTGGAGCAGCAATGGGGGAGCCATAATGCCTTGGCAGTGGCCAAGAGGACACCTCCTGAAGGACTTAAGAGAGACTCCCCTCTCTAGGGGCCAGGAGAGCCCACGTGATGGAGTGGAAGCTCTCAGGGTTGAAGGAGACAAGAAGGACCTACCATGAGAGAGGTAGGATGCTTGAGCTGTTGGCCCAGCCCAGACTCATTTTCTACCCTTCTCTGCTCTGCTCTGCTCTGTGCTTGGAGACTGACCCTAGGGGTGGCATTTTGGGGGATTCACATGCCAGCTGGATTCTTGTTGGGTTTGACCAATGGGAGGCATCTGAGACTGGAGGGCAGCAGGAGAGAGAGGTCAGAATACACTCTCCCTGCCCCCTGCTTTGACACTAGTTCCATCCCTCCAGCAATGGCCCCTTCACAGCCTGTGACTCTCTCCAGGCTCTTGTGCCATCATTTCCTTCTTTTCTCTCCAGTCCTCAGGGCAGTAAAGCTGCCCTCGGCTGCTGGGGTCCGGGAGCCTAATCACCGGTTGTTGGTTCCCTTAGCCTCACCCACACTTCTGTAAATAGTCCCTCCATTAAAGTCTCCTCATTTGAACCACCTGGCTGGTGCATGGAGAAAGAGTAGAGGTCCCAGTCTGTGTGGGATTGATTTTCTGAGGCAGCAGCGGTACAGCTTAGAGGGGAGAAGGAGATCGAATAAACTTGGGACCCATGGAGCAGGACCCAGGAATCAGGCACAGCAGTAAAACTGGCTCACATGGTTCTACTTGATAGGTTATCATTACTGGTCTGTGCTAGTGCTGACACTGGGGAGGCGTTCTCTGGTGAGGAGAAGAGGCAGGGGTCTTGGGCAGTGGCGACACACCTGGGGACACACTTCACTCTGGGAAGTCCTTCTGCATCTAACAGGGCTTGGTCCCAGTGGGTTGGGGAGCCCAGACTCAGGCATGAGACCAGAAGCAGCCAACAGTCTGAGAGTCATTGGAAAGAGCAAGTTCCACCAGAGAAACTGGAGTAGGTAATAGGGATGGAGGGAGGGAGGTTGAGGTTATTTTTCTGGTCTTAGAGGAGTCTGAGTAGGGATGAGACCAGGGGAAGGCAGGAAAGGGCACATGAAACAGAAGCCCACCCCGTCTGTTTTACGCAATAAATGTAGGGTGGCGGAATCATTGCTCATGATTACGTAGCTTTGGCTTACTCTTTAGTGATGGTAGGGGGGAAGGAAAGGATTATTATAAAAATGGGCAAAAACATTGGAAATCTGTCTCTGGCACATGAAAGGAGATTGAAGAATGTTTAGGAAGTGAATTCCTGGTGTGTTGCACATGAGAGAGGAATTCTGTTGGTAATATGTGATATTGCCTGGTTTGGGTAGAGTCATCCAGGGACCAGCCTCCCAGCCTCCAGGCTCGTGTCAGGGGAGCTTCTCTTCAGTCCCGCATGAGGTATGGCAGTAGCCAGGCATCATGGCTCTGTCTCTGCTTCTGCTCACTTTGCTGCTAGCGACCCAGTAAGGCCTGGACACCACACTCCCCCCATGATCCAGTTGCCTCTGTCCAGACATCCATGCAGGGCTGAAGGGGGGCGGATGACATTTCCTTTTCCTCTCCTATCCCCTTATCCCTTTCAGTACCTCCACATTAAGTATGAAAGGAGTCTGGAGGTGAAAATTTTTAATAAAAAAAAAAAGTTGAGTGTGTAAAAGTCTCACTCTACGTTTCTATAACAGATTAAATTAGTTCTTGAGTCTTAACTTGCACATTTTGGAGAAAATTTGATTTTTTTTGCCAATCCCACATATAAATGCATCTGTATCTGTCTCTGGGGCTTTGTATTCTATTTCCTTGGCCTAGTTATTGACTATAGCTTCATAATAAATATTGGTCTCTGGTAGAATCCCTTCCTTGAAAAGGTGACTTGGCTTGAATTTCAGAATAAGCTTGTCAAGTTCACTACTGATTTTTGTTTCTGGATCTTAGAGTCAACTACCTTGTTTTACTCTTTTATTAGTTCTATTAATTTTTGCTAGATTCTTCTGGTTGTTCTGTGTAGACAATTATATTATCTGCAAACAAGGACAATGGCCTTTTATAATTCTTATATATTTTTTCTTATCTTATTATGTTGACTTTTACTACAGGTTGAATGGAAGGGATGAAAACATTTTTTTTTATCTTGTTCTTGCTTTATTTTTTTTTAAAGATTTTATTTATTCATTTGACAGACAGAGATCACAAGTAGGCAGAGAGGCAGGCAGAGAGAGAGGAGGAAGCAGGCTCCCCGCTGAGCAGAGAGCCCAATGCGGGGCTCGATCCCAGGAGTCCGGGATCATGACCTGAGCCGAAGGCAGAGGCTTTAACCCACTGAGCCACCCAGGCGCCCCTTGTTCTTGCTTTAAAAAGGAGCACCAACTTATTTTTCTTTCTTTTTTTTAAGGTTTTATTTCAAAAAATGTTTTTAGAGCATGTGTGCTCACACATGCACATGAATCGGTGGGGGAGGGGGGTGGCAGAAGGAAAGGAAGAGTGTGAATCTTAAGCGAGCTCCACACCAGCCCAGCACAGATCCTGATGTGGGGCTCCATCTCATGACACTGAATCATGAGCTGAGCCAAAATCAAGAGTCCACACCACACTTAACCAACTAAGCCACCTAGGCGCCTCCTCTTCTGTTCTTATCATGGGACTCCCACTCACTTTTTTAGATGCTCCATGTTTACCCAAAGGATTTGCCTCACCCAGGATCTATCCCCCTACCCTTGGCAGTACTTTTCTCTGGTGTTAAGGAACTCCATCTATGAAAATGCCCTGCGGGCTCCAGAAGGCAGTTCAAGGCTTTTGACCTTCCAGATCCCACAGAGGATGAACTCTTCCAGAAGTCCCCATCTGCATATTTTGTAGGCATACCTCTTCACCCTTCACATTTTTCAGTGAGCTGCTATTAAATCAGGTGGGAAGACATGTGGCTCTGTGTTCTTTCTCTCCGTTTTTCCCTCCCTCCTTCTCCTCTTTTTTTCTCCAAGGAGAGCGAACTTTTTTTCTTAAAGATTTCTATTTATTTGAGAGAGAATGAGAGAGGAGAGCATGCATGAGTGGAAGGAGGGGCAGAGGGAGAGGGAAAAGCAGATTCCCCACTGAGCAGGGAGTCTGATGTGGGGCTCAGGCCCAAGACCCAGAGATCACCACCTGAGTAGAAGTCAGCCGCTTAACGACTAAGTCACCCAGGCACCCTGAGATAACTTATTTTTTTAATTACTCCTGGATGAGGTGAGGGGCCTTGTGCTCCCAACAGCTATTCACAAGGGAGCCCTGATAACATACCACATTTCACTTTGCTCACTGATCTCACTCCTACATCAAGGACTTCCAGGTTGGGTAGGGGGGAGGAATTTAACCACATGTCAAGAGTGTCTCATAGAACCTGGCAACCAAGATGGTGGCCTCTTCCACCATCGGTTCTCAATCTTTCTTGGTCATATGCAGGACTCATCTGAGAGGTGTTTGAGGAAGAATGAGCTTGGGGAAACATTCCATTGGTGCCTCTCTACTTCTTGATTCTAGGCTTCCCCATAACTTAGATGTTTCTATTGTAACCCTACTTCTACCACTTAGATTGAGCCTGTAAAGGAGAAAGCAAGGACAAATAACTCTGATGTTCAATTAATATTTTTTCTTTCTTTCCTTATCTCATAGGGACTGGAAAGAGTGGTCTTTGTTTTTTTTTCTTCCTCTATAGAAAGGACTTTCCCAACATCATAGTCTCCTTCCTGAAGGTCATTAAACTTCCTGGCTCAGGCTTAACAGTGGAAGGGCATCCTCACATTATGGGAAAAAATCCTGTGATTTGAGCTGCCCTGGTATGGCTGGGAGTCCAAGATGACTAGAGACTTGAGATCACAGAAAATAAAAATACTCTGGTTTGATAACCCCAAAATATTATATCCATTATACATGACACAATGTTCTGGATTCATCTAGAAGAAACTCTGTTCCTACAATTAAACATTCTAAAAATAATAGATAATATCTATTGACCGCTTATGATGTACTAGGCATTTTTATAAGATATGTATTTAGTCCACATATAATCCTATGATGGAGGTACTATTATTACTCCCATTTAATACACAAGGAACTAAGGCCTGGATAAGGGGTAAGGTATTTTCCAAATGCACATGTTTAGGCAGGAATTACTGTTTGATCCTGTCTGATTGTGCATCCCAGCCTCTTTCAGGCCCTCCCCATCCCCTGGCCTCTTTCTTCATCCTGCTCTTAAGCCTACTGCCCAAGTCTGTCTTCCCTTTGAAGACTCTGCATTCTTTGTGCCAACCAAACAATTCATCATTCCACGTATAGCCCATCTCATTTTCCCTCTTCTGCATTGTTGTTCATCCTGGCCCCTTTGCCTGGGATGCCCTCTCCCCATCATTCACTATGGTCCAGGGCTCTGCCTAATGACCTCGCCACCCCAAAACTTCTCTGATCCCCATGACTAGAAGGAAACTGTCTTCTGCATTCCTTTCATTTTTCTGTTTACCTTGTCTCTATTTCAACACAGAATTAGCCACGTATTATTTCTTTCCTTTTTTTTTAAGGATTTTATGTATTTATTTGGAGGAGAGAGAACAAGAGAGATAAAGAGAGAGAGCATGAGCAGGGGGAGGCACAGAAGGAGAGGGAGAAGCAGGTTCCTTGCTGAGCAGAGAACTTGATGTGGGGCTCGATCCCAGGACCCTGGGATTAGGACCTGAGCTGAAGGCAGATGCTTACCGACTGAGCCACCCAGGTGTCCCCTAGCCATATGTTATTTCAAGAGTCACCTCAGGATTTTTGCATCTCCATCACTGCTGTTCCTCACTAGCAGCCAGCACAGACACTGGATGAGTGGGTGGAAGACCCTTGTTTGCCCACAGCAGACCATCCCTAAAGCAGAGCTCAGCCAAAGGACAGTGTTGGATCCAGAGCTGGGATTAACATGATTAAACAAGATTCTGGGAATGACCTCTTTCATATCAGCCTGTGACTCAGCTGTGGAAATTCAGTATAAGAGTCATTAAAAGGGGAAAAAAAAGGAAGAGTCGGTAAAAGGATGCAAGGAGCTTGTGTCTACGTGGCCTTCTGTTCCAAAGGCTGACCTTGGACTAGGCAAACCTCCTGCCTATTGCCCTGTCCAGCGATTACTTATTCTTTTTTAAGTTCCAACTAATCCCTCGCCTGTCCCCAGTGTTCCATCTGAAGAAAGTGCCAAACACATTTTTTTTTTTCTCGTACCAGTTTCTCTCTCAGAGAAACTGTCCCATATTTGGAGCTCTTTGAACATCTATATAGGAGTAGGTCGTACAAGCTGGTCTATGAGGTCACGTGTGCCTGGTTAGCGTACCTCAGGAGGGAGGCCGACCTGGTGACCAGAAAGCATTTGATTCTTAGGAAGCATGAAGAATGACCACTGCTCAGGGCCAGCTGGTAGGGATTTGCGTGAAGATTGCATGTTGTCTTGGGTGGCCCTAGACTTGCTTTGTCTTTGAATATGAACCCCTTCTCCCACTATCTGGGTCAGGGTCACTTTTCCCTTGTGCTCTAGCATCATTTCCAAATAGCTCTGTGTATCTTCAAATCCATGTGTTCCGACCACCCTCTCTCATGGGGAAAAGAAACACAGGAGCACTAGAGGGACCCTGGTGTAATTCTTTGGTTTCTCTGGAATCTTGGAGTCTGAATTACAAAGTCACATGGATGGGATGCACTATTCACTTGTTAGAGGGAGGGAAGGTATCTTTTGAGCAATTTAAGATTCTCCCAGGTGGTCAGAAACCAGTTTCAATGACCCTTTAAGCATTCTTAGAGAAGGTCATCTCTTTTGGGCTCTGGAATACAGTGATTGAGTGCAGTTCACTGGACCAGAGTTAGACCTTGGGGCAATGTTTCGGCTCCAATGAGTGTTCGCTGTCTGTCCTTAAGCAAGTCTTTCCTTCATTTGGAATTTAGATCTCCTCACCCAAGCAAGGAGTAAGTTGAATCACATGCCCTTAAAAGGCTATTTCCTGCTTTGGGGTGTGTGCGCGTGTGTATGCATGCGCGAGCATTGAGAGTCAACTTATTTGGCTATTGGATGCTGAAAGAAAAACCTCTGATAGTTTCATCACAAAGCCATCTTTTCTCTTATTCCAGCCAAAGAAATAGAAACTAGTTTGCCAAATGAGGTTATATTTTCAATATATGATAGGATGTATAAATGTTGACATAGCCGAGCTCATTAAAAAGTATCTTAAACTTATCATCAATTAGTCTTGAGAAGAGTAAACACAAATGCAATTAAAAAAAAATTATTTATTTATTTGACAGAGAGAGAGATCACAAGTAGGCAGAGAGGCAGGGGTGGAGGGGAAGCAGTATCCCTGCTGAGCAGAGAGCTCGATTCAGGGCTCAATTCCAGGACCCTGAGACCAGGACCCGAGCTGAAGGCAGAGGCTTAACCCACTGAGCCACCCAGGCGCCCCAACACAAAAGCAATTAATTTATTATTTATTACTTTAACACCAGTTAGACGAATGGAAAGTCTCCACGCAAATGGCAGTATTCATTACACAAAGAACAATTTGGAAACGAAGGGGTAACACAGGCAGGGAGCAGTTTTTGCATGCGGGTAACCAAGGGGAGGCTGCATGCTGGCACGAACTGTCGCTGTTCTAAATATGCCTTCAACAAGTTTCCTCTCTGTTTCAGGATTGAACTGTTTAGTTTTATATCTAAACATACTATATCTAAATATACTAACATATATAAAAGATTAGTGGGGAAACAACTGAACACTGTGGTTAAGATTCCATATGTTAATTATTTAATTGGATGACAACAGAACACTGATTCACTGGAAAATCACAATACACACTGATATTTACAAAAGCTGTTTCAGTTAAATTTAAATTAAAGGGGGATGGTACGTATTAGGATAAAAAGGGGGAAAAAAAGGTCTGAATTCTTTTGTCAGACACAGTTGGTGCCCGGTTCTACTTTTAATGAATCTTTTCATTAGGAGAAGATCCTGGATGGGGGTAATAAATAAAAGCACAGCGATAGTTGTAAAAAAGCAGATAACCCCAAATACTTGCTTGCTTGGCTGTAAAATGCATTAAGTAATTTTTTAAACACAGAATTTGCAAACCATTTGGCTTAAGCTAATATTAAAGTGAGTTTGCATTTTTGGAGGTACAGTGATTGGGCTGAAGGTGAGTGTGCTGGGTGGTGATGGAAGAAAACGTTCCTTGAAGCTTCACTCTTGGGTAGACAAACCAGCGATTAATTAAAAAACAACCCAATAACCCTTTCTCTAGAGAAAAGCAGGAGTTATCCCAGTGTGGATGGATCAGTCCCAAACCACGTACCATTTGTAGTCTCTGCTTCAAAAGGACCAAGGAAGAACTGAAGACATATATACACAATCACCACACATGTATAATAATATAAATGTTATGCAGCCTTGGGCCGTGCTGCTTGACAACATGCAGGGAAGACTGTCAACACTTCTGAGGAGGCTAAGGGGGCGGTTGTCATTGAAATTCTGAGGTTAAATTTTCCTCATTTTAACCCAGGACGGGGGTTCCTTTTTTTTAATGGCCCCAGAAGACAGGCTGCACCGTGAAGAGTTCAGGGGTCTCTGGTCCAAAAAACAGGAATGCAAAAGTGGGAGTGTTTCTTCACAGTAAGTTATAGTGGGTGGGGTTTCCCTAATCCAAACTGTCCAATATCACTTATTCATTTTTATCACTGGTAGAGTTAAAAAGCACTTTCACCAACTGTGACCTCCGTGGGTTCTCCCAAGAGTCCTGTAAGGTAGATAGTACAGGTGTTCTCATCATCCTTGTTTCACTGACCCAAAACCTAGAAGGAGAGAGAGTAAGCAGCCAGGTCACATGAGGCTTGAGTCCAGGCCTTTCCTTTCCAAGTGCAGCTCATTTCCTTTGTTCTCAAAAGAGATTTGTCCTAGAAAGTGATCCAGACTTAGTCACATGGATTGTGTCCATCGCCAGGGAGAAGCTCTACCTCTTTCTCTGTCCCCTTCCTCCCTGACCTTACAACCCCCGGAAATCCTTTATGCTAAGGTGTCAGGGACTGGGTGTGTTCCTCATTTCAGGACTGCCTGTGTTCACCCAAAAGAATGATGAGCTTGCAAGCATCCGTGGAAAAGAGATTTTTCTGGTCCTTTCCTTTGAAATTGCACCATTGTAGATAACCAATGGCCTGATTATGAGAAAATTTTCCTCGCAGCCAGAATCTTAGAGAATATCTTTAGGGAGGTAGTAGGAGCTGAGTGGGAAAGTTCAATGGGATGGCATGAACCCTCTTATCATGAGGCTATAAACCGCACACTCTGACGAACTTACCCTTGCCTTTCCCGTCATGTCTAAGTGGCTTATTCTATAGGATTTGACGTTGCTGCCCTGATGAGCTACAGAATGCGGGTAGCGCGATGGAGAGTGAGTGCAGCTAACCATGTGAGTTCCCTGACTGGTGATTCCGATAGCTTCTGCCATTTTGTCTTGTTATTTAATTTTTGCCCACAGTAGGTAACTGGTAAATGTCAGCTCCCGGTGGCCTTGTCCGATCTCCTTGGTGCGGCCAGCACACAGTGGGTGTTTAGTTCACCTCAGCTGCGGTTACCCGCCTCGAGTCCCACCGTCCGTCAGGACTAAGCGGCCTCCAGCCCCTTGAGGGCCATGAAGGGTGGTACACAGTCGTCGTGAACTTGGCTCCCAGGGGATGACGCACGGAGTTCCGGCTGTCGGGCCTTCAGCCCGCGGGCTACTTCAGCCTGATACAGTCCACCTCTTCGGTGGCGGGCACGCCGCTGGTTTTGAGGTCCAGGTCGGCGCTGGACTTGCTCCCGTGGTGCGAGGGCCGCCAGTGCAGCAGCATCATCTTCTTGAAGTACTTCATGGTGTTGTTCTTGACTGTCACGAAGCACACGGTGTTGATCATGCTGTTGCTCATGGCGATGCACTCGACCACGTAGAAGGCCGTGAGGTAGTGCTTCTCCTTGACGAACACGGCGGGGAAGAAGTCGCGCACGATGGTGAAGCCGTAGAAGGGCGCCCAGCACAGCACGTACGCCGTGAGCACGCACACGAGCACCAGCACCGTCTTCCGGCGGCAGCGCAGCCGCTTCCGGATCTGCTCCGTCTGGAAGCCCGGCACCGCCTTGAACCACAGCTCGCGGGAGACCCGGGCGTAGCACAGGGCCATGGTCACCACGGGGCCCACGAACTCCACGCCGAAGATGAACAGGAAGTACGACTTGTAGTAGAGCTGCTGGTCCACCGGCCAGATCTGGCCGCAGAAGATCTTCTCCTGGCTTTTCACGATGAACAGGACCGTCTCCGTGGTGAAGTAGGCCGACGGGATGGCGATGAGGATGGACACCACCCAGACCAAAGCGATCAAGAAGGAGGCCGTTTGATAGTTCATCCGTGGCTTCAAGGGGTGCACGATGGCGAGATATCTGGGGGGGGGGGGGGGCGGGGAGAGCAGGGGCGGAAAGCCATCAGTAATAAGGAGGCATGCTGGGAAACATCCGTCTGGAGGTTAGCCCAAACACGCCGCCAAAACAGACAGAATGGCACAACGAGTCCCCGTGTAATTATCCAGTTTCGATAGGGTTTGTCTTATTTTAGCAACATCCTTTGGCATTTGTAGTAGTGCCGGGGTTTAGTGGAAACAGCACAGGCTTTGGTCAGAAAGGTGGAACAGATCCCAGCACACACCCCCCGCCGCGCAACCCCCCCCCCCCCCCCCCCCCCCCCCCCCCCCCCCCGGGCCAAACTCCATTGGCTCAGCGTTTCTGAGATTTGTTTCTTCAAGTGCAACATGGGATAAAGTGACACCTACCTTGCGGGGCTGCTGTAAATATTAAATATGATAATGTTTGTAAGATGCTTCGCAGGTAGTAGGTATTCAATGAATATAGGTGGAATTTTACTGTTAGTCCTATGGATGCCAACTTGACCTTCTGTCTTGCCATTCTGCCCAAGAACCTCATGCTTTCAGAACTCTTCATTCCAAATGCCTCATGGGTAAGAGGGGAAAGAAGGGCTCTGGAGTTCAGAGAGAGAGATGGGGGTCTTCTCAGGGCAGTGGACTAGGGCTTCCCCCCCCACCCCGCTCCCCTCCCACCCCAGGTGTCACCCTGCCTTACAAAGCAGGAAGGAGAGTAGGGGCTGGGCTGGGCGTGGAATCTAAGGAATCTATCTAAGGAGAGAAGGAAATGACCAACCTCACTGAGTGCAAGGACCAGAATGCCAGCTCCTGATACCAAACTTTTACAACTACCTCCCCAGGCTGTCTCAAGCTCAGATGAGGTGTGTGATGTTGCCTTGACATCTTAAAGCAGCACATAGCACGAGGCTTTATCCTGATCTTTCCAGTGAGCCTGGGAAAGAGGTTGGAGGCCTTTGGGGGCTCTGCATGGGAAGGCAGTCAATATAGGCTGTTATGGAGCAAGGCTTCACTGTAGGCAGCTGATGCTTATTCCTGCTGAGGAACCCCTGGAGCAGATGTGGGGCACCCCGGGGTGGGGGATCCAGGATATTGTTTCACCAACCAGCAGAGTCATTGGTAAGGGAGCCAGAGAAAGCCTTCAAGCAAAGAAAGGCAGGTGTTGGTTGGCAAGTGGGAATGGACAGGTGTGCACCGAAGTATTAGTAACGGGATACAAGAGGTACATCAATTACACCCGCTATGATCTGGTAATTGCACGACAGGTTGCTGGTCCTACTGTGTGCCCAACCTATGTAGATGGAGACAAAGTAGAAGACGACACAGTCCTTGACCTCAGAGGGTTTCTTTTCCACCCCAGACTTAGAATAACCAAGCGATAGGTTAAGAATAACTTGAAGGAAGACACGATCATTATGCTAGTGACGTAGTCTGGGAATGCTTCAGGAAGATACTGAGATTCTGGCCACCTCCTATTCACTCCCCGGATGAAGGCAAGATTCTCCCGACCTACACAGTACAAGATGGTGAACACACAACACCTGACACTGGGTGGACAAGATCAACAGCAGTTAACTAGTCACATATACTCACAGCCCAGGGAGAGGGATGGTGCCTACCCTGCAGGGTCACGTGGGAGTTGCATCCAGGGATAGAAGGAACCAACAGGGGCTGTGGGCAGCAGGCTTTATAGTGATGAGGATGAAGTGACCCTCGACTCCCATGGGAGGATGCGACTGGCTTGTCTGAATAATTCTGCCAGCTGACAGTGAGGGGAAACCCATCAGATTGAGGATCGGGGGTGCAGTTGGTCTAGCAGAGAGAGGAATAGCAGGTTAGGAGTCTTTCCTGCTGGGTGGAGGGGGGTATCTGGCAAGAACAGAGGACCTGATGGCTGGAGACCTTGGAGGCTCTGTGGGGCTCGAAGATGTCAAGGCAGCACATGGAATTTCAGGCTTTACAACAGGAAAGCCTAATAAATAGCACTCAGGTTCTAAATCAATTGAAAAATACAGCAAAATTATAAGAAAGATGGATGGCCAAACTTTCACTTTCACTGTGATGACACTGGTATTGGATGGTGAGCACTGGGACTACTTTATACTCAGATAAGCTTACAAACCCTGATACAGGTGGGTGGGAGAGACACAGGCCTCCCTGGGCACTTCAGTTTACTCCTTGATAAAACATGCCTGTCTTGCTATATAGAAATATCAGTTGGGTGGCTCAGTGGCTTAAGCCTCTGCCCTGGGCTCAGGTCATGATCTCAGGGTCCTGGGATTGAGCCCTGCATTGGGCTCTCTGCTCAGCGGGGAGCCTGCTTCTCCCTCTCTCTCTGCCTACCTCTCTGCCTGCTTGTGATCTCTCTCTCCGTCAAATAAATAAATAAAATCTTAAAAAAAAAATTTTTTTTTAAAGGGGCACCTGGGTGGCTCAGTGGGTTAAAGCCTCTGCCTTCAACTCAGGTCATGCTCCCAGGGTCCTGGGATCAAGCCCCACATCAGGCTCTCTGCTCAGCAGGGAGCCTGCTTCTCCCTCTCTCTGCCTGCCTCTCTGCCTACTTGTGATCTCTGTCTGTCAAATAAAAAAATAAAATCTTAAAAAAAAAAAAGAAAGAAATTATCAGAAGGGCTATCTACTAGCGTTTCTGGGATGCCACAGCCAGAAGAAGAGTGAGGTTCATGTGCAGAGGACCTGGTTTCCTAGAGACCTCTTGTACAGACCCTAGGAGAGTGCGGATCTCAGGACACACACGTCCAAGTAGACAGATGGTAACAAAGACCTTGCAGATGTCCCTCTTGCCAATGGACAAGTCATGGAAAATGATCAGTTTTAGCGAAGACCTATAGCTTCCAACATGCTTTATGTCTGTTCACCTTCTCTGAACCTGACAAACTGGAGAGGTTGTCAGCGAAGATATTACTACGTCCATCTCACAGATGAAGATATGTAAGTCCCAGGAGGATAAGGGATTTATCCAAGTGCACAGCTTGGAACCCAGATGTTCTGAGTAACTCCTAGGCCATTGTTCTTTCTTTTCTGATTTATTTGATGGCAACTCTGCATTTTGGGACATCTTTTTAATGAAGAAGATGTTATGGGATGAGAAAATATCAGAATTTAAGAGTTGATGACCAAATAGGTAGGAATGTAGGAATTCTCTCTGGCATTGGTTATTGAGATACTTTTCATGCTGAAACTACATGGCGGTGGGGGGTGGGCAGAGGAAAAGAGAGAAAGAGAGTGTGTGTGTGTCCTAAATTAGCTCTGCTTCGAGAGTCCTCTTGGTTAGCTGTACAGGATTTCCAGAACAGTCCTCACCTTTGCATCTCAGGCTCTGCTTCCCATGCTCCAGTGGTCAGCTACATGCAAAAGAATGAAACCAGACCACTTTCTTACACCATACACACAAGTAAATTTAAAATGGATTAAAGACCTAAATGTGAGACCTGAAGCCATAAAAATCCTAGAAGAGAGAACAGGCAGTAATCTCTCTGACCTCGGCCGCAGCAACATTTTTCTAGATCTGTCTCCTGAGGCAAGGGAAACAAAAGCAAAAATGAACTACTGGGACTACATCTAAATAAAAAGCATCTCACAGCAAAGGAAACAGTCAACAGAACTAAAAAGTATCCTCTGGAATGGGAGAAGGTATTTGCAAATGACATATCCAATGAAGGGTTAGTATTCAAAACATATAGAGAACTTATCCAACTCAACACCCAAAAAACAAATAATCCAAAGAAAAAATGGGCAGAAGACATGAGCAGACATTTCTCCAAAGAAGACATACAGATGGGCAACAGACATGCTCAGCATCACTCCTCATCAGGGAAATGCAAAGCAAAACTACAGTGAGATAATCACCTCCTACCTGTCAGAATGGCTAAAATAAAAAACACAAGAAACAACAGGTGTTGGTGAAGACGTGGAGAAAAAGGAACTTTATGTGCTGTTGGTAAAAATGTAAGCTGGTTCAGCTGCTGTGAAGAACAGTTTGGAGGCTCCTCAAAAAGTTAAAAGTAGAAACTATCCTCTGATCCAGCCATCCCACTGCTGGGTATTTACCCAAAGAAACACTAGTTCAAAGGGATACATGCACCCCTGTATTTATAGCAGCCTTATTTACAATAGCCAAATGGTGGAAACAGCCCAAGTGTCTATCATTTGATGAATGGATGAAGAAGATGTGGTCTATATATATGTTAGCATATATTGTACACACACACACACACACACACACTGGAATATTACTCAGCCATAAAAAAGAATAAAATCTTGCCATTTGCAACAACACGGATAGAGCTAGAGAGTATAATGCTAAGCGAAATAAGTCAGTCACAGAAAGACAAATACCATATGATTTCACTATATGTGGAATTTAAGAAACAAACAGATGATTGAAGGGGAAAAAACAGAGAGAGGATCAAACTGAGAAACAGTTTTACAACGAAGAACAAACTGGTGGCTACCGGAGGGGAGGAGGGTGAGGGGATGGGAGGAACAGATCACGGGGATTAGGGAGTGTTCTTGTGATGAGTGCCAGGTGTTGAATGGGACTGTTCAATCACTACTGTTAGACTGTGTGTTAACTAACTGGAATTCAGATAAAAACTTAAAAAAAAAAAAAGGACCGATGGTAATGTTTCCAGCCTGGGTGATCAGAGGACTGGAGCCAGAAAGCTGGTTTGGGGTGAAAAAGGAACCACTCTTTGTGATGTAACTGGATGGTTGCTTTCTGAGAAACTCCTATGTTGCCCCAAACCCACAACATGATAAAGACAAACGTTTCAGTGGGACAAAGGGGATGAGAACAGCATAACTCTCCCCAAGTGAGCATCAGAATCCCTCAGGGAGTTGAATAAAAACGCAGATTCCTGGGACGGAGCTCAAGGGATTCTCTTTCAGGAGGGGTGGGGTGGCACCAGATCTGACTTTGTATCATTTGCCCGGGACAATTTTGTACCTTTGGTTGACACTTACCTTTTGTAAACACTGGTTTGAGGGCTGGAGAGCCTCAGAGCTGTAATAACAAAATGGTTTCTCCTGCAGGAATTATGTTACGCAAAGAAAATGGCTCTTCTACTTCTGTGTATATTTCATTATGGAAAATAATCAATTTGTTGATTAAAAAGAATGACAAACCTAAGTAGCACCGAGAACAAGGAAAAAACTGACGAGTTCAAAGGAGACCAAAAAGAAAAAAGATGTTTACCCAGAGAATGTTTCAGCAATTTTCCCCCACCCCCAAAACAGAGCTACTGGTGGTCTGACACTAGCCTATAGCTGTTTACATAATTAAAACATTTGTAAGATTTGTCCTAAGTTGCTACTAGAAATTTTATAAATTTTATAAATTTATAATAGAGCAAGGACTTCCAGAACATCTCATGCAAATGTATGCAAATGAGTCCATGGATGTATGCAAGAAAACAAAAGGAAGGATGTCCTTCCCTTTTTCCTACAAATAGGCCATTACCTTATTTTAAAATTGGCTCTACAACAAAGCCGCCAGGAACCAGGGTACATTACTATAGGATTCCGTTTTTCATGAAGTTAAAGAACAGGCAAAACTAAACTGTGCTGAGTGAAATCAGACAGCTGGGGTGGGAGGACTGTCTGGTACAGGGCATAAGGGAGTCAGGAATGTTCTTGATCTTGGTTTGGGGAAGGGTGGTAGGAAAAACTTCGGCTGTGTTCTCTCGACCGGAAGTTGCCCTGGTGAAGTCAGTCTTCCGTGCCTTCTGAGTAGCCAGTGGCCCAACCCTTCTGCTTTTGCTTTTGTGGCCAGTCTGCGGCAAAAGTGGTATCTGCAGGCGTGGCCCAGAGCTGGGGTGCTTGGGCGTCCCGCTCTAGTTTGGGGGGAATCTGAGCCACAAGTGGAGACACCGGGTCTCTTCTTCCCCTGGATAGAGGAGCAGGCAGGCAGACCAGCAGCAGGGCCAACCTGTTAGAGCGGAAGTGAGGAAAGGGGCAGCCTGCCCCCCCATCTGTGCCCTGCCCCCCCCCACCGGCCCACATCATCCTCACCTGTCGATAGCTATGGCCAGCAAGGCATTGGTGGAGACATAGAGAGAGACGGTCCGCAGGTAGTTGATGGAGGCACAGAGCACGTGGCCATGCTCCCAGGACAGCTGGCGCACCACATAGTAGTCCATCTCAAAGGGGCAGCAGATGATGGCCACCAGGAAGTCGGAGATGGCCAGGTTGGCGATGAGCAGGTTGGTGAGGTTACGCAGCTTCTTATAGCGGGCGAGGGCAGCGATAAAGACGAAGTTGCCCACACCGCAGACCAGCATGATGCCCGCCAGTGCCACGCCGATGACGATCTTGGCAGCGAAGAAAGTCCGGGTCTTGGTCATGTCCTCATCCTCATCCAGAGGGAGGTCATAATCACCGTAGCTGAAGTTGAAGGGGAAGGGGGAGGTGGAGTCTTGAGTCAGATTGAAGTTGGGGGCAAAGCTAGTGTTTCCATGCTGGGCTGCCATGGCGGAGATCGCAGGTGGAGTGATGTGTGAGTCTCAGTGAGTTGAGCTGGGGTGTCACGACTCACCCAGCCTAGCACACTGTCCGTATCCCTGAGGAGAGTCAAAATGTCATCCTGGACCCTGAAAGGAGACACAACTAGTGGGCACCCTACAGGAGAACGCCTGGTAGTATGCTACCAGAGTTCCCCAAGTAGAGGCTGACCAGACCCAGGGACTCCCCTCAGACAGAACTAGCTGGGGTACATGGGAGGGGAGACATGAGATTTGGAAATTGGGAAATCTTCCACGGGCTGACAGGCAGTACTGGGCACAGAATGTTTCTCCGAAGACATCCAACAACAACCTGCATCTTTGCCCTTTTCCCAGAGGCCAGCACCAGTGTGACTGCCCAGTCACACTCCCTTTCCCACCATCAGCTCCCACAGGGTCTTCACAAAGTTTCCCAAGCTGTCCAGGCAGCTGCCCCAGGATTCCGCAGCAGTCACAAAGTTGTGCCATCTGTTGGTTAAGGACAATGAAGCCGGAGGACAGGAATACACACAGCAGGGTCTTTCCTCCAAAGCAGGGCACTGCTCCCTATGTCCTGGCCAAACCATGGACGCGGAAATCACCAAATCCATTTTCACATGAACAGGCTGAGTCATCTTGGGCTAGTGATTTACACTGTCTGAGTCCTGATCTTCCCATAAACCAAATTCCTGCTGCCTAGCCCAGGGCCTGGCACTCAGTAGGGGCGGCACGGGAGTCTGTGGGATGTATGAATGGGGATCCGCCCAGGATTCTGTAGATGAAGGGGACTGAGGATGGGAGGGAATTCTGTTTCCTCTGTGCTTTGGGAACCAGATCTAAAAAGAAATGCTTTGTCTGCTTCTCCTCCCTGCTCCCACTCTTCTGATCAGCTCCCTGTCCCCTTTACCAGACCGCCAACCCAGTTCCCGACCAGGATCAACCCTGAGAGGCACCATATCTGGTCACCAAGGTCTCCGGCATCTGAAAGTGGTGGCTCCTCCACTTGAACCGAAAAGAGCACCCAAAAATGGAGGTTGGGGGTGGGGAGAAGGTGGTGTCAGTGAGGACCCAGGAGGACCCGAGGATTGAAATGTCTTTCATTGCCTGAGTTCTTTATGTTCTCGGTACCTCAAGATGCCCACGGCAAAGGAAAATAAAGTCTCTGAAGTACTAAGCCCTCAGGAGAGGGGCCACAATGGGGTGCAAGGCGTCTGAGGGCCTCAGAACCACTTTGCTCAGATTCCCAAACCCAAAGAATGAGGACCCCAGCCATCAAACTGTGATCTGCCTCTTCCCGCTTAACACAACTGGAAACGACCCCAAGCGTGGGGGCCACCGGATGCTGGTAGCAAGAAGTGGACCAAACTGGACAGTGGATTTGGCTCGGCCCTGTCAGAGGAGGGGGAGAGCGAGGGATGGGAACCATAGCGGCAGGGACAACAGTGGCAGGGTGGCCGGGCCACTCCGACCTGCGGCACGTCCGCCGGCTGCGTACCCGAGGGAAGGACCTTCGACAGATGGGGTGCCAGCGGCGCCAGCGGCCAGGAGTGTCCTCCGTCCGGGTGGCTTCTCCCTCTCCTGCGAAACCCCAGTCCCTCCAGACAGCTCTCAGCCCGAGACGGTGAAGCGGGACTCGCGTCCTCCCGCCTTCCGCGCTCCGCGGCTCTCCAGTCCCCGACCCTGGAGGAGAGGACGTGAGCCCGGGTGGCTCAGGTCCCGGCCCCATTTTTCGCGGGATGCACTCCCCGTCCCAGATCCATCCGCTCCGGGAGCAGTCTCCCTCCCCTGCCCTCCCTTACTCACCCCCCGCGCGACCGCGCGGTCCCGGAGGCGCCGCCCAACAAGGGCGGGAATCGAGTCAGAAATTGAGGCTCGAAAAATGAAGCATGCGAGGCCTCCGGATGAAAAGAAAACTGGGGGGTAGGGGCAGGACCCGGTGAGCAGGAATTCTCCCGGAGAGGCTTCCCTTTTCAGTCTCTCTTTCAAGAAGATGCCCCCCTCCCCGCCCATGCCCTCCCCTGCAGTTTGGCGTTCGCCCGCCCACCCTGCACCCGCCGGCCCGGCCCCCTCCGCCCGCGGCCGCGCGCCCCAATCTCGGCTTCCCGTCGCCCGGTCCTGGCGGGCCCGTGGTGGGTGGTGGACTCTCCCGGCAGGAACTCTTCCACTTGGAGCCAGCCCAAGCACCTCCCGAAAGCTGCGGGAGGCCAAGGCACCAGAATCCCTCCGAGAAAAAAGTGGGCGTCTGCGCCCCCAGGCCGGGCGAAGCCCCCCACCGCACCAAGGGAGACCCGGTATACAGCTCAGTACTTACCTGCCTGGGCGCCTCCTCCCGGGTCGCTCGGCTGCCCTGGCCGCTCGGTTTGGTCCTGGGGGAACCCAACTTGTGCGTGCAGTAGCGCTGCGTACGGGGTGTCCTTTCTTCCTTGCTCCAGCGCGCTTCCCCCGCGCGTCGCGGTCTCTGTCTTCCCGCTGGAGTTGGCGCTCCGCCCCTGCTGTTCAGCACGGCGCCTCGGACCCGGCCCGGTGCGCCCCGCCCCGCGCTCGACTCCGCCCTGGGGTACCCAGCCGGCCTCCCTCCGCACAGCGGCGCAGGGTGGGCGCTGCGCTTCTGCACCTGGTGTGCCCCCCCGCACGGGGCGCGCGGAGTTCTGGTTGCGTTGGCACGGATATCCAGTCCGCCGGGTTGGCCGTTCGCAGGGGCTCCTGCGTCCTCGCACCCGAGTATGAATGGGACTTAAGCAGCTGGGGTTAGAGGGTGCGGATTTCGAGGAACCGGTAAGGCCCCCAGTGCCCCGCTGAGGCGCCTCGCGGGGGTCACCAAGCCGAGTGTCCAGCCTTTGGCAAGAGCCCCGTGCTAGCGTCCGCTCCCGCAAAGGGCTACTCGTTCAGGAGTAGGCTGGGGTACATTCCGTGTGCCCCAGAGCTGGTGCTGGGGAGAATTTGGGGGTGCAGAGTGGGCCTTTTGGGGTGGGGGGTGGTGGAGACGGAGGCCCTCGGGGAAGCTGGGAATTCCAGGCAGGTTGCCCTGCTGAAATCGCCTACCCTGAGGTCCTCACCGGAACCCTGAGATAACCCTACCCACCACTGCCCGAGTCCTTGGCCTTTCAAAGACCATCATCCCACTTCCCATCCCACATCCCATCCCGCCTGTCTGTCTGGAGCCGTGTTTCCAGAAGCCTCCACCTTGCTCCCGCCAGGCTCTGATTTTAGGCAGTTTCTACTGCCTCTCTGGTCCTTGGTTTTCTTACACAGATTGGGCAGATTCTTTTTTCGGATTGGAAAGGAAGAAATAAAATGCTCTGTGTTGCAGATGGCATGATGTCTAGGAAATCCCAAGAAACTGACCAAAAAAAAAAAAAATTCTTCTAATTTATAAATGATTATAACAAAGTTTAAGGATACAAGATTAATATACAAAAGTCAAATGTTTTGGGGCGCATGTGTGGCTCAGTTGGTTAAATGACCAACTTTTGACTTTGGCTCAGATCATGATCTCAGGGTTGAGAGATCCAGCCTCCATGGGGTTGGGTGGGGAGCCTTCTTAAGATTCTCTCCCTTTCACCCTGCCCCTCCCCAACCTCTCTTCTCATTCCCCCAAGAAGTCAACTGCTTTCCTAGATACCAGGAATGAACAAGTGGAACTTGAAATTTAGAATATAATACTATTTACATCAGTAGCCCCCACAATAAAATGCTTAGGTATAAATCTAGCAAAATATGTATAATGTCCATATGAGGAAAACTACAAAACCTTAATGACAGAAATCAAAGAAGAATTAAATAAATGGAGAGAAATTTCATGTTCACCAATAGGAAGGCTCAATCTTGTCAAGATGTCCGTTTTCGGCCGAGCTGCCGGTTGAAGCCTAAGCTGTGCAAGTTAATGATAAAGGGGGTATAGGAACAGGTCAAAAAAGACTAGGACCCAGCGCCTTGCTGCTGCCTGCCCACCCCTCGTCTCCTGGCACCAAGGCTGCTGGAGCCCAGGGCGTGTTTTCCTTGTCCCCGCCACTTTCCTGTCCCTGGCCCAACATGATACTGACCAAAGCCCAGTACGAGGGGATAGCCCAGTGCCTAGTCTGTGCCGCCTACCAGGCAGAGCCTGAGGAAGCTGAAGCAGAGGTTCCCCAGTCAATCGCAGGCCACTCTGCTGAGCATCTTCTCCCAGGAGTACCAGAAACATATTAAAAGAAACCATGTCAAACATCATACTTCAGAAGCGATTGAAAGTTATTATCAGAGGTACCTGAATGGAGTGGGGAGAAATGGAGCAGCCCCAGTGCTCCTGGAGCTGGCCAATGAGGTGGATTATGCACCCTCATTAATGGCTCGGATTATACTGGAGAGGTTTCTACAAGAGCATGAGGAAACTCCACCTTCCAAGTCTGTTATATAAACAGTATGCTACGGGACCCTTCTCAGATTCCAGATGGAGTTCTAGCAAATCAGGTCTATCAGTGCATCGTGAACGACTGCTGTTATGGACCACTGGTGGACTGCATCAAACATGCCATTGGTCATGAGCATGAAGTCCTGCTAAGAGACATGGTTCTGGAGAAAAACCTGTCCTTCCTAGATGAAGATCAGCTCCGTGCAAAGGGTTATGCCAAAACGCCAGACTTTATTTTACAAGTTCCAGTTGCTGTAGAAGGGCACATAATTCACTGGATTGAAAGCAAAGTCTCATTTGGTGATGAATGTGCCTGCCTGCATGACCAGTTCTGGAGCTACTGGAATAGTTTCCTGAACTCCAAAACTTTAGAAGACTAACAGCTATAGCACAGAAGAGGCCTGGCCTCATAACGCACCTGAAGAGGGAGACCAAGATGTACCAGACTAATTAGGAAAAGCCATAGAGACCAAAAGCTGGAAGTGTGGGGCTACTTGAGTGGATAAATCAAAGGTTGGGAAAAAACAAACAAGAAAAAGCAGTTGACTTTTTGCTAGCATAAAATGCTAGAAACCTCCATTTTTATGTCTTACATATTTGTCCCATGACATTAAATAGATAAACCTTGGGGTACCTGGGTGGCACAGTCAGTTAAACATCTGACTCTTGGTTTAGGCTCACTTTGTGATCTCAGGGTCATGAGATTGAGCCCTAAGTTGGGCTCCCTGCTCAGTGGACGCTCTCCCTCTTCCTCTCCCTCTCCCCCTCCTACTCACATTCTTTCTGTCCGCTTCTCTCTCTCTCCTCTAAAATAAATAAATAAATCTTTAAAAAAAAAAAAAGATGTCTGTTTTCCCCAACTTGACCCATACAGTCAATAAAATCCCAATCAAAATCCAGCAAGTTATTTTGTGGATATCAACAAAGAGATTCCAAAGTTTATATGAAGATTCAGGAGAGCTAACACAACATTGAAGGAGAAGTCAAAGTTGGAGGACTGACATTACCCGATATCAAGACTTACTATAAAGCTACAGTAATCAAGGCAGTGTGGTGTTAGTGAAAGAATAGGCAAATAGATCAATGGAAGGGAACAGAGAGCCTAGAAATAGATCCACAGAAATACAGTCTTTTGATTTTTGACAAAGGAGGAAAGGCATTACAATGGAGAAAAATTCTTTTCAACAAATGGCACTGGAATAATTAGACATCCACATGTAAAAAAATCAATCTACACACAGACTTTATAGCTGTCACAAAAGTTAACTCAAAGGGTATCACAGACTCAACTGTAAAATGCAAAACTATAAAACTCCTAGAAGATAACACAGGAGAAAATCTAGATGACCTTAGATTTGGTGATGGCTTTTTAGATACAGCAACAAAGGCAGGATCCATAAAAGAAAAGAATTAAGAAGTTGGACTTCATTAAGATTAAAAATGTCAGCTCTGCAAGAGACACTGTCAAGAAAAATTAAAAGGCAAACTACAGACTGGGAGAAAAACATTTGCAAAAGACACATCTGATAAAGGTCTTTTACCCCAAATACATAAAGAACTCTGAAAACTCATTCAATAAGAAAACAAGCCAATTAAAAATTTGGCCCAAACCTTCATTGACACCTCACAACAAGATATACAGATGTAACTAAGCATGTGTCATCAGGGAAATGTAAATTAAAACATCCATGAGGGGTGCCTGGGTGGCTCAGTCAGTTAAGTGTCTGCCTTCAGCTCAGGTCATGATCCCGGGATCCTAGGATCAAGTCCCACATCCGGCTCCCTGCTCAGCAGGGAGTTTGTCTCTCCCTCTCCTTCTGCCCCTCTTCCCCACCCGTGCTCTCTCTCACTCTCTCTCTCTCCTCTCTCAAATAAATAAATAAACAAAAATCTTTGAAAAAAAAATCAATGAGATACCACTAGATACTTATTAGAATGACCAATGTCCAGAACAGGGACAACGTCAAAGGCTGGTGAGGAAGTGGAACATCAGGAACTCTCGTTCATTTGCGGTGGGAATGCCAAATGGTACAGCCACTTTGGAGGTTTGGTGGGTCTTTACAAAACTAAACATATTCTTACCATAAAATATAGCAATCACATTGCTTGCTTTACCCAAAGCAGTTTAAAATTTATTCTACACAAAAACCTGCACATGGATGTTAATAGCAGTTTTGCTCATAATCACCAAAATTTGGAAGCAACCAAGATGTCCTTCAGTAGTTAAATGGATCAATTATCTGGAGTACATCCAGATGAAAGAAAGTCATCCAAGGCTAAAAAGAAATGAGCTCTCCCTCAAGTCATGTACAGACTCTGAAGAGCCTTCAGTGTGTATTACTGAGTGAAAGAATCCCATTTAAAAGGCCACCTACTATACCATTCCAACTCTATGACATCCTGGAAAAGGCAAAACTATGGGGACAGTAAGATCATCAGTGGTTGCCAGAAGTTAGGCAAGAGGAGGTGATAGATAGTTGGAGCATGGAGGATTTTTACGGCAGTGACACCACTTTTTATGATACTATGATGGTGGATATGGGTCAATTAATACATTGGTTCAAACCCATAGAAAGTACCAGAGCAGGAGTGAACCCTCATGTGAATTATGGGTTTTGGGTGATAATAATGTGTCAGTGTAGGTTCATCGATTACAACATATGTACCACTCTGGTGTGGGTTGTTGGTAACAGGGGAAGCATGTGTGGGAGCGGGGGAGGGGGTACGGGGATATGAGAAATCTCTGTACCTTCAGCTACATTTTGCTGTGAACCTAAATCTGCTCTAAAGAACAAAGTCTCTTTTTTAAAAAAAAGTGGGTACAGATTTTCTGGAGCTTGACTTTTTAACACATTAAAAAAAGGTCTGGAAATTTTCTACCCTTTAATGCAGAAATTATATTTTAATGGGTTTTTCCTTTGGAAATAATGAACGGAGCAGTTAAAGATTTCCCTACAAAGACGTTGATAGCAGCATTCTTTAGTTTAACAAGGAACTGGAAACAAACAACCTGAACTTCCCATACTTCCACACTTGATTAAAATGTGATTAAAAATGTCTTTTATATAAGACTACCTTGTCATAAAAATTTTTGAATCAATAAAAATTCACATGATTCAAAAATCAAAACATACACAAAAGGATACCTCAAAAAGCATCCTTCTCACCTCTGTCCTCCTCTCTTTTTCCCTTTGCACCTTTTGTTTTACATCTATTCTTCTAGTGTTTCTTTTGACAAATTCAAAGATATATTCTCATTTATTTCCCTCAAAGAAGTTTCCGTATCAAAATATGGAGTGCTGCTTCATTCTTTTACAATTGTAGACTAGCGTGTTGTGTGGATATGCTACAGGTTTTTTTAAGTTCCCTTAAGTTTGTTTTAAGCTGGACACATTGGCTTAATATTTTCAAACCATGTCTGTTAAATTATAAATTGAGTTATTTCCTAATGTTTGCCTAATGTACTGCTATACATAGTGTTATAGTATAAAATTACCAGTGCTTCGGTAAGTAAATGTATGTCACATTTATTTGTATATATGCAAATGAAAATAAGTTGGTATATGTGCTGCAAAAGCGAGCACATTAAGTTGGGTAATAAATTCCTAAAAGCAGTATTGCTGAAAGCAGTAATAATAATAAATATAATAATAAATAATAATAAAATAAATAAATAAATAAATAAATAACAAAGGCATTTGTAATTTGGGTAGATATTGTCATGTTCAAGTCCATAGGGTCTTGCCATTTTGTACTTCCCAGTCTTTGGTGGAAGTCAGTGCCAGGGGTTGGACCAGAATTAATAAGCAAATATCTGCTGAAGCCCTAAGAAGGCAATCATCAAAAGCAGGATTTCTCGGCAATTTCTCTTACCCTTGACCTTGGTTCTGAACGCAGGGTGTCCTCTCAGTCATCCGAAATATGATAGGGAGGAGCACTGTTTCCAAGAAACTCACCTCAAGTTATTTTTCTGTGTCTCCATGTGTCTCTCATGAAGTAATTAGTCATCAAATTAAGAAGCTGCCTTTGTTATCAACTGTAGATATATTTTTAGGTAAACTTTTAAATTGCTTTGCAAGTAAATGTAATTAAGCTTTCTGAATTATTTTTGGAAAAAGTGGAATATAATTTTAGGTAAACTTTTAAATTACTTTGCAAGTAAATGTAATTAAGCTTTCCGAATTATTGTTGGAAAAAGTGGGATATAATTTTAGGTAAACTTTTAAATTACTTTGCAAGTAAATGTAATTAAGCATTCTGAATTATTGTTGGAAAAATTGGGTCAAGGAGCGTTGGCACTGGCTTCTACCCTTCATTCCATCTACCCAGTTTTCACAGCATTCTAGAAGGAGTGGATCTGTAAGATGTGCTGGTTGGCTCACCTGACCCAGGGAGGGTATTTTTCTTTCTCTGGTTTCCGTCTGCTTCCAAGACAGTGCCAGGAAGATTGTAATTGGGAGTGAGAGGAGGCATCAAGCTCTGTGCCCAACAGTGCACTTCCTACCTCTGGAAGGAGACACAGGAACTCAGTAGTTTGGGGCTCCTGGGTGGCTTAGTCATTGAGTGTTGCCTTGGGCTCAGGTCATGATCCCAGGGTCCTGGGGTGGAGTCCCACATCCTGCTCCTTGCTCAGTGGGGACCCTGCTTCTCCCTCTTCCTGCTGTCCCGCCTGCTTGTGCTCTCTCTCTAGTTTGCATGAAAGCTAGACTTTTGTTTAGAAATTTGTGATTATTTTAAAAACTTTCCAAAAGTTCTCAGAGCTCTTAGAAGGAGGAAGTGGTAGGGACAGGGTGGGTTGAGAGAGCAAAGTCCTTGCAAGAAGCGGGTCATCATCGGTCTCAGTAAAGGAAAGTTCAGTTAATACAACATTCTTGGTGGGAATGGCATTGTTCTCTGGAAGGATGGATGCATAAGAGGATGACAACACAGATGATCAGAAAGATTGAGGACTATCAAGCCAAGAGCCATCTTCGGTTGGATTTGGAAAGGGTTTAGTTTTATGAGATATTGGGGTGTTGATTTTTTTTTTTTTTTTTTTTTTTTTTGCTGCTGGGCTTCTCTCTCTGGGTAAAGGCCCAAGGGCTCACATGCTGTCTCTCCCTGAGCTCAAGGAAGAACACAAACTCCTGCCTGAGACTGCGTTTGGGGGGCCAACAAGTGGAACACATTCACATAATAGAAAAGGTAAAAAATTAAATGCCTCCTCCGTCCCCTCTCCACAGTCCAGCGCCTTAGAAGGGACCCCTGTTATCTGGACTTTCTCATATACATTCAAATGCAAACCAGGCTAAACTCCGGGGATGCTTGGGCTCAGGATGGGAGGAGTCAGGGGAGGATGGAAAGCCATTTTCACTAAGGGTAACACAGGTCTCTGAGACATTTAACTTGAATGGTAAAAAGAATGTGACTTGATTCATGCCCCAAAGGGCAAGTAGGCTACCTGAATTTGGGTTCCCCTAAAAGCAGATCCTGAGATAAAGATTTGAGGGCACTGAGTTTACTGGGGAGGTGATCCCAAGAAATGAAGTTAGGGGAGTAGAAAAGTGGGGCAGGGAAGGGGCAGCAGCCAACAAAATGGTGGGAAACCATGCAAATTACCACTGTGAGGAAATGGAACTTAATTGCCCCCCGGGAAACTCTGAAAGGAAGCCTGGAACAAGCGCTCTAGAGTTCCACCAGCAGAGGGGGTGAGGGAGCTCGCAGTCATCTCCTGAGTTGGGGGGTGTGGGGAGGAGTTAATTCCCCAGGCTCTTCAGGTGGCCTGGCCCAAGAGCAGAGAAAAACCTTGGGATCAGAGCGTCCTCCACAACGAGATGTCATTGCTGTCAGTTGGAAGGCACACACAGAAATAGTGAGGGTGTGTGTGTGTGTGTGTGTGTGTGTGTGTTTGTGTGAATATTTGCCACTTGGGCATTACTTTGCATGGTTGTACCGTAATTCTTGGTGGGCCCCATTGTTTTCTCTCACCTCTATCAAATTCATCTGAGTGTGTCCTTTGCATGGTGATGGTTGAGGTGCAGGAGCAAGCAAGTCCTAATGTATAAAACCGTTCCGAGGTTCTCTTGCTGGGCGTCCGCTAACATCACATTGGTTGAAGCACATGGCGGAGTGCAGTGTCACAGTTGGCACAGGTCCCCCTACCTACTACGGGAGGGCACTGTGCAGTTACACTGCAAAGGGCACGTACGCACAGAGGAGTGAGGCATCAGGGCCGTACAACACAATCCACAACAATTTACTCCCATGTCTCTGATCCCAGGACTGCCTGCCCTGCCCCTTTGGCTGCAGCTCTGATTCTGTGAGCCAGCCTATGTGCTCAGTCATTACCCTTTTTGGCTTAATTTATCCAGGATTGGATACCATCGCTTGCTCCCAAGGAACCCGGTGGGATTCAGGTATTCTCATGCAGTTGAGAGAACAGGTTCAGAGAGGCTAGTAAGTTTCAGAGTTCACACAGCTAGTGGGTGGCAGAGTTGAGATTCACACCAGGCTCCCAATTCCAGACTCTTTCCGTTGTACTAACTTGAGAATTGTGGTTTCCCTGGGGTGAGGGAGACTGGGTAGAGGTTAGGATTCCTCACTGGGCTCTTGCTCCGGTCAACTCTGCCTGCCTCAGGGGCAGAGCATGGCACTGAAGCAAAGGCCAGGACAAAGAAGGAGAAGAATGAATGAGATCCCCAAGGCCCCTGCTTGACTCCAGGGACCATGAGTGTTCCAGCACAGACGGGACTGACCAGGATGACGGTTCTCAAATTGGAGTATGTGTCAAGATCTTTCTCATAAGACAGGCCTGGGGCCCATACTTATCCCTGTATCAATAAGATTCTCCTGTTTTTGTTCAAGTATTTATTCTTTTTTTTTCTTTTTTTAAAGATTTTATTTATTTACTTGACAGAGAGAGATCACAAGTAGGCAGAGAGGCAGGTGGAGAGAGTGGGGGGGAAGCAGGCTCCCCGCTGAGCAGAGAGCCTGATGTGGGGCTGGATCCCAGGACCCCAGGATCACGACCTGAGCCAGAGGCAGAGGCTTAAGCCACTGAGCCACTCAGGCGTCCCTCAAGTATTTATTCTTTACCAGGGTTCCCATTAAAAAAAAAAAAAAAAGAAAAAAGAAACAGCCTGGAAACTAAGACTAGCTTTGATAGAAATCTTTAACTCTAAGAAGTGGACCTTACTGAATTCTGATGCAAAACGGCCGCGAATCTTCCCAGCAGAACCGCATTTTGCTTTCTTGCTTGTAATCTATTGTAACAGCTCCGGTTGTGTGAATACTCTTTTTTCTTAAGTACAAAATAAGTGTTGAGCGTTTCCCCCATATTTAATGCAGTGTGGACATGTTTGAACCTCTACTAGTTGGAAATGACCCTTAAAGAACACACGGGGGCCAGGAACAGAAAGCTAAGACAAGGAACACATCAACAGGATTTTGAGTCCTGGCTCTCTGGAACACACTTTGCTAGTCAATGTAAAGTTTTCTGTGCAGCTTGGAGTGCAGCTGGGCCAGGGCCAAGCTGAGGAAGGTGAGAGGTACCGTCTTAAAGAAAGATACACCTTGTTCAGGGAACGGGAAGTAGGTTTTAAGAAACTATATCCCTCATAAGTGGTTTGAATCATGCACAGGTGTCTCTTTCTAAATAGAAAGCAACTGACATTTATGCTCAGAGATGTTTCCATAAGGATGAGTGCCACGGGGTGCTGGGGTGGCTCCCTGCTCAGGAGTCCACACGGTCCAGCTGGTGGCACGTTTTTCCATGCTGACATCCCGTTGGCATAAGCTGACAGTAAGACTGGAGCTCCCTTCTTGCTCCCATCACAGACATACTCAGCAGAAGAGATAAAAGATGTCTTTAAACAAAGGCATCCAAGGTCATGGAACATTGGTGCCATTGCCCTGACTTTGAGGAAATGGTGGGTAGGAGATGGGGGTGGGGGCTTGGCTAGGGAAAGGGAACACTTTTGAGTCCCATCTTAGGATACCTGTACTCTCTCCTCCACTCAAAGCTGTCCTTGTCCCCCAAGGGGCTTTTTATAAGGAACAGTGAGGATGAGGGTGTGGGCAGGACCAGCAGGGGCCACGGGGCTTCCCCTTGCAAAAACAGAGGTAGAGGCTAAAAGGGGCCGTACACAGACACATAGTGTTTACTGAAACCCAGCCTCCCAACCAAGAGACCTCCAGTTGGAGATGAGGCTGGAATAAGAGAAAGAGGAGAAAGGCAGACAAGAGACTACAAAGATAGGATATTGTGAATATTCATATTTATACTTAATAAAGTATAAAGGAAGGTAAGAGGAAGAGTGAGACTCCCACTGACCTTGTAGTGTCTGAAGACCCAGAGGTGCCTGCACTCTCTCCCAGTTCCATTCCCACCCCCCCACCCCCCCACCCTCACCTTTTGTTCAATGGCAATGGCTCCTTGATATTTATGGCTTTTCCCTGGGGGGTGTTCAATTCTCATAGAATGCCCCTCACTTTGTACTCTGGTGAGCTAGAGAGCTAGAGTTCCGACTGCAGTTTGACTGCAATTTTGCTGTTCTTTAAGGCCGGCTAATTCAAGCTCAGTCTCTGGATATTGAATTGCAGGGAGTCTGGAAGTCACCCATCTCCCCGTTGACTTCACGCACCTTCCAAAGTGGGCTCACACCTGTGACCTTTCTGAGGCCCTGTTGGTGGGTTTGAGTTTCCCAGAGCTAGAGTCTGGATAGAGTTTCCCAGAGCTAGAGTCTATGCCTTGAATTCCTGATTATTGCTGTTTTTCTGAAAGTAGAAAGTTCTTGGTGGGATAACGACTCTTGTTGTTGTTGTTGTTGTTTTAATTAACATATAATGTATTATTAGTCCCGGGGTACAGGTCTGTGAATTGCCAGGTTTACACATCACAGCACTCAGCATAGCACATACCTTTCCCAGGATAATGACTCTTTATACCTCTTCTTTGCAGACAGCAATTACTCTAAAGGGAGGTCATTTTGCTATTGGATGGGTTTAAACAAAAATCTGGCTACTCCCAGAACTAGTAAATAATAATCTGTCTTCTTTAATATATACCTCTTTTCTGTAGGGCCAAACATATAACATTAGATTTACCATTTTAACCATTTTTTAAAAAGATTTTAGTTTTTATTTGACAGAGAGTGAGAGATCACAAGTAGGCAGAGAGGCAGGCAGAGAGATATGGGGAAGCAGGCTCCCCGCTGAGCAGAGAGCCTGATGAGGGGCTCCATCCCAGGACCCTGAGATCATGACCTGAGCTGAAGGCAGAGGCCCAACCCACTAAGCCACCGAGGCGCCCCAATTTTAACCATTTTTAAGCATGGAGTTCAGTAATGGTGAGTATGTTTACATTGTTGTGCAATGGATCTCTAGAACTTTCCCACCTTGTAAAACTGAAACTCTATACCCATTAAATACCAATTCCTCCTTCTCCCTCTCCCCAGCTCTTGGCAATCACTTTGTTACTACTTTCTGTTTCTGTGATTTTAACTAGAGTCAATCGTCCATGTCTACTCCAAATGCCAAAACAGTGTCTTCACCGTGCCTAATGGTTGCTCGGATAGGTTACTCCGATTATGACTTTTTCTCCCTAAGCTCTTTCAACTTCACTTTAAAGACTATTATTAATGAAAATAGCACACCAAGGCAGGCCAGCCATCCAAGAAGGCAATGCTTTGTAATAGAAAGCTGGTTATAATCCAAATGTTTCAGACATAGGAAAAAATTCTCGAAAAAGAAACTGCAACATGTTCGCTGTGATTATTTTTGAGCCGTAAAATTACGGATTAATTTTTAATTCGTCTTCATTTTTTAAAAAATTTCTTTGACAGACAGATATCACAAGTAGGCAGAGAGTCAGGCAGAGAGAGAGAGAGAAAGAGAGAGAGAGAGAGAAGGTAGCACGCTCTCCGCTGAGCAGAGAGCCCGATGAGGAGCTCGATCCCATTATGACCTGAGCCGAAGGCAGAGGCTTAACCCACTGAGCCACCCAGGCACCCGCCTTTGTCTTCATTTTTAAACTGATGCACAGAAGACATGGGTTACTTTGTCTAACAAAGAATGTGCATACAAAACCAAAGCAAAAGTTGTCCAGTTGTTTGGTACTACGTAAATGACGATATTCTTTGTGATCTTTTCAATGTTTTTGAAAAGCTAACTGGGGAATGAATGAAACCAATTAGAGAGTTTTGCACACATGTTTTCTAAAGGCCAAACGATTGGTTCAGAACCAGCTGGTCAGATGGTTAGCCAGTGAGAAGGCTTCTCGAGGAGAAAGCTTCGGGTGTTGGTGAACCTTCCTCACATCAGGGGGCCCCATCAGTGGACATAGTAGGGGAAGTTATTCTGACCAGACGCAAAACTTAGATGATGCATGGCAAGCACCCAGGAGGTAGGTTTTCCCCAGGCCTTTGCCTGAGTCAGTCATCACTGGTTGCAACCACCAGAAATGGACTTGAACCAGCCCATGCCAGAGATTGGAATCGGGAGGGGAGAGGGGATTGCGTGCTGTATTCTTGTTTCTCAATTACCTGGACTGCAGATGCTGAAGAGGGGAACCTTAGTCAGAGTTCTTAGCAGCCACAGTCACAGCTGGAGGGTCGCCACAATGTCTGTGTCTCCAAGTTCCAGTTCTGTTTTTCTGTATCCTCATCTCTCTGTGTGTTTGGTCTGTTCTTCTCTCTCCTTGGCTCAGACCCAGCTCCATCTGACTTCTCAGTTTTAAAGCCCAAGAATCCTCACATGTCTAGGAAAGAAAGAGAATTTACCTGAACCAACTTGGGTCAGGCACCTGCTCAGGTGGTCGGTCACTAGCCCACAAGGGACATTTGTGTTATTTGGAAAAGGCATCATTTTTCCAGGTAGATATAGCCCTGAGCCAGCACATGCACTCAGGTTTCACTTGCACCCACCCCCCATTTCCTTGTGCAGTGCACAACTCAGACAACAATAAATGCGAACCCTTGTCCACTTCTGGTCCAGTCAGCTGTGGCGGGGATGGAGGTAGGCATAATCACTTGGTCTCCCCCAAGGATGTGGGTGGGGAGATAGCACTCCTTCCTTCTGCACCCCAACCCAGGAATAAAAGTAGCTCTAGCATTTTTCATCCTACCTCTTTCAGGCAGATGATATTACAGTGGAGCTAGAGGTACTTTGGGTTGGTATATTCTGTGAAGAAACTGTGACGTTTATAAGTATGGTGGACTTGATTAAATTGAAGTAGTTAAGTGTGTTAATATGTACAGCTAGGAAAGGAAAATAGAGATCACCTAGGCTCATCAAATAACTGAGTGAAATATAGCACAATTTTGAGACTTAGCACTGAAAAACAAATGGTTTATTAAAGGAAAGAATAGGACTTCACCTGCAGGACCTTTTCATTCTAGAAACTTGGAAGCACCTGGGATGGAAGGGGATCATGTCTGTCAGGAGGGGGAGCAAGGATGAGTGGGGTCTGGAGTGCATCTCTTGGCCCTTCTGGAACCAGGAGACCTGGCTCAGAGAAGGCAATCAGATTTTTCCTTTTTGAACTCTGCTTGAACCCACTCTTATAAACTGGCTCATGGTTTTCTGAAATCTGTTTGTAATTGTCAACCGTGTTCCATATTAGACATGAAACCCCATCTGTACTTCTGGAAAGCCGCTGTTCTCTTCTGGGTCTGTTTTTCCTCCCCACTCTGTGCCCTCCCTGTTTGATGAAACTCCAGGCTGTGTCGGGGGTCCCCTGGTTCCCTTTTCTCCCTGCATAGCAGGAACTCCCACTGGGCCATCCTTCCCTCAGGCTTCACTTCCCTACCCTTCTAGGGACATGGAATTGCCAAATTTCTTTTGAGCCCCCACCCTTTGCCTCTGATGGCTCATTCCTAGCTCCTCACATCCCTTTAGACCTTAAGCACACATTTCAAAATGTCATTCTCTTAGCCGTTGAGACATGACAAGTCATTTGCTCCTCTTGTAGATGGAGATCAACATACTTGACCTCAGAATATTTTTTGAGACTCGAGACTGTTCCTAGGGTTTCTGCTTCATATTCCACAGCCTGTGTGATAACACAGAATAACCCTGACTCAATTCGATTCGCAGTATGTCAATATCAACTCTGGCTGGGAGGGTCAACCGCGGTGGGAGATGCTGATGCTGATATTAGCAGCTGGGGTACGCGGTGGGAGATGCTGATGCTGATATTAGCAGCTGGGGTACGATTGGTGGAATTGTGTGAAGTCACCAAAGGTTTTCTAACCCCACTGTCCTGGTGTGTTTTCTTCTTGTTCAGAAGATACTGAAGTCTACACAGCATGTCTTATGCTCTAGGTGGGACA
The DNA here is from genome assembly GCF_010015895.1 of Lontra canadensis. NCBI lineage: Eukaryota > Metazoa > Chordata > Mammalia > Carnivora > Mustelidae > Lontra > Lontra canadensis. The sequence continues at coordinate 8,402,776 of NW_022631010.1, forward strand.
TGACTTAGGCAATTAATGGTTTGATGTTGCCTTGGAAGGTTTTAAAAGTCTGGGGAGAACAACAGTTTGGCTCGTTTTAGAGACTCTTGGCTTAAAAAGCTGCAGAGAACTTGGAGGAGTGAACTTGTAAAACGTGGACAGAACCCCTGAGCAACAAAACACCCAACGGGAGAGTCCCAGGGAAGACGCCATGACTTTTCGCGCACACAGTTTTAGGACTCCCGTGGTTAAGCCATAAAATTGTTAGGAGGTCAGGGCCAAGGAACTCAGAAGAGCGAGCCAAGAATAATTTTCCAAATAGATTTAGAAATGTTTGCTGCCAGCCAGGCAGGGAGAGGAGTAGGGAATCCTCCGAGTGGAGCAGGCTGGTGAGAGAATCACTGTATTATTTAATCCGCTAATCAAATAGTTGGATACCTTCTGGGGTATTTTCATAACTGCCCAGAGCTCAAGAGACATTCTAGAAAAGGAAAGATGGCATTAAGCTTTATTGGATAATTGGGAAGTTTGATCATCAGATCACTCATTTTATGTTGCCCTCCCTGAATATTAAATTGGCAGAAGTAGAAATCAGAGATGAATGGACATGCCTTCTGACGCTTTGGTAGAACGTGTGGTGGAATGTGCATGGGTGAGTGGATTGTGTGCTGTCTCCTTGCTTCTAAATTACCCAGACTGAGAATGACTTACATCTGTGGATCTACTTACAAGCAGCCACATTTGGTGAGTGAGTCTGCTCCTCGGGCTTGGCTGTCCATTGGAACCACCAGGGGAGCTCTAAAAAAAATAAAGGTATGAGGGCTTATTCCCAGGGATTCTGACTTAGTTGGTCTGGGGTATGGCCTGGGTATTGGGATTTTAAAAAGCTTCTCCAGATGATTCTAATATATAGTAAAGTCTGAACAATCTATGGGATTTTCTGACTACTTTAAACATTTTTCAACACATTTACTCCTTGAGGTTGGATTCTCTGACCTTTATTGAGGCTTGGGGAGTTTCTACTGAACAGTATTTATGTTAAGTCCTGGCTAAAGAACCTTTAGAATGTTCCAGTGTATTATTCAAACGCACATATATGTCCATTTGTACTAAAGTAACTATGTATGTGGAAATTCACAAGATAGGGATTTTGAATTCAATTGGATTTAGACTCTGCTGAAGCCATATTAGGTTTTTCTTTGGAGAACCTGCTAAGGATTCGGTGTTCGTTTTGTTTTGAGAAAGGTTATAATTGGTGCAAAGGAATCTGATTTTTTAAAAAAACAGTTAACACTTTATATCTTGAACCAGTTGGCGAGTTAGGGTTGTTCCCAAGTGTATCACTTAGCTTTTGCCCTCTAACAAACTGTTCCAACATCTCGGGGCTTGAAATAAGAATATTCATTACTTCCCATGGGTCAGTGGGTCAGCGGGGCAGTTCTGCTGATGTGGGCCAGGTGTGACTGAACTCATCTGGGCTTGTTCATGTGTCTGAGGTCGGTTGGTGAGCTGGATGTGGGCCAGGTGGTCTTGGATGGCTTCATTCATCCATCTGCTGGTTTTCCGGCTGAAGACGGGGGCGACAGGAGTGACTGGCCCATGTGGTTCTCCTGCGCCAGCAGGCTAGCCTGGCCTCACCCACATAACCTTGGAACTCAAGGTTCCAAGACCAGCAAGAGGGTAGGTTCCGATGTGTAAATAAACATTTCTTCATTCTCTGCTTGCATGGTTTGCTGTTGTCCTGTTGGCCAAAGCAAGTCATCTGGTCAAGTTCAGAGCCCCTATGAGAGGGCGTTACCAAAGGGCTTGGATAGAGGAGGCCGTGAACAAATAGGGTTCATTACCACAAACCAACCACCTGCCACCTCAGGGCCACCCAATCTGCCAGCATCCTGGCTTACCTTTTCCTTTCATTTGAAAATACGACTGCTCAAACCCTCATCCCGTAAACCCAGAGTATTCTGTGATTGCCCTGGCCAGCATCTCCAAAGATGCTTGGGGAGAGGGAGGGCAGGAGCCAGGGACAGAAGCAGTGGGGGGAAGTGGTGCAAGAGGGGAGCACTAACTTTCGTCCCCCAAATTCTTGCATTAATTTTCTTCTTTCACGGAATTGTCGACGAATCACGGTTTTTCACTCCACATTGAGCCGTTGCTCTTCACCTTCCAGATTTTGTTCAGCCTTGAAGTCTCGGCGCTCAGGTTGGCTTGTTATGTATGAGGGAGGAAATGTAGCTTTACAACAGAGTTATCTAGAAGGCATCACTGTAGCCAAGGGGTCGAACTCAACATGCCCAACCATGCAACAGAGTGACATCGTGAGTCCTCTGGTATGACGCCCTGGGAGGGGCACAACCTCCTGTCTGTGGTATTCCTGGCCAAAATGCCTGAGCTGAATCTCGTTAGGTGGAAAAAAGTCACAAAAATACAATCAGGGTGCATTGTGCAAAATAACTGGCTTGGATAGTTCAAAAACAGTGTCATAGGAGACAACATGGTAGGAGAACTATTCTAGACAAAACAAAATTAAAGAGACATGATGGGGCACCCGGGTGTCTCCGTTAAGCATCTGCCTTTGACTCAGATCATGATCCTAGGGTCCTGGGATCAAACCCCCACGTGGGGCTCCCTGTTTAGTGGGGATCCTAGTTCTCCCTCTTCCTGCCCTTCCCTCTGCTTGTGTTCTCTCTCTCAAATTAAATAAATAAATGAATAAATAAATAAATAAATAAAATCTTAATAAAAAATAAAGAGACTTGAAAATCAAATGCATGATGTGATCCTGGAATGAATCCTGGATTGAAAAAAGAAGTTATAAGGATATTTTGGGGAAGATCTGGGAAAATATGACTTGTGTTCAGTATTATTAAATTGATATTAACTTTCTAAAGAGTGCTAATGGTATTGTGGCATGTAGGAGAAGGGTCTGGATTTTCTGAGCTTGCTTTTAGGCAAAAAACAAACAAACAAGAACAAGAGCAAAACCCACAGAGGTTTTTTCATACTTCTTGATAGGAAGTCTTTGGACACAAGCCTTTCAGGAGGCTCAGGTGGGAAGAGCCTAGAAAATTGCCCCATCCTTCCCCGGGGCTTCTTTCTTCTTAAAGTCAGGACTTCCCTGCTTTGTGCAAACCACCAAATCCGACAGTTCACTTTGGCTTTTTTTTTTTTTTTAATTTTTAGTTTTTAAAATTTCTTTTCAGTGTATCAGAATTCGTTGTTTATGCACCACACCCAGTGCTCCATGCAATACGTGCCCTCCATAATACCCACCTCCGGGCTCACCCAACCTCCCACCCCCCACCCCTTCACAGTTTTGCCTTAGAAGGTGCCCTCCTCCTCTTTCCACTGCCCTTTCTGGGATGTCTTGGTGTCACTCTACTTTGGTGCCGGATGCCTTCCCCTGGGAAGGCCCAGGGAGCATGGAAACTGTTATTATCACCTGTTAATCCCTCCGCTTGCTTCCCAAACCACTCTTCGTAGATTTAACTGGGAAACAGGAAGCAAATACTGTTCTGTGAAACTGACTGATTCCGCTTTGGGTGGATTCCAGGCTCAGGTCCCCTGTGTCGGTCTGGCATGCACTACTTTTAAAAATTATTTCTGAGCAAGATGTGAAATTTAGAATTAAAAGTCTTCCTCTTTCCTATGGTTCCTTCCAAGGGCAGACTGCCTGTGCTTCTGAACCCCAGGTGGTCTATTAGACCTTTCCAGGCACATTCTAGGGTTTCATGGTGACTTTCCAAAGCTGGGCAGCTGACAACCACTTGTGCCCTCACTGCCCAACCCAGCAGCTCCTGGTCTGAACGCCAGCTACCCTGAGCAGATAGAACACAGTTCTGAATTTTGTTCTAGAATGTTCTTCATATTCTGTTGTAACATTTGGACATGGTTTTAAAATACAAATAGTAGTGTGCTGTTGATTTCTTTCTCTGACAAGAAAATCATCAGGTATTGCCCATTGGCCAAACTAGGTAGGGGAGGTAACTCTGAAAGGGTTTTGGATAACGAGCTGGTAGCCTAGGGGAGGGAAGTAAATGGGCAGGAGAAGGGAAGACAGTCCAGGCTGGTGACCTTTGGTGTGGCGATGGAGGGGGGGGCAGCATGGTACATTCTGGTGAAGGCTGGAGAGTAGGGCAGGAAGCAGAGAACCCAGAAGAGGTGGCCATTCCTGGTACATTAGGAGTTTAGACTTCATTTCCAAAGTCAGTCGTTTTTCATTTTTGTCACCTGGGAATCACTTATTGAATGCCATTATTCTAAAGGGTCACCGATTGCTGATTATAGGTAAATTAAGAAGAACCGATTCAGCGCCATCTTAAAGAATACAACTGAAGCCTATGGATTTTTTAAAGAAATGAAAATAATGATTTCATGTCAGTGAGATGGCATTTTCTGTGCTCTCATCCAAGCTCAAGAAGAGAAAAGTTGTGCCATCATGTTCCATCAGTTTCTTTTCTTAGTCTTTCTAAAATTAGAGATCCTAACTCACAATATATCCTGGGAATGGCAGCCAATATCTCGCCACTCTTTCAAATAGAACTGCACATGTGGATTGCACAGAGACAGAAATTATGGAGGATTCTCCCAGAAACCACACTCAGCACTTTGTCGGATGCAAAGTCAACAGGAACCCCACACTCAGTAGCTGGAGAGTCAAGTGTTTCCACCTGGGAGGGAGGCGTAACTGGATTCATAGCCCCTCTTTGGCAGAATTTAATTCCAGAGTAGTGTTTATATTCTATTGTAACACTTGGATGTGGTTTTTAAAATACAAATAATAGTATGCTATTGATTTCTTTCTCCGACAAGACAATGAAGTCATCAAGAACTGGCAATCGACCAAATGCTCAAGAATCGAGCCATTTGTACATTCCGGTTTGTTTCCCTTATTTTCCTCCAGCCCTCTAAAGATATTTATCACTCACGTGATTTTTGCAGCCCAGTTGTTAAAGACAAACCTGAGTCAGTCTGATTCTTGGCCCTTTGTAGGTAACCTGCTTTCCACTCTGATTGCTTTTGGGTTTTATCTTTCCCCCTTTTTACTTTTATTTTGAATAAGCCTGGGAGGAGCCTGGGGCTGAAAGTGACTTCAAAGCATCAGTGATCATGAGGAGTACATGTTAATTCTCATAGATAGCTCATTCTTCATCCTTCACTGATACATGAGCCAAGAGATCCACCAGCTAAGGCATCCTTTCATTTTGAAACATGTGTGTACGAATTTAGAACAAAAAACTAGACCGATTTTATTGAGGTCTTTTCAGAATATTTTAATCTGTTGACTCATGTCTTTATTCAATGGGGAGAAATTCTTAGCCATTTTCTCTTCAGTAGTACCTTTGCACCATTTTTCCTGATTTTTATTATATTCCCTCTACTTTCTTTGGGTTTACGTTATTTCTGCTTTCTGTGATCTGGGCTTTTCCTTACACTGTTCCCTGTGTCTGGAATGCACTTTCCACCACACCTGCTCCCCTTTTCCTCCAAAATTCATCAGAAATAACTCCTCTTCCATGAAACCTCTTTTGATCCCCAGCTGGCTATACCTGGTTCTCTGATCACGTGAAATAAAAACCCCCAGACACCAGGTGTCTCCTGTTCCCTTCTATTTCTCAAATCCTAGTTCAATGCAGGACACAGGTAATTCATAGCCTGTTGGCTGGAAGGTCACTACCGTGAAGTAAAATGGAACTGTGGTTTCAGGAACATTCTTCTTGGATAACACACCGCACACATGCAGACATCGATGATGTGAGCAAGTGATGACAGCTATCTCAGAAATAATAGGTCACTAATAGATAATATGAACTGGATCTCTGTTGTGTGACACCACTATGCTAAGCTTTTTAATTGATTGTTTCAGGTCAAATTCAAAATAGCACCCGAGGGTGACAGTGTGATTCTCACGGTCCAGTGAGGACGCTGAGGATGAGAGGGGTGGGTGACGTGCACACAGCCAGGGAGCAGATAAGCTGGGACAGGCACCCACATCTGGCTGGCTGCAACATGTGGTTGGATATCCACCGGGTTCCAAGGTCTCCCGAAAGTCGACAACAGTGGACGTGGGACCATGTTGCTTAGTGACCGTTCAACATTTTGGGCGGGTTGTGAACCTAGGCCACGACTGAAACTTGTTTTTGTCCTGAAAATGTGATTTCTGTGGCCACTGGGTAGTCCTGTGGCCCGGCCAAGTCTAAACCAAAAATCACTCCCTGGCTTTTGGAATCAGCTCTGGGCTATTGCTTCTGTAATGGATGAGTCTTAAGAGTGGGAGGTAGTAATTGTGTTTACTTTTGAAGTATTGTTCATGTGGTCCTCAGGGAAGATGGGGACATTTTTAGACTTCTTAGAGAATTTGCAAATGTCTCAAATATTGATATGCCAAAAAGTCAGTGACAGATGAGGAATCTCTCCATATTTATATCTTTATATCAATGGAGGGAACCCATAATTCCTACAAAATTATAAAACCCATCATTTATGGAATAAGCCTCACAAACCTGCCAGATTTTTGGAGCCATAAAAAAAAAAAACCCAGATTTTTCTGGTCATAAAAATTTTGTTTTGGCTTGATTTACTTTAGCATTTTAAAGAGTTGTGATTTTCTTACAAAATATATGAGACTAATTACATGATAGCAAAATTCCCTCTCTTTGCAATTTTGTAAATAGATCTGAGAATAAGTTAGAGAGGCCGGGGGTAACCACCTTCCAAATGTAGACCCCCAATTGTATGGGCTTTGTTTTCTTGAGTGTTGAGGTCATGGTGGATAGACTGAGTAGCTTTCTCAAAATTGAGTGGGCAAATTGAGAGGTGGCTTTATTTTTTGGGGTGGTGGGAGGAAATGTGGGAAGGACAGGTCATGCAAGGTGACCATCTCCTATAGTACCCCCTCAGAACACTCTTAGCATGCCTGCCTAAGCTGTAACCTCCTTCTAGAAGGTTCCTATATAAAGGTAAGTGTTACAGATTAGTTGTGTCCCCCTCCCCAAATATATTGAAGTCTTAACTCCTGATTCTTATGCTCGTAACCTCATTTGGAAATAGATTCCTTACAGATGTAATCAAGTTAAGATGTGTTCAGGAGGGCAGGCCCCATCCAGTATAACTGGTGTTCTTAAAAGAAGAGGGAAATTCAGATACTGACTCACACACAGAGTAGACATCCACATGAAGTTGGAGACAGGGACTGGAGGCAAGGAATGCCTGGGCTGTCAGACTCTGGAAGAGGCAAGGAAGGATCCTTTATTAGACCCCTCAGCAAGATCATGGCCTTGTCAGCACCTTGATTTCAGACTTCTAGCCTCCAGAACTGTGAGTGAATAAATGCCTATTGTTTTAAGCCAGCTTACCGTTCGTTGTTACAGCAGCCTTAGGAACATAATACAGCCAGTGACTCTCAAAACTGCTGGTGTTCAGGGGCGCCTGGGTGGCTCAGGGTTAAAGCCTCTGCCTTTGGCTCAGGTCATGATCCCGGGGTCCTGAGATCGAGCCCCACATTGGGCTCTCTGCTCAGCGAGGAGCCTGCTTCCTCTTCTCTCTCTGCCTGCTTCTCTGCCTAGTTGTGATCTCTGTCTCTCAAATAAATAAATAAAATCTTAAAAAAAAAAAAAAACCTGCTGGTGTTCAGAAATACCTGGAGAGCTCACAGACAATATGAATGCCTGGGCCCCCGTCCTAGATTGGTAGGATTTCCATGGTATGGGTTTTGGTCTGGGTATTGCTCCCTGCCCCCAGTAGGTAATTCCGCTGTGCAGCCGAAGATGGAAGCACCGAGAAAGTCATCATGCTTTGTACCCCATGTCCATGTTTCTCAGGCTCCTGCTGAGGCCAATGACAGGCACCCTTGAATGACAGGTAGGTACGATTTGGCTTTTGAAGTGCAAGAACTTTGTCCAACATGAGCATCCTACATGGGAGAGATGATGTTCTGACCCGACTGGATCTTCTTGCCTGGGAATTTGAATGTGAGATATAGGAACAGTATGAGCAGATGGTCGAGAGGTACAAAAGTGAACAGAAGGTAGCGAGTCAAGCTCAAGCAGGAGAAACCATGAGAAAACAGATGACAGGTGTAAGTGGGAGGCAGAGGATGGGAAGGTCAGTGCTGGGGTAGTGGGGGAGGAGCTGCAGAGAAAAGCAGAAACAGAAGTGTTGAATCTGAGTTTGGAAGACTTCTTGAGCTGCTAGAGGGTCGTTCAGAGCTGCTCATGGATACCCAACAATGCTGCTGCACAGTCTTGTTAATCTGAGGACGGCCAACACCAACATCATCTGGGAGCTCATTAAGAACACCTTGGTCTCTGCACTTAACCTCCTAAGATCTGCATTTTTGCAAGATCCCAGGGTAGTTCATTTGCTTAATAACTTTGTCAAGCATAGCTTTCTATAGCCTGGCTGAGTGGCTTCTTGTATTATATCCTGGACTTCTTTTACTCCCCAGATCACCTTATAAAAATGAAATCACTCGAGGGAATCTGAGTGGGTCTCTGTTTCTTGCAACCAGAAAGATCTATACCCATAAAGGTTGGTAGAAGTTTCTGCGTAGAAGCTGTATAAAGTCAGAGACATTTGGAAAATTAATCTGGGTGTTAAGGATCGCTGCAGACCCTGCCTGTGCCCTTCATCAGTGTTTTCCATAATAGCAGGTCCCACAGAGGTAGAGCCTCATGAATATCTCTAGTTCGGTGGTTCTCCAAGTGGTCCCTGGCCCAGCAGCTTCAGCATCACCCAGCAAGGTGTTAGAAACCCAATTTCTCAGGCCCCGTCACAGACCTACTGAATCAGAGACCCTGGCAGGGGGCGGGGGGGGTGGGGATCCAGCCCTCTGTGCTTTAAGAATCCCTCCTGGAGTTGAACACTGTTGTTCTAGTTCCTTGGTTTTCTACCACTTAGTCTCTTACCTCCAGAACCACAGGGTAAATGGCAGGGATGTCACATCTGATCCTTTCATAAAAATACTGGTGGGACAACTCTCTTGGTGAGAATCCCAAACTTTTAGTGGATCCCAATTGCCCACAAATAGTGAATGAATAAACAAATAGTGGTATATTCACGCACTGGAGTATAGCAATGAGAGCGGATGATTTACAGCGATAGACAAAACGTTGAATGAAAGAAACCATGCATGAAAGAATGCATACTGTATGATTCCATTGATATAAAAACCCCGGGTGAAAGTAATATATGCTGTGAGCTGTCAGGCTTTGGACACAATGCCCCCCCTCCCTGGCACACTGTCCCCCCCCCCTAACCCCCCACCCCCGATCCCCACTCTTTCCTCTCTAAATCCTCCTCATCTCTCCATTCTTAGTTTAGTGTACTTTTTCAAGGGCCTTTCTCTGCTACCTCATTCAAAAGTTACCTTGGAAGGAGAAATGTCTGGGAAGAGGCACAAAGAGGGCTTTTAAGGGAACTAGTAATGTTCTATTTCTTGTTCTGGGTGCTCTTGACACAAGTGTATTCATTTTGTTAAAAAAAAAAATGTATCAAGCCATACACTTACCATTTGTGTACTTCTTTGTACCTATGTTATTATACTTCTGAGAAATTAAAGAAAAAATACTGGTGGGTATTGTAAAATGTTTGAGTCCTGATGTGATTTTTCCTACAGCACATTTTTTATAGCCTATAATTTGGGGTTTGAGTCCAATTTCTTGTTTTTGATGCATGGGATCAGGAATGTTAGTGACCCGTGTGGTGTGTTAATTTCCAAAGCCTTAGCTGGAACAGAGTGTTGACACTGGAAAATGATTAGAAATTTACAAAGGGTTCTAAAACACATTTTGCTGATGTTTCCCAGTCAAGTTTTACAATATAATTTATCTTTTTGATCCATGAATAATTTCCCTGGATTGTTTTTCTGATACAATAATTTTACTGTCTTTTTTTTTTTTCCCTGGGGGACCCTCTTAAATCACCTTTGGGATTCCTTGGAAGAAAGAATTCTGTGTGATTATTTGTTCTCCATCAGCCCACTTAGTCAACACGTGGGCAGACTTTTTGAGGACATAATTTCATTGGAGTAAAATGAACATCTAGGAGATGTTATAAGCTCATAATGAAGACATTTGCAAATCATTACAGCTTCATTCCAAAATGCACAAATACTTATTACATATGCATGGCCTAACCTGCATTTTAGAGAACTAATCAGAAAAGAGGGAGAAACAGAGAAACATACCAACATAATCAGCGTTTATTCAGACTCAAAGGGCAAGGTACAGCCCCTCTTCCATTATAATTGACAAGGTAGTTGAAAAAAGGATAATGTGTCTTTTGAGAGTCACAGGGCTTGGTTTTATTTCCATTACCCCAGATTCAGGTTTAATGGAAAATCTAGCCACAACTCCATCCAAATCAGATTCCTGGGCTTTTGAGATGGAAGGAACATTCCTTTTGTGCAATTCGCCTCTTTTAATAGGTAAGTAAAATGGAGCCCGCAGAGGCCAGGTGGCCTCCCCAAGTCCACGTACCTGAATAGTGCAAGGGTGTGACTGGACTCAGTATGTGAACCAGTCCAACAGGGCTCTTCCTAGGGACTCACTGAAAGCCCATCTGAGAGCTGGTCCTGGTGAGGAAAGAGTGACAGGGGAAGTGACGTGGGACCCAGGAGCCCAAAGCAGAAGTAAGCCACTCTCAGAACTGAGATGTGCTCACAATGGAACCCTGGGCCATTATGATCTTACCTCCTTGACTGTTTTTCCCAGAGCATATTTGGACTAGATTTCTTTGGTATCCTGCGGATTTTCTTCCCTTCTACTTTTCTTTATGAATTTAATTCAGTGCACGAGGTGTTGAGAGCTGTGTGTCAAACAGCTAGATGTTGGAGATTTATTTGGCAGTGAACATCGCTGTCCCTCCCTCCATGGCGTTGAAAGACAGATGTTAGAAAAATCATCATCAGGGGACATTCAGGGTGTTGAGATGTGTAGAATAAGGTTTTGAAGCTAGTCTGGGGTGACAGAGAAAGGTTCCTGAGAAGCCAGGAATGGCAGGATGAGTTGATGTTAGTCAAGAAAGACCAGGGGACTGGCTGGGCTGGGGACCATGTCCCAGGCAGATGGAGCCTCATGAGCAAAGCCTGGATTCAAGAGACACAAAGTCATTGCCAAGGAGACCTCTGAGTCTTTATTCCTCAAAGACCTGAACTGCTCGACTCCCAGGACTGTGAGCCAATCAATTTTTTTAATACCTAAACTTCTTCAAACCATACTAAACATATTTTAGAGAGGCACCTGAGTTGCTCAGTCATTAACCATCTGCCTTCAGCTCAGGTCATGGTCCCAGGATCCTGGAATTGAGCCCCGTGTTGGGCTCCTTGCTCAGCGGGGAATCTGCTTCCCTCTGCTGGTCCTCCTGCTTGTCTATCCTCTCTCACTGTCTGTCAGATAAATAAATAAAATCTTTAACCACCCCCCCCCAAATCCCACATATTTTAGGAGACAAGTAAAGCCTGAACACAATTATTTACATGGTAATTTCCTTTCAGAAAAATACAAGGGAAATTTTAAAAATTATTGCTGTCATCAAAAAGGCTTTGCCCTCATTTCTGTGTGCTTCCATAGGCATATTAAAAAAAAAAAACCCTCCGGGTGTAATTTGATTAAAATATTCAATTTTTAAAAAATATTAAAATAGACATAATTATTGCTTGTTCAATGCAAATGATCTAGTTTATAAACTCTTCTGGAACAAATGAAAGGAAAGTCAAAATATACATAGAATTCTGTGTTCAACCCCTCTCATCCCCACTGAAGGAGGGAAGGTATGGGGACTATTTATGAGTTACATTCCATTATAATGGTCAGAGGTTGAGATGGAGAATGATTAGGAAATCAACTGATTCAAGGAAAGATTGAAGATGCTAACATATCATGGTCTGGAGAAGAGGCAATTTGGGTAGGAAATAATTTTCACTGTACCGATCAGAGAACTTGATTTCAACCAGCAGAAATCAGACTGATATTAATGGAAAGGGGATTTGGAGGTACATAGCAGGGGTTGGGGTGGGGTCTGGGCAGGAAATAAGCAGGGGGAGAGACGTGCTCCTGTGTTCAGGATATAGGGAAGATCTGGTACAAAGACGACCAGGATCTCCAAATATTTCCTCCCACCCAAGTTATGTAGTGAGAAAGCATCTGACTGGCTGACCCAAAGTCACATGCTGACCCCCTTCTCTACCAGGGACCCAGGAGGAGGCAGAGGGAGGCTGGCACTGGGACAACCCTATACCAAGACCACACAATATTGGGAACATCCAAATGGGGTATATGACCAACTGTTGTTATTTCCTGTTTACTTATGTTGTTGCTTGCTTATTTTCTGTCTCTCGCCCCTGGAATATAACCTCTTTGACAACTGTCCACTGTTGTCCACTGCTGGATCCCTAAGCTTTGAGTAGACGATCAATAAATACTTGTGGAATGTATTAATGAGTGGCATCCAAGGGATGCAGACCTATTCCACATTGCCCCATGAATAGACAGGAATGAATGGGCCATTGGTTTAGAGATGTGAATTTTGGCTCAAGAAAAGAAAGATTTTTTAAATTATTTTATTAAATTTTTAAGTTCAAGTATAGTTAACATACAGTGTTATGTTAATTTCAGATATACAATATAGTGATTTGGTAATTCTATACATCACTCAGTGCTTGTCATGATACATGTACTCTTTAATCCCCATCTCCTATTTCACTCATCCCCCACCCACTTCCCCTCTGGTAACAACCTGTTTGTTCTCTATAGTTAAGAATCTGTTTCTTGGGGCACCTCGGTGTCTCAGTCATTAAGCATCAACCTTCAGCTTGGGTTGTGATCCCAGGGTCCAGGGATAGAGCCCCACATCGGGCTCCCTGCTCAGCGGGAAGCCTGCTTCTCCCTCTCCCACCCCCCCTGCTTGTGTTCCCTGTCTCATATCTCTTTCTGTCAAATAAATAAATAAAATCTTAAAAAAAAATCTGTTTCTTGGTTTGTTTCTCTTTTTCCCCCTTGTTCAATTGTTTTGTTTTATTTTGTTTTTTAAATTCCACATATAAGTGAAATCATATCATGTTTGTTTTCTCTGACTTATTTTGCTTAGCATTATACTCTCTGGCTCCGTCCGTGTTGTTGCAAATGATAAGATTTCATTCCTTTTTATGGCTGAGTAATATTCCATTGTGTGTGTATATACCACATCTTTGAGATAAGGAAGACTTTTCAAAAACCGGAGTTATCAGATGGCATTATAGTCCATCTCATGAGTAATAGGACTCTGAGTTTGGAAGCAGCAGTGGGATTTCAGCATGGACATCCATTATGCTCTTCCATGATAACACCTCCTGCAAACTTTTGTTTGGGGTTCTCTTCTATCACTCTCAGGCCACGTGTTTTCTGGGAAGTTCACTCCACTTTGAAATCCAGAGGTTAACGTAATTGGTAAATTCCATTCCCCTGGCCACAGTGACTAATTCAAGAAGGGCGTGTGACCCAAATCAGGTCAAGCAGGGCCAAGAGGGTCCAACCCAGGGCTTTTGTCTGAGCCTTGGGGGAAACACTCTCTTGAGGGATTTGGTGTCATGCTGATGGGGGTCTGGAATAACCAGCGGCCCCCATGTGAAACTTGAGAATGGAGCTGATTTGGAAGAAGGCAGAACTGAGAGAAAGAGGGAAGCCTTGATCTGCTTGAAGCCAGATCCACCCTGAACATTTTTCCTTGGGTTGGGTTTTCTGTTAGTTGCAAGATCATGAGCCTCCAATGATGTAAGTACCAGCTCTGATCGATTGCTAGTGACCAGCTCCAGCACTGTGTTGAGCAGGATCCTGGGGCCAAATCCTGGTACAGTGGAAAGAGTAAGGTTGGTGAGTGTTGTCACAGGAGTGGAAAGGGGAGTTGTGTTGATCATGCCATGCGTTTGCCATCCTGGGGCTCATTTCTCAGTATCTCTCATCCAGGTTTCTATCATAAAGGTTGGGCCAGGTGATCTGAAACAGTGTTGTTTAGTGGAAACCTAAGGTGTACCATGGAGGCTGTTTAAACTTTTCTAGTAGCCATGTTAAAAAACATAAAAAAGAAACCATAAAGTTACTCTGAATAATATCCCTTATTTAACACAATATATCCAAAATATTATCATTTCAGTCAGTGGCACTGGCTGCATTTCAAGTGTCCTGTAGCCACACGTGGCTAGTGGCAACTGAACTGGACAGCATGGGTCTAGAACCATAGAATGTTGGTACTAGAACCAGCTTCGACCAGCACCTCACTGTAGAGATGGGTAAATGGCAGCCAAGAGAGTTGTGAGTCGCTTTCCAAAGCCCGTGAGTGAGTGCAGTGATTTTCTGTGGCATATTTCCTCCCTTCCCAACAGAGAGCCTGTATGGTGGGTGTGGGAGGCAGAATAACGCCACCTCTCCCCAAAGATGTCCACGTTGTAATTGTGGGAACCATGATGGTGGTACTTATGTGGCAAAAGGACTCTTTGCGTATGTGATGAATTTAAAGGTCTGGAGATGCAGAAATTATCCTGGATAATCCAGGCGAACCCACTGTCATCTCAAGGTGCTTATAGAGGGAGATGGTCAAAGTCAGATAAAGGTGATGGGATGATGGAAGCAGAGGTTGGGGTGATGCATTTTGAAGGTGCAGGAACAGGCCGAGTCAAGGGCCATAGCAGGCCTCCAGAAGCTGGAGAAGGCAAGGAAATGGATCCTTCCCTCAAGTCTCCAGAAGAAAAAGAACCCTACCAACACCTTGATTTTAGTCTTAGAAGATTCATTTCAGACTTTTGACCTCCAGAACTGTAGAAGAATAAGTGTGTTTTATTTTAAACCACTTCATTTGTGGTAATTTATTATGGAAGTCATAGGAAACCAACGCAGTCACTCTACAAAGTGAGTTGACAAAATTTGTTCTCTTGATTGTTTTAGGTACAAATCAACATCCCCTGCCATGAGACCCCTCATCTTTACCCTGGCAAATTCCGAGGCATATGTGGCCATTTTCTGCACATGGTTCCCCATGCCCCTGGAGTACAGCTGAAGGAAAATTCTCTAGCATAGCTCTTGGCATCTCACCAAAGCTTTACCTGTAAAATGTGACTAGGTGAATCTCTCCACTCTACCTGGGGAAGTGGTGTCCAACCCTTCGGTGGGCTCCACATCTGGGCTGGGGAAGGGGTCCCCAAGTTTGTTGGTGGGTAATTTTCCTTGACTCCTTCTAGGAAGTTCTACAGAGGACCACAGAGCAAATGCTCTCTTGCATTCCAGGAATAATGTGGCCGCAAAAGGGAAAAAAACAAGTAAAAAAACACCATAGTTCACATCATCCTTTCCTTTTGTTAAATGCCAGAACACAGCTAGAGAACTTCAAATGTGACATTTTCATCATCCAATTTAGCCATTTAGAAAATGGAACTTAATAAAGCCAAATGGGCTAGTTCTAAGAGACCAGACAGAGAGTCCAGGGACTTAGATGCAAAAAATTAGCTCATCACTTCTCTGGGTCTGTTTCTTCACCACCAAAAAGAAAAGCCGAACTCAGACATCCTTTGTGGTGCTCAGATTTTATTATTTTAATTGCATATAAGAAGTTCACTTCTGGTTTGAGAAACAGCCATCAAAACACACAGCACTTGGGGGTGTCCCCAAAAGCCTAATTTCAACTGCAGAAACATTTTGCGTCATGTTCGACTTGAGCCTTGTTCTGAATCTCACAGGATCCTGCCCTGTTGAAGGGATCATTGAGACACTCCGTCCCAAACCCTCCCATCACAGTTGAGGAAACCAAAGCTCAGAGAAGTTGAGGGACTTGTCCAGCATCCTGGGATTAGAAATGAGGTCTCTTGATTCACAAGCCTGGGCTCCTGTTACTCCCTCATCAACTCCTATGTTTGAGTCTATAGTTTCATTTAAGAGGAGCCAAGAGGGACACCCCTTCAGCCCATGTCAGGGCAGAGGTGAGGAAGGAGGGAGTGTGGTGCTGAGAGTGCTGTCAAGTGAAAAGATCACTTGCGAGGTTGGGCCAGTAGCTGGTAAGTAACTTACCAGCATGGAGGAGCCATGGCCATCTTTGCTGCACTGGTCGTGGGTGGTCACAGATCACGATCATCTTTAAAAGGTGGGGTGGGGGTTGGTGATGTCACAGGGCTCAGTCTCATGACCCTAAGATCATGGGTTGAGCTGAAACCTAGAGATGGGTGCCCAACCAACTGAGCCACCCAGGTACCCCTAGAAAAGCTTTCTTAAGCAGGTTATAGATAAAAAAATTGGACTCCATCAAAATCCAGAATATCTATTCACAAAAGACTATGCAAAGAGCATAAAGGCAAGCGATGGAGTGGGAAGTGATATGTGTAAGATCTATGTCTGTCAAAGGACTCGTATCCAGAATACATAAAGAACTTCTACAGATGGATAAGAAAGGTGTGGACTAAAAATTGAACAGGCACTTCCTGAAGACAGTGCCCAAGACATCCAAGGCCAGGTGCTGTGTTGGTGGTTTCATCCATGTGGTTATGGACTATCATCGATGTGCTTACGCTTTCCACATATATAATAGGTACACTCCCAGGTTTTTCACTGAATGTGAGTCGAGATCAATGTGTCAGGTAGAAGCGCAAAGTTTGGATGAAGATGAAGAATCAGTTAATCCTTATTCATGTATTTAACTATTTGTTTTGAGGCATTTCAGTAGAGATCAGTGAAGTTTTTAAAGGATGGCTAGTTGTATTTTAATCCAAGGACAGCTTGGGGGGGCGTGGGGAGCAAGGAAGCCAATGATTCCCTGGAGGGATTAAGGAACAGCTGGTTATTGGTTACAAAGGGAAGTAACATTTTGATTTAAAGATCCATTTTCTTCAGTGTGCCAGAAATTACGTTGTTTTCAACCATTGAAAGTTAAGATGAGAATATTTAGATGCAAACATACCAATGTGTGGCTCAGGGAGAGATAGAGCTTTTGAAACTTTCATAAGTTTACAAAACAGGTTGAAGAGTATTGGCTTCAAAGTGTTCTAGAAGGTAGGGGTGGTGGTTGTGGAGGTCCCGGCAAGCTCCCCTGGGCATCTGGACATTCGGGATCCATGCTGGGGGCCTGCAGGGGACCTGGCACAGGGTGGGTGCATCACAGATGTTTTTGACTGATGGACAAGGTGACCTTCCTCACTCACCACACAGTTTATCGTCATGTCCAGTGTTTTTCACGTGGGCTGATGACCCAGCTGTTCTCACTTGCTGACTCATCACACTAGTGGGCAATTGTCCTTACAAATCTACCTTCTTTTTTTTTTTTTTAAACTAAAGGAATCACAGATGGGAAGGATAAATGTTCGGAAGCATATAGTAAAAAACAAACAACAAAAAACCCCGACAGTGGAAAGCGTCATACATTTAGCATTTAAATTGTTCTTTGAGAAAGTAGCTTGGAGATGAAAAGGTAAATCTCATAAACTGCACTGTTTTTTAAATATAATCTTAATTTTCCCCTTATACAGTAAATTCCCTATTACCTTGCCTAGGTGGAAATGGTACATTTGGATCAATTAAACAGTTACTAAGTATACTTGATATTGTCGCCTAATTACTTTCCCTTTGGCAAATCAGAAGACAGTTCAGGATTCTGTATGCCTTGGGACCTTTCTTATGAATGCTAATTATCCTTGTCTTATATGTGTGAGAAAACATTCAACCAAAGAAACAGAACAGTAGAAAATTTGGTTTTCTTGTGCTCAGAACGGAGACTGGAAAAGGCTGACAGACCCAACAGGAAGCATACAAACTACTGCCTGAAGTATTTGCCCCAAAATCCAGGGCCATTTTATAAGGTTTTGAATCTTAATGAATGAAATGGGCTTCTCTCTGGCTATCCCCATTCAGCTTAGATTTTCTCCAATAGTTCTCGTGGTATGAATAGCTCTGCATATCAGAGGAAATGAAGAAACGGCAAATTAATAAAATAGTTTAATTTCCTATAATCAAAGAATCAGGAAGATTCTTGGATTTGGAAGAAATTTGGTAAGTTATCTCTATAGAAAGAGAACGCTGGGCATAATTATTCTTCCAAAATACAGCCTTCACAGTTGACCCCAGTAATTTGGTACCTATGAATCAGTGGGACTCTTGATGGGTATTTTTTTTTAAGATTTTATTTATTTATTTGACAGATAGAGATCACAAGTAGGCAGAGAGGCAGGCAGAGAGAGAGGAGGAAGCAGGCTCCCTGCTGAGCAGAGAGCCCGATGTGGGGCTCAATCCCAGAACCCTGGGATCATGACCTGAGCCAAAGGCAGTGGCTTTAACCCACTGAGCCACCCAGGCGCCCCTCTTGCTTGGTATTAAGTACACATTATTATTACTCATGGCAGATGCCTGAAATGTGATGATGCAGACATCTCTGGCAGGTTGGGTTCCAAGATGTGCAGACTGGGTATCTGGAATTGAGAAGATGTTCAGCCACGGAATCAGTGTCCTAAGAGGAGATTTCATGGCCAGGCCATAAGACAGAAAATCCTTAAGTGCATTGTGCCCTGAAGCACAGCTGGGGACCCCACCTACCTTTCCACCTAATTATTGTCCAGGCTTCAGCATTGCCTCTGCTTGGTGCTGGACCAGAGGAGACCAGGGTTCACATCCCAGCTCCGCCACACATCAGCTGTGTGTCTTTGGGAAAATGGACTTACCTTTCTGTGCCTCAGTTTGCTCTGCTGTGAAATGGGGATAATCATACTTCCCTGAGGTCACTGGACTCCAAGGTGTTCCCTAGTGATCCTCCCTCCTGGTATTCATGCCCTTGTATATTCTCTTCCCACACAGATTAAGGGTGACCTGGATAACCAGTAGGGTATTGTGGAAATGACAGGATAGGACTTCCAAAGCAGGATTGTAAAGCATATGGCGGTTTGCTCTCTCTTGGATCTGCTCTGGCGGAAGCCAGCTGTCATGTTGTGAGGACACCCAAAGAGCCCCACACTCAAGCTGTCCGTGGGGCAACACCACAGTTCCAACAACCAGCATGATCTCGCCAGGAATCTAAGAGAGTATCCTCTAGCCCTTGTCAAGCCTTCAGCTGATGGTGGCCTCAGAAGGGACTGAGCTGGAACCAGCAATGGGGCCATTCTCATATTTATGACCCACAGAGATGGCGTGAGATAATAAATGTTTCCTGGGTGAAGCTGCTAAGTTTGGAGGTAATTTGTTAGGTAGCAATAGATAGCTAATATATTATCTCATG
Source organism: Lontra canadensis (assembly GCF_010015895.1). NCBI lineage: Eukaryota > Metazoa > Chordata > Mammalia > Carnivora > Mustelidae > Lontra > Lontra canadensis. The sequence goes on from NW_022631010.1 coordinate 8,421,967, forward strand.
GGTGAGATAATGTAGGAATGTAGTTTCTGGGCAGAGAAAACACACAATAAATGGCATTTGTTTATGTTATTATCCCATTATTATGCCTGGACTGCCTGGTGTGCTGATAGATTTCAGTACCAGAAATAAAACAACCATCCTATTAGTCATCAGTCAGGAACACACAGATCACTACGGATGGCAGGAGACATTTTTTTCTTCTTCCCATTCGGTTTCCCTCCGATCCCACAGATGGGTGAGCGCCAGCTGGTGCGCACACTCCCTTCTGCACCTGGTCTTCCTCCTCTACTCTTTCCTATGGCCCCCCAACCCCACCTCCGTTCTCCTCTCAGGATCCCAACTCCATCAGGGGGCACCCAGGTGTCAGGAAGGCAGACACACGGTCAGGTTCCTGATTCCATGGCGGATCCTTGAGCCTTCAGAAGGTTGTATAACTCCGGTGTTCCGTTATACTAAAGACCCATTCCCATCAGGGACTGGGGTCCATCTGAAAGATGGGTGTTAGCAATCCAAGCTGTCCCAGTATTATATTAACATTATAATAATTGTCACCTTTCCATGGCTATTCAGCAGAACATTTCCATCACACTCAAGGACCAATCTTATTTTTGCAGCGCCTTTTTTGGCGAAGGGTGGAGGGAGAGTTGGTTTCCTGATACCAGTTGCAATTTTTTATGTGAATAGCCCTTGGTAACCCTGAACTGTATACTGTCTGAGTTCGTCGATGGGTAGTTCCAGATGTTTTCTGGTGCTCCTGAGAAGTACTAACTCTCTGTCAACACTGAGGCACTTGAGAAACACAAATCACACACCAGATTACCATCCAGAATTTGCATTCACGCAGACACATTTAATTAGAGCCAATTAGCAATTATGGTAAATTCTTCCGTTGTTGTGAGGCTTAGTGGAAGAATTCAAGAGAATAGAAAGAATTCTTGAGACTGCTTATTAATTCAAACAAACATTAGGCTGAAGATTTCACATGGGAAAAAAAGTCAAGATGGAAATAATAAAAATATGATTAGGAGCTCATTTTCAAAAAATCCAAGATAATTGAAATAAGAACTGACATTTGCCTTCATAGCGGCACTTTACCTATAAGCCAGTCCTTGCTCACAACCCTGTGAGGGACATTGCCATGTCACAGACAAGGCTACTAAGCACAGAGTGGTTAAAGAACTTGACAGAGGATACACAACTAGTAAGAAGCAGAACCAAGCCTCTGGTGTCTGTTCCAAAATCCTGTGAAGCTTCCCTTGGGTGACAAGTTTTGTTCTATGAAAGCATATAATTAATAAAAGAATGGATTATTAATAGTTTAAAAAGTAAGTTCCTCACTTTTTTTTTATTGTAAAAAGATACATGACATGAAATTGACCCCTTTAAAAAATTTTAAGTGTCTGTCTTTCGATGTTATACTGCTTAATCTTCCCACAGTGTTCTAGAGCGTCATTGTCCAATGAAAATACAACAGGAGTCAGAGAGACGAGTCTAAATTTTCCAGTAACCACTTAAAAAAGCAGAAATAAGTGGGACGCCTGGCTGGCTCAGTCAGTGGAGCGTGTAACTCCTGATCTCGGGGTTGTGAGCTTGAGCCCCATGTTGGGTGTACAGATTACTTAAAAATGAAAATCTTAAAAAAAAAAAAAGGGAAAAAAGTGAAATAAATTTTAATGCTAGATTTATTTAATTCAATATATCCCAAATCATTTCAACATGTAGTCCATACAAAACTTATTACCATGATATTATACATTCTTTGGTTCTATACAAGTCTTTGAGATCCTGTATGCATTTTTCACTTACTGCGCATTTTAACTTGGGTGCTCAGTTTTCGTTGGAAGCATTTAATTTGTGTTTAGATTTCATAAAACTTACAGCTGAAAGGTTGTTCCAAAGTTAAAAGTTTCTTTTGTTTTTAAGTTTTATTTATTTATTTGGGAGAGAGAGAGAGGGAGTCCACAAGCAGGGGAGCGGGCAGAGGGAGAGGGAGAGAGAAAAATCTTAAGCAATCTCCATGCTCAGCACAGAGCGCAATATGGGGCTCAATTCCATGACCCTGAGGTCATGACCTGAGCCAAACTCAAGAGTCAGTTGCATAACCAATTGAGCCACCCAAGGACCCCCAAAGTTTCTTTTTAACAAAAAAGTTTCTTTTTAACAAAACCTTTAATTTTTTTATAGTTGATCAGTAAATGTTTATTGAATGAATACCCCCAGATCAGGTTCTGTGTTTGTTTTTTTGTTTTTGTTTTGTTTTTAAGATCTTATTTATTTATTTATTTATTTATTTATTTATTTATTTGACAGAGACAGCCAGAAGAGGGAACACAAGCAGGGGGAGTGGGAGAGAGAGAAGCAGACTTCCTGCTGAGCAGGGAGCCCGATGTGGGGATCGACTTCAGGACCCTGGGACCATTACCAGAGCCGAAGGCAGACATCTAAAGACTGAGCCACCAGGCGCCCCTTAACGAAACCTTTTAACAAAGGTTTCTTTTTAACAGATTTTTAAATTTAAACTCAATTTAGTTAATACATACTGTATTATTAATTTCAAGAGTAGAATTTAGTGATTCATCAGTTGCATAGAACCCAGTGTTCATTACATCAAGTGCCCTCCTTCATGTCCATCACCAATTACCCCATCCTCCTCCACAAAGTAAAGGTTTCTCACAACTGAATACAGTACCAGTTTTTAAATTTAAATGCACCTAAATTAAACAAAATTAAAATTTCATTTCCTCATTGCACTAGCCACATTGCAAGGGTCCAGCATCCACAAGTGGCTAATGGCTACCCTATTAGACAGCATAGATCTAGAACAGGGGCTCACAAACTTTTTCTGTGGACATATTTAGGGGACCCTAATTAGGCTGTAGAGCCATATTAGGGTGTGGACATATTTGAGGAACCTACTATAGGTATGCTTGGACCCTCATCATTTTTCTAATATAAAGACTTTATTTTCTTAGAGCAGTTTTAGGTTTATCACAAAATTGAGATGAAGGTACAGAGATTTCCCATAGACCCTCTGCCCCCACACATGTAGAGCTTTCCTCATGATCAGTATCTTTCCCCAGAATGGCACTATTTTTTTAACCTAGGATGGACTTACACTGAGACATCATAATGACCCAAAGTCCATTGTATATTTTAGGATTCACTCTTGATGTTGTACATCCTATGGATCTGGACACATGTATGATGTATATCCACCACTAAAATATCACACACACAGTGTTCTCACTGCCTTAAAAGTCCTCTGCGCTCTGCCTGTTCATCTCTCTGACCCCAGCCCCCAACTGCTGGTCTTTCTATTGACCTCATAGCTTTGCCATTTCCAGAATGTCATTTAGTCAGAATCATTGCAGCAAGTAGCCTTTTCAGATTGATTTCTCTTGCTTAGGAATATACATTTAAGGTCATAGTTATGTTTAAAAAAAATACTTAACTCTTAGAGTCCCATGCTGAAATACTTACAGAAAGAATGATGTGATAGCTAAGGCTTTCTTCAAAAGAATCCATCCCGGGGTAGGGGCAATGGGTAGGTGGCAATGACATGAGATTTGGCCATGGATAAGTAATTTTTGAAGTGGGGTGATGGGTTCTTGGGGGACCATTGTATTAGTCTCATTACTTTTGTATGTGTTTGAAAATTTCCAAGCAGAAATTTTTTAAAAACATTTCAGTTTTTGTGAGTTTTTCTTTCCTTATTTATTTATTTATTTTTTAGATCTTCTGATGACTATTTAAATTTTTAGGATATAAACTACCAGGAATGAATCATCAGATTAAAAAAAGAGGAGACTTCACATCCCCAGAAGTTATAGATTTAAAAAAAAAATCTATAGATCATAAAAGAAATGATATCAGCTTATTAGGGAGAAATTGAAGAAATACAGTGAACTGAAAAGAGGAAAAGTAAAATTAGCCTGCCCGGAACCAACACTGTTAATATTTGTGTGTGCGTACTTCTAAAGTCTTTTTCCCCCCTTCTGCCTAGGATGTCGGTTTTTAATGTTAATTCCTTTTTTTTTTTTTTCACTGTAGCTGCCATCCCTAAGGTTACATTTCTCACAGAACTCGTATCATCTCATGACTATTTTCTAGGATAAATTCTTTAAATTACACCCTGAGCCAGAGGGTCTGTGCCTTTCCACGGCTTTTGATACATGTCACCAGTTGCCTTTTGGAAAGATGACACTGCTTTGCTCTGCAGGGATTCAATGCCGTGAATGCAGCCGCACTGGTGTGGGGGGGGCTCGTTTCCCCACCGATAATTGAGTCATATGAGAAATGTTGGTGGGGGTAAATGTAGGGAAGATAAAACCATTTTTCTTCCTCCTTTCTCTGTGCCAGTCACTCAGCCCACAGTGGTGGAGAGGAAACACCTTGGAGAAATACTAAAGAAAGAGGCGAACTAATCTGTCCTTAATTATTTCAGTCTAATTAGGGGATTAAGATAGACAGACAATGGGAAGGGGCTACCTTTGCAGATTTCCTTTGCAGGTTTCCTGACCTTTCCATCTGCATCAGAGCAAGCAGGATAGGGGAGGTCAGGCAAAGGGATCATGGAGGTGTGTAGGGGTCCACACCAACTGAGGGGGGGGTAGACATGAGAGGCGAGGTGTTGCATTCCCACCCAGACCGCGGCTCTAGCCTGTCGTCCTTCCCAGGTTCTACGACATGCTTTCCTTGTACTTGATTTTGATTCTCATTTTACTTTTACAATATCGTGGATCGGAAATTCTGTGCTCTTGAGGCATCGTGGACATTCTATATGAATGGGACAGCAAGGGACGGCAGTGAGTAGGAATATTATATGATTCTTCTCCGCTCATGGGCATACCCACACCAATCCACCAGACTTCACTTATGAAGCCCAAGTTCAAAGATAAGTGATTACAAGTGTCAAGACAGGAACAGCAGGGTATTAGGCTAAGCATGGGGCCCTTCTGAGCACACAGCGCCCAGGTCACTCAGATTCTGAGGCTGGTGCTGTTGGCCTCTGGCAACCACTGATCTGTTTTCTGGCTCTACGGTTTTGCCTTTTAAAAAAATGCAACATAAATAGAATCACACAGTGTATAACTTGTTGAGTCTGGCCGTTGCTGGGTAGCATACGCATCTGAGGCTCATCTCTGCCAAAGCGTGTCAGTCCTCCATCCCGGGGGTATGCCGTGCTTTATGTCCCCCTGCAGCTGAGGAACAACCTTCATCTTAGTGCTGAGGGGCATTTCTGTTCTGTGAATTTTCAGATTAACCAGAATCTTTTTTTTTTTTTTTTTTTTGAGGCAGATCCTGAATGCAGCTGCCTGACCCACGCCCTCCCTGCCTGTTTCCTTGGTCTAAGCCCTCCCTCCTCCTTCATGGTGCTGTGAGGAAAACAACCTGCAAATGAAGTAAGTAGTGAATGCCATGCTGAGGAAGGTTTGGGGAAGGCACTGGGAGGGGTTTAGACTTCAGGAAAGGACACACAACAAACAGGAAGTGTGTGCATGTGTTGTGTGTGAAAGGGTTACCTCGAGTCAGCATGCTGAAGGGAATGCTGACTTCTTACTTTTCCAGTCAGAATTACTCTTTCAGCATAAATCCCTAGATCTGAATCCTCTTTGTAGAGACTGGTCTACTCCAGCTCCGTGCTTCAGAGAAAATTCTGGAAGTCAGGCATGCAGACCCGTCACTACCCATTGGGAGCACTCCAGTGAGCTCCTGCAGGGCCTTGTGTCCCAGTGGAGGGTTGGACCCACCCAGAATGGAAAGCAGACATCTACACACCTCGCAGAGATCATGAAACTAGATCCAGGCGGCTGAGCCATGGCCCTAAGGCAGCCTGGGTGTAAAGATCCATCTGAGGCTTTCAATGCTGCCCTCAGCCCATCATGCTCGAGGCTGCTTTGCTGTGTGGGCTCCCTCCGGCAGGGCCCAGGGCTCTCCCCACCTCCTGGAGCATGCTTGGCACCTGGGCAGGGCTGGTCACGAGTGGTGGCAGTGAGTAAAATGACAGCCAATTCCGGTGTGGTGTGTGTGTCTGTCTCCCAGGGGCCCCAGCAGGACTGAGCTCTGCATGCCCGCAGGGAGCCACCATCACGCTCTCAGGGCTGGCCCTCTTTCCCCCTCCTCCCCACTTCCTCATTTCCGGGGACCATGCCCTTAAAGAACCTTTTGCACTTGAACTTCAGGGCCAGCAGAAGAGGTCAGGCACCTTACATGGGGGTCCAGTGTATTGTGGCTTCAGAGTCTTCTTGGTCTAACGGGCATGTCTCTGCACAGATGGCCTCGGGACGCTCCTTCCTGAACGTATGGTGTAGCATGGTGACTGCTTGTCCTAAGCTCACAGTTAAGGTGAAACTTGCCTTTTCCTCTTCCTTTTGCCTTTCCCTGCCCCTCCCCCCCCCCCCCCCCAAACATGAGTCAAGTTCCTGGCACAGAGCAGGGCCTCCATATCATTGCTAATTGCTGGCCTGGGGGAAATGCTGACAGAGCCATGGGGAACGCGTGATTCGTATCTGAAGAGGCCACTGGAGAACGTGGAAGAAACCACATTGAACTCGGTCATCTCCGGTTGCGCCCTCAATGTTTTGTGTCTTGGCCTTTCCCCTCCTTGGCTGGGCAGTGGGACTCTTCCTGAGCCGGGTAGGGAAGGGGTAGGGATGTGAGTGTGGGTGCATGCCTGAATCCTCTGAAGATTATTTAAGTTATTTGTCTTTTTTTCATCTCTTACTGAATGTCAACTTGGGAGAAGTAGAGGGCAGGATCTGGTTAGGGGGCCAGTCACTTGACATCAGCAGCTGCTCTCCCTGGAGTCCTCTTCTGCTTAATTTGTTACCTGCTTCGTGGTCATGTGTCATACCTTCACCCCCGAGAACTCCTCCCTGTCCACCGGCTCCCTGCTACCTGCGTTCCTGGCCGTGTCCTTCAGATCCTTCCGGGTCACGGGTGGAAGCTTTGCTTCCACGAGCCAGGGCTGTCTCCCCACAGTCCTTGGTCAAAACTTATTTCTTAAGAGAACACGCCATACACAGTGAGCAGGCTGGTGACCCGAAGAGGCCGGCTTCGCTGGCGGGTTCTATTCTGACAGTGCGGAGAACAGGTACTTCTCGTTCCTCTGCCCCAGCCACGCCCCCACCCCCAAGGACACCACGCGGCCAAGGGCAGCACGGGACACGGGAGGGCCTGGAGTCCAGCATCCGACTGTCTGGCTTCCTCCAAGCCTCAGTCTCCCCATCTGCAAAAGGGGTGAAAAGTAACAGCATCCATCACACTGGAATTTTTGTTTTATTTCTCTTGAAGGGTGACATCCGTAAGTCCATCCGCTCTATGCGTAGAGTCGTCAAATGTCTCCAGACTGACCGCACTCCGGGAACCGGCATCCAGATGAAGAGCCGGGACGTTCTTCAGATTCCTCTGTTGTAGAGGCTTGTTTTGAGGATAGATGAGCTGATATTTGTGAAGTCCTCAGAAACGGTGCCTCGTGCGGCATAATCACTTTAGCACTTTTTGTTAAAAAAATTAATTAGAAGGGAATGTTGGCTTTCTGAAGCTGCAGCCGCTTACTTTATTTCAGTGAAAACACAGCTATCATGCAAGTGCAGGCTCCCGCTCTCTCTCTCCTTAAGGTGCAGCAGGCAGGATGGATTAAGACTCTTCAAAATAATCAATTATTTCCTTATCACAGAGGACCAGATGGTGCATTATTCGGCGAGCGGCTTCTGTAGAATGCCAACAATTTTGCTTTGATGAGAAAAGAAGTGTGCAATTAGGCTGCTGTCAGCCTCAACAGAGAGCCAGGTGCATGGCAGCCAGGCCTCCAGGAGGGGCCGGCAGAGTCTGGGCCCAGGTTAGGGGTCTAGGGGCGACGGAGGAAGGAGGTCGGTCGGGAATGCGGCTTCCTTTGTCACCTGCACCTGCCACAAGAGACACAGGGAAAACTGGCCTGAGGACAGCTCCTCAGGAATTGGCCAAAATGGCCTGCACCAGGGTTGAGGAGTGTGGACACAATGTTTTAAAACTTACAAGCAGAGGAAATGGTTATGCCATTTACGGTGACATGCTTGGAATACATCTGTGTTCCTTCCCTTTGTTACACAAAGCCAAAAAAAAAAAAAGTCAGAAAATCACATTGAACCATTTAGGAGGGGAAAAAATGATGGTTAACGATGTATTTTCTAGAACACATCTAATTCTGGGAAGGTCGTTAAGTATTCTCTTTTACCGTCACTTGGGGCCACTTATAGAGCTATAAAGACAGAGGAAGAAGGCCAAAGAGGATCTGGAGACATCTCCTGATGTTGGTGGAGTGGGGGAACAAGAGGGCTGGAGGCAGCTCCTGCAGATGATGGTGTATTGTGGTAGCTCTGGAAGGTACTCTCAGATTTTGGAGAGAGAGGTCTTCACATTAACAGCAGTAAGGGGAACAGCCAGGTACTGGTTTCCAAAAATTTACAACATTCTCTGGGTGGCAAAGAGAACTTTTTAGTTCCTAGATCTTACTGATTTCTCTAGACAAGGGTAAATAACAATTTTTTTTTAAATTAGTAAGTCATTTTGCTTCTGAGTTGTAGGTCCATGTTCCATCTTCTGGAAATCAAGAACTTAAAAAGAAAATTTATTTATTTATTTGAGAGAGGGAGTGCGAGTTGGTGGGTTGTGGGGGGACAGAGAGGGAGAATCTCAAGCAGACTCCCAGATGAGCACAGAGCTCAGTGTGGGGCTCCATCCCATAACCCAGGAGATCATGACCTGAGTGAGCCAAAACCACGAGTTGGTTGCCTGAGCCACCCAGGCGCCCCACAACCATTTTTGTTAGATTTAGACTCAGTCCTCTTTGGTCATTTCTTAGAAGTCAGAACTGCTTCCACAGTATAGAACGCTACCACCACCATCCCTGAGAGAAGCCCGTGTGTGTCTCTGTTGGAAGAATTCAGTATAGAGAAAGGTCCAAATGGGAAACCAACTGAGAATGCATGGCTCTTCCAGCTCTTTCTTCTGTCCAACCACAAAGAAGTTGGATGCAATCCCCTTTATCCTACTTCAGTGTTTTTTAGTCAAGAAGAAATGTATGGTGACTTGGGTGTGTGTGCGTGGGAAGGGATGTAGGTAAAGAGAATACTTCATTCAATGCCTATGAATGTCTGAACTTTAACAACTTGGGTTTGCAGACTCTACAGAAACAATCCATGCATGATGTCCAAAAATAATTTCATTAAAATCAGTGCCTTACACTGCAAATTGTCAGTGGCTGCAGTGGGCAGAAGGAAAGTTCATGTCCAGCTAGTGGAACTGAAATCCAACTGGCAGGTTCGGACAATTCCCTGACTGTTTCTACCATAGCCCTATTCTAACTTAGAAAAAGAAAAAAAATCAAACTATCAGGTCGTTAATTTGCAAAATTCTGCAAGGATTTTGTGAACTCTTTGCATGAGTCCACTAATTTACCCAACTTTCTGATGGGAGGTGTTCAGTCTGGGTTAAAGAATTTCTCTCACCTCTTAGGCATTAGGGCTCCCAAAGGTAGGTAGGTGAACACACTGTTTATAAGGATTTATAAGGGTATGAGGATGGGGTAGATCATAAATTGGTGAACATGGGTTTCAAAACCTGTCTACATTCCCATCATCCTCCTGTGTTCTGTCCTAAAAGGGCGAGCATGGCACTCTACTGCTGAGGCCCAATGTTACACAGCTTAGATGCACCTGAGACTTCCTTTAGAAAGAGCTAACCAAAAGAGCCAGTGCAGGTCACCATCAGTGGTAGATTTGGGATGGCACTAAATTCTTTAATACTCCTCCCATTGCAAGGTGGCTGCTAATTCCCCTGCCCTTAATTCCAAATTAGACTTAGTAATTGGTTTGTCCAAAAAATATTGCAAGGAGGATATCCTGGAGCTCCTGGGACTAGGTAATAGGAAAATGTTTGGCTTCTGCCACAACTTCTCAGAATGCTCACTCTTAGACCCAGATCCCATGTTGTGAGGAAGCTCAAGACATGGAGAGAAAAGCCCATGTGGGAAGAAAGCATAACCCCAGGAAGCCAGCTCTGGCTGAGCTCCCAGCTGACAGCTAGTGCCAACTTGCCAACCAAGTGACGGAGCCATCCTGAAGGTGGATACTCAACCCTAATGGAGTTGCTCCAGGTGATGCTATGTTAAGCAGAGATGAATTGCACCCTACAAGTCTTGTCCAAATTACATATTCATGAGCAAAATGATGGTTGTTGCTTTAAACCACTAAGTTTTTGTTTTAAATTCAGCAATAAACAATTGGAACACCATCCAACAAGTTCTGGATTTATAGTGCGTTGGAATTCAATTGCCATGACTATCTTTGGGGGCAAGAGGATGCCTGGGACTTAGGATTCAGCTCCATGAATCTGGGACTCACCAGCTTCTTAGTTTTGCTTAACTCCACAGAAAGCAAATCTACCTCATCAAGCAGCTGGGACATGTTGGAGGCAAGTGGGTTAAGCATCACCTTCCTCTTTTGGATTAGGAGATAGATATTGGGGTTTCTGTCTGGGGAAGTCAATCTCACTCAGCGTTCTTGGGGAGTACATAGCTGTCGAGCAGTCCCTCCTGGGGTGGAAGGTTCTTCTTCTAAGCCATGATCTTGTGTGAGATTCCATTCAGAGCTTCCTGTAGGAGCCATTGTTGAAGGGCTCCTCTACTCTTGCCAGCTTATTCTCCATTCTCTGGGCAGGGTGAGCTACTCCTCCACCCTCATGCTTTCGAGGAGTCCTTTAGCATCAGACGTAGGAGTCCTTTAGCACCACACGTCAGGGTAAAGTGTCTGGCTGGCCATAGCTGTTCTCTGCTTGTGTTGCTGGAATCCTGGGGGAAACAGAATGTATTGTCTAGAAGATGCATCTTGGAAGCTCTGGGCATCACTGAATTGTCCAGGGCAGAACCTATAGCCTTTATATCTACAGTCAGAGGATTCTTGTTTAGGATTTCGTCATCATCCCTGAATCAAGTGTGACTAATTCTACTCCACCTGAGCCTGAGGTCTGAACTCCGCAGAGTGGGACCTTGTTGAGATTGGTCTGTGTGTGCGGGTGAGGTGCAGGACTGGGAGTGAGGTCCTCCTGCATGGGGCCCTAGTTGAGGTGGCCTGGAGAGTTACTGGGAGTGGAAGGCGCCACATTTCCCCCCTTTTCTGAGTGCCCATTTCCTGTACTTTTGTGTGATGTGATGTGGTTCGGGGATTCATTTCTGCAGAAGGCCACAAGAATGCCTGACACATAGGACATGACCACTTGGTCACCCATCCATGGAGGAGGGTAAATCGATAGAGTTAAAATAAAATGTATGCCGTTCACCCTAGAAATTCCACTCCTATGATAATTTTAATGATTATCCATTTTTAAGTGGAAAATATTTAAAACATCATGAATACATATTAATAGGTGATTGATTTAATACACGGAAATTCATTCTTTCCAGGGAGAGTCCTGTTGATTTTAAAGATATGTATCAGAACTACATCAGTTGATAGAAAAACGTAAGTGCCTAGAGGAGTGCATGGCACATATGTGTTCGATAGCTAGTGGTTTTATTGTTATAAAGAGAGAAAAATAAAGATGCAGGTAGATAGCTATATAATACATATATTATATATGCATATGTACACGTGTATGTATGCATGATTACCCTGTATCTGTAAAATAAACATTTTAAAAAGCTTTTTTTTATGTGAACACATACATTTATATGATTAGGTGAGTATAAAGAAAATTGTGGAAGGGTAAAATGCAGAGAATGGGAGCTAAGGTCAGGGGGAGGAGAAAGACTAAAAAAAAGAAAAGTTTCCAGGACAAAACAACTTGCATAATATAATCCCACCTTTAAAAGTTTGTATGTGTATATACCCAAAGGGAGAGAGATGGAAAGATTGTTATCAAAATACAAGTGGCAGTGGGGCACCTGGGTGGCTCAGTCTCTAAGTGTCTGCCTTTGGCTCAGGTCATGATCCCAGGGTCCTGGGATCAAGCCCCGCATCCGGCTCCATGCTCAGTGGAAAGTCTGCTTGTCCCTTTCCCGCTTCTCCCGCTTGTGTTCCCTCTCTCGCTGTCTCTCTGTCAAATAAATATAATCATTTGTATGTCTTCTTTGTAAAAAGGTGAAGGTCCTCTGTCCATTTTTAAGATTAAATTTCTAGGTTTGTTTTGTTTTGCTTTTTTGCTGTGGAGTTGTTGGACCTCTTGATTTCTAACACTGTATCACAAAGAGAAAATGCTGGATTTTTAAAAGACAAACAACTGACTAGAAAGAGCAGAAAAGAAGATGATAGTAATATTCTAAGCCTTGGTTTGGGTAGTGGTTATACAGGTGAAACTCACAGGTTCAATGTCACTGAGCTGGATGCTTAAGATGTATACCCTTTTCTGTATAGAAATTATACCTCAATAAAATTAACAACGGTATATGAGATACACTAGTTGGGGAGACTGTGATGTACCCAAATATTTTCAAAACAAGGTAGGACTTGAGTCATGGGAGTAGTGTGGGTGTGTCACTCTCAGGAGGGGTCCAATCTGTTCCCATAAGATTGTTACATGATCTACATTTCTTGGGCAAGCACCCCCAAAATCGGAAACCATTTTGCTTCATCTTGGATGGCTGGTGGGTGGACGCAACTTCCTTTCCCAAGTCCTCTACCCAGAAGAAGTGGGATTTTGCAGGTAAAAACACATGAACAAAGGGCACTGGAATGGGTATTTAGAGGAACAAAAGAAATGGAAAACACAGTCCTGCAGAGTAATGCACTCTCGGAACAAATACAGAGCCATTAAAGTCATCTGTGTAATCAGAGCCTAGAGTGGGTAATCGGGTTAATACATAGCAATTACTTTGGCTTTGGGGGTTCAAAATTCTAAACAGGTGTCAGGGTATCAAGACTGCATCACCTGGGAAGCCTTTCATATTTTTAAATATTAATTAATATTCTGAATAACCTCTTTCTCATGACCACTCAGCCCCCTCAACCCCATGCCTGGGCTCTTGGAGACATTTGTCACCATAACTGAACAGTGTGTAGAGGAGCCCCGGGGTGACTTCTTATTTTGAAAGCATTGCTAGCCTTCTTGCTTCATTGCTAGCTTCTAGCTTGCTGGGCTTTTCAATTTGGTACCTGTGCCTGGTGTTAATATTCCTCTGTTTACATGGAATTGGGATATTTTCTCCCCAGGTCATCAATCTCCAGTGTTTTTTATTTGGGGAAGTTATTTTCACTGTCAATCTTCACTAAGTGCCAATAAGATGACAAAAGCAGCAGGCTTTTGAAAAAATCTAATAGTAAGAAATCAGTCAGGCTCTTTCCATTCAACTGTGTGCCTTTCATATGTGGATATAGCTTTATTTTATTCTTTTCAAGCCTTATTATAGCCGTGAAGAATAAGCATTAGAACTCAGCCATCCATGGTGCTGCTCTTTGCCCCGCATAACAGAGGGAGGAAAGCTTTGAGCCATTCAAGATGGGAGAAGGGGCAAGTAGTGGAACAATTTTTACAGGCTGGTCATTTAATGTGGTTTGGCAAAACAACTTTCAGGAGCACCCAGCCTCCTTCCTTTCCCTCTCCCCTGTTTTTAGGGCATTTTGTAATTTACTGGTTTTAGCCCATTTAGTTCAGGTGGTTAACCAGGGATGATGGTGAGGTCAAGATTATATGGTTATTATTCAATATTGTCCAATATTGACCAGTTGAGAGGCAAATTTACACAGTGGCAGAAACATGGGTTCTAGAAGCAGACAGATCTACTATGACCTTGGATTGGTTAATTAACCTCTCTGAGTCAGTTATAAAGACAAAAAATGAATAATATTATCTAGTTTTCAGGGTTGTTAAGGAGAATTAAATGAGAGGATACACATACATGTCTGCCGCATATTAGTTGCTCACCAAATAGACATGGTTTTATTAGCTTGTCTCAAAAAAAAAATGTTTCCAAAACTGTAGACGGCTTCTTACCTCTTTCTGGCCAGCTGTCTTAACAAAGGTTGACTCGCACCAAGTCATTGGTGTGAGTGGGCACTGGGCACATAGTATTTTTTCAATACACATTTAAATAAATGAAGTGTGCTCCACTACCTTTAAGAATGTTTCTGGGGCGCCTGGGTGGCTCAGTGTGTTAAGCCTCTGCCTTCGGCTCAGGTTATGATCTCAGCATCCTGGGATCGAGCCCCGCATCAGGCTCTCTGCTCAGTGGGGAACCTGCTTCCCTCTCTCTCTGCCTGCCTCTCTGCCTACTTGTGATCTGTCAAATGAATAAAATCTTTAAAAAAAAAAAAAAAAGAATGTTTCCATTCCATTTCAGCAGAGGAACTCCCTTACTTATCTTCTTTTCTTTGGGCAAAGGTATATCTGAATAGGTGTGAGGTGGGCTCTGGACTGGAAGAGGGAAAATTGTGTTCTGATGAGATGAAAAGGTGGGGACCAGGCCCACCAGATGAACCCAGTCACCCAACACATGTAGGGACATTCTGTCCTATTGTTGGGTCTGTTATCAAAGGAACGAGACTGAGACAGAGTGAAAGTTATGCAAAGCCTTATTCTATGCCAAGCATTGGAAGTTAGACTGACCGGCCAGGGCCGCCTCCAAAGAGAGCGACCCCCCTTTGGTCTTACAGGCTAGTTTTATAGGGCACAACCGCAGACCTCTACGTATGTGGCTTTGGCTGATTGGATGTCTCCTACCTGTGTGTTTTAGTAACGGTTACCCAGAACCGATACTAGTAACTGTTGAGGTGTTTATTAAACAACAAAATGGCCTTGTTTTAGGTATGTGTTTTAGCAACGGTTACCCGGAACTTGTATCAGTAACTGCTGAGGCATTTATTAAACAACAAAATGGTTACCTAGGCAACATGGAGTCACTATGGCTAAGTAGGCCCAGGCAGGCCCTAGGGGCTTAACAGGTTTTAACGTGAAATCGGCCTCAACACTATCTATCCCTAGCCTCTGGAATAAGGGCATGCCACTCTACAGGGCTGCCTGGCCCCCCCCACCATTTCTGTATCCAGACATGGGATGTGAACCTTCCCTCCTCTCTTTCCAGATATAATGTGGGGCTCTTCCTAACTTGATGCCTGCTTTGCCCTAGTTTCCCACCATCTTGGCCCCAATTTTTAGGTCTCTGCAAGACTGATTCTTATAATTGACACTTTCTTCAAACTGCCTCTATCAGTGAAAGAGAAAAAATACTGGTAATAGAGTCCAAATTGAACACCTGGAAACAACAGGGACAAAAGAAAGGGAAGGTTTAAATAAAACTGGGGTATGGTGGGGAGAGGCAGAGGCATCCCAAAGTGAAACCATGTTTATGATCACTTCCCAAAACAACAGAACAGGGAGCTTGAGAGTTGTGAATTCATAAAAGTTGTCCTGGCCCATCTTTTCATCCTAAGAATGTGAACAACTTTATCACTCTTGAAAATGACTTACAGAAAAAGTTTAGTTTGATTCCTATGCAAAATTACTATAAAGAAGAGAATGTAAGATAGAATAACACTTTCACAAGCAATAAAGACAGCAAGAAAGACGTGCTTACAAAGATGATAAAGACTGGAACCACATTTTTTCATAATTATAATTTTTTAAGTTTATTTACTTATTTATCTTAAAGTAATCTCTACATCCAACATGGAGTTCAAACTCATGGCCCCAAGATCGAGAGTTTCATGCTCTTCTGACTGAGCCAGCCAGGTGCTTAAAACGAACTAACAGCAATCAAGGAAGTGACAAAGAAAAGCAATAAAAGCGTGAATCAAAGTTAGAAAATTTAAGAAAATCAATGATATAACAAAAAGAAGTTTTGAGAAGAAAGAAATAAACACAGTACGAATTAAATATAGGGAAAATTATTTCAGAACTTTGAAGATAAAATTAGAAGGACCTCAAAAGTAAAATATTAGCATAAATAAAGGTTTAAGAGAAAATTTGCAAGAGAGGAAAATCTTTAAGATAAGTGCAGGACCACCTGGGTGGCTCAGTTAAGCATCTGCTTCAGCTCAGGTCATGATCTCAGGGTCCTGGGAAGGAGCCCTGCATTGGACACCCTGCTCAATGGGGAGCCCTCTTCTCCTTCTCCCTCTGCATCTCCCCTAGCTTGTGCTCTCCTTCTGTGTCAAATAAATAAAATCTTTTTAAAATACAAAATAAATAAATGCAAAATAAAAAATGCAAAAAAAGATAAACATGATTCAAGAGAAAGATATATAAAAAAATGATTATATATACATACAATAAGAAGCCCCAATTCAGAAAGCCGACACAACAGAGGAGAGAGATACTCCAACTATAACTCAAAATTTTTCTGAAATAAAAAAGACACAAAACTATATATTGATTGGGCACATTATGTATATGGGAAAATCAACACAGAATGACCAAAACTGAAGGGAAAAAAGCCTGGACATCCAGGCAAGAAGATCATATCACTTACAAAGGAAAGAAAATCAGATTACCCTTATATTTTTGATGTAATACTTTATGTCTCAAATCAATGAAATAATATCATTAAGACATTCAAGGAACATAAAGTATGAGCCAAAATTTTATATTCAGCCAAAATCTCTGCTGAACTCAGAGCCCAGCACAAGGTTGGATCTCACAACTGATGAGATCAGGACCTGAGCCCAAACCAAGAGTTGGACGCTTAACCCACTGAGCTATCCAGGCACCCCCAAAACACGTTTTCAAAAAAAGAGACTTTTAAAGCTAAATTTTTTATGAAGACAGAATTTGCACCCAATAACAGCTTCCATAAAACAAAAATTAGAAGAAATATAAGTAGAAGGAAAAAAATACATCTAAAAAAAATACTAACTCATCTTACTCAATTCCAAATAGATCACTTAGGGGAAAATCAATAAGAATGCAGAAGATTTATGCAACATGGCAGTCAAGTAGGTCTTATAAAAGTCTAACTCTTCACTCCAAGAATGGAGGATATATCTTTTCCACTGTGCATGGAACATTCTTGAAGACTGACCACATCTTAGACCACAAAAAAAAAGTCCACAAATTGTAAAGAATTTGATCCTGATCAAAATGCTGTAAATTAATTACAAAGGCAGACCACCCACTTGAAAATTTAAAAACTCACTATTCAACAAACTCTTGAGTCAAAGAAGAAATACTAAGTAGAACTGTAGGATCTCTTGAAGCTAATGATAAGCAGTAAACAGAAGAAAAAGCCCATCTATACATAATCTAATCAATAAGAAGGAAACATAAAGTTAATGAATTGGATAACCAACTTTAAAAAGAAAAAGAACAGGGGTGCCTGGGTGGCTCAGTGGGTTAAAGTCTCTGCCTTTGGCTCAGGTCATGATCTCAGGGTCCTAGGATTGAGCCCCGAATCGGGCTCTCTGCTCAGGAGGGAGCCTGATCCCCCCACCCCCACCCTGCCTCTCTGCCTGCTTGCAATCTCTGTCAAATAAATAAATAAAATCTTTAAAAAAAGGAAAAAGAACAAAAAACAAACCAGGAAAAGCAGAAAGATGAATTAATAAGGATGAAAACAAAAATTAATAAGGAAAACTTTTTTTTTTTCTTTTTTAG
Source organism: Lontra canadensis (assembly GCF_010015895.1). Taxonomy (NCBI): domain Eukaryota; kingdom Metazoa; phylum Chordata; class Mammalia; order Carnivora; family Mustelidae; genus Lontra; species Lontra canadensis. Next base: position 8,439,526 of record NW_022631010.1, read on the forward strand.
AGAGAGCATGTATGTAAGCAGGGTGAGGTGGCAGAGGGAGACAGAGAGAGAATCTCCACCAGGCTCCACATCCAGAGCAGAGCCCTGACACTCCGCCGAGTTGAGAGTCAGATGCTTACCTGATTGAGCCACCCAGAGGCCCCAGAAAACTGGTTCTTAAAAAAAAAAAGTCAATTGGACAGATAAACTGCTAACCTAATTAGTCAAAATTAGGAATGTCAAAGGGAAAAACCATCAAAACAAAGGAAAAATTTTAAAAATCCATAAAAAGCTACTTTGCACAACTTCATATGGAAATACATTTGAAAATCTTGATAAAATGAATGTATTTAGAAAAATGTGGTTTAGCGGCAGTTTGTTAAGCATATGCCTTCAGCTTGGGTCATGATCATGGAGTCCCAGGATTCAGCCTTTGCTCCTTGCTCAGCAAGGGAGTCTGCTGCTCCCTCTGCCCCTCTCCCAGCTCCTGCTCTCTCTCTCTTGCTTTCTCTCTCTCAAATCAATAAATAAATAAAATCTTTTCAAAAGGAAAAAAAAAAAAGAAAAACGTGGTTGAGGAAAAAATACAGTTGTAGAAAAATACAGTTTACCAAACTGACCCCAATGGAGAGGTATAAAAAGCCCCCCATACAGTCTTCTAGGTCTTCAGTTACACAGAGAAACTGATCAAAATACATTGCAGTGATGTGCCTGGACACCCTGAGACAACCCTTTCCCTAAAACATTACCACAGCAAATTTTAAAAGAAAAGCTGATGATATTGTATTTATAATCCAAGAAACAGTTTTGTTTTGATGGGTGAACTCTGCCTGGAATGAGCATGAGCCAACACAAGAATTAATCCACATTTGGATAAGCACTAAAGCCTACAATGTCCTTAGACCGTGAAGGACAGCCCAGTTGTTGGAAAACTGGTCCCCTGCTCCTTAAACCCTCCTTGTAAACTCCTAGCACCGCGCAAATGCTATAGGAAGCTTCTCCCAACTCCCTCCCGCAGAGACACCCCATGACACCCCAGCGTCCATCCCGTTTGCTGCAGCGAGCTCAATAAAACCCGACTTTTTGACTACAGAAGTGTGTCTGGGCACCTTTCACCAGTGGACACTGGCTGATGTCTTTGTACTAAATCTCTTAAACCGCGGGACTCATGTAGTCAAATCTAGGCATAACGTCCCATTCCAGGAATTTGACTCTAATGACAAAAAGGTAAAAAAGAAATTTCTTTAAAAAAGAAATCCAATCTGCGTGAAGGAGCTCTAAATAACGCTCCTCCCCTCACCCCCCCCGCAGAAGACTTTCTTTTCCCGTTGGCTTTGTTTACATGTCTGTCCACTGTTTTGGAGGATCACCTTGTTACCCCAGTCTCAGTCTCAACACTCTTTGACTCCCCCTCCGGTCTCCTCTCTCTTTCCATTCCTTCATGATGTTGGTTGATTTTGCCTTCTCAGTGAGAAAGGCTTTTCCCAGGAAGAGGAGGGCAAATGAGGTTCGGGTTTTAGGGTCCTTTGGGCAGGCAAGGGGAGAGGGAAAGTGACAAAATTGCCCTAGGAGTAGCTTTTGGTCCTCTGACTATTACAGCGTTTGACAGTTTATGAACAGGTTCCTTTTCGTAGACTCATCCTGACAACACCTTAAAAGAAAAGAGGTGTTGGCCATTGTGGTACCTCCCACTGTGCAGTTGGGAGGGGGGAAGCTCAGAATGGCTAAGCTCCCCCTCCCCCACCCTGAGCCTCTTGTTACAAAATCATCTCCTCCTCTGAGACGCTCCTATTGCGTTCCCAGGCTAATGCTAGGTGCTCCATGCCAGGACTTCTCAATCATATACCAATTACAAATATGTACAAATATGTACACCAATCACCTGAGCATCCTGCTAAAAGACAGACTCTGATTCAGCATGTCTGATGGTGATGTAGGAAAGACATTAGTTAGGGTTTGAAGCTGACAGCCAAGAAAGAATTCTTGAGATGTCTTTGGCACAAAAAGGTGGTTTTATTCAAGCCTGAGCACAGGACCCGGGGCAGGAAGAGCTGCCCTGGGGTCATGAGGAGTGGTCCATTATATACTTTCAGGTTGGGAGTGGGTTAGGGGTAGCGTAAGTCTCTAAGGATTTTGGAAGCAAGGTTTCCAGGACCTCAAGGGGGCGAGCTATTGTTGAGAAAGGTAATTTATTACTGTCTAATAAAACCTTATTCATGACACCCCTCAGATGAATATTAGTGGGACAGATGCATGGGGGGGGTGTATCTTGGGAGGGGGATAGAGATAAAGGAAGTTTCCAAAGGAATTTTTTTAAAAGATTTTATTTATTTATTTGACAGAGAGAGAGATTACAAGTAGGCAGAGAGGCAGGCAGAGAGAGAGTGGGGAAGCAGGCTCCCTGCTCAGCAGAGAGCCTGATGCGGGCCTCAATCCCAGGACCCTGAGATCATGACCTGAGCAGAAGGCAGAGGTTTTAACCCACTGAGCCCCCAGTTCCCCTCCAAAGGAATTTTTATATGTTAAAGTAGACTTACAGGATCCTGGGGGTTGGGTGAAGACTGCCTTTTGCCCTTAGCAAAGTATTAACATGGAAGCTGCTGTGTTCCTAGAGGAAGGTCACTCTGCCCATTTCAAGGACTTGTCAGTGGGCTCTAGGTAGTAAAGAAATTCGATTTTTCTTTTTGCCTTTGTTTCCAATGTTAATGGGACCCAAGAGTCTACATTTCTGACAAGTTCTCTGTTAGAGCCAATGCTACAGGTCCACAGACCACACTTTGAAGGAACAAGGCTTTCTAGGCGCCATCTTGGTTCAGCCTCCAAATAAACTCTCATGATAATGTTTCTCAATCCTGACCGCACCAGGCCGGGGGGGGGGGGGGGGGGGGGGGTTAAATCTTTTAATCCTCAGATGCAGCTGTATTAATTATGTCACTATCCCTGGGAGTGAGGCCCAAGTGGCTCCAATTACAAGCTAAGGTTGAAAGCCACTGCTGTATTGACTAAGTAATAGTACCCTCATTTTACAGCTGAAGAAACTAAAGCTTAGAGAGATGAACTGCTTATCTAAAGTCCTGCTCATAGTCAATGATGGAGATAGGACTTGAACCCAGAGATACCCGGCTTCAGAATCCATTCCTATTATCAATCCTTTCTATGGGCTCCCATAGAGACAACACTAACTTGCGATCTATTGTCCTTTACTGAGGAAAGAAGATCCACCCACATTAAACCACTAAAAAAATCCTTAGCCCACAGATGTCCCAGTGCTAAGACTCTCAGGGTGACTTATGACCCCTTAGCACCAGGAGGTTAGCAAGCTCTCCTTGGGGCTGAAGGTGACTGCTGCTCCCTCCCTCCCAGCACATGCTCTGGAACTGACTATTCACCATTGGTTCTCTCGCTTTCCAATAAATGGTGATGAGTCAGAGTATTTTCTCTCCCATTGAGATTTTAAGTGTAGGAGAAAGCCAGGTGCATTAAATCAGTGTAATTAGCTCTGAAATGCTTATGATTGAGAAAGTGGATTCCCACAGAGAGAGAGAGAGAGAGAGAGAGAGAGACTCTCCAAGGCTTTATCAAAGTGGAATTGTGAAGCCTTGGGCTGGATGGAAGCCAAATGTCTGCTCCTTTCTGATGGGAAGTAAAGGATTCCCTGAGGGACAGATGTGCTGGCAATGGCTAGGCTTATTCTCCCATCTGGGGGATTCATTAATGAGGGCTTAGCTTCAAAGGCAGATAACAAGCTAATCAAAAGTGGAAGGGAAGCCCTGCATGATTACTCATTAGGCAGTAATGCCACGAGTGCAGATGAGATGGTAGAACAGGTGGAGCGATGGGGTGGGGATGGGGTTGTCTTCTTGGTCATGGTGCAGTCTGACCACTGACTTTGAACCAAAGAATCAGTAGAGAAGTCAACCCAAGGATAAGAATATTTTTGAAGCCAGTAATGGCACAACCCTCTGATGCCAGCCACCTCCCTCAATCTTCTTTGCCCCCTCATCATCTCATCATTGCAGAGACTGAGACCAGTGAGCCCTTGTCCACCAAGAATGCCACCTAGGACCAAGGTCAAACCCACTAGCTGAGCAGGGCAGGAAGAAAAAGAGTCCATATTAGAGGCTTCCTCTCATATGGCACGTGTGTTTCAGAGAGAACACAGAAATGCACTGTTTACACTCAAGAATTCAACTTTTGCTTTATGCTTGAAAATAGGTATTGGGGGGTATCATCAAATTGAACCTTGTTCTGTGTTTGAGCTGCTAAGCTCCGTAGATCGGGAAAGACATGGCAGATGTAACAAAGGTAGTTACATTTGTCTGGTTTTCTTTTCCCCACATGACATCCTTGCTGTTTTCTGTTGTCCACATGTCTAAGTACTGGCTTAAACATTTACGGAAGATCAGTACATCTACAGAGATGAAGGAGGCCTGAGGTCTTGCCCCAAGTATCACCTTTGTAGATCTTCTCTAGTTGTGGCTCTCCTGTGAATCATAGAGCTTGGAAAAATCCAAATATTGATATGCCACCAAATTGATTATCCACATGGCCTCTGTCTTCCCAGGTGTCTTTCTTTTGCCCATTCCTCTGTCTTCTGTGTTTCTCTCCCTCTTCATCTTTCCCCGAGATTCAAACTCTTTCCTCCTTTTTAGCATGAAGAATCATAAAGTTCCCACCCACGTCCCCCCTGAGTCTTACCCATTCAAGAGCTGGTGGTGGCCTCTGATGGGATCTCTGCCTGTTACGGGAGCTCAAAGTCCCTACATGGGAAGAAGAGGTGGTGAGGTGTGAGGCCCCTCCACTCCAGGTAGAATCCCTTTTCCTCTTTCCTGAGAGCCTAAAACCCCCAGAGATAGCTCACAGTGTTACAGGGCATCTTTTGTTGGAAACCCTCAGCAAATCTACATAGTAGATATATCTACCCACCTCCCCGGTACATCACAAAGCCCTCCCTCAATAGCTTGATAAGGAAAAGCTCTATGCCAAGACACTCATTCCTAATACATAGTTTCCCTTGAGAGGGTGGAGAATAAGACAGACAAGAAGAGGGAACACAAACAGAACACCTTTCATTTTACACAGCCACTGCCGTGCTCTCTTCACCTCTAAACCAGTGGTTCTCTGCCTGGCTCCATCACTGGAATCACTGGGTGTGTGTGTGTGGGCGTGCTTATAGGGCTCCCAACCCCCAGGCTGTGCCCCAGATCTTTCGTGTCTGAATGTTGGTGATGGGGCCCCGGCATCAGTAGTATTTGGATGATTGTAGTTTTCAAATTTGCCTGCACGCTGAGAATCTTTTGGGAGGATTTTTAAAAACACGGAAACCTGGAAACTCCCGCAGAAGTTCCGACCAATGGATGTGGGAGGCAGCCTGGGCCCTGGGGGTTTAAAAATTTTCCCCAAGTGAATCAAATGCACAGCCAAGGTTAAAAATGGATGCTCTAACCATTTTCTTCTTTCCAATTTTCTAGCCAGGGAGTCAGCTGAGAAAACTTTTTGCTAGAAAACAGATAAACAAAAATATCTGTAATCTATGGGCTGATCGTCTTTCCACAGTGATGTACTGCTCTGAATCTACAGAAAATATGGAGCTGTTTGGGCAGAAAGCCTGTGGTTGTTTATTCTATTCTACCAGTACCCCAATTCCTTGAGCTGCAGCCTCCTGGTCTGGGCCATGATCAAATCGTAAACAACAGATAAGAACAACGGGGATAGCAGCTGAGCCGTTCCTACGGAACTTCCACTTTTAACTGAATTCTAATAACCAGTTGCTAGAGGAACTCAGACAATGCAACCTTCCCTGAAAAGAACACTGCAACTCTTAAAAAGACTTAGGAAAAGAATCTGTCATGGATATGGGATCACATTAGTTGGTGATGGGACAGCAGCCTGAAGACAAGGAATTAGAAGCACTGTAAGCTCAGAGCATTGACTTACTTTACCATCTCCACATCTGGGGAGAGATAAGATTTGTGGAAAATCATAGGAGGAATTAAAAAAAATTTCAGAATGTTTATGTAGGTAATCATTGGAAATAGAAGGTGAAACGAGAGATCCCTGGTTTCTGCCTAACAATTTGTTAGGCTCATATGCATGGCAGGAGAAAAAAATTTTTTTAAAGATTTTGTTTTATTTATTTGGGGGAGAGAGAGAGCGTACTAGAGGGGCAGAAGAGGGACAAGCAGACTCCCTGCTGGGCAGGGAGCCTGATGTGGGACTCAATCCCAGGACCGTGGGATCATAACCTGAGCCAAAGGCAGACACTTAACCACCTGAGCCACCTAGGCATCCCAGGAGAAAATATTTTTAAGGAAAACATAAGACCTAGGAAGGTTACAGGTTCAGTCTGATGAGACACTTAGGCCCTTCCAGCATTTCAAGGATGCATGTATATGTAGAAAAATATACTAAGAAATGGGAGTGTTTATCTCAATAAAGGTTATAAAAGCAGAGTCAATAGAAAAGGTCCTTCTAAATTCGAAGTGATGGAATAGATCTCAGATTGCTAATTCTTAAATTCTGTAGTTTGCTCAACAATTTTGTGTGTCCTCACTGCTTTGTCATTATTATTTAAAAATATTTATTTACTAGTAAAACAAGATATTGGTTCAATATAAGATATGCTGTCTGCCTTAATACCTTCCTTGACTAAGAATCAATTCGTAGACATCATGCAGTTAACAGGTCTGGCTGTGCATTGTGATTAGAAAAATTTGGTGGTGGAGCTGCCAAAACTTGTGCTGAAATGGATCACATGGCTTCCTTCCCTTCACTATCCTTAACTACTCTTGAGTAATTGTGCTAATTAAGTGGCTAAAAAAGCAAGCAGTGGTAAAAGGACCGAGTTACAGAAGCCTGGAGAATCCCGAAGGATCAATTACAACCCCTGCATAATCGCCAGTTGACTGTGGACCTAAAGGAAGGGAATCCCATATGCCTACCCTTCTTTAAACATGACATCAGTTCACTTTGGGGACATATTGATGTAGATGTCTACATGGTGGATCAAGCCAATTAGAGCGTAGGGTTTGAGAACGAGGGGAGTTCTCTCCAAATTGGCTTATTACAAAGAGCCAAGAGGAAAAAAGGCAGGCATCAGCTTATGTGAGTACCCTATATGGCAGCATTCCTACCATGTAGGACTTTTGCCTTTGCAAGTCTACCACTGTATGGATCAACAGTTAGGACAGAGATAGCTAAAGTCTAAACCAACCTCTATGAAGCCAGGACCATGGCTCCCTTGCTCTCAGATGAATCTCAGCACTTCCTAGCACAGAAGGTACTCAATATTACTAGTATTCAGTAGACACCATTTGTCACTCTCTTGGTCATCCAGCACTCTCTAGGCAGGCAAGGGAGTGCTTGTGAAGTTTGGGCTCAGTCATATCCCAATGGGGAAAAAGAGACCCAGATATGGTGTTGACTTAGTCCTGAATAACCTCATGACGTTACTCAAGCCATCTAAATTCTGTGCTCAGCATTCTCCTCCAGACACTGCACATATCATCTCCTTTTTGTTGACCTTACAAAGGTATTTTAGTAATCAAATGGATTAAATAGAAATGAAAGTACTCAAAGACATTCATCTTTGTGTCCATGGAGTCTTGTTTGTAGCAGGTCCTCATAACTTTAAAGTGATCTTAAAACCCCTATTTTCAGCTCTTATGTCCTAGACTTATTGTTACTTTTCTTAGAGTTGGATGTAGGAGGAGCCAAAGGCCATGGACATCCTCAAGTTTTGATTTTTGTAGTTACCACATCTACTCAATGGTCTAATTACAGATACTTTCTCACTGACAGTCGCTATCTTCTGATAACATATGGGACACATGGGATATCCTTATTTTCATGCCTTTGCTCAGGCCCCTCACCTCACCTGGACTGGCCTTCCTTCTCTTCCCAGCATAACTGAATTCTTCATGTCCTACAAGCTTCTTATTTCAAGCCATCCCCAGTGGTAGTTTCTCCTTCCTTAGAATGTCAATGTTGCTTCATATAATTATCATTCTAATGTGTAAATATTTTGTCCATCCACTTAGATTGTAGGCTCCACTAATACATCCTACCTTTCTTTGGAGCCAGTAAGAATCATATACCCAGGACACATGGATGGCTCAGTCATTGTCTGCCTTCATCTCAGGTCATGATCCCAGAGTCCTGGGATTGAGTCCCGCATAGGGCTCCCTGCTCAGTGGGGAGTCTTCTTCTTCCTCTTACCCTCACCCTGCTTGTGTACTCTCTCTCAAGTAAATAAATAAAATCTTTTTTTTTCTTTTAAAAGAATCACCTATTCATCTACGTAGGAAATGTAAAACTTCCAATTTTCAGTGAAACTTAGTTTGCATATCTGGATAATCATAGAACATCCAAGAAAATTTTGCATAGGTAGTTTTGCAGATAAAGAGAAGTGGTGAAATGTATGTATAATCTTCAAGTGAATCCCAAGTGAATCCCAAGCCAGTTACCTTGGGCCATCATAAAGAAGTCAAGTAGGTGTGGTTGAACAGTCATGCTTCTTATTGACCAAGGTTATGGATATGATCCTCCAAAGAGTTGTTTAGCACCTTGAGGGTCACAGGGTGACTTAGTGAGAACCTGACTAGGAGCTGTCCTCAGTTGTGGTGCTGAAAAGTTAACTTTGAACTTTACCTAACCAGAGATTTTGGAAATGCAGCAGTCTAAACAATGAACAAGAACAGTTTGGGGAAGATCCTTTTGGGGCTGTCCTTCAGGCCTCTCAAACTTTATAGTGCAAGACAAAATTAATTTCCGTTTAGTCACCTGTTCTCTCTCTTATATGCCCTAAGTCCTGGCATCTCTGCTTAACTTTAAAAACCATCACCTTTCCATCCCCATTGTCAATGAAATAATTTCCTAACTGATTTCTCTCAAGCATCTAGCTCTTCGGTGGCTGCAGTTAACAACTTCCATCCCCAGTGCCTATAGAAAATAATCCAAGGTCATAAAAGTGGGAGAAGCTGCAGTAAGACACTCCAGAAACTCTAGCAGTTAAGCTATAAATATCAACTCATAATAGATGAGAATAACACATGAAAATCTCCTTAGAGATAAAAATAGTTCCACAACCAGAAACAGCAAGAGTAAACAGCCTATGTGATCCAGACCAATCCCAAGCAAAGTGAAGGTGATGTCCATGTTTAAAGACCTATGAAGAAAATATGTCATTCATAAGCTGTAGGGATACCATCTGCAGATGATAGGAAGGTGAGTTTGCAACAAAGAACTGACAATGTTGGTTCAAGCATTGCTCAGGCAGCTTGTCTACTCCTTGTTACAGATGCATCTTTGTTTGGTGAATAGGATATGCAGGTTAGTCTCAGTTGGCCCCTCTACCCTACTCTGGCCTTGGGGGGCCGGCCTGAATGGACTGCATCTCTGGGTTCCTTTGCCCTCTGGGTTTATACTGGGTTTAGTTAGTGGAAACATAGTCAGGAGATTAGGAATAGAAAGGAGAGTGAGCTTGGATTATTGATTTCTCCAGCTCCGTTCCATGCTGACTGTCCTGACTTAAGGCCATAGCTTCAGCATTTTGGCTTCTCCTAAAGCTCTCTCTCTGAATTCCAGCTGCCTCTCTTCTGTCACCCTTTCTAGCCCACAGGAAATAATGGTGGTATTGTGCTGTACCCCAAATTATTCAATTCAAGCATGCCATCTGTTTTCTGCTGGATCCTTGATCAAGGCCTGATATCATTAAGCATTCATATCCCAACTCCCTTGCCTCAATCTCATCCTCACCAAGCATTATTCTGTTTATAAATTGGTTTCACATGTAAATTGTAAATTCTCTCTCTACATGGAGAGAATGTATGGGTCATGTTGATGCAAACATTCTGTTCTGCCTGGCATTTATACTTTTCATTGTTAATTAAGAAATTGGCATTCTAGTTTTATACTTTCTTATTAAATTAGTTTTGTTAATACAATTCAGCCTGCCTGGAATTAATGAATCTGAGGTGCTGCTAAAAGTGAAGGTCTGGGCTGAATTCCCCCAGATGATATTACCTGCAGAGGCTCTGGTGACCACCCTCTCCCCAAGCTCCTTAGTGTTCCTCATCCACCTAATACTTTCATGTCTCTGGGCTTTTATTCAGGTTTTTTTTTTCCCTCTCTATGGACCACCCTCTCATCTCTTGGGTCATTCTTATGAATCCTCCAAAACACTATTCAGGTATCACTTCCTCTGTGGAGTCTTCTTTATCTTTTCTAGAAATAATCTATTTTGCAGCTACTTATAGAGCACCATTGTACCGGGAAACCTGAAATGTCCTGGGAACATGGAAGTGACTCAACAGTTCACAATATGCAGTTTCAAAGATGAGATGTAAAAAAAAAATCCTCTGTAAATGACAAGGAAAAATATCTGACAAGTATGTGCAATGGAGACAGGAGAACAAGGGCAATGGTGGGAGGTCACCTCAAATGATAGAAATTGATTTTGTTCATGAGTTATATTAACAGGCAAGGATAATAAGGAATGAAAGTCTTTCTGGGATTTTTGTGGGGGGCTGGTTCAAAGCCTCTGTCTGGGGCTTGCCAAGCTTGTAACTAGCCTCTGAGTGCACGTTAGCCCTCCCACTTTAGGCACAGCTGACTGGAGCAGAAGTGCATACCAAATCAAAGGGCAGCCACTCTAAGGCTGGCCAGAGACAGAAGAAGGTGCAGACATGAGAACTGCCCTTTTATATAAATAAGCCAAAGATGGCCTCTGTGTACTGGCCCCCGGGTTGATCATGTCTTCACAGCAGGCTGAGACTTGTTAGCTCAAAAGCCTATAGGCACCAAACTCAACATTTTACATATTATTTTAAAAATAGCCCAAAGAAGCAGATTTTTAGCCATTTTGGGCCCATCTGCTTGGCATATGCTATGAAAGTACATCCAGAATCTACTGCCATTGATAAGACAGAACCTTGTGGTTATAAGGCTCCAAGCTGCTCCTGCCACTTGGAGTTCTCTAACCCAGAGACTCCCCACTGTGTTGCTGAGTGACATCACCTAGATAGGTAAGCCCCCTTCCCTATGCCCCTCCTCCCTTGAGAGTTCCCTTGCCCTCCTCTCCTTCTGGATAATGTTTCCTGTTCTATAAGCCTCCAGACAGTCTCATGCCATAAGGGACTTCCACTCTCATTCAACCATGTCCAAGCACTGCTCAATAAAGACTTCTGTGTGTTACTGCCTCTGTAGTCGTGTCTTTTTCCTTGATCAGCCCCCAATTCCTCAAATCCCCCTCTGGAAAAGGCTAAGAGGTGAGGATATAGCAACTTAACAAATGAATCCAGATTGCAGAGTTTATCTTGGTGGTTGGGAAAAGGGAGTAGGGACATTGTAGAGAGATGGACATCACTAGTAGGTGGTTTTCACCATAGTCTATAGCAGTAAAGCAGAAGAAATGTTGGAATCCATCCCTCACATAACTCTCTTACCACTTATTGTCTGCCTACAATGTTTCTTGGCTCAATCACTGAGCACTTAATTACACACTCTTTAATTTTTCACATCTGTCTGTCTGGAGCCTGGAATGTGGTCATGGAAAGCCCCCAAGGCCTTTATTGAAAACAATGGATTCCAGATACATCTTCTCCCTGCAAGGTCTTGAGCAAATCGTTTAACTGCACCTGGACATGTAAATAACAGTCCTGACCTCATCAAGTAATTGCAAAGATCAATGAGATAATAGATTTAAAAAAATATGGCAAACTTTAAAATGTTTTAAGAATATAAGGTCTACTATCTCACAATTATATTTGAGAATAGGAATTGTGTGTTCTTTGTGTGATTCATCATGGATGGTGCTCAAGTATTTGTTGAATGAATAAGTGACTTAATGAATAAATGAGTGAGTGAATCAGTAAATACCTAAGAGCAAGCTGAGCCTTAAGTTTTTTGGTCTCAGTCCCACAAGGAGAATTGGCTACCTTGTCAAGTTAACACTGTTAATGTTATTTATTTGTTCATTCATTCATTCATTCATTCATTCACTTTCTCGACAGACATATTTGCTGCCTACCATGTCTGGTAATATGAGTTCCTACTTGCTGTCTCAATCAAAACTGTGTGCCTGACCAACAGTACACACAGATTCCTTTATCTATATATCCTTGCCAACACTTGTTAGTTCTTCTTGAGTCTAGCCATTCTGACAGGTGTGAGGGCTATCTTCTTGTGGTTTTGATTTGCATTTCCCTGATGATTAGTGAAGTACAGCCAGGGGATGTTGTCAACGGTATTATAATAGTGTTGCATGGTGACAGATGGTCTCTCCACTTGTAAGCATAGCACAAAACAAAAACAAAACAAAACTGTGCCTCTATCAGGAATTTCTTTTGAGCTCTATCCTACAGATGAGGAATCTGAAGCACAGAGAAGTAACTTACCTAAGGTCACACAGGTAGAGAATTACAGAGCTTGAAATACGGATAGGCCCCCTAGATATATACAGAAGCCAACATTGAGGGGTGCTCCCCAAAGAGTATGGGGAAAAAGGGAACATTATTTTCTAACAACAGTTTCTAAATGCACAGTTACAGCCAAGAGAGGACACAGAGAAGTCAGCTTAGAGTCCATTAGGGTTGGTATCAGAGTGGCAGTTGTCTTAGGTCATATTTTCCAGAAAACAGCCTCTAAGACAGGAATTTGTGTACTGGAGTCTATGAGGGCCTGAAGAAGGCAGGTAGAAAAGTTGGAAGTTGGGTATTGGCCTCATGGAGAGCCCTGGAGCTAACATGGCCTGTCAGTGTGAGTTGGGAGGGGGAGGGGAAATTTTATACCTCTGTATGGTCCCGTCCTTAGATGCCAGCTGTCCCTAGGGATGGAGGATGACCTTGGATGAAGCAGTTTCCCAGGGAGGGACTGAGCTATAAGTGTCAGCAAGTGACACCGCAGCAGCTGGGGGACTGAGTGCCTCAGTTCTGAAGGTGAGTGTGGGCAGTGAATCATATCATCTACCACAATGTTCTTCACACTTCTAAAAATCAAGTGTGTTAACTAGCATAGTGTGATGGACTCGTATAGAGGTAGAGACATGAGAAAAAGCAGAGTTTCCAAGACAAGGGCTAGCCATATCCATAGGAGATCTCTACCTCCCATCACTAGGCTCTTCTTCCACTAGGCTTTTCCAGGAGCCATCCCCTCCTGGTGCCAAACTGCCTTCCCATGTGCTAGCCCAAGCTCCTTGCTTAATGTCCAAGCTCCCCTGGAGGCATTTGGGCTTCCTGTGTGGCCAGGCTGCAGAAACTGATTAAATATGGTGACATTCTGCCTTAAGAGGTCAGCCCCTCTGGCTATACAGGTATGAGCTCCATTCCTAAGTTCCATCACTTCTGGGACAAGGAGAAGATCAAAATTCTGAGCTGGTAGCTTGAAGTCCACACCATGGGGATGACCCCCTTTGAAGGAAGGGTCTCAGAAGCCAACGGGCTTTTCCCAGGCCTTTACCACAGCCTTGGTCATTGTTAGTGATCCTTGAGCCTACAGAGGGGCAGAGGAGCCAAACAAGCAGGTAACAGGAATTATAGAGAATTCGTAGGAAAGAAGGTTCAGACTAAGAGAGACACAGCCATGACCATGGAAATCCACATGGGTAGAGATATCTCTGAGTGGGCAAGTGTCCCAGTGGTTGAAGTCAGCATGGAAACTATGGAGTGTGTCAGTGTGGGACTGGGCATTAAGAAGATGAAGGATCTTAGGGCGCCTGGGTGGCTTAGTGGGTTAAAGCCTCTGCCTTCAGCTCAGGTCATGATCCCAGGATCCTGGGATCGAGCCCCACATCAGGCTCTCTGCTCAGCAGGGAGACTGCTTTTCCCTCTCTCTCTGCTTGCCTCTCTGCCTACTTGTGATCTCTGTCTGTCAAATAAATAAATAAAATCTTTAAAAAAAAAGGAGAAGATGAAGAATCTTGAGTGTTTAATGGAGCAGGACCAAAGGAGGGAGAGTAGATACATTTATTTTAGAGGGATTAACTAAGCTCCTTCTGTGTCATGGAAAGAGTTTGGTGCAAGAAACCCAAATCCAGTCAAGCTAGTTTCAGTTAAGTGATGTCTTTGCATGGGGCTAGGGTATCTCACTGAGTCCAACAGCAAGAAGGCAGCCCTGAGAAGAGAAAGGCTAGGTAACATCCCTGAAATGACTCCGGAGGAGGTAGGAGTCTCCATAAAGACTTCAAAGCCATTTCTTTATAAGTGACTTGAGCTCAGTGCTCTTTACTAATACTTGTAGGAGCATGCTGAAGCAAAAGCAGGATTAATTTGCTGATAGTCAAAGACTCTTTACAAAAGCTGAATTTTGTACACATTTATGAAATATTCATAAACATTTTTCACAGACCTCTGGAAAATAGATTAGAATATGAAAATGTTATAGAAAGCAGGAAAAAGTTTAACTGAAAGGTGAAAAACTTTAGATGCATTAGTGTTATGGCAACCAGCCAGATCACTCCAATTATTTCCCTAATTGGGTCCATAAATAATTTATAAACCACCATCTGTGTCTGCAGCAAAGGGTTTCTAACAGCAAATGCTTCAAGGAGCTGGTAATGCAGCTAATGATTTCCGATTTTGAATTCATCTGAACTCCTGCAGGCTGATTTCATGACCCCTCTTGAAGAAACTTGGTGGGGATTACCCAAGAGTAGAGAGAACCATCCTCAGTGTCTAGTTGGAAAAGATTGTCCGAGAAGCAACAAACTCAACTCTCATGGCTGTTAACTTTACCACTGGATTTCAGTTAAGGTCAACAGCCATATCCATGAATATCAAAAATAAAACAGAAAACCGAGCTTCCAGAGGTCCTGTGATCAGCACTCAGACTCCTCTCATTTCTTCATCAGAAGCAGAAGTTAGTTTTTGCCTCTTGGAAAGTCTGCACTGAGTGTTTCAGTCATCTGTAGTCTGCCTGTTGATTTCCACAGCTTCTCTAGATCTTCCTTTTTAAAATTTTTAATTGAAACATAGTAATATACGTATAACATAATGAATGAAATGCATGTGTCTTAAGTTTAGAGCTCAATGAAGATTTTTGCTAATGGATTCACTCATGTGACCACCACTCACATTGAGATAGAGAACATTCCAGCTCCCCCAAATGTTCTCGTACTGCTTCCCAGGGTGCTCTGCCTCTCAGTGGAGACAGCTGGAGAGTGAAGCGAAGGCCCTGAGGTTTCTTTACTACAGGACTCATGTGCTGTCCATTGCAAAGAACCACTGAAAACACTTCCTTGGTGAGTTCAACGTCTCAGCAACTCTGAGCAGATCATTTTTAAACTTAGAGGTCCCAAAGGGTGTTTGATGGTGAGATGAGTGTGAAGCCAGCCACAGGAAAGATTTTATTTGCTTCTTGCCAAAAATCATTGAAATTTGCGAAACCCCTTGTCCTACCCAGAATATTCTGTATCCAAATATTCTGTAATCCATGGAAGGCACTTGCATAACCACATGGGACAGGGGGCAGCATGGATGTTTGGTTTGGCCAAGGTTACACTTGGAGACCATCCACCACTGGTCACTGCTGAACGATGAAACTTAGGCTCCCCAGAAGTCCCACTTTGCCAAGATCTTGCAGGAAGCTTTCATTCCCAGGAATGAATATCCATCCAGGATTGTGCCTAGTGGCAGGTGGGGGAGGCAGTTTTCTCTGTTATGCGTGGCTTTTGACCCCTGGGGAGGGGTAACTACTAGCTCATACTCACTGTACATTTATTGAACACTTCTCATTAATCTGTAACTGCATTGACTAATAACTCCATTTAGAAATAATGAAACAGAGGGGAAGACACAGCTAGTAAAAAGTAACGCCAGACTCCACAGCCTTGTTGCTTCCCCCAGATGGCCCCGCTGTGTCCCAAAGTTCCTGGGTGCCCTGGTCATGCTTGGCAGCCCTCCCCCATCCCTCCACCCCCACCCACACACAGGGATTCTGGCTTTGGGCTATGAGAGGAAGCACAATTCACCTGACTTACGAGTTCATTAAGTTCTTGATCCATGGCTGCAAATCAACACTTTATAAATGAAACCCTTATTTCCTAGAGGCACTAAGTTATAAGCTGGAGTTCTGTTTCCAGAAATCCATTGATTTCATAAAAATATAAAAATCGATTATGAAAACAAAACAAAATACACAACACACACACACACACACACACACACACACACACATATGGCAAGGATCTATCAAGTAAAAAAAGCAAAAGCAACCAGTAGAACACTAATCTTAGAAAGGTTAAATTGGGTGGACTTTTCTCCAAGCGCTGGACTGGCCAAGGTTTCCTAAAGCATGAGTTAAATGAGATTTAGATCGGAGATACCGTCTATGGTTTTGAGCGAAATTTCCCTGGAACAAAAATAGGCATTCTTCTCTGTTCTGAAGGCTTTTGAATTGAACTCAAAATCAGGGGCATCTTTCTTAACACTTCTCATGGCATGAAGGCATCTGAATCTTTGAATAGCATTGTTGCTATTCTGGTCAGCTTTTTTCCTTCGTTAAAAATTGTCAGATGGAGGGTCCTGGGATCAAGCTCCACATTGGGCTCCCTGCTCAGCAGGAGTCTGCTTCTCCCTCTCCCTCTGCACCTCCCCCATTCGTTCTTTCTCACTCTCAAATAAATAAATAAAATCTTAAAAAAGAAGTTGTCAGATGATGGCACTGTGAGGTTTGGTCATTACAGTGGGGGTCTTAGGATGAGAAGGAATGTTGTGACGGGGCGGGACAGTTCCTGTGGTGGAGAGGCAGGGGTTGATGCGATACTCACAAAGTCTCCAGAGCAGCCCCTCTGTCCTGTGCTCTCAAAATCCCATCTCTGCCTGTCTGCCGAGAATCCGAGAATGCCGAGGGCACTGAGAATCTCGGGCAGTAAGGTTAGAGGTGACCTAGAGACACCCAGGGCTAGGAGCAAAAGTCATGTTGGAAAGAGGAAGGAGTGGTTTCCAGCCAATGGCTCACTCGTGTCTATAGTCTGCCCAAAGCAGTCAGAGCTGAAAACCCAGCATCCCCAAGGACTGACAGCAGCCTGGTCCCTTTCTTAATGTGCATTGGAACTCCTTGCTAGAGGACAGGTTCCAATTTGGCTCCAACTGAGGGAGCCTGAGACTCTGCGTTTCTAACAAGCTCTCAGGCAATGCAGATGCTACGGGTCTTGTGAAGCAAGGGTTCACAGATCCGGTGGTCACAGAGCCGTTGCCTATGTCTTAACTTTACTCTGCAAAACGTGTCTCAACCTTAGACAGTAGTTCCCTTAGATCCCTATGCAGACCCACTTAATCTTGGGTCATCAGTACTTTTACTCTTAGTAGTTTTCTATTTGGTCATATTAATGTATTTGGAGCCTTCCGTGAGTCCCAATAGAAAACGGCTTTCTGAAGGGGCTCTACTGAAATTCTCCGGCTTCTGCAGTAGGCCCTTCTCCAGACTCTGCTCCCCCCCTCCCTTTCCCGCCGGAAATCATGCTCTGATCATTTTCATTCTTTGTTCTTTGACTATAGACTTCTTGTGACTGATAAATCCTTGCTTCCCTTTGCCTCTTCTGCCATTGTTAATAAAAATGCAGTCCATGCTGGTGATTTTGTGTCATTGTGAATGCACAGGAAATATGAAATAAATGAATGCAGTACTCAGTGTAGCTGAGATGCAGTTCTGGGGCTGGGGAAAAGGCTCATGAAATGTGAATGAGCAAACATGATTTGGGCTGGATAAAGCGTCAGCGGCTTCATCACGAGCTGGCTGATGCCTGCAGTGGGACCCTGGAATTAACAAGCCAGACCGGACATGCCTACTGCTTTGGGAAATGCCCTTTGTGGTGTCTCATCCAGACGCCTGAAGGGATAGCTACAAGTACCCCTGCTCCCTCCATGTCCCTGGACCACAGGCGCACCTTAGACATCTGTAGGGCTTGGGGAAAGAACACAAGTAGAGATCCTTCAAGTTATAAAGCAAGCTCACAAACTAAATAAAATGCTCTGTCCTCTGCCATGACACATGCATCCCCGAGACAACCTGGTCAGTGGCCAAATTCTGATTGCCCTTGGATTTCTGAGCCAGAACATAATGTGCCGAGATAACCAACCCCTTGCTTGTGGCTTACCTGACTCCCCTTGCCTTCTGCCCTCAGCTACATTCCACACGAAGAGGGATCTTGCTCTTTTTTGTCTGGGCCCTTCAGCCTGAGGGCCAAGCTCCTTCCACATCCCTCCCAGCAGCAGCCCTACACAACTGCAGGGGATCACACCCATACAGTGCCACTTGCCCCAGAAAGGAGGCCCCCAGGACCCACGCAGCTCCCTGAGGGTCAGATTATATGGAAGGTGAAAGAGAAAATGTCCACGTCTTCAGAATGGATCATTATGGAGTAAAATCTCTAAGGATTCTGGTTGTGAAATTGATTCTCCTGGGACATCCCACAGGCCCTGCTCTGTGTGTTGGGGTCTGCTCTGTGACCCACGCCCGATCTCTTAGGCAAAGTCCATACATGGATTTTCAAGTTTACTCTGTTAAAATTGGCAATTAGGTCTTCAGAGAAATCTGCCTCATTTCCCTGGCATAGATAATAGTGCGGTGGGGGGTGGGGGGTTGAAATCTTCCCTGTAATTTGATTCATTTTCTGTTAGAGAGAAAAGCAACCAGAGTGCAGCTTCTGTGGCGGCTGATGGCTTAATTGCCACATGCATCTCGGGGGGAGCACTTAGCTGGCTTCCCTATGCTTGACTCCCTGGCACTGGGAGGCAGCTGACACCTGGAGGGAGCCGAAAGTGTTGGTGGCTGCCACCCAACAGTGAAGGAGTTAGAAACATCCCTCCTTTGCTCCCATTTAAATCACCTCTTTGTGTTTAAGGACCATGTGATTTGGTGCCATTTTGGCCAGCAGAGATTGTGCCTTCATTGTTCATGGACCCCATGTAGCCAGTGTGGAGCCTGGCACAGGCCAGGGGCTCAGCAGTGTCTGTTGGGTAAGGACACACTGGCGCTGGGTTGGCTCTTTTTGAATGGCTTTATAATAGTCAAGACACAGAAATGGGGGCTTTCAATCTGTACTCACAGTATCCCAAGTAGGAGGACAAAGATGGCCAATCTACTTGCCACCGCCAAGGAGTTGGAGAGGCTCTTTCAGATTCTAGGATCTGGCAGAGCTTGCTCAAAGGATTGTAGAGAAGAGGCATAGGATGGGCCATCCCATCTTCCAGAATGAGGAAAGAGGAGATTCAGTCCTGCCATTGGCTGGCCAGCGTGTCAGGTAACGTAGAGGAGACTTGGTACCGGAAATGTGCCAAGGGCATAGTTTCATTTATTGATGGTGAGGATTTCTTGTCCTTCTTAAACGTTTTTCGACCATACCAAGCTCATCGTATAAAGGTGCTAGCCTCATACAGTTTTTTAACCTACACGTTCAGAGAGGGAGGACAGTGGACCACTGTCCCAGTAGTCAAGAAATTTCAATATGTTAGTTGCCGAAATGCTTCAGACTTGTGCTTTGGAGACACTCAACAGGGGAAGTGTCACAAAGCAAATTTCATGGAAACCCTTAGGAAGTCACCATGTTCCATAATTAGAACTGCACCACATCTGCCAGCAAATAATGAAATGGCCAGTCCCAAACCAGTTATTGAATATTTGCTGAGCACCTTCTCAGTGCCACCAAGTCCTGGGGATAGGACAGTGAACTGACTCCATCCCTGCTTCATGCAGGTGACAGCACTGTAGGTCCTCATTCTTGTCCCTGAATATCTTCTCCTGCAGCGAAATGTTCAGATGGCAGCTGGAAATAGGTTGTGTCCTAGATCTTCCTGGACTCTCAGCTTTGGGGTATCTGGTGGGTGGCTTGATTAACCAGCCCCCAGCCTCTTTCCCACTATTTGTCAACCAGAACATGAAGTCCAATCAGCTCAGTGAGTTGGATTCTGGTCTAATGATCTTTTTAAAAATGAAAGATAATTACCCAACGTCATTGCTACCTGGTAAAGAAAACATGATCATCAGCTGGAGGAAATATTTGAAATAAACATTAAACTCTACATTTAATATACAAAATGCTAGCTTCTGAAACACTATGTGCTCTGTCATAGTAAGACAAAAAAACAACAACAACAACAACAAAAAAAACCTTTAAAACCCTGAATACTTTGGTGTCCTACGAGTTAATGGCCGTTTTCA
Organism: Lontra canadensis; assembly: GCF_010015895.1. Classification (NCBI taxonomy): domain Eukaryota; kingdom Metazoa; phylum Chordata; class Mammalia; order Carnivora; family Mustelidae; genus Lontra; species Lontra canadensis. Next base: position 8,459,659 of record NW_022631010.1, read on the forward strand.
TGGTGACATCTTAAACTATGTAGACAGAAGAACTCATGGAAAATGTCTGGCCCAATAATGAGAGCACCACAAACTACTTATTTATTGACTATTAGAAAATAGCTCAGATTTGGGACACCTGGGTGGCACAGTTGGTTATGGGTCTGCCTTTGGCTCAGGTCATGATCCCAGAATCCTAGGATCAAGACCAGCATAGGGCTTCTTGCTCAGAGAGGAGTCTGCTTCTCCCTCTGTCTGCTGCTCCACCTACTTGTGCTCACTCGCTCTCTGAAAAATAAATAAAATCTTAAAAAAAAAATAAATAGCTCAGATTCATGTCTATAAACATTCCATTCTGCCCAGGTGGACTTGTCCTAGTATTGACCAAAATAGAACAATTTTGCAAAATGTTTGCAATCAAAGCTAAAAGCCATTTCCAAGAAACAACCACAGGATGCTCCTAAGCATATGTCCCTATCTCTGTTTAGCAAACTATACCTTTCCCCAACACAACACTTTTCATCTATTTAAATTGTGATACACGCAGGGCCCCTGGGTGGCTCAGCAGTTAAACATCTGACTCTTGGTTTCAGCTCAGGTCATGATCTCATGAGTTCTGGAATTGAACCCCGCATCAGGCTCTGAGTTCAGTGCCGGGTCTGCTTGAAAGATTCTCTCCCTCTGCCCCTCCTCCTGCTTTCTCTCTCTCTCTCAAATAAATAAATCTTTTTAAAAATTTTTTTAAATGTGATACATGCACCCCTATGTTTATAGCAGCATTGTTTATAATAGCCAAGACATAGAAGCAGCCCAAGTGTCCATTGATAGATGAACAGACAAAGAATATATACACCACTCAGCCACAAAAAAGAATGAAATCTTGCCATTTGCAACAATATGGATGGATCTGGAGGGTAGAATGCTAAATGAAATAAGTCAGAAAAGACAAATACCATATGATTCACGCATATGTAGAATTTAAGAAACAAAACAAATGAACAAAGAGAAAAAGAGACAATCAAAAAACAGACTCTTATTTGTTCTAGAGAACAAACTGGCGGTTGCCAGAGGGGAGGTGGGTGGGGGGATGGGTGAACAGGTGAAGGGGATTAAGAGTACAGAACACAGTATAGGACTGTTGAATCACTATTATTGCACACCTGAAACTAATATAACATTGTATGTTAATTATCCTGGGATTTAAAAAAATGAATAAATACAAATTTAAAAATAGAATATCATAGTCATCATTACTTGGTGTTTTATCTGTAGCTGCCTTTTTTGAAGGTGATTTTTGAATTGAAGATTTAAGCAGATGGCCAAAAAAAAGAGGGGGCAGGATGAGCACCTATGTTAAAAAAATAATAATAATAAAAATAATAATAAAGGAAATTGGGAAATTAGCTTAATAGTTTGGAAAAGATTTCAATTGCTGTCCTAAAGAGCCCTTCAGCAGGATTTATACTGCACCATTTTGGTGAAGGTGAAGATCTGGACCCAATGCATATATCTTATTTCTTCTCTAGTCCTTGTCTAGGAGGGGCAGACAGACACTTGGAAAGCTTCCATGCATTCATGATTTAAATATACTATCCTCTGTGTAATAGTCCCATCTTGTGCCCTCCATGGGAGTCCAGTTCAATGAGAAAGAAAACATGCTGTCTAGAAATTTCAGGAAAATACACCTCCATAACCAACCCCATTTTGTTGATTTCTGCTGATTCTCTTCCGGAACATTTCAGAATTGTTATAATGGGCGATGCTATTTTTAATTAACAATCTCAAAAACTGTTCCACTCTGATTTTTCATCTCCCATAAGGACATTAGCACAAAACCTGTTCCAAAGGCAAGTAATTTCATATTTAAAGTTAGAAATTCACCTTACCAAAATAGACACATTCCATCATGAAAGATGTATTAACTCTTAGGGAGTTTTAGTTCCATCTCAACGTACATCTAGCAAAAATGTATTTCACTTAGAAGGCAGTGGTAAAAAAGACAATGTCATGGTCTATACATTTCCTGCATTTATGGCCGAATAATTTTAAAGAGATAGTGGAAATAGCATCTATCTGCCATACACGACAAAGTGGAAAACATTGTAAGAACAAAGCTTTGGCCCCAGTGCTGTCAAGGAGACAGGACAGTGTGTGGTGAGGTTTACTATTCCCACAAGTAGGGGCTGAATAACATGATCGTCTTCACATAGAAGATGGAAAACAGATCATTAATCTCTACAAAGTACTTCATTTCAGTTTACCCAAGTATGGAAGAAGACACTCATGTTTCCAAATCTGGCCCATTTTTCACAACCCAGTTGCGTTTCCACTAAATTCCTCCAGGTACATTTATTTCTCTCATCTTTAAATTCTTCATAGGTCATGGGTTCCTCAAGCTGGAAGGAACTGAGAAACCACCAACCTTGGTAGACCTAGGGCTTCCGAAGGAACAAAGATTTCTCTTTGGTAAGGTAACGTTTGCAGGTTCTAGAGATTAGGGCATGGGCATCTTTGGGCAGTACATTAGTCAGGATTCTCCGAAGAAAAAGAATCTGTAAGGATTGTCTTATGCACGTATGGAGGCTGAGAAGTCCCATGAACTGTTGTCTGCAGGCTGGAGAACCAGGAAATCCAGTAGTGTAATTCAGTCCAAGTCTGAAGGACTGAAAATCACAGGAGTCAAATGGGTAAGGCACAGTCTAAGTCCAAAGACCTAAGAATCAAGAGTCCAGTGGTATAAAGTCTGGTCCAAGTCTGAGGGCTCAAGATCCAGGAGCACAATCTGAGAGCAGGAGAGGATGGATGGTCCAGCTTAAGCAAAAAGAGAAAATGAGCCCTTCCTCCTCCTTTTTGTTCTGTTCGGCCCTCACTGGATTGGGTGATGCCACAATGCAGCCCCACGTTGCACCTACACTGGTGAGGCCAATCTGCTTGGTTTACAGATTCAAATGTTAATCTCTTCTGGAAAAACCCTCACGGAAACAACCAGAAATAATGTTTTACCAGCCCTTCTGGGCAACCCTGACCCCAGTCAGGTTGACACATAAAATTAACCATCACAGAAGGTCATTATTCTGTCTACCATGGTGATGTAAACTCTGATCTTTATGACTCTGAAGGCCATGCTCATCCAAGGGCATGCCCTCTGCTCCTGAGACCCACACTGGAGATGAGCCACACACACACACACACACACACACACACACACACACCACAGAATATATGTCTCTGGGAGTCTGCTGAGATACCAAGACCTCTCTGAGCTTTGCCATGCCCACTAGTGAGCACGGCAGCAGCAATGAGGTCAGGGCTTGGTGTGGTGGCCCTGAGTCCTCTGGGTGCCCTTCAGGGGGAGGGCTTCTCTCTTGGGAGAAGGTGTGGTATCAGCTGGGTCCTGACATCTCCCTCAAAGGGACAATTGTAACCACTTAACTGAAGCTGCTTCAAAAAGAAATGCTTTCACAGTACACCAAGAACTTCACTGTGGGCAATATTTTAAAAGTCATGGTAATGGAAGTGGTGACTAGTAATTTAAAATAAAGCATAATATTAATTATATTTAAAATAAAATAAAATATTAATATTAATAAAATATTAATTAAAATAAAAATATTAATAAAATAGTAATTTAAAATAAAATATTTAATTAATAGTAAAATAAAAAAGAGAAGAAGAGATTGGGCGCATTTATAGAACTAACTCCTCATCTAGCATTAACAGGAAGCAGATGGTGTTTAAAGTTAATAAATCATAAAATTATGGTCTAAGCATATTACTTGGAAAAATGCAGGAAGCAACCAGAAAAAAAGATGAAAAGAAAAAAGAAGTTTTTGGGGAGCAGAACTCGGGGATAGGAGATTGTTGTGGGTTTGGGGGGGCTTTTTTGTTGTTTTGTTTTGTTTTGTTAATTACAACCTTTCAGGAGATTTTCATTTAAAGCCAGACCTTAAAAAAAAAAATCCAGATCTATTCTTAGTATAGAACTAGGGAAATGTAATTGTTGGAAACGGGACAGATCATTTAAGAGCTTCTCTAATACAATTTCAACTCGTTTGCAAAAAGAAAAATACCTTTTGCTGTAATACGTAGAAACTAAAATCATATATAGATAAATACGCATGTCTTTATTTCCCTGGCAATCCAAACTCAGCACAAATAAGCAATTAGGTCAAATTTTAAAGGCAGACAAAATCATATCTACTATGTTTCCACCAGCCTTTGAAGCACATTCATATAGACAAAATTAATTAGAAAAAAATCTAGTCTTTCCATACATACATACAGAGAGAGAGAGAGAGTGCAAACACAGGCAGGTTTATCTTCACTCACTGGAAAGGAGAATGAGACTAACCCTGTTCAGTACCAGATCTCGTCTCCCAGCAGGGCTGAGACCAGCGTCCTGCCTTTGGTGAAGACTCATTCTAAAGAACACGGCATTCCTACCTTATGCAAGGCAGCAGCCTCTCTATGACTCTATGAGGGGCTACAAATGCTCAGTGCTCTTAGGAAACCTTCCTTGGAATTAGGACATGGACTGTAGCTCACAATCCATGGCGATCTATGGGGGATAGACCTCTGATCATGCATGTCTTAGCACTGTCTGCAGGAAATGGTGAATTACCCACACTTAATGCCCAACTTGGCTCCAAGTGGGTGGTTTCCACAACCCTCTCCCCAAGTTTGATCATTTTCTATAATGATTCACAGAACTCAAGGAAAACTTCACCACTACTGCTGGCTTCTTACAAAAGATATTATAAAAGAGACCAACCCTCCCCAAATCCTGTCACTTAGGGTTTGTGGAGAGCTTCCATGAGTAGGCATGAGTAATGAAATCACTGGCCGTGGTGACTCACCCAGTCCCCAGCCCCTCCCCTCTCCTTGAAAATCAGGGGTGGGGCGGAAAGTTCCAGTCCTCTAACCACATCGTCGGTTCCTCGGGCAACTAGCTCCCATCCCAAAAATGGAATGAAATATGAATTCTGGAGTCCAGTTTTATCTGCAACAGCCACCTGTTCTCAGTTATCTCATAATCCACCTGGCTTTCCCTCCGTTCCCCAAGAAACAGGACAGTCAAATTTATCTTAAACTCATTTGGAAAAAAACCATTCACGAACATATACCCAATACAAATCCTTAGGGGCTCACAGAGTATTGGAAGCCATTTCAGCTGCATTCTACTGAGTGATCTTCTATTTATAAAAAAAAAAAAAAAAGATAATTTTTTAAAAGATTCTGTTTCCAGAATAATTGGAAAGTATTATGCTGCTTTCTAAGATCTCCAGCTCGTTCTCAAAATGCCCCTTCTGGCTTTCTTGATTCTTATTTTCATGACAGAGGAGACAAAGGGGTCATGCTGTTGCACGATCCCTCCATTGAGAGTGGAAATCCCTCACTTACTGATAGAAAGGGGCCGCATCCTTGGTGGGCCAAGCTGCCTCGCTCAGGAAACCCCCTCCGGCTGCATCTCAGACAGCCAGCCCACCGTGAAGCCCGCAACTCCCCATTTATTTCTGTCTTCATGGCTCGACCTTTGACACGGGCTTCTTTTAAAAGAATCTGGAGGAAGTATTAGCTATAACCTTATTCTAGAACTGACTTCACATTTCTTTCACTTACCAAGGGAGAAAAAAAGAATCTTAGGATATTTTGCACGCATAAATAAATAAATAGGTAGATAAGTAAGTGAAATATTTTAAAAATAAAATGATAAGAAATTTAAAAATTGGGCTTTAGAAGCAAGGCGCTGTGAATCTTAGTCATGGGGTGAGAAGAGGCTGTAGAGGAGAGATCAGCTCCGGGCCCAGCGGCTACTAGGGACACGGTGTTTTGCTGACAGAAATCTCCTGGAGACACTTTCTGAAACAAAACCGTATTAGGAAATCCCAATTCTGCCAACTGCCAAGGCACACACAGAGTCGGTAGACCTCGGGGTTTTATGTGTTCTTTTTCTCTGAATCGTCCCCCTCTGTGGTTCTGTAACTGAATCTATTATAAAAATTAAGCATTCTCTATCTCAGCTTCCACAGGGACATCTGAATTGAACCCAGAAGAGAGGCGATCTCTGGTCTACTTGTGGATCTGTCGGGTTTGTAGGTTCTGAGGAGAGAAGGCTAGGTTGTTGGTAAATCAATAATCCGCCTTCCAGCGTCCTGAAGAGAACCAGCCCTCAGCCCCCCCACCCCCAGGGTGGACAGGGGAGCTCCCGCATTTCAAACGGATGTGCCCTGGACAAAGGGGCCCCCCAGCTCCATCCTGGGACAACCTCAAGAGCATCCAGGCGCTCAAAGGGCCAAAAGCCCAGGGCCTGAAGGGGACTTACATCTGGTGGGGACCCAGCTCCAGGCCATGCCCCACCCCTGGTCCTAGCTGCCCATCAGTCCCTCGTGGCCTCTGTTACAGAGAAGGAAACAGGATGCTTGTTCCACTCCCCACCTGTCACAGCACGTAGGGTGACACGCAGCCCCTCAGAGAGCACAGTCTCCGCACAGGGCCATTGGGCAACACATTTTCTTCTGGAAATATCCCAGCTTCCCCTCTGGACTCTGTCCCAGACCTCAGGACTCTCCTCCATTCTCCCTGTTTTCCTTCCCAAAGAAGAGCCTTCTCCTCATGAGTCCAGGCCTTCGTTTTTTCTGGACAGATATGCATGCTCTCGGTTATTCAATTGTCCCCTTATCCGTGTAGAAGACTAAGAGATGTTATTTTTTCCCCTACATCTTTTTTTTTTTTTTACTAACATAGAATGCATTATTTATTTCAGGGGTACGGTCTATGAATTCTCAGTCTTGCACGATTCATAGCACTCACCAGAGCACATACCCTCCCCAATGTCCATCCCCCAGCCACCCTATCCCTCCCTCCGACCCCCTCCCCAGCAACCCTCAGTTTGTTTCCTGAGATTAAGAGTCCTTTATGGTTTATCTCCCTCTCTAGTTTCTTCCCATTAAGAGATGCTCTTTTGTTTTAAGATTTTATTTATTTATTTGAAAAAGAGAGACATAGAGAAGGAACAGAAGCAGGGGGAGTGGGAGAGGGAGAAGCAGGCTTCCCACTAAGCAGGGAGGCCAATGTGGGGCTTGATCCCAGGACCCTCGGATCATGACTTGAGCCAAAGGTGGGCACTTAACGACTGAGCCACCCAGGTGCCCCAAGAGATGCTATTTGTTAAGTACACAAATGGCCTCGCCTTGGGGCTGGTATTATCATTCTCAACTAATGGATGGAGAAGCTGAGGCTGAGTCTGCGGGACAGCCCAAGGCACACCTGTCACCTGCCAAGCTGTCCCCAGATTGGTCTTCTGCCACAGTACCTGCTGCCTCTCTCCTTCTTTTCAGAAGCTGACTTCTTAGACGCTGCGATATTTTTTTTTTAAGATTTTATTTATTTGACAGACAGAGATCACAAGCAGGCAGAGAGACAGGCAGAGAGGAGGAAGCAGCCTCCCTGCTGAGCAGGGAGCCCGATGTGAGGCTCCATCCCAGGACCCTGGGATCATGACCCAAGCCGAAGGCAGAGGCTTTAACCCACTGAGCCACCCAGGCGCCCCGACCCTGAGATATTTTTAACTGATTTTCTCTTGACTTGCAAGAGCTCGTTTTTGAAACTGTGGCTGGAGCTTTAACATCGGGAAAAGCTCAAAATACTGTCGTGGACTTGGGTCTCAGAGCCAGTCTGTTCCGAAGTGCTCACCCTGCGGCGTGAGGAGAAGGGCTGGGGCTAGGGGTGGACACAGAGACAATTGGGTTATGAGAGTGGAGCCCTCCGTGAATGGGATCTGTGCTCCTCCAAGAGAAGGCCAGAAGAGCCGGCTCGCCCTTTCTACTGTGTGAGAATACAAGGAGTAGTCCGCCATGTGCAGACCAGAGGAGGCTTCTTATGCTGGCACCCTGATCTTGGACTTCCATCCTCCAGGATCTTGAGAAATAAATTTCTGTTGTTTGTAAGTCACCCAGTCTACAGCAGCCAGAATGGACTAAGATGGAGTTAAGTGTAACGTACAGAAGTATTGAGAACTTAGGCTCCAAGCACCATGTCGGGGAGACCCTTTCTTCAAGGCAGCCCAGGGGCGCTGGCATCATGCCCATCTTACAGATGGGGACAGAGGCTCAGGGAAGTTGAGTAACCAACCAAGACAGAGGCAGGATTTGGACCCACTTTCCTAAGCCCAGCTTCTACTATACCACTTCCTCATCTTCCTTCAGGGACCCGAAGAAGACAAGAGCCCCCTGGTCAAGGCCACCATCCCAGTTCTTGGGCTGGCCTCCTGTGCTGCCCACAGGTCAAAGGACCAAGCTCTTGGCTAGAATAAAAGGTCCATAGTTTGGTCCCCATTCTCTGAGCCACACAAAAATGTGCTTGCCCTCCTGCCCAGAGCCCATAATTCCTTTTGTCAGTGAGTTTGGGTGTTCGAGGCTTTGAGAGGCAGCAGAAAGGTCTGCCTTGGATGGAACTGTACTAGGGATTTCTGTCATCCCACAATTATTCTATATCCATGGCACTGACTTAAGGCACAAACAAAAGCTACTGTCTGTGGGTGCCTGGGTGGCTCAGTCAGTTGGGCATCTGACTCCTGATCTCAACTTGGGTTTTGATATCAGGGTCTTAAGTACAGGCCCTTGGTTGGGATCCATGTTGTATGTGGAGCCAACGTGAAGAGGAAGAAGAAGGAGAAGAAGGAGAAAAAGAAGAAGAAGGAGAAGGAGAAGGAGGAAAAGAAGGAGGAGGAGGAGGAGGAGGACAGGAAGGCAGCTAGTACATACAAAGTTGAACCATCTATTGGGTGATTTGCCTGAGCTGTGTCCTGTTGTTGAGAGGAGGCTTTGCTGGAGGCCTGGGAAACACAGCAGGAATTAGACTCATGCCTCCTTCTCTGGGTTCCCAAGATGCCCTTATAGCATCATCAAACTCCTGACACTTGCTGATGAAACAGACTTGCCTTTCCCACAATTGTACTTAAAAATATCAGATAAAGGTAGAGGAGGTTGGGGAACTTGAAAAGTGTCCCTGACAGCTGTGTGGGGAAGAAGCCAGCCCACCCTGTGTCGCTGTGATTCCCCAGTCTCGTGAGCAAAGGCAGGAGAGGGCTGTTATTCCCACTTGTTGGAGCCAAGAGGTGACATGTCTTACTGCAGATGGGAAGAGCCAAGGCTTAGAATGAACTTCCATGAACCTCTCATTTTCTTTTTTTGGCACTCTCCTAGTTGAGGGTAGGTATAGTGATATACCAGCCTGAAACAAAATAGGTGTCAAGAGAATTATTTCTCTCATGGGGATTGTCATGGTATGTATTAAAATGTTGGGGCCCAGGGTGTGGACACAGTCATTTCTTTGGCCTTGGTTGCAATGCTACTCCCATCAAGCCTCTCATCCCTACCAGCTCACCCACCATAGAACTACACAGAAAGGTGTGAGGAAAGCCCTCAGTACTCCTGGTGTGGGAAGATGTCACATGGCCTTATCTTCCATGATGGTTTCTCTTCCACACCAGTGGCTTAGTGACCTACTGTCAACCATGTCCCATTCCAGGTGTCTTCTCATCCTCACCACTGTTACCTACTGTCTGCCCAAAGAAATAAAAAAATAAAAGCAGAATGAACTCCATAGCCTACATCTTCCACCATTCTTCCATAGTGGAAGAAGAAGACTCAAATGGGAGAGAAGAAAGATAATGTTGAGGTCTGATGACATGGTCAAGTTAGGCCCAAGAAAATCCAGCACCAGCCGTGCAAAGCCCCCTCCTGTAAACAATGCTGAGGAATCAAAATATGGAGCTCAGAGCTGGAACACAGATCACGCTCGTATAGCCACAGAAGTAGGGCTCCTGAGTCCTCTGTAATTGTAGAATGTAAGGCTCAATTTATTGGGTGTTTTCATCTTCCTCTGGTCTTGCTATTAAGTTCAGAAATTGTTGATGACTTTACCTTAAAAGGAGTACATGAGAATTTTAAAAATTAAGTTTTTAGGTTCTTTTTTGAAGATTTTATTTATTTATTTATTTATTTGTCAGAGAGAAAGAAAGAGATAGAGAGAACAAGCAGGCAGAGAGGAAGGCAGAGGCAGAGAGAGAATCAGGCTCCCTGCCGAGCAAGGAGCCCAATGCAGGACCTGATCCCAGGACCCTGGGATCATGACCTGGGCTGAAGGCAGTGGCTTAACCAACTGCGCCACCAGTTTTTACGTTTCTGGGTTCTTTAAGGCAAAACTTGTCGGTACCATCTTGGGGTGAAAATCACATTCATTTCATGGAAATGATCATTTGTGAGATAGTCTTGTGGGTCAAAGACTGCATCTTGGGAGTGTGTGTGTTAGGCTAATGGCTCCTTCAAAATGTTATTATATACTAATCTGAATTTCACTCATAACATGCTAAGAGTAACCAATGGTGAAAAGTCCATGTCCTCATAGAAAAAATTACTTTTATCTAATTTTTTTATGAGAAGTCAGTGCCTTGGACATAACATTGCTTCCACCGAACAATATCTCTTGGTAAGTAAAAATAGTTTTCAGGCAGAAATCTGATGTTCTAAGTTCAATAATCTCTTTCAACACTACGTAAAATTGTAGTGTGAAGATAATTTTTTCCTGAGATGGTTGGATTTTTTTGCAAGTTTTACGAGTTTTTTAAAATGCCCATGGGCTATCCAATAGTCAACAGTCTCTGATTTCAAGCTTCTGTCAGAAAAATGTCTACAAATAAACTTGTCTAAAACAAAAGTCATATTTTCAGTGTTTAATGTTGGTATGTACACAAAGGGTTAATTCTGTGAGAACAGGATTCATGCTTTCCAAGTTCAGATCTGTGTTTATTACTTACTAACTGTCCAAACTTGGGCAATTCATTAAACCTTACTAAACCATAATTTCCTAATCTTTAAAATGAGAATAGTAATAGCACCTTCCTCATGTGAGAATTACACAAGTTTATACATATATCAATGTCAATGATATTCTTTCTGTGTACTTCCATAACCTTCGACTTGCATTTGGCCTACAGCCCATATCACTTTTTTTGGTTTTTTAAAAAATAAACTTTTCAGTAAGAGTTCTAGACTTAACAGGAAAATTGAGAAGATAGAAGAGAGCTCCCATATGCTTTATACTGCTTCCCCCTATGGCTAACATCTTACACTACTGTGGTATGTTTGTTACAATTAATGTACACATACTGACACATTATTATTAGCTGAAGTGCATGCTTTATTCAGAGTTCCTTACCTTTTACCTAATGTCCTTTTCTGTTCCAGTATCCTATCCAGATATCACATTGCATTTAGTTTTCATGTTCCCTTAAGCTCCTCTTGACTGTGACAGTTTCTCAGACTTTTCCTTTTTTTGGTGACAGTGACAGTTTCAAGAGTACTGGTCAGGTAATTTGTAGGAGATCTATCTACTGGAATTCATCTAATGTTTTTCTCATGATTAGACTAGAGTTATGGGCTTAGGGAGGAAAAATGTGGCGGTAAAATGCCATGTTCATCACATTGTAGTATAAAGGGAACATACTATCAACATGACCTTTCACTGTTGATGTTGACCTTGATCCCGTGAGGTAGTGTTTGTCAGATTTCTTTACTATAAAGTTACTATTGCTCCCCTCCTACCCTTTTCCCATACTGTGCTTTTTGGAAGGAAGTCTCTATGTGTAGCCAACACTTAAGGAGTGAGAATTTGTTTCCCCCTCTTTGAGAGTTAAGTATCTACATAAATTATTTGGAATTCTGCATTGTCTCTTCTCTCCTATTCATTCACTCATTCATTCATTCATTCATTCAGTAATTTACTTGTATGGTTATGGACCCATGGATATTTATGTCACATCTTGGGTTATAATCCAATACTACTTTATTTTCTTACTCACATTGTTTCAGCTTTGCATGAGGTGATCTTCAGTTGGTATCTGTGTCCCTCTGACACCTTCTTATCCATGTTTTCTTTTTGTTATTTTGTTTTGTTTTATTTTGTTCAGCACTTCCTTTCAGGCACTACAAGATGCTCCAGATTCATCTCGTATATTTCCTTCCCCAGTCCTAGAATCAGTCATCTCTCCAAGAAGCTCTATTTCCTTTAATGGAGAATGGTAGTAGAAACCAAGATCTGGGAGCTGAGTGTGCTAGTTGTTACTGGGTTTCATTACTCTTAGATACATGCATATACACATGCATTCACCTCACGGGAATGCATGTGTATATGCTAACCCATATACATGCACATCTATAAACATTTCAATATAGTCATCTGTACTAAGTAAATACAAATTCACCTGATGTCTCCTACTCTAATCCATTATGACATGGATCATTCTATCCTCCTAATTCCCTTGCTTATCTATAATTTTCACTCCACAAGTGAGGAATCTGGCTCCCACCATTTGCTATCCATTTGCTTAATTATTTGATTCCAATATACATATATGGCAGTATCAGAATTGCTCACCTGTACTCCCATGGAAAACAATGTCATCAGCTACAGTACAGTGCTTGTGTGCAATTTCTTTTACCTTTAGTGCTACAGACGCCACTCATTTCCAAAGTTACCTAGGTCATCATCATTTCCCCTTGCCACATCAGTGACATTGGGAATTAGAATTTTTTTAATGTATTTTTTAAGATTTTATTTATTTATTAGAGAGAGAGAGAGCAAACAGGGAGAGAGAGAGAGAGACAAGCAGATTCTGCACTGAGTATGGAGCCCAATGCAGGGCTCAGTCTCAGGACCTGACATCCTGACCTGAGCCAAATATCAGGAGTCAGGTGTTTAACCGACTGAGCCACCCAGTCACCCTGGGAACTGTAATTTTTTAGCCACTAAACAAACACTTAGATACTGTATCAATAATAAAGGAACTTCATATGATTAACTATAAAATATATTTTATTTTTCACTGGCTTGGGGAAAAAGCACAAAGAGATAAAAAGATTAATTTTTTATATAAATAAAAGATCTAATACACATTGTCACCAATAAGCTTTCCATAACCCACATATTTTTTTACTTATTTTTTATCAAGCGTGTCCCATATTGTTGATGCCCCTAACACCTGTAGTTCACCTTGGCTCCTGCCATCTAGGAAGATTTGTCACCTTTCTGCTACTGTTTTTAAATCTATAGATTATTTTTAGCTGAGAAATAAACTTTAGTACTTGAGCCACACTCAGCCTTGATCGTAGGCTGGAATAAGCCATACTAATTTATTAGGCTGAATCCTTTATTTGTATATATACATTGGGGATTTTTAAATTTACAAATTAAACTGTGTCTCCCACCTAGCCACTTCTATGTCCATGTCTGTCCCTATCTCTATAACACCCACTTACTCCCATCCTACTGAACCCTACTCTAATCCTAATGAACCCAAGTAGAAAGAGACTACAGTCTAAACCAAAACAAAATTATGTCGAAGGTTTTGGGCATAGATCAAGACAACAGGAAGGTTGAACTTCAGGAGTTTTTAGCTCCTAACAGTGAAAGCAAAGAGATAAATATGTCGACTGTAAAATGTCATCCCTCTGGTTTCCTTGACTCGCTGGCATTTTTCCTGAATCACACAGGAAATTTAAGGTTAAATAAAGGTATTTTTGGAAATAACTCCGGCGTGTCTAAAATGCAAACGAGGCAGGACGGACAGGGACTGACAGCTACCTGCATCATTTAAAAGGGAATTTCTGAGCCAGTTTTAATGAAGTGGCAATTCTGCAGACAATGTAGAATTCAAAAACACTAAGGAGATGTTAGGCACCAACACACCACGCATATAAAACAGCATCTGGCCATTTCCCTTTGGAAGACTCCTGTGCCAGCATTTCACTTAGATAAGAAAAAAAGAAGCCTTTTTTCAGCAATCTTCCTAAATGCTTTAATTTGACACTATCTGAAAGTGATACTTAACTTGTGGTAAATCACATTTAATTGCAGCAGTCTGCTTGCTATTATTTCACTATTGCTTCTTTTCTCTCTAAGCTCTCAAAGACCCCATGGCAAATAAAATCTCCCTTAATTGAAATGCTTCCCTACTTAATGATTTTTTGCCCATCTAGGTCAATTATTTTGACATATGCTAAAACAGGTGCAGTCCTACTAGAAGGTCAGGGAAAGCTAAAAATTACAACCCAGCTCAAATAACTTGGCATTTGCCCCTTTTTATCTCACTTCCTCGAATAGAACTTCCTTGAGAGTGTAGATCTGGTCTGACCCTGTGTCAACAACACCATCTCTCTACCTCGGTAACGTCTGAGTAATGAGTCTGTGGAGTGTCTGTTAGTCCTGAGGCTCTGGGCTGGAGCCCCAGGGATAGTGATAGAGAAGACCCGGACCCTGCCCTCCAGGAGGCTAAAAGGAAGGAGGACATGTGAATCAATGATTCACATAGGGTGGCCAGCCTATGAAGATTCTGGGTACTGAAGAACTTTGTGTTGGAGAGTGGCTCATCCTTTATATTCATTATTGCTCTTTTCCACAGCAGTTCCAATGATGAAGGGAGAGAGGAAGAGACTGGGGTCCACAGGAATTAGCGAATTTGCTCAGGTTTTCACAGCTAGTTGGCAGTCAAGTTGGGATTAAAACCTGGGTCTCTCCAGACCATGACAGGGGTTGCCATGGAGGTGTGGAAAAGGGATTGAAAATCACTGTGAATGGAGATAGGAGGGGGCTGGGTGTTGGGGGGTTGGTAAGGCAGAGTCGGCACCCCAGAAATGGTGAGAAATCAAAAGATTTTATTTATAATGATTAATCCTGGAAAGGAACCTTCAGTATGGGGACCAACTTCTTTGACTCAAGAGACTAGCAGACCATCACTGAGACCCTGCTCAAATATTTCCAGGGACAAGGAGCTCATCCCCTCACGGAGCTAGGAGCGCTTGGCAAATTCTGATCACATCATCTGCTCCACTGGGGAATCACTAATCAAAATTACTTTATAAAGAGGAAGCAGGAAGCTTCTATTGGTGAGAGTATATAAATGTATAAAACTCTGAACAAAGGCACAGAGAAATAAGATAGGCTAGACGCCACCTAACCCAAAATGCTATGCCATGACGATGAGCTGGCAGGGTCAGAAGAAAGACCTTGTATGGATGTCTGCCCAGAAAAAGCAGTGGATGTTGAAACTGAGTTCAAGAAAGAAAAACAGAGGATACCTGAAATGATGTCAAATTGAATCTTTCAGTTTGGGTGGGCCAAGATTAGCTTGTTGAGAGAGAAGTGCCAGGTGGTCTATGAAATCCTGAGAGTAAGACAGAAATCGTATGCGACCACGCCCACCGGGATAGAGCCTCACACCGCATGGGTCAGCGGGCTAGGACTCACTCTCTCAACCTTCCGGCTCTTATTTTCCTCATCTGTACAATGAGGGACTTGCCACAGATCCTGCTAATATCCTAGAGTGGGTTTTAATTTTATCTTACATTATTCCATGCAAAAAAATTACCTTTTTTGCCCCCTCTAGATCTGATACAGCTGTCCCAAGTCTTCACCTTCTGGGATGGAGAGGCATTTTCCTTTAGTCATGTTTTCTATGAGGCTCTGGGTCTCGTGCAGTCTGGAACATTCAGCTACAGATCTTCCAGACACCTCGGTCCCTTTCATGGGTCCATGGTTTGGACCACCTTCAAGAAGCAACTTCACCAGGCGCCTGGGTGGCTCAGTGGGTTAGGCCTTTGCCTTCCGCTCAGGTCATGATCTCAGGGTCGTGGGATCGAGCCCCACATCAGGCTCTCTGCTTAGCAGGAAGCCTGCTTCCCCTCCCCGCCTCTGCCTGCCTCTCTGCCTACTTGTGATCTCTCTCTCTCTCTGCCAAATACATACATAAAATCTTAAAAAAAAAAAAAAAGGAAAAAGAAGCAACTTCTCCACTCTTCAGTGAAGCTTGGACATGGAATTTGTAGAGAAATGAAATCTGTGCTGTCGGGGCCTCTGGATACTAAGGTCCTGCTACCCTCTGAAGAACACCGAGAAGAAGGGTTTGCTCTCTGCTATTTCCAGAGCTGGCTTCCAGAAGCAATGGGAGCCACTTTCCTCTTTCATTAGTCCCATCTGCTGCACCCCTTCCAGCCTTTGTTTTCTCCCTCGCCACCACACGCTAAATCCATTCCCATCCCATTGCTTAACTTTTCCACTCCAGAAGCTTCCAGGATAAAGGATGGCTTCTGGGTGCCTAAAAAATTCGGCGTTTGACCATCTCAGTTTGTCTTTATTTGTGTGCCAGACATGGTATTTGTAAACTATTTTTTGAAATAATTTGAGGCCAAGGATAATGTTTCATTCTTCTGAAGAGGATTTGATTTGCCTTTGCAAAAGACCTTGGGGAACTGGCTACCTAAGATCACATTAATTTGAGTCCAAGGCTCTTTACAAAGCAGCCTAGAAATAGTTCTATATTTTTTTTTTTAAAGATTTTATTTATTTGACACAGAGAGATCACAGTGGACAGAGAGGCAAGCAGAGAGAGAGGAGGAAACAGGCTCCCTGCGGAGCAGAGAGCCCCATGTGGGACTCGATCCCAGGACCCTGAGATCACGACCCGAGCTGAAAGCAGCGGCTTAACCCACTGAGCCACCCAGGTGCCCCTAGTTCTATATTTTAACAATATAGCTGCACAGTTGTCTCCCAAACAAGTATCAGCCTTGACTGCCCCACTACTTAGAAAGGTTAAGTTCTTCTTTCTGTGTCTGTGTAACACCTTGCCCCCAGATTTAGAATTTATTTTTTTTAAATTTTATTTATTTATTTGACAGACAGAGATCACAAGTAGGCAGAGAGGTAGGTTGGGGATGGGGGGAGCAGGCTCCTCGTTGAGCAGAGATCCCAATGTGAGCCTCGATCCCAGGACCCTGGGATCATGACCTGAGCTGAAGGCAGAGGCTTTAACCCACTGAGCCACCCAGGTGCCCCCCAAATTTAGAATTTAAAATAACAATCACCACCATTGATTATCTCTCAGGGTTTCTGTGAGTTAGGAGTTCAGACGCAGCTCAGCAGAGGGGCTCAAACTCAACGTCCCTCGAGACTTTGCAGTTCGATGTCAGCCGAGGCTGAAAGCCCCACTTCCAAGAGGATTCACGTACAAGGGTCCCCCTACAGAATGACTTGAGGGTCCTCACACAGTGATTCCTGGCTTCCCCAGAGAGACGGATCAAAGAGGTCAAGGCAGAAGCTATAATGCTTTTTGTGACCCAGCTTCAAAATTTGTATGCTGTCACATCCACCATACTCTCTTGGTCACCCAGGTTCAATCACCCTTGGTCACCCTGATTCAGTCTTGGGGCAGGAGGAACTGGCAAGGGCAGGGATACCAGGAGACAGATCACCGTGGGCTGTGGTGGAGAAGACTGCCACACGTGGAGATTAGGACTCACATCCAGGTCTATCCGATGGCAAAGCCTTGACCTCGCTGTGCTTCTGTCCTCAAGCATTCTCTCTGAATGTGGTTCTTCTGAAAGGGATATCACCTTAGGCCTGCAAGAGCATGGAGTAGATACTTCGATTCTATTAGGAATGTCGTGAGAGAGGCGGAGAAGCCTGAATCCTTTGGTCTGACCTAAAAGGAGAGAAATGGGAAACACTGAACACAAGACAGGCCCAGAAAGCAGAGTTGGGCGGGGCGAGTCATCAGTCACCCACGGCGCAATTTGCTTTTGCTGACCCCAACATCAGCTGTCAGAAAGTCTCTGCATGTGTATCTCCCGGCACTCTTTTACACCATTAACAATCTTCCTGCAAAGCTTCCATTTGATGGGCTTGGATTTTCTTCATGACAGGTTTCTAGAAGACACACTGACTTGTTTCTGCTCCCTCCCCAACTGCCAGAAGTCTGCAGCCTAAGGGGTTAACCTGGGCCTCAGGAAACTCCGCAGTCCGTGTCCCTCCCCCAGGGTCTGTGGAACAGAGTCTCAGTTGGAAACAGAGCAGCAAGCTTGATGTTTTTCTCTTTTTCTTCCAGTTTATTCTATATTGATACTTAATAAGTGTTGCTTTGGTGGTATCTGTATTTAAACTCTGGAAATTGAAGCCCTGTGGCTTTTGTAGGAAATAACCATTGACTCACTGTGGTGAGATATATAAACATTGTTCTAAGTTCTAATCGCAATGACCACTGGGATCATTTTTCACAGAGTATAATTTTCATTATTTTGAGAGACAGTTCTCAAGTCAGGATCCAGAAAGAAGAGCGCTTTCCTTGGTTTCAGCTTTCATCACGAGGTTTTTCCTCTTCATATTTCCTTCCCCCCATACTCCTTACAACCATACAACCTCCCTTCATTTCTTCCCGTTGTTACTGCTAATATTACTAATGAGACCTTGGGACTCATAGCTTGACAAGTAAATAAACACTATTTACCTGCTTCTACTATTATTTCCAAGCAGGTCATTATTTTTACAAAGAGCTCATTTAATGCAAGTCTTAACTCAGTAGAGAAGATAAACATCATCCCATTTTACAGATGAGGAAAACAAAGCCCCATAGATCTGAGTCACTAAAGGGCTACTTGGATCTAGAGCAGGGGCTGGTCCCTCCCTCACAGCGTGTCATTCTCCCTTAGAATTATCCTGCCCCACCTGGGCCTGGGAAACTCAAGACCCTTTATGAACACATGTCTTCAGCTATGGAAAGTTCTGTTACAGGGAAAAACAAACAAACAAACCTGCCTTAGGTCAAGTTTCATTTTGAGGTGTTCTGAGGGGCTGGTGGGTTCTGTTCCCTTAAAAATTACTGTAAATCATGTTTTCTTTTCAGTCCAAAGAATGGATCAAACACAGAATTACATAAAACAATATAAGAACCAACTATATTAAAAAAAAAAAAAAGAACCAACCAGATTTTGCTACAGATTCTTGAAGTCTGCCCTTCTGCCTGTTTAGTCTAAAATAAAAGGCTACAGAAACCATTCCTTCCCTCCTTCCTCATCGTTGTCTCCCTTCCAAGGTTCCCGCACCCTGAGCACCGCCTCCTGCATTTACGTGTTTCTCTACTGTTACACACAAGAATGAGTCCTTTATCATAGGCCATCATCATCTCTGTGTTTTGGAAGAATTTGCATGAATAGTTTCCTTCTGCATACGCCCATTTGAGGTTCACTTCCGAAGGATGCCCTGGGCGGCTTCTGCCTCTCTGAATGTTTCACATCTCCAGTTGTATATGGGTCAGCTCAGGAAGAATACGGGGAATGTCCAGGACCTTATTGGTTCCTACCAATAACGGGGCTGCAGGCTTGCATGGTGGCCATGACCGTGAGTCCCCAAGAGGGGCAGAAAACAGGGACTAAACCCTTGTGTGGACTAAATTGCATGCACGCCTACTGCCCAGGAGGGTTGTGGGAGCTGACATCCCCTTACAGGCTGGAACTTGAGCCCGTCCATTCCACAGGCCCAGAGAAGAGAATGATTTTCTTAAGGTCACACTTCTAGAAGTCGGTAGAGCAGGCACCAGACAGCTCGGGGCTCCTGACCCCTTTGCACTAACAGCCTTGCTTTTTTCCAGCCCTGTTCTTTATCCAGCAAACAGGCGATCGTCAATTTGATGATTTTCTTGCCTCTGCTCTCCCAGAGGAAATGCCAGCAAACTATAAACGCCCATGCCTTGAGACGCTGGCCGCCACCTGCATGGATCTCAGGAAATACCCTTAGCCCTCTTCGCGTCTCTGGGAGACAGCAGTGATTTCCAGAGCTTGGGGGCAGTTTGCAGTAAAGGGCTGAAGACGGCCTCTGGAGCTTTTAGTCGGAGCGCCCTCTGGCGGCCGACTGGATAGCAACACTCTAATTCCCGATCCGAGCGGCAAAGTGCTTGCAGCCTCAGCGGGCCGTTCAAGGCCCCTGGGTTATGAATGCTCTCCGGGGCACGCTCTGTACAGCACACATTCACTTCCTGCTGACTCCTAGCCAACAGCCTCTTGGTGTGTCAGTCGCACTGTGACTGGAGCTGCTGGAACCCCAGAGAAGAACGCATGGCTCTGGACCCAAAGGAATTTAAGTTTTATTGAGTGAGAGAGGCAGCCGAGCAGCCGGCAGACCAGAGTGGTCTGCAGATCCAGAGTGGCCGGTATGGACAGGCCGGTATGGACCCAGAAGGGCCTGGGGGCTACAGAGAAAGCGGGAAGGACCATCAGCCACAGAGATCCGGGAGGCCCCTCAGGAGGAGCCAGTGTCTGGGTCCTTAAGGAAAAAAGAACTTCTCATGTGGGAGGGGACAGAGCCTGCCTCCCCTCCCGGTTTCCCCTTCTCCAGGACCTTGCTTTCCTTCCCTTCCTCCTTACTCATCCACTGCCCCAGTCGCTAACCAAATCACCACTAGGCAAAATGTCCGCTTTGCAGAGAGTGGGGCCTCTTCCAATGGACCGCCCCCTCTGCTCCCTTCCGTGCCTTCCTTGGTACATCACGCCCTCCAGACTGGGCCCCTGACACCCACGTTGGCCTGTGTGCTTCAGGGGATTAGAAAATAAATCTAAGGCAGCCTGACCGATGAGTCCTGATTTGGGAAAGGAGGGGGACGGTGGACAAAAAAGGGCCTGTCCAGAGGTGGGTTCCATTTATCCAAAATGGTGGGGGTGGCGATGGGGAAGGGGAGCTTGGGAAAAGGCTGAAGCAGAGTGTGTTTGGTAAGGAATACCTCTGTCTCTCCTATGGGATTCATTTGCTTGAATCAGTCAGTTATCGGCAATTGGCCTCTAGTTTCTATGCAAAAGGGAGGCACAAGGTAGCAGAATTGTCTCTGAAGCCAACAGTCTTGAAACTTATCTTGGTTCTAGTCATCCCTAACTGGATCATCTTGGGCAAATCACGTTGCCTCTCGGAGGCTCAGTTTCCTCATCTGTTAAATGGGTACGCCACTTCCTAGGGTGATTGTGAAGATCAGGAGGGTCCTTATTAAATACCTAACACAGAGGCCTCTCCTTTGCAGGAGAACTTTTACTAGTAGATGCTCCCAGATTATTTGAAACACTTTAAGTCTATTTGGATCCATTACTGAAATCCACAATACCCGATTAAAACTAATCGGTAGCTCAACTAGAGCCGAATGCCACAGGGCATTCGTGGGGGAAAATTCACATCCCTCATTTGTAGAATACACAGGCTGCTCTAAGAAAATACCATACATTGAATGGTTTAAACAATAGAAATTTATGTCTCACAGTTCAGGGGCTGGAAAGTCCCAGATCAAGGTCCAGGAGGGTTTGTTTTGTGGTGAGGGATCTCTTCCTGGCTCGCAGAATGAGGACTCTTCACTCTGTCCTCACGTGAGGGACACAGAGGGGGAGAGGAGCTCTCTGTTGTTTCTTCTTCTAAGGGAACTAATTGGGTCAAGAGACCTTCCCCTCCACACTTCACCTAAAATGAACTCCCAAAGGCTCCAGCTCCAAAAACTATCAAACTGGGAGCTGGGGCTATAACACATGAATTTGGGGGGTGGACAATTTATTGTCACCTCTGGCCCAAGCCTCGCTATCCCCTGAGGTATCCCATGCCACCTTGGGCTTCTGGGAACAGGGAAATGGAACTTGACGAATGTTACTCTGATACCTTCCTAACCTTCCTGAGCCTCTCTGGGAGAGGTAGCCCCTAACATCTTTTAGGTCTAAGATGGTCTATCCCGACGCAAGGTGAGCATATTTTCAGGGACACAGACTCATAAACCTCACAACAAGACCTTCTTGAAGTGGCCCTGATCACTGCAGGATCCCACAGAGGAGAGCCAGATGGGGCCCTGGCTCCAGAAAGTCAGCCCCCAGGCATTCCCAACCAGCCTCACCTCTCTCCTGTCCCACTGTCATCCAGCAGGAGCTGGTGACCAGTTGGCCAGCTGGGCCATGCCACTCAGCCAATCAGCATCGTCCGGCAGTTGGTTCCACGGAGACGGAATCAGTTAAACCGACAGAGCCTCCCTCAGACTCCTCCGTGGATCAGGACTGTTCGTTGGCCTAGGCTCAGCCGGGAGGGCAGTTACTGGAATGTTCTGGGTCGGTGGGGGGCACCCACAGTCAGCAGGGTTAGGCCACGTAGGGACACAGTGTGTAGAGCCACCCTGGGCCTGGGGAAGCCCTGACACCTGCTGCTTGTGGTGGGCAGAGGAGGAGGTGAGGATGGGGGAGTCGCCATCTGGCCGTGAAAGGGGACAGCGTGCCGCAGGGCTGGGCAGTAGGAGAGCCCACCGGGCTCAAGCCCACTTCCAGGGGCCGAACTCCCACCCATGACCTGAGGTCAGGCCTCACTGAGAGCACACTGTGCATAGACTGGGACCTGGAAGGGGGCGGGAGTGGGAGCTCAGACACAGGGATTAGGGCAGGTCCCAGGATCTGACTTGTAGGGGTGAGAACAGCACCCACCATGCATGGTGTGGGAGAGGATGGGGTGAACCCTGATTTTACTTCTACCAAATTCATTCCTGTGGGTCCATGGGAGGGCAGCCTGGGAGCCATGGCCTGGATGGGGAGGGACCCCTGTGCTGAGCTCAAGTTCAGCCTGCAGTACCCCACTGTGCTGTCTGCCAGAATGTGCCCTTGGAGGGTGGGCTGAGGGGCCTCGGTACCCCGGGCCACGTGCCCGTTCTGACACGATGACAGCCACCTGGGCAGCTGACAAGGCCCCTCTCGGGCCTCTGGCTTTCTCTGTGTTGATGCAAGGAGCAAGTCCTCCATCGGGGGGTCACGAACGTGAGGACCGTGCCCTGCTGAGCCGCTGAGCCCCCTTTTCCTGGAGGGCTGTCCCGGGGGGGATGGCCCCCATCTCCCCGCTGGTCCTTCAGGGGCCCCAGGGCTGGCGTGGTGCCCAGCAGGACGCTGCCTCTTCCGTGAAAGCCCACGTCACATGCCCGTGCAGGTGTCTGGTGAAGCCACGGGCTCCAACAACTTCCCCACAGCTTCCTCCCCGTTCTCCTCCGGCCTCAGCCTGTTCCCTTTGGCCTTGGAGCTACCAGAGGAAGACGTGGGCTCAGAAAACACGCTCACTTTGATGGGTTCTTCCAGCTGCCAGAAAACCGACCCAGCGGGGACTGTGGGTGGGGAAAGGCCTCCCTCCAGCTCTGGGAACTCCCGTGATCAGTCAGGCCCAATGTGGAACCTCTGGGCTGAACATGGGGTCTGGGGGTGCACTGAGGCTCCTGCGGGTGGGAGGGCGATGAACAGGAGGACGCAGGGAGAGGTCTCCGTTCTGGGCCCTCGCCCCAGCTGCCAGGTTGATTCGAGGTAAAGACATGACCTGGACGAGCTCTCCTCGCTCCTGAAGTGGCTCCAAGAGTCCACACAGAAGGGAAGGGTTGGGGAGAGTCCACTCGGGGCCAGACTGCTGGGTTCCAACAGCAGCTGCCGCATGGAGGCGCCCCGTGGCCCCGAGCATATTCTCCGCTTCTCTGTGCTTCCACGTCGTCCTTGGCAAAGCCGGCGTGGTGAGAGCATCTCTGCGTGGGAACAAGTCATGAGCCTGCAGTTACTGTCCTGGGCTCCGAGCAGGGACTGGCGCCCAGGAAACACCCCACACAGGACAGTGGGGGGTGGGAAGGGGTTCAGAGCACAGAGGGTCCCGCGGGCAGGGCAGACACCTGCTGGTCACTGGTGACCCGGCCACGGAGAATTGGGGCTCTGTCCCGTGGGCAGGGAGATCCCTTCGAAATGTCTTTGGGCAGAGTGGGAGGAGGAAGTGGGCAACGGCACAACAAGGATGGCCGGGGGCCCTGCATGCCATGCCGCAGGGCGTGGTGGGTCCAGCGCCAGGGCCATAAACTTAGGGGGCACACAAAGACAGTTTCCTGGGCTGAGCCGAAGAATCATCCGGGCCCTCAGCTCAGGGGGTGGGTTTGCTAAGCTCGCCCCTCCCCCCCCACAATAACACAGATAACAGACCCCCTGAGACGTGTCCGCATCAGACACAACCCTGCTCTCCTCCCCGCAGCCCAAGAGCAGAGTGAGGCCACTGGAGAGGCTGAGAGGCTGACAGGTTCCCTGGGGACCAGGACAGGGGACCCACCCCCTCGCCCGACCCGCCTGTGCTCCGCATGGACAAGGACAGACAGACGGCTCCTCGAGGGCTCATGGCCACACGAGCCAGCCACACCTGCCCCTGCAGCTGGGGCAGAGGGGCTCAGAGGAGGTGAAGGGACTGAAGGACCCTCTCCCCAGGCTCCGCCCCCGCCCAGGGCCCCTGGGGTCCCCAGCACCTTCCTCCAGGGCCTCCTGCTCTGCCCGCTCCTCTGACGGTCTTCAGTGACAGGTAAGGCCTGAAGCACGGCCGGGGCTGCTCCACAGGGCAGATGGGCACCCGCTTGGGCTCTAGGGGCCGCTCCTCCTGCATCCAGCACCTGGTCTCCCGCCACCCCTGGCTTCGCCCTAGGACGCCCAGCCTCCCCACCAGGGCTCTGGCCCTACAGTTTCAACAGGCTTAAGCGCGTGGGCTTTCCTGTCCCCTAGGGAACCAGACTCATGGCAATTTCCATTAACCCTTTGATGGTGATTGATACGCTTGCCAAAACGGACCCGAAGCACACTGGGAGGGAACTGCACACACCCCGGGCAGCAGGGAGTCCTCAGAGCTGAGCCTGTGCTGCTTGCTGACTCTGCCCAGCGGGTGCTTGACTGTGCTGTGGGCACTGAGTGGTCAGACTCGCAGAGGGACTGTCCGGTGTAGAAATCCCGGAGGCCGGACCCAGGGGACACTGCCCGCGTCCCCGGCCCTGCCCAGTCTGCCTGGGGAGAGGAGGAAACACAGAGCTGGCCGTGAGATCTGCTCCCCACACCCTACCCCCCGGCCCCTCGCCCCCACCCTGTCCATCTTGGCCTCCCATCTGGAACAGGAAGTGGGGAGCACAGAGCAACACCCGGAGACCCCACAGAGGGGCAGTAGGGAGGGTAGAAACGCTCAGGCCTTTCACTGTGTCCTTTTGCTAATCCACAGGTGTGGATCCGGCTTGGATGCTGATGGAGTGGAAGGAGGCGGCCCCATGGGTGGCTCCCGCCCCCCACAAGATGCCCCGCCTTTCTCCTGTGGGCTCAGCTTCCGTTTTCCAGGATAAGGGAGGCCTCAAGGGCACAGATGCCTCCTCCCTGTCCCACGGGGGCAGGACAGGACTTGGCGGCCCCTGGAGAGATCCTGTGCCTTCTGGCTTCCCCTGGAAACGTGTGCCTGGCAGTCCTCCCTTGTGCTGCGCTCCTGGTCTCAGCCCTCCCTCCTGCCAGGAAAGGGCCGGTTCCTGCTGGGTCAGCTGGGGCCACTTCCTAAACTCCCGGGGCCTCGGCCTTCTCCTCCTCCTCCCGCGGGAGACCCTGGGACAGCCTTTGAACAGGGCGGACAGCTGGGAGGTGGGCGTCCAAGGGACCAGGGCTGACCTGATGATGCCCCTCAGATGCCTGGGTTCAAGGCCTGTGGCGCCACCTGCTGGCCGTGTGCTGTGGGCACGTGTAAGAACCTCTTGGTGCCTTTGCTGTCCTCCCAAGGTGGTGGTAATGAGGGAACCGCCTCCGCTGGCGTCTGCGCAGAGACCCAGGGCGCATGTGGGCTTCTGGGCGAGGGTCACCCCTCATTCCGGTTCGCTGCGGGGAGAGCCTCGGAGCAGCATGAGCTTTCCGAGCTCGGCCATCCTTGTCCACGTCAGGCCTCAGTCCGGAGGCTGGGGGGAGCTAAAGGTCAGAGCGTCCTTCAGCAGCCTCCCAGGGAGCCAGGAGTCCTTCCCTCTGCACTCTCCAAGGCAGGGTCCTGTTGGCCTGGCCAGTGAGTCCATTTCCCAAGAAGGACTCAGCAGGTGAGGTGACTGGTGTTCTCTTTGGTTTTGTTTCTCATGACCGAAAACAGGAGTATGTGATTGTTTTTCATGCACCCTCAAGTTGTAATCAAGTTTTAATCACCCGGAGAGGAAGTGAAAGTCCAAGTTCAATGCTAAGTCCATCTCTCCCATGAAAAGGGAAGAAGCTCATTGCAGGTGGAACATAATTGGGGGACCATGGACCTCACGGTGTCACTGCGTGGCCCAGGTGGTGAATTTGGTTTGAGGACCTCTCTCTGGAAGGGTTTCATGACCAGATCATGCTGGACATGGCTGCACAGGCTTTGGGCTTCAAGGTATATCTCTTGCTGGGCCATGACTTTCTTCTCATTTATTCTCTCTTCCATTCTGTTGTCTTTTGGGGCTCATTTGCTGGTTGTTCACAGAATCTTTCAGAGTAACTCTCTTCCAGTGAATCCCATCCCCAGAGAGCTCATGTTGGCCTCCTCAAGTTCTTTCTGGAATCTGCTTCCTTGGAGGAGCTCTGCTGGTGTTTTCAAAAGGTTCCTTGTTGGCTTGCCTTTATTTTTTTTTTCAGATGCTGATAATCTTTTAACCCCTTTTTGCTTTTTTGTGGTGACTTTTTTTGAGCTTTTACTAAATCCATCGTTGATCCCTTGATTGGTTTATGGAGTGTACCAGAAGAAAAATATGGTCATTATGGGCTCCCCCCAAGACTTCAGAACAACCTGACCTAAGTCTGTAAGCCTGGGTGGGGTAGCCAGCACCAACCCAATCTTGCCCTCTCCATCTGTAGCGTTAGATATTGAGGGTTTGTCTAAGATTATGGGGATACTTCAGTGTTTTGGCTCCAATGGATCAGACAATTCAGAACTGGCCTAGGTACTTCCTTTAGAAGACTAGTTTTCTCATGTCCTTCCTATTTCTCCAAGAGTAATGGACTTGTTTATTTCACTCTCTGTTGTTTCAATTCTTGTGTCTTGTTGATTAGGGAGTGTCACTAAGTAGTTGTCATCCAAGGTCCAAGGATTGGCCACTGAGATATGACCCTCCCCTCAAGAGGGTTTGTACCTGATTTGTTGGGCTTTACTTGAGGCAATGACTGGCCACCTTCCTCACCCCCATGGCATCTCATCTCCCTGAAGGAGCCATCCCGCCACACTGGTTATGTCCCAGTGCCCCAGTGGTTCCAGATGGACTCGTCAATAGAAGTTGAGTTTGTAGGGTATTAGGAAGGAATGTGTCAGAAGAAGTGTAGGGGCTGGAGAGTCTCTATGTGCCCAGACTTCTCTACACCTTGTCCCCAGGGAACAAGTGATTACCCGGCCAACAGCCAGCTCCTATTCTAACTGAATCTCAGTGGGACCTTTGCATTCACCCATTCCCTCCCTCTGCGACTCATCCACGGACATCTTCCTGGATCCACTTGCTCTCTGAGTCCCATTGCTGCTGAGGGAACCATCCTGACAACATTCTGTGTCTTCCTCCAGCTTGGCCTGTCTCCCATCCCATCCTACCTGTCCACTGTTCCCTATAGAGTCAGAAAATGTCCCATGCTCTAGAGGTTAAAAAGAAACTGGGCTCAGAAGAAGTGGTCTTCACAAGTTCACATGGAGTTGGCATTGAGGTAAGACCTCAACTCCAGGCCTTGGTAATACTGGCAGCCTCTGCGGGATTCCTGATGTCCAAGAGTCCTGATGAGAGAGGACAGACAGGGGTCCCAAGGTGGGTTGTCCGAGCCTGCTACCTCCAAAGCCCCACCCAGGGCACCTGGCCTGGAGTATCCTTGGTGATGGTAAGTAAATTTTACCTCTTGCCTCTTCCATTGCTTCCGTGTCTTCTCTCATCCTACTCTTTGATAAATGTCCAAATGTTATCAACATAATTGGGGAATGGAGCCTGAAGGTGAGGGGCTAGGTCCTGGAAATGGCAGCATTGCAGTCTTGAGGCATGGAGGCTCAGAAGCTCTGAGTTCAGGGCCTTCTAACCTTGGGAGCAGAGTAGTAGTGCCCAGGGGAACGGGGAATTGGGGACCAGGTTTATACTGGGCAACAAGATTATAGGCAGAATTTGAACGATGTTTATGTGGTCCCAGCACACAGAGCTGGGACTGCTTGGATCGTGGTTGTCCGAGAACAGGGCAGACATGTGGACCAACGTGGCTCTCCCAGGCCCTGGAAGCCCAAACACTGCAGCAGGGACAGTGTGAAGGGGACTCTGACATGGGGGAGGGGCAAGAAAGGGTGATTTATATACATTTTCAAAATCCAATGATGAATTCCCATTTTAAGAGGCAGATAGTTCTTCAAGGTGCACAAAGAAGGTCGTCCTCTCCCTACTATCTGATCTCAGAATGAAGTGTTGTCATTTGAATCTCTTCTATTTTTAAAAAACCTCCTTCAGCTCTCTCTTCATCTCCTCCTCTACCCCTGATATTTCTTTAGTCTCTTGTATCTCTACATTTGCCTCTTGGTTTTAGAGATGACTGCTTTATTAACCTTATAAACTGCTTTATTAATGTGATTGAAAATATTTGGTCATACTTTTCATTACCTGTGGCAACATTTTTTGGGGAAGCTTTTCCTGTCCTTTTTCTCATCTTTGATTCAATTTGTGCTCATCTTTTTTAGATAACACATATGTGAATGAGTTGAATTTACTTGTACTCAGTTTTTGTAAAAGTTTCGTGTGGGCTGTGTCCCAAACTCCAATACACTTTATTGTGTCTCGAGGCTTTGTGTGTGGTTGTTATCATTCATCCAAAGGAGAATGAAAAACATAGTATCTATGCGAGGTCTTGTAATATGTATAGTAGGCTATAGTGAATACTAATAAACTATGTGTCCACTCTCAGCTTAAGAAATAAAACACCATTATCTGATGGCCTCTGTGCATCCCCAAACATTGTGTCTCCCTCTCTCACACCCAAGGTAACCACTGTCCTGAATTTTGTTTTATTAGTCACTTGCATTTCTTTATAATTTTACATTTTTTGTATATTCACAGAAGTCATTAACTGCATGCCCTAGAACATTGTATATAAGTGATTTTTGTCTGGATATCTGTCTTAGGTCGCTATTGGTCAACAATACCACAAAACAAATCACCCAAAGCTCAGTGGGATGTCCCAATAAACATTTATTTCACAGCTGTGTGCCTCGTGGGGGCAGTGGAACTCAGCTGGGCTTGGGCGCTGGGTCTAGGCTGCTTCCAGATCTAGTCCACATGTTTCCAAACTGTATGACCTTCTGGTTCCCTGAGGCATGCTCTTTGGGCTGCAAAAGACAGGAGCACAAGGGAACAAGACCAAGCATGCAAGCTCGTTTGAGCTTTTAGTTTGTGTCACGTCCACTAATCACATTGGCCAAAGCCAGACCTATGGCTTAGCCCAAAGTCAAGTGTCAAAATTATATTGTGGAGTTGTTCCCTGGTAGAACATGCAGCTGTAGTGTGTTTTTATTGATGTGTCATATTTTATTATAAAGACTATTTTTCCATTGTTCTCATAATAAACATTTGAGTGATTTCCAGGTATTACTAATGAAGAGAATACTATTGTGGACAATCTTGCAAATGTGTCCTACAGCTGACATGTGAGAATGGCTATGGATTATGTAACTAGTTAGTGTAGTTATCCAAAATTTTGAGATAAGGTGAAAAGAAGATGTTGTAACATTTTATTAAGTCCATTTAAAGGTCACCTGATTCCCCTGGAATGAAACTTGGTTGATGGCTCTTGGAGTTGACTGGGGCTAATGTTTTCTAACTCCCTAATGTTAAAGGTTAACTCGGAGAAAACTGGTTAGGTGTGTCGATTCTAAAATTAGTCAGGAAAGGAGGTAGCATCAAAAGTTAGAGTAGTTTCACGGTGTGGGGCAACACTTTATATCTAACTTAACAATTTATATCTCAGCATTTTCCCCATAGGTTATATAAAAATACTCATGTCCTCTCTGAATTAGTTTTGCATTATGCTGCATTCTTTATTAATGAGTTGAGGAAAATCTTGGCATATGCTTGCCATTTATATGAGGATTGTTTTTAGCAATTTAAGAAGGACATGTTTATATATCTAGGAGGAGAATTGCTGGTTCACAGGAGAGATCACATTTAATTTCAGTAAGATCAAACCATTTTGCAAGGTGACTGGGTCCAGACCCCAAATCCCACCTCCCCACTACCAGTTCAAGAATAACCCACCTTGCACCATGGCAGCTATAGGTCTGGTTCTAAGAATAAGCTGTCCCTTTTGCATTCATCAAACCACTTCCTGTGAATGTGGCTTGCCTCTGCAGCCTCACTGGGCTCCTCTCCCTTCTCTGTTGGGAGACGATCGAGGGAAGCTCCCACTGGACCTGTGTCCCTCATTTCCCATCTTGCAAGGAAGGGTTTGGTTTCACAACTCAGGATGCCTCTCTCTCTTTGAGGGGCACGTTTCACGAGCCTCTGCCTTCTGCATCCTTGAGCATCTTCTCAGTCTTTACGGGCTCAGTCCTTCTTTCTCTTAGTCTGTGGTTTGTTTAGGATTCAGTTTCGTGGACTATGTGAAAATAGATGGGTAAACGGGTCAGAGCCTAGGGCTGCTATCTACAGGGATAAAGGCACCGTCATACCTATGGGCTGGCCATTGTTGGGGGGTAGTGGGTGGGATGGAAGAGGTTTTGGGTTCACTCCTGTCCTTTCTGCCTTGAACCCCAAACCCACTTATCTCATGCTGTGCCCTCTCTCTGTTCCTGTGTCCTGTCCTCTTCCTTAGATTCTTAGTTCATGGCTATCCGGTCTTGTCTCATCCCATTCTTTCACATTCTATTCTATCCTATCCAACACATGTCAGCAGGGCATCATCTGCTCTCCAGAGGTGAGCGAGCTTCAAGTCCTGCCCTCGCTCAGCAACCTCCCAGTCCCCTGAGGTGGTGCAGCCCTCCCTCCCCATTCTGAGTCTCCAGCGCACCCCCATATTCAGCCTTCCCTCCAGCTGGGCTCAAACCCCAAGCAAGTCTCATCTGCCTGTAGAGTATAAGCCACCCCTACAGTTCTTGCTGGTGGCAAAGAAGACTTGATGCCAGGAATTAAAAAGGATCATGACTCCCAGTCTCCCATCTGCTCACCTAGCCTTCTGTCCACAGTCCCCTCTCACTCACATGGCCATACCGGGTCTCTGACCCACAGGCCTGAGCCGAAAATGCAACTGGCATTTTGGGAGGAAGGAGCTAAAGAGAATCCTTCAGAAGTAAGTCTCATCCTTTCCTGGTTGAAAATGTAGGACATTCCCACTTGGATTTTGATCATTCAGCCAACATCCATCCAGCCAGCCAGCCATCCGTCCGTCTGTCCATCCATCCATCCATCCATTCTTCTCTTAGAGCTGGTATTGTGTTCCAGTTTGCACAGTAATATTAAGCTTACCCAAATATTTTTAGAAAGAAAAATACTTTTTAAAACATCAAGAATCTGAAGTGGAGGCTTCTTCCATCTTGGCTGCTTAATAGTGACATAAAAGATCAGATTAATGCTATGACGGTAGACTAGGATTCTTGCCTCTGCACAGAAGACTCTCAGCTTTCTATCTCCAGCCCCGATTAATCTCCTGGGCCTAGATTTATGCAGTCACCTGCCTACTTGAAATCTCCACTTGGTTGTCTAATGAGCATCACACACTTTCCAGATTATGCGTTGTCATGGGACCCTCAGAACCACCTATGCATCATGGGATTATAGGGACACATGGGATTATAGGACACACTTAGCCCTTACAAAAGGGCTAAGCATGTAATAAACACTGTATCAGTCTGGATTCCAATCAGGAAACAAACCACACCGTGATTGAAATAAGGAGTTCCAATATAAAGAATAGTTAAGCTATGATAAAATAAGATGTAAAGAGGACTCTGTAGGGTGGGGCTCTGAGAGGGGACTCAAAGACACGCCCACACTGTTGATCAGTCTGGCCACCACCAGAGCCAACAAGAGACGCTCTTTTCTCTTGCGATGCTGCTCCCATCTGATCCTTTTTTGTGTGTTCTAAAGAATTTCATACTTCGTCAGTAAAGTAAAACCAGTCAACCATTGCAACTTCCCAAAAGGCTGAGATCTATCAGAGTTTTAACAGAAGGAATATCCCCAAGAAAATTGGCAATCTCATTTAACCTACTATGAGCTGTAAAACTGGGTTAAGTGTCAAATTGCGGCCACGAAATTGTTGCAACAAGTTACCAGTGCAGTGATGGTGCACAGATCTAAGTGCTCACGGAACAGAAGAGGTCGCCAGCGCCCTGTGAGAGGGAGCAGGAAAGATGTCTGTGTCCCAGCTCAAAGAGAAAAAGGCTTTCTGAGGAGGCAGTCAATGGGGATAAGAGGGACAGACAGGGTTGCGATTTCCTGAAATAAGGCCTTTTAAGTGTGATTTGACAGTTCATTCATTAGTTCTATGTGAATGTGTACCTTTGAGTTAAAAAAAAAAAAAAAGAGCTGCTTTCCTATTATAAATGACAGTGCCCCTGGAGCTCAGGCCCCACCTGCCTGCCCCAGCTTCTAGGACAATCCCACCAGCGAGAAAGTCTCCTAGTGCTTCCTAGAAGTAGGACTTCCTAGAACACTGGTGGGTGTTCCCTCGGCTGGCCCTAGCTTTGCACACTGAGGAACAAAGGAACCTCTGGGCTCCCTCAGCCACGCTTCCTTCTGCAGTCCCCCATCTCTACATTTGAGACCCTGCTACTGGGTTGTAATTGACTGCCTGGCGGCTGGGCTCCACGTCCACCACCAAGGCCAGCTCCCCTCCAATGACTCACTGCCTGCTGAGACTCCGGGCCTTTGCCTGATTTTGTTTCAAAGACTCCCCACGGGGCTCCATCTGAACTACAGTTTAGGGCATTCCCACCCAGGGTTGGGCGAGACTCACGCTGAGACCCCCTAGCCGTTCCTAGTTCTCTTCACACAGGCATGGCCACTGTTATCTTTGAAAGTTATTTCACCAGCAAAAATAGGTTTGTTCAGGTGTAGCAGAGAATTGCGATTCAGGACATGTAAGCTATGGCAAAACCACAGGCAAGTTCAACAAGCAAAGGAGAGAACAATTTTTTTACAGAAAAGGAGGAAGTTGGGAGGGGGTGCTCTGAATGAAAGTCCTTTGGAGAAAAGCAGTTCAGGGTGATGACGGTTTCTCGCTAGCTGAGTTGCAGGGGCTTCTTAGAGAACATTCTGTGTGCATCTTTTCCTGTTGGGCCCTGTAATTGATGGTTCTTTCTTGATGATCATTCTGTTGGGGTTTGTAATTGACCATTCTTCCTGTGGTTGACTTTCAGTGGTATGGCTCCCCTGCTGGCTTCCAGGACGGCAGGTTTATGGCCTGCTTCTGCCTGGAAAACTTAATGTCCATCAGGGGTGCCTGCTGTGGGGTAATCCGCAAGAAGGGCTCTGCACAGGTGCAGTCAGATGCCTTCTTGTCCCCTTCCTGTACCTCTGCGGTCATTCACTACCGAAACATACACGCACTGAGCTGTCTTCTGTATGTGGCTTTCTATGTGCCGGATACTGAAGATGAAAACGGTAAGAGCTCCTTTAGGAGCTCATGGTTCCCTCGGTGAGCAGCCATTCCCTTCTCAACCTCTTCTCCTTGCTCAGTGCAGTGACGCTCCAAATCATGGTGCTCAAATCATCCCACTTCCGAAAACACCGTGGTTGCTGCCTCTGCCCCTTCTGACTCGGCCCCCTTTCTCTGCCTCCTCTGAGTCTCGTGCTCCTCCCACCCACCCAACTCTTACAGCCCTGAGACAGTGGATGAAAATTTGCATTTCTGAATCCTTCATTTGCTTGTGGATGGTAGGAATACCTCGTGAGTCAAAGCAGTGAACGTATTTGTCAAACTTCGCTATGAAGGATTAAGAGAGTTTAAAACAGCCTCTGCCCCTTCAAAGCACATTCCCTTACCAGGAGGAGGGAAAAAGACCTTTTGACTATGAAGTTTCCATATGCACCCTTCAAAACATATTAGAACTTACATAAAACAATGCAACATCTCTATTTCCACCAGACCAAATACAGCTTTCTTTTTGTGTCTGAAGATATTCTCAATTAGTCTTAGTGGAGTGACCCCCAAACTCCATGCCTGAAGGGGCCAAGTCCTCCATCATCCTTCTGCCTTTTATTTCCAGTAGTTCCATTAACCTTTACAATCGAGCACGGAAGCAGCAGGAGATACTCCAGACAATCCCCCTGGGCTTCTATCACAGCCCTCCTTGCCCCCACTGGGTAGCAGCAACCATATTGTCCTTGGAATCAGGATCAATTACACTGGACAGCAAAGTAATCCTTTATTGTCTGTTGGTTCAAGGGAATAAGGAGTTTCTTCAAGTAGAAGTCTCCTTTTTAATAGAATAATTTCTGTGTCCCTTGATATGAATCCGTTGGGAACTAAGCCCCTAAACAATCAGAGCTCTAAGTGGGTGGGACAAAATGCAAAAATTCTGCAAGTGGGTTGCTAAGTGTAATTGTCCAAAGAGCCACCCCCCATTCTACTCACACCCATTCATTGCCCCACGGATCCTGGCTATGGGAAGACAATATCATACAATGGTCTCTGCTTCAAAGCATATGCCAGTAGCAAGTAAAACAGAGCCTGTCCTTCTAGGTGTTCTCTCCCTACTGATACTGCAATAAGACCTCAGCCATTCCACCTTTCAGTTAGGCAGCCCACTTCCAGGTGATTGAGTGTGGCAGGAGCCCACTGCTGAGCGTCCTTTGTTGTGAAATGAGCTCCTTGATCAGATGCAACAGCGGACTGATTGCCATAAGGGTAGAGAAGGCATCCGATGTATGCCGATGGTGTTGCTGGTGGGAGTAGCAAGCAAGGCAGGCAAACCCATTGTCCTTTGGGGTCATTCTGTAGTGCTGCAGAAGGCCCCTTGTGTGGTACAGCTCACTGTGCAAACCTAGCTGCAAACCGGATTCAAGTGTTTTCCTCAGCCAGGAGGTCTTAAGGAACACATCATGAGGCCAGAGGCATGGACTGAGGGAGAGGGTCAATGCAACAGGGGTTCGTATCAAAGGAGTCCAACCACCAGTTCTTTCACTCTGCTCGTATCTTTCCGACTTCCTCAAACTTGATCTCTTCTATACCCTTCCCATCTGAGAACAAATGCTTCTGTACATGCCCATCCTTCTGGGTGAGTGTATTCTTGCTGGGGAGCTCAGGCCACAGGATTCCATGACGTGCTAGAGTTAGGGGTTCCGTATCACAGTTGCAAGCCAGAAGCTGAATTATCTGCAGAAAAGGATATAGATGTCCTTAAAGATCTTAGAAATGAAGCTTTCATTCTCCTTGTCAGGCTTGTGAGAAGCTCCAGACATCAATGATATCTACCCCCAAAACACATTGCGAATATCTTATTGGGTCTGCTGGAGCCTAAAGAACCAAGGATGGAACGGAGTGTTCTAGAGCCCAAATATACTGCACAGCCCTCCCATTCTCTAGTCCTAATGGAAACAGGCAGCCTTATCAGTGTCTCTACAATGGGTCCAAAAAAGCCCATGCATATGTGAAATGGGTTGCTTCAGAATCCCAAAAGGCTCACCAAGAGTTGGGTCTCTCCGTTCATGGCAGATGGTGCAAGGTGCAAAAACTTGTCTTTTGCTTTGGAAGACCTCTCTGCGTGCTACAGACTCCCGAACCCCCAGAAACTTCACTCAGGTGACAAACCCCCGAGTTTGCATGGCTGTGTGTCTTCATTGTGTCCTACCAAAGGCATCTGAAGTACTTGCTACTTCCTGGTCACCAGATCCCATCAGCGTAATGTCAATATAGTGGGTCATTGTTGTGCTTCATGAAATGTCAATGAAATTGAGAACTTTGTAGCTGGGTCGCAGCAGAGAACTGAATAGGCCCAGCCTTGTGGCAACACTGTTAGCAGTGTGGGGTAAAAACAAACTTGCTAGGGGATCTGGCAAGTTGATGTGAAGAAAAAGGGATTAGCCTGGTCAGTAACTGCCTATCAAGTCCCAGAGGCCACGTGCATTTGCTCCAATAAAGTTCTTATCTCGGAGCCCGGGATCAGAGACTCCCTACCTGGCAGAGTTAATGATAACCAGTATCTCCCCAGAACTCATCCACTTCCTATACAGGCCAAACTGGGGAGTTCAGGTCTTGGATGGTGGCATTAGTCTATACTTTTCCCTGAGAGATGCTGTTTGGTGTCGGGTTTTCAGTCTTGCTTCTGGACAGAGAGGGGACATTGTGGGGCCTTTCATTTCTCAAGCATATACAAAAAACGTCAAGGCGTGAGTGATTTGGCCCGTAAAGATGCAAAAGCCACTTTTAAGATTTGGCGGGTTTATCATGTATGTAGACGATGAAGGGAGGACGAGCCCGAACTGCCACCTCCATGTGGTCCTTGGACACACACCCAAGACACAGAAATAAAAGGAGCCAGATGGCTGCGGCCCAGGCTGCCGAGCACCCATCACTGAGGAGCTGATAGTGAACTGCCTCTAAGCATTTCTCCATTCCGTGACTCTGAGGGGGGCGGGGCGGAAAGCCTCAGCCCTCGTGGGATGCCAAGAGGCAACAGTGGCCTTCAAGGGACATAGGGAAGTGAGTAGAGAGTGGCCCAGAGCAGCCCCTCACAAATGTCCCATCCTCCTGTGTTCCAGGGAGATCGCAAGGTGTTCTTCCAAGGCTCAGATGGACCTGGGATTCAAGCCTTTGCCTGCAAGGTCTGTGTGAATACATACAAGGTCGTCAAGTGCCAATGTAGAGCCATTTCTCTACATGTTCACATCCTTGGCCTTTCATATATCTGGCTAAGAATTCTTAGTAGCCTAAGCCATCCCATCTCATGCTGTAAATAATTGCACTGATAGGGGCTTAGACCCAATCTGTTGTTGGTCTTGGGCAACACTGGACAAGAGCGTCCACGCTATGACTCCCATCAATGTGATAGGCCTATCTGGAAGATGGTCCACAGCCTGATTCTCCATCTGGGCCAAGCCCTTTAACTAGGACTTTAACCCAGATGCAGTCCAAGGCGTTGGCAAGTACACACCCCCCGCACCAGTGGGCAGGACGTCCAGGGCTCTGCGATGTGTCCATTATTACTTATGCTGTAGCATTTAGAACAATCAGTAGTCAGTGAGACGTGTACAAAAAAAAAGGTATGACAATAATATCCATGTCCATAAGATTAATCTCACTCTGTTGTTTCAGGTGGAGGCATCTTCTTCCTGGAGTCAGTGGCTATGGGAGGGTTCTGATGAGTCTGTGTTGGCCAGCAGCTGAGGGTCACGGTGGCAGTCTGGGTTACATTGGCCAAGTGCCCTGTAGACCATGCTAAACAAGAGATTGTGCCACGCCCCTCCACCCCTGACATCACAGGGTCTAATGGGTTCTCTCCCCACAACCTGGCGTTGGCCCTCTCCTTCCACAGCCAGGTGATGAGTGTGACCAGTCCCGGTAGCTGTCACTTTGTCACATTTGCAAACCCTCTCGTGTCTTCCTCACACCATACACTCAGACGGGCCCTTATGTGGCTCAACAGATTTTTTTTCCTTATATATTTTGCACTATTTTAGAAAATCTCCGTCACCACCTAACGTGTGGGTCACAGCAGGACCACCTTCGGTGTCCCCACCTCATACTCCTGGTCATTATCACATGCATAACTGCCTAAATGCAGCAAGGACAGCCAGCCAGCAAGAGAAACCCCCACCCTTGCCTCTTCTCTGCTACTCTTGAGATTCCAGGAATCCCATTTCCAAAATGTATGCATGAGCGGTAGGGAAAGAAGGGTTTGGGAATCTTAACAGCCAGGCTAGGCCTTCTGGGTCTCCTAATCTGGCCAATAGTCTATTTTAATCAGAGGTGCCACTTCTGGGAATTCCTTCATTCAGAACCAAAGTGCCTGGATTTAGCATATGCTCACCTAGGAGCAGAGCCTCTGCCATTCATTCTCTTGATCAGTGTCCTCTTTCAGAGGGTCTAGCCCATCCTTCAATGGCACCTGCTCCCTGCTGGCACAGGTCCCATCGGCTGGTGGACCCCAACAATGGCCATCCTCCAAGGCTCCCTTCTCTTTGGCATCCCCATGGGTCACAAATAGGGGTCTTGGGGTCTTGTGTGCTATGCTGCTGTAATGTTTGTCCCTGTAGAAGAGGACACATCTTGATCCATTTGTCCCTCCACGTGGCAGTTGCCCACAGGTCAGCGAAAATGCAACCGGGTGCAATTTGGGGGATGTTTCTGGGGCAAGTGTCACTGCCTGCATCTCCCTGCATTGAGCAGAGGGTCTTTTTCTGTGCAGTTTTGAGTTTTCTTTTGGGTGGAGCCCATCAGCCTGTAACTTAGCTGACCCATTGGTGAGCCAGGATCAGATGTCCTTAGGAACCTTGGTGTGCTGAAGCCCCCGAGAAGACCAGCGTGCTGGCACAGACCCTGCATCTGAGAAGCCGTATTTGGCGGGTGAATGGACGATTTGCATGTGAGGTGACACGCCATGAATGCTGGTTCCCTTTCCAGAACATACCATCTCCTCTAGTAATGGAGGCTGGTTGGGCAACAGCCACTCTGTCCATGTTCTCCTTTCTGACTCACCCCTGGATAGGGACGGCAGGTGTCACGACACTTGCCATTACCTTTGTAGGCTTTTATGTTCTACCAGAGCCTACTAACCAGCAATGATTTTCTCTCCACAATGGAGTACACGAGGTGGCAGTGTCAGGCACAGGCACTGAAAAGTGGCCTTCTCAGGTTGTTAGAAACAGGATTCTCCTACAAATAGGTGGTATTTAAAGTTTTATTTAATTCCTTACCGAAAGCAGCAGCAGAATGACAAAACTAATTTAATGAGGAGATGACAAACTAGGATTTATGCAGTCAGAGGAAAAATTGCTGAACATAATACAAAACATTATTGTGCCAAAGGACAACATAGCGGCAAATTTCAGGGTTTATCATCTTTACCAAATACAAAAATCAGAACTTACCGGTTTTCTACAAGTGCACCTCTACCTGTACTGAGTTGTAAAAGTTCATCTATCTGTTCAGCGTCTGACCCTTGATCTTGGCTGAGGTCATGATCTCAGTGTTGTGAGACTGAGCCCTGCGTCCAGGCCTGAGATTCTCTCCCTCTTCCGCTGTCACTCCCCGCCCTTACTCGCGTGCTCTCTCCCTGCCTCACAAAAGCACCTCATCTATAAAACTTCATTATGAAACTAACCATTAATAAGTTACATTCCTGAGTTAGATGATCTTCAGGAAGCTTGATAAAAATGCTCTTACAATTCTATCTGAAGGTTGTATGACCATCTTTTTGCTTTATTTCCAAGTTTTGGATTATTTTGCTCTACAGTGATTTAATCTTGAGCAATTCTCCAGACCCTTGCCCTGGAGACAGGTACAAGCATTTTTCCAAACAGAGTCATATTAGCAAAGCTCAAGTGTCCACAGAATCATAGAAACATGAAATAGTCCTTATAGCAGAGTACTACCCAGCAGTTATAATGGAGAAGTAGAACTACATAGTTCCGAGATGGAATCATATTGTGCATTCTGGTAGACTGAGTGACAAACAGTTGTGGCTTCCTGCTGTGATAGGACAGATCAACACTCCTCCCCAGGCCTCATGGTGGGCAAAGAATTCATCACCTCTGGATTTCAAGCTAAGCCATAGGACTCACTTCGGCCCCTGGGATGTTGTGGAGTATGACACGAGTGGAGGCTGAAATCGTGCTTGCCTGCTTGGGTTTTGCTTTCTTGTGCACCTGCCTTTGGCCATGTGAAGAGAATGCCTAGGACAGACAAGCGCCCCAGGAGAAGGAGATCTACATTGTTGGAGGCTATGGCATGGTTGGAGTAGTGGATCAAACCAGGCCCTGACTTGTGTCTCCTTCAAAGTCCGGACGCCTTGACAAGGGTTTAAGGATGGGAAAGTTGAGTAACACTGAGAAAGGGTCTGTGCTATGTGTCGTGCGCTCGCCTACCTGACTTCCCACATGCTCTCCCTACAGAAGGGAACAATGTGGTCAGGGTCATGAATTCTTAGTTGGTCCTTGTTGTTCCTGTACCTCCCATAACCCACTCCCTGGTTGATTGTCTTGCTAATGGCTTTAGCCGAGACTACCTGGCATCACGAGATTTGCTTGTAGTTAATGTAAACTTGTTATAGGAACTTGTGGTCATCTGACTAGATACTGATGTATTACTCCTTCTATTGTGATCTGCCTTATAAATGCTTGTAAGATGTGGAATAAAATCGGCACTGTTGGACATCATCCTCAGTGTCCCTCCTGCCCCCATCTCTTTGTCTCTTAATTTCTTTTCACCATCCTCTTACCCTCACGTTTCCTGGTCGATTTGTCGCACCGACCGCGACACTACATGGAGCAGGCCTAGATCCGAAACACAAACCAGCTGAGCCTACCCTAGTCAAACCCAAGGAACCCCTAGACGCACGTCTGAGAAATAGCATGTCATTGCGTGCTACTGAATTTTGCGATTGTTACACCCTATTGGACAGTCGTGGACTCAGAAAGACACATGGTATAAAAATATTTCTTCAAGAAAATGTAAAGCTACTTAATAAATTCTTTGAGCATACAGGGGCTTGTAAAAAAAAAAATACTATAAAGAAAAATAAGTGGGACGCCTGAGTGTCTCAGTCAGTTAAGCATCTGCCTTCGGCTCAGGTCATGATCCCAGGGTCCTGGGATCTTGTCCTACATCGGGCTCCTTGCTCAGTGAGGAGTGTGCTTCTCCCTCTGCCGGCCTCTCCCCCTGCTTGTACGTGCACTCTCTCTCTAAAAAAAATATATCTATCTATATATATATATAGATAGATATATATAGATATAGATATATAGATATATAAAAGAAAAGCAAGTGATCAATAAAATCCAGGGTAGTGCTTACCCTAAGGGTGAAGGAGGAGATAGGATTATTGAGAAGTACATGGAAGACTTAAAAAAGGAAAGTAGTATTGCATTCCTGAAGCTGACAGATGGGTGTATTGGTATTCATTGAGACCCTCTATACAGTACATATACACTTTATATAACCTCTCATAATCTTTCATTTTATTTAAATTGGGAGAACAATAACTACATGCAGAAAGTTAAATAAGATCATGTCTTAAGAGTGTGGGGCATAACCTTGGACAATCCCTAAAACGAATTCCTAAAAAGAAAGGAGGAAAACATGTTATTAAAAAGAAATCCAAGATTTAATCAACATTACAAATAAAGGAACAGAAAAACCAAATAAATGTGAAAGAAAACTCACAAGAAAAGTGAATGCGCAAAGCACGTTAAAAAAAATGTGAACAAACGTTCCAATCAAATGAAAGACTTGATGAGTCAATTCTGTCAATGACAAAAGTAGGGTACAAGAGCCTTGGAGAGTGCAGAGGGAAGGACTCCTGGCTCCCTGGGAGGCTG
The DNA here is from genome assembly GCF_010015895.1 of Lontra canadensis. NCBI lineage: Eukaryota > Metazoa > Chordata > Mammalia > Carnivora > Mustelidae > Lontra > Lontra canadensis. The sequence goes on from NW_022631010.1 coordinate 8,500,757, forward strand.
CTGAAGGACGCTCTGACCTTTAGCTCCCCCCAGCCTCCGGACTGAGGCCTGACGTGGACAAGGATGGCCGAGCTCGGAAAGCTCATGCTGCTCCGAGGCTCTCCCCGCAGCGAACCGGAATGAGGGGTGACCCTCGCCCAGAAGCCCACATGCGCCCTGGGTCTCTGCGCAGACGCCAGCGGAGGCGGTTCCCTCATTACCACCACCTTGGGAGGACAGCAAAGGCACCAAGAGGTTCTTACACGTGCCCACAGCACACGGCCAGCAGGTGGCGCCACAGGCCTTGAACCCAGGCATCTGAGGGGCATCATCAGGTCAGCCCTGGTCCCTTGGACGCCCACCTCCCAGCTGTCCGCCCTGTTCAAAGGCTGTCCCAGGGTCTCCCGCGGGAGGAGGAGGAGAAGGCCGAGGCCCCGGGAGTTTAGGAAGTGGCCCCAGCTGACCCAGCAGGAACCGGCCCTTTCCTGGCAGGAGGGAGGGCTGAGACCAGGAGCGCAGCACAAGGGAGGACTGCCAGGCACACGTTTCCAGGGGAAGCCAGAAGGCACAGGATCTCTCCAGGGGCCGCCAAGTCCTGTCCTGCCCCCGTGGGACAGGGAGGAGGCATCTGTGCCCTTGAGGCCTCCCTTATCCTGGAAAACGGAAGCTGAGCCCACAGGAGAAAGGCGGGGCATCTTGTGGGGGGCGGGAGCCACCCATGGGGCCGCCTCCTTCCACTCCATCAGCATCCAAGCCGGATCCACACCTGTGGATTAGCAAAAGGACACAGTGAAAGGCCTGAGCGTTTCTACCCTCCCTACTGCCCCTCTGTGGGGTCTCCGGGTGTTGCTCTGTGCTCCCCACTTCCTGTTCCAGATGGGAGGCCAAGATGGACAGGGTGGGGGCGAGGGGCCGGGGGGGTAGGGTGTGGGGAGCAGATCTCACGGCCAGCTCTGTGTTTCCTCCTCTCCCCAGGCAGACTGGGCAGGGCCGGGGACGCGGGCAGTGTCCCCTGGGTCCGACCTCCGGGATTTCTACACCGGACAGTCCCTCTGCGAGTCTGACCACTCAGTGCCCACAGCACAGTCAAGCACCCGCTGGGCAGAGTCAGCAAGCAGCACAGGCTCAGCTCTGAGGACTCCCTGCTGCCCGGGGTGTGTGCAGTTCCCTCCCAGTGTGCTTCGGGTCCGTTTTGGCAAGCGTATCAATCACCATCAAAGGGTTAATGGAAATTGCCATGAGTCTGGTTCCCTAGGGGACAGGAAAGCCCACGCGCTTAAGCCTGTTGAAACTGTAGGGCCAGAGCCCTGGTGGGGAGGCTGGGCGTCCTAGGGCGAAGCCAGGGGTGGCGGGAGACCAGGTGCTGGATGCAGGAGGAGCGGCCCCTAGAGCCCAAGCGGGTGCCCATCTGCCCTGTGGAGCAGCCCCGGCCGTGCTTCAGGCCTTACCTGTCACTGAAGACCGTCAGAGGAGCGGGCAGAGCAGGAGGCCCTGGAGGAAGGTGCTGGGGACCCCAGGGGCCCTGGGCGGGGGCGGAGCCTGGGGAGAGGGTCCTTCAGTCCCTTCACCTCCTCTGAGCCCCTCTGCCCCAGCTGCAGGGGCAGGTGCGGCTGGCTCGTGTGGCCATGAGCCCTCGAGGAGCCGTCTGTCTGTCCTTGTCCATGCGGAGCACAGGCGTGTCGGGCGAGGGGGTGGGTCCCCTGTCCTGGTCCCCAGGGAACCTGTCAGCCTCTCAGCCTCTCCAGTGGCCTCACTCTGCTCTTGGGCTGCGGGGAGGAGAGCAGGGTTGTGTCTGATGTGGACACGTCTCAGGGGGTCTGTTATCTGTGTTATTGTGGGGGGGGGAGGGGCGAGCTTAGCAAACCCACCCCCTGAGCTGAGGGCCCGGATGATTCTTCGGCTCAGCCCAGGAAACTGTCTTTGTGTGCCCCCTAAGTTTATGGCCCTGGCGCTGGACCCACCATGCCCTGCGGCATGCAGGGCCCCCGGCCATCCTTGTTGTGCCGTTGCCCCCTTCCTCCTCCCACTCTGCCCAAAGACATTTCGAAGGGATCTCCCTGCCCACGGGACAGAGCCCCAATTCTCCGTGGCCGGGTCACCAGTGACCAGCAGGTGTCTGCCCTGCCCGTGGGGCCCTCTGTGCTCTGAACCCCTTCCCACCCCCCACTGTCCTGTGTGGGGTGTTTCCTGGGCGCCAGTCCCTGCTCGGAGCCCAGGACAGTAACTGCAGGCTCATGACTTGTTCCCACGCAGAGATGCTCTCACCACGCCGGCTTTGCCAAGGACGACGTGGAAGCACAGAGAAGTGCAGAAAATGCTCGGGGCCACGGGGCGCCTCCATGCGGCAGCTGCTGTTGGAACCCAGCAGTCTGGCCCCGAGTGGACTCTCCCCAACCCTTCCCTTCTGTGTGGACTCTTGGAGCCACTTCAGAAGCGGGGAGAGCTCGTCCAGGTCATGTCTTTACCTCGAATCAACCTGGCAGCTGGGGCGAGGGCCCGATGTAAGCACCCAGAATGGAGACCTCTCCCTGTGTCCTCCTGTTCATCGCCCTCCCACCCGCAGGAGCCTCAGTGCACCCCCAGACCCCATGTTCAGCCCAGAGGTTCCACATTGGGCCTGACTGATCACGGGAGTTCCCAGAGCTGGAGGGAGGCCTTTCCCCACCCAGAGTCCCCGCTGGGTCGGTTTTCTGGCAGCTGGAAGAACCCATCAAAGTGAGCGTGTTTTCTGAGCCCACGTCTTCCTCTGGTAGCTCCAAGGCCAAAGGGAACAGGATCTGGCTGAAGCCGGGGGAGAACGGGGAGGAAGCTGTGGGGAAGCTGTTGGAGCCCCGTGGTCTCACCACACACCTGCACGGGCCTGTGACGTGGGCTGTCACGGAAGAGACAGCGTCCTGCTGGGCACCACGCCAGCCCTGGGGCCCCTGAAGGACCAGCGGGGAGATGGGGGCCATCCCCCCCGGGACAGCCCTCCAGGAAGAGGGAGCTCAGCGGCTCAGCAGGGCACGGTCCTCACGTTCGTGACTCCCCGATGGAGGACCTGCCTCTCACATCAACACAGAGAGAGCCAGAGGCCCCGAGAGGGGCTTTGTCAGCTGCCTAGGTGGCTGTCATCGTGTCAGAACGGGCACGTGGCCCGGGGTACCGAGGCCCCTCAGCCCACCCTCCAAGGGCACATTCTGGCAGACAGCACAGTGGGGTACTGCAGGCTGAACTTGAGCTCAGCACGGGGTCTCTCCGCATCCAGGCCACGGCCCCCACCCCACCGTCCCCTGGACCTATGGGAACGAATTTGGTAGAGGTAAAATCAGGGTTCATACCATTGTCTCCCACACCAAGCATGGTGGGTGCTGTTCTCAACCCTACAAGTCAGATCCTGGGACCTGCCCTAATCCCTGTGTCCGAGCTCCCGCCCCCTCCCCCTCCCAGTTCCCGGTCTATTCTCAGAGTATTCTATATTCCCAGAGTATTCTCAGCGAGGCCTGCTGTCCCCTCTCATGGCCACATGGAGACTCCCCCATCCTCACCTCCTCCGCTCACCGCAAGCAGCAAGGTTTAAGCACTTCCCCAGGCCCAGGGCGGCTCTACACACTGTGTCCCTACGTGGCCTAACCCTGCTGACTGTGGGTGCCCCCCACCGACCCAGAACATTCCAGTAACTGCCCTCCCGGCTGAGCCTAGACCAACGAACAGTCCTGATCCACGGAGGAGTCTGAGGGAGGCTCTGTCGGTTTAACTGATTCCGTCTCCGGGGAACCAACTGCCGGACGATGCTGATTGGCTGAGCGGCATGGCCCAGCTGGCCAACTGGTCACTGTTAGGGTCGGTTATCAAAGGAACGAGACTGAGACAAGGTGAAAGTTATTTAAAACTTTGTTCTATGCCAAGCATTAGAAGTCAGACTGATTGGCCAGGGGAATGAGACTGAAAAAAGTTGTTAGGCAAAGCTTTATTCTATGCCAAGCATTAGAAATAAACAAAGTTAAAGTTATGCAAAGCTTAAAAAAAAAAGTTATGCAAAGCTTTATTCTATGCCAAGCATTAGAAATAAGACTGACGGGCCAGGGCCGCTTCCGAAGACAGCGACCCCTCCCAGCCTCACAGACTAATTTTTATAGAGCAAAAGCCTGGCCACACATAGGAGCCAATGAGATTGTAACACTGTATAGTCATGTTAGGCCACGTGCAGGTGGCCAATTGAATTACAATTTACCCTATAGTAGCTGTTTGATCCAACCTATTACTCTGGTCAGAACTGGTGCTCAAGTTTGGCGCCCAAAAGTCGGGGTTTACATTCTTCGATGGTTAGGGAGAGAGTATGTGTGCTTTTTACTGATGGGATGTCTCCACCTGGCCCGACTCGTCCTTGTATTCTGGGCTCTGTTATCAGGAACTGGCCGACCTGGCCTTGTATTCTGGGCTCTGTTATTAGGAACTGGCTGACCATATTTTACTGGCTTCCCAGACTTGCTTCTAAGTAAGTTTCTCTGGTGGTGGTGGCGGGGGGGCAGGGTCGGTTTAAGTTTTACTGCACAAACAATAAAATGGCTTTTAATCGAGATAGAGTCGCTCTGGCTAAATAGGTCCTTACAGTCACCAGCTCCTGCCGGAGGGACAGACCCTGAGAGCCTGGAGAGCCTGAGAGATGGTGGTGGGACAGGAGAGAGGGGAGGCTGGACGGGAATGCCTGGAGGCTGACCACAGGCTCTTTGAGTCACTTTCCTACTGATCTCCCTTTTCTGTTTGCTCACGGACTTATCAAAATATATTTCACATACCATACCGTTCACTCATTTTATTTTATTTTATTTTTTTAAGATTTTATTTGTTTGAGAGACAGAGATCACAAGTAGGCAGAGAGGCAGGCAGAGAGAGGAGAAAGCAGGACCCCCCGCTGAGCAGAGAGCCCGATGCGGGGCTCGATCCCAGGACCCTGAGATCATGACCCGAGCTGAAGGCAGAGGCTTTAAACCACTGAGCCACCCAGGTGCCCCCCGTTCACTCATTTTAAATGTACACTGGTTTTTAGTGTATTCAGAGTCCTATATCCATTGCCACAAGTTAACCTTAGGACACTTTTATCATCCCAAAGAGAAACTGTACTTGTTAGCAGTCCCCTCTACTCACCACCGTCCCCCAGTCCTAGACAACTACTAACCTACTTTTCTCTAGAGATTTGCCTATTTGGACATTGCATGTAAACGGGATGATACAATATGTGTTTTTTTGCAACTAACTTCTTTCACTTAGTATGTTTTCAAAGTCTGTCCTTATTAAATCATGTATCAAAACTGCATTCCAGGGGCACCTAAGAGGCTCAATCGATTAAGGGTCAGACTCAGGACCTGATCTCAGAGTCATTAGATGGAGCCTTGAATGGGGCTCATGCTGGGCATGGAGCCTGCTTGAGAGTCTCTCTCTCCCTCTCCCTCTGCCCTGGTCCTTGGCTCGCAAGCACTGTCACACTGTCTCACAAACAAGAACAACTTCATTCTTTTATTGCTGAAACATAGTCTATTGTACATAGAAACCACATGGTACTCACCTATTCATAAGCAGCTTTATGCATAAGAGGCAAAAAGTGGAAATAATTCAAATTCTCATTCATTTATGAATTTTAACTGGCTTTTGTCTTTTTATTGTATTGTAAGACTCCCTTGTGTATCCTAGATAAAAGTCTTTTATCAGAAAAAAAGTCTCTTATCAGATATATAATTTGCAAATATTTGCCTCCATTCTGTGAGGTATATTTTCACTTTCTTGGTGGTGTCCTCTGAAGTACAAAATTTTAAATTTTCATGAAATCCAATTTATTTTTTCCTTAGTCACTTGTGCTTTGGGCATCAAATCATTGCCTAACCCAAAGTCACAAAGATTTACTCCTATGTTTCCTTCTAGAAGTTTAACAGTGTAGCCCTTACACTTAAGTCTTTGATCCATTTTGAACTATTGCTTGTATATGGTGTGAGATAGGGATCCAGGTTTATTATTTTGCCCGTGGCTAGCCAGTTGTTCGAGCACCATTTGCTGGAAAGACTATCCTTTCCCCATTGAATTGCTTTGGCATCTTTCTCGAAAGGCAATTCACCATAAATATAAGGGTTTCTTTTTGGATTTTTTATTCTATTCCATTGATCTACACGTCTATCCTTAATGCTAATGCTACATTGTCTTGATTACTGTAGCTTCGTAATAAGTTTTGCAACCAGGAAGTGTGAATCCTCCAACTTGGCTGTTCTTTCACCAGATTGTTTTGGCAATTCTGGGTCCCTTGATTTTCTGCATGAATTTTAGGATCAGCTTGTCAACTTCTGTAAGGAGACCAGCTGCGGTTCTGGTAGGCATTGTGCTGAATCTATAGGTCAACCTGGGGAGTTATGTTTGTCAGGGTTCACAAGACAAAGGTATATATCAAAGGTATATATATATATATATATATGTGTATATATATATATATATAAGATATATACAAAGGTATATATCACAAGAATAAGGTATATATTTGTGTGTGTGCACAGGCAGGTGGGGGCACAGAGGGATCCATGCCATTCTGTGTCTCTGGATGTCCACACGCACAAAATAGCCGACACCGCGATGTGTCCCTGGGACATGAGTCCCGGTGACCTGTTCATCACTGAGAGCCGCACACTGAGGTGGAGCCTTAGACTGCCACTACTCTCCTTGCTGAGAGCTTCACGGGGCTCTGTCTGGCACCCTGCGGTGAGCAATAACATGCCAGGAAAGGCAGGTGCCAGGCACTGTAAGGAGCATGTCCTCTGAAACCACAGCCCCCCCGCCGAAGATCCTCACAAGGCCATAAGATGGGGACCCCACATGAGAATCCTGCCCCCACTGGCAGCTGGTACTGCTGGGAGGGGTGTCTCCTAGGGTCTTTTGCCTGGAACTTAAGGTTAGGGCCCTGCTGTAACCATGCTGTCATCCTAGTCGCCCATGAAGCCGACCTGAGAGCCTTCCCCCAGTTCTTGCCCCTGGAATCTCACCTCCGCAACCCCTGAGACAAGTGTTTGGTGGTGCTGAGTGAACATCAGGGGTTGTAAACCTCCTCCAGACTAATGCAATGAGCAGCCGAGGTTGAAACCCTCTGCTCCAACCCTTCATCCTTCTAGTAAGTACCCCTCATTTTCACGTGGGACCTCCTTCATCAAAACACCTGTTGCCAGGGCTCCTGGGTGGCTCAGTGGGTTAAGCCTCTGCCTTTTACTCAGGTTATGATCCCAGGGTCCCGGGATCGAACCCTCCCAGGATCAAACCCCACATAGGGCTCTCTGCTCAGCAGGAAGCCTGCTCCCCCCTTTCTCTCTGCCTGCCTCTCTGCCTACTTGTCATCTCTCTCTCTGTCTGTCAAGTAAATAAATAAAAATCTTTTAAAAACCCCACAAAAATCCATTGCCACCATAGTGAACAACTGTCCTGGTGTGTCTGGACACAGAAGCCCTGGGTCCCAGGGACTATGGGGGCATGGCCTAGTGGCTTACCCACTCACCTACTCTGCAGGGTCACCCTCGAATCCTCCCTGCTGCCTGGTGGCAGGAATGCCAGTCACCTCCTTAGAGGCCGGCAGCAAAGTCTTGCCCCCAGTGAGGGAGACAAAAGTGCCGGTCACCGATTGAAAGACAGAACAGAAAGCACAGTGCAATTCACACTCTATCACATGCCAGGATTAGATGGAGGTTCAGTTTCACTGCACCCAACAGTGCAACAGCCCTGGTCCCTCCCTCGGTTCCTCCTAGGACCAGACTCCAAGAAGTCATGTGCTCATAAGTCCTGTACACAGGCTCTGCTAATAGGATCCCACATAGGACACTGGGGGGTGGGGGAAGACAATGAAGGAAAGTTACTATGTTAAGCCAGAGCTATGGGAAGGTGGTGGTGTCATCGAGGCTCAGGGAAAGAGGGGTCAAGGAGAACAGAGAGGTCCACCCAGGGCACCCTGTCCAGGGGTGGGGGTCAAATGAGGATGGGATACACAGTAACTGTGGGGAGAAGGGTTGGGACGAGTGGTGGGTTCTGAGATCAGGTGGGATTGGGCTGAAACTATTCAGAATTTTTGTCTGTCATCTCAAGAAATTTGCCTGTAAACAGAAGAGGGACTGGGAAGTGGGTAGAGAAGGATAATGGCCAGAAATAAGTTCCTAAACAGAGAACATAACCAGAGAGAGAGAGAGAGAGAGAGGGAAATCCAACACTTCCCAGGCAATCCTGCAGATTCCTTTTGGACTCTGGGCCTCTTCCTAAGTGTTTATGTGATTTTAAGGTTGTGCGTGTTTGCATGTTTTTACTGCAATAATTCTGATTTAGCTTGTGTTTTTATTCATTCACTTAGCAGGTGTTTGTTGAGAACCTACTGTGTGCCTTACATATTTCTGAACTCCAAACAACGGCTTTGAAGAGGCAGATGAAATCCCTGCCCCCTGGAACTCACATATGGAGAAGGCAGGGGTGGGGGGAGGGGGAGCAGCAACAAATAAACACAGAGAGTGATATGGGGGGGGGGCATTGCTGAGATTGAAAACACCTTGATGGAGGAGGAAGGGGAGAGTCCTTGTGAGCAGCCTTACAACCACCTGCCACTGTCAGCTGGCTGAATAGGGAGGGGTCAGTGGGAATGCAAAAATGAATGTATTTGCAGGGAAGGAGAATGCGAGGAACTCATTGATACTGGGTTTGGTACAACCACTTTGGAAGAGAGTTCGGACTCATCCAGTGACGTTGAGTGTGTAACTTTGACCCTGCAATCGCACCACTAGATAAAACTTTGCACTTCTGTCCCGGAGAACAGGTAACTCTTGAACAAAGGAGTGAAACTAAGAATAATAACTAAGAACAATCCAACTGTACACGAACGGAAGAATTGTGGTCGAGCCACTGCCATGGAACACTTCATAGAGGTAAAAACGTGCAAACAAGCTCTCTACACTTCACTATGCATACAGTAAGGAAACCAAGGAATCCAGAAAACAACATGAGGGAAAGAGACACACAAAATGCTCCAGGGCATTCTTTGCAACTGTGGCTCAGTGGGTTAAGCCTCTGCCTTCCGCTCAGGTCATGGTCTCAGGGTCCTGGGATTGAGCCCTGCATCAAGCTCTCTGCTCAGTGGGGAACCTGCTTCCCCTCTCTCTCTGCCTTTCTCTCTGCCTACTTGTGATCTCTCTCACTTAAATAAATAAATAAAATATTTTTTAAAAAATGTATAAAGAATTGTCTTCCATCTACAAAGAAAGGCAATCAATTGAGAACCACGATTCTGGGTACTGGTTTCCAAGGATGTGGCTGGTGGTGAGCGCCCAGGGGCCGGTTTCCAGAGCCAAGGGACAGTCACACTAAGGGACAGTCACACAAGGGAGATTCTGTGATTTGTTCTCCTTCTGCCTCATGTATGCAATTTATGTTCTTTCCAGTTTGGCTACTACATTTCATTTTTAAAGATGGAGTAAAAGACCTACACGTGGAAACCTTCGTTTCAGTGAAATTTATGAGTCTGGGCCACAGTGTTCAATCCTCCTCTGGACAGGCTCCCTGCTAAAAACTGATTTGGGAAAAGCTTCCTCCATTCAAGAATACGTAAGGTAAAAACGTGCTGGACCAAAGGACGACAGTAATAACAACAACGACACCAACAAACTGTGAAAGAATTGGAAAGAAAAGAAAAGCCAAACAAGGCCTACTGAGAACATGCCCCAGAATGTTCGAGCAGAGACAACTATGACCCAGATTGTTGCCACCAATTACCATGCAGCCCTGGTGAGATCTAACAGCTCCTGGAACAGAAGGGGAGACAGCAGGGCGCCGAGAACCGGAGCTGGCAGAGCTGGGGGCATGGGGAGAGGGAGGGAATAGGACAGAAGATCTTTGCATCTCAGCTCAAAGAGCAGAAAATGGCTTTCTGGAGGGGGGCAGGCAATGGGGACAGGTCAGGGGAGGAGGTTTCCTGAAATAAAACCTCTTTGAAGTTCTTCATTTGGTCTACGTGAATAAATAAGTTTGATTTAAAAAAAAAAGGAAATAATAGAAAGCCCCTTTCTTGGCCATCAGCCAGTGCTGACCCAGAGACCCTGTGCCCTGCTGGAGTCTCAGGCCTCTGCTGGCAAAGTGCCTGGTCCCTTCCTCGACAATCGCACCAACATCAAGGTCTTCTATAAACAGAGCCTCTTCTACCTGCCGTAGTATGTCCTTCTCAGGCTGATCCTACAGCTGGCCGCCAAAGACCTGGAAACCTCTGGGTGCCCTCAGGCAAACCTCTACCCATATTCCCCAAATTAAGCTGCTGAGACAGTTTCCTGTGTTCCCTGTTGCTGCCATCCTGATCCCCAGGTCCAGAGCCCCAGGCAGTAGTGCCTCCCCTGTCCTTTTTTGAGCCTCTTTGCAAAGCCTGATCACTCACCTGGGGGTTCTGTTCCTCTGTGTTCCTGTTCATGGCATCTGAACACTTGGGCTAGCAACCTGTAGCTGCTCTCCTGGAACCTCGGGATTTTTTTTTTTCTCACGCAAACCTGGGGTGTATCACTGACTTTACTGTGGACAGATGGGGGTGAACTGAGGAGAGAGAGAACCAGGAGCTAGAAGTGGGGAAGTGCCGTCACTGAGGAGCCCCTCTGAGACTGGGTGTTGGGCTAGGGCCAGCAGAGAGGCAATTCCCAGAGTCAACTAACTCCAAGGGGGGCAGGGAGGTCATGAGGGTCCCTTGGTGGCCCCTACCTTCCTACCAGGAGGGGAGGGAGGATTGGTACAAGAAGGCACAGGAAGTTACAGAAGGCAATAAAAGGCTAGTTGCCCAACAACCAAACTAGAAATTCGTAACAGAAAGATAATGAGGAACTCTCCAAAACACTTGAGAAGTAAACCACACATTCTGAATAATCTAGGCATCAAAAAGGAACTCGGGAAATTTCAAAAATAGAGGAAAATGAATAAAAATGTCTCGCCATCTGTTCTCTACAGTAGAACAACTTTGAATAACTTCATGGGCAAAGTGACCCACTTCGTGAAAACCATTTTTTGTGTGTGCAGTTATGGGTGTTGATGTAACTCATGTGCTTTGGAGTGTATGTAACCCTCAGAATGGATAGAATTTACCAAGTCACCAAAATGCAGCAGAGACATGTTCCCCTAACTACCACAAGATGGCAGCACATGCACACAGCATTTAAAGAGCTTTCCCCTGTGCCTTACCTTGCAATTAAACGGTCCAGCAACACCCCCGCCCTCCGGAAAACCCTACACTTAAAAGTTTACAACAAAGCATATTTTAATGATAATGTGCTGCAAATGCATGAAGAATTCCTTTAGGTAGATAAATATGACCGTAGATCATGTAGTCAGACTTCACCTTTTGGTAAAGAATATGTATCTTGCACCTATAGTCAGAAATGAACAATATTTGATAAAAGGATTTCCTAAGCACAGGTTTCCTCTTTGGGTTCATGGCTTGAGACTGACTGTGCTGGACAATTTCCCTGCATCTCATTTGTTGAGAATTTAGTCAGATGCTGGGCAAATTGCCAATACTTTACATGTATTATGCTTTAAACTGTACCGCAGCTGTTTCAAGTGGCGATTACGGATAGCCTAGTTTTAAAGGTGGACAAAATAAGGACTGGACCGGTTGGGAACTTTGGTAAGGATGCAGAGCTAGCAAAGCCCAAGGTGGCTCTAAACCCAGCCAGACTGGGGGCGCCTGGGTGGCTCAGTGGTTAAGCCTTCGGCTTGGGTCATGGTCCCAGGGTCTTGGGATCGAGTTCCGCGTTCGGGCTCTCTGCTCAGCAGGGAGCCTGCCTCCTCCTCCTCTCTCTCTGCCTGCCTCTCTGCCTACTTGTGATCTGTCTGTCTGCCTACTTGTGATCTATCTGTCAAAAAAAAAAAAAAAAAATCTTTAACCCCCCCTCCGGACTGACTCCGGCACTCCCCAGTACACGAGGGCTCCTCTAGGTGGCGCTCATGTCTGAGCTTTTACTGACTGATGATTCCCTGAAGCCTAAGACCAACACTCTAACAGAAAGGGTCTTTCTCCTTTCATCAAGAATACCGATGGTATTGATGGTATTGATACCGATTGGGGATAACCCTCAGTTTGGAAAAACAAGAATAGGAACTAACAACTTATTGTCAAAAAGTTTCATGGGGCACCTGGGTGGTTCAGTTGGTTAAGCTTCTGACTGGATCTCAGCTCAGGTCTTGGTTTCAAGGGTCTTGAGTTCATGTCCCACGTTGGGCATGAAGCTTATTAAAAAAAAAAAAAGTCTTCATAACATTACATGGGCACCTGATGAGTTATTTTCCACTTCCATAACTGTAGGACTAAAATTACATCAAGACCCAAAGTGCCATTTGTTGGCAAGAAGGCTCACGGGAGTGGCAGATCTCAGGTAAGCATAGATGGCTGATTTCGCATAGCCCACATCCAGACGCATGGCTCCTTTGGTGATGGGCAGGGCCCGGTGAAGGGGCTGGACATGAATGCTTAGACCTTTTCTGGAAACTGTGGCAAGTTGGCCTTTCTCAATTCCTATTTATGACCACGGGTGGAGGGGATCAAGATCATCGACAACAGGTAGTACTTAAGTCATCGGATGGTGAATGCATGAAAAGACAGGCAGGCAGGTATTCAGGATTCAGTCAATAGGAAATCACAAGTCCCTGTCTTTTTACTATTATTATTGAAAATGCCAAATCCGTTTAATGCTCAGCACTGTGATTATGGCTAACAAACCATGTTATATGTTGCTAAGAAATGTTGCTAAGATATGTTGAATGTTGCTAAGAAACTAAATCTTTAATGTTCTTGCCATAAGAAAGAAATACAATTATGGGACATGACGGAAGTGATAATTAGCACTATGCTGGTAATCATTTGGGGATATATAAGTATATCCCATCAGCATGTGGTCTACCTAAAACTCACACAGTGCTGGATGTCAATTATATCTCAATTTCTTTAAAAAAAGGAAAATGCCAGATCCTATCAGAACATATTTGGCCTAGGGGTTTCCTAGAACTAATGTCTCTGATTTTTGATATGCATGCTTTTGGCATATGTGACTTACATAAGTTATGTAAAGCCTTCATGTTAACCCCATAAGTTGGGCATTATGTCTTTCTTCAAATCAGGAAAATGTGGCAGAGGATAACTTTCCTCAGTGGTCTATCTGGGGGAGAAAATGAATTTAGCTAAGTGGAAGTCTTTTGTACTTTCTGAAGGAGAGTAAACTACCGTCTAGGAGAATCAGGGATGAAGTGCAGAGACAGCTGTTGGATTTGGACCCACTGAGGGTGGCCAGGGGTGACTATGGTGGCAGCCAGGCAGACGTGCCCTCCTCCAGCACGTTCAGTTGTGTGGGTGCAGGTGCAGACTTGGAGGTGAGGGGGACAGAGTCAGAGGGGTGTGGTGAAGCAAGCCAGTGCGGGGCCTTGAAGGCACAGTTGAGCAAAGGACTCTGACAGTGGACCATCTATTTAAAGCTGGGCAAGACAGGAAGGGGGGGCTGTAGTTGAAGACGAATCAATGGTCTGGTTGTGCAGAAGGCACACAAAGGCGTGAGCCATGATAGGAGAGGAGGATGCATGACATCTCGAGTTCTGAGGGGGTGTCGACAGTGGACAGACCAGGTCTAGGGTCTGACCATGGGAACGAATGGCTAAGCAGACAAGACCATTGTGGGGAACTGAAAGCCCTTCTGTTGGAAATAGTATTTAGAGATACTGATATTTCCAAGGATCGTGTCTGGAGAGTGTTAAAGAAAGTGACAGTGAGCCAGGAAGTGAGGTCTTTGAGGAAAAGAGGCATCTACCCAGGCTTTGTGGTATTTCCAGGAAGAATGTCCCAGGAAAGCAGTGATGAGTGTGGAGGAAGACACCCATCCACCTTCGGGCTCACAGATACACAAAAAGTCTAGAAAAGACCCAGCTCTTGAGAGCAGCAGGAAAAGTGAGGTTTCCCTTAGATGGACAAAGTCCAATATGGCTGCCACCAGTCACTCTTGGCGAGAGAGCACTTTGAAATGAGGAACTGAATATTTAATTGCACTTCATTCCAATTAAGCTAAAAATTGAAACGCTGTAAATTATTTTTTCTGTTAAACATAGCCTTCATGTTTTGGTAGGACTGCATGACACTTTAACCATCAAAAAAACCAAAGCAAAATATACCCTAAGTGTAAAATGTGAACTGGATTTCAGACAGTATGAAAAAAGGATACAAAGTACCTCATTAATATTTTTATGCTTTTTGCTTATTGGAATATATTGGGCTACATAAAATATGTTTTTGTATGTCTATTGTGTTTGATGAAATAAATTATAAAAATTAGTTTTACCTGCTTTTTTATGATAAGAGTATACTCGACATACAATGTTATATTAGTTTTACCTGCCTTTTTTCTGTTTATTTTAATGTGACAACTGGAAAATTAAGAATTACATATGTGGCTCACATTACATTTCTCTTGGGTAGTGCTGGCTTAGAGAACCATGATGAAGGGGACAGCTAGAGAAGAGGTAGAAGACGCAGGGCATTTAGCTGACCTCTGACCAAACGTTCCAGAAGACATGGTGGGTCGGGGTTGGAAGAGGCTGCCAGAAAGTGTCAGAAAGGTCAATGCGTAGGTCACATGAGGACGAGTGTTTCAGAGCTGAGGACTCTCCAGGGAGTCCTGAGATGCTTATGGTGCCAGGAGAAAGTAGACACCAAGGTCAAAGGAGGTAAGTCCTGATTTTCTCAACGTAGATATGGATGGTGAAGTCATGACCTTGGAGGTGAAGGGGGTGATCCAGTTCTAGTTAGGGACTCCCATTCACTCTGTTAAAGGAGGCAGGGAAAACAGAAATATTTTGAAGGAAGCTTCCAACAGGATTTGCTGATGGATTGGATATGGGGCACAGAACTGTAAGAGATGTCAAGAGTGACTCTAAGATTTGGCCTGAGCAACTGAAAGAATAGAGTTGCCTTCAATTGAATAGGGGAGACTGTGGGTCAGTTTTTGGGGGTGGTCGTGGACATCATGACTTCGTATGGGGGTATGGGAGGTTCAAGGACCCTGTTGAACCTTCGAGTAGAAATCTTGAAGGGGCAATTGGTTATAGGGGTCTGCAGTTCACAAGAGAGATAACGCTAGAGATATCCTGAGATCAAAGAATTCTAGATCGATCCAGTCATCTCCCCATGGCTTGCTGAATAACCACAATAAAATAAGCCCCAATTCATTTTGTAAGGTGACTTTTTTTTTTACAGATGTAACTTCCTTTGACATTTGGCCCAATCCAGTATTACCTCGAACACAGTTCAGCTGATAGAAAGTACAAGGTCCAGAAGCCAGATTTGTGTTTCTACATTTTATAGCATAGAGAATCTATAGCTTCTCATCAAGAACTTTCTACCCTCTGCTTGCCCTGCTCACAAGTTGCTCCCATCTCCTTGCAAACTCTCCCTACACACTTGGAATTTTGCTACAAAAAAATAAAATATTGGGTAAGAATTTGGGGGGTTGAACCAGCCACATCACCTGAGCTGAAGAAAGCCATTCCCTCTGTGTTAGGCCAACTGGTAAACAAGAAATCATCCTGTCCCAACCCTCAGCATCGAGGTTCCCAAACAGAAATTAACCAATAGCATACACTGAAAAACAAAAACACAGTTTAGAAACAAGAAAGTTGCATCAGACAAATCTGTCTTCCCTTTTGCAGTTCCTTGTCTACCTAAAACAAAACACCAGTCAACCTTTGTTTATCACCATTTAACCACAAGTTGGTTCCGCATTCCCCTTCCTTCCCTCAGAGCCCCCCACGCCCCACTTCCCATGCAACCAATACTACAGATGCCTTTTCACATGGACATAAACAGAAAGGCATTTAAAATTGGTTCCCGGGGTGCCTGGGTGGCTCAGTCATTCAGTGTCTGCCCTCGGCTCAGGTCAGGATCCCAGCATCTTGGGATCAAGCCCACATTGGGCTCTCTGCTCAGCTGGAAGCCTGCTTCTCTCTTTCCCACTCCCCCATTTGTGTTCCCTCTATTGCTGTCTCTCTCTGTCAAATAACTAAATAAATAAAAATCTTGGGGGGGGAAAAAAGCGGTGCCCAAACCAAAGAGAGGATAAAGAACCCCAGAAGTCAGGAGCTGGAAGCTGGTTATTTCAATGAACTGATTTTACCCATAAGGAAACCAAAGCCCAGAAAGGTGAACTGATGCTCAAGTTTAGAACTGGTCAGTTTCTCAAAATAGAGGATCATAGGGGAATGGAGGGAAAAATAAAACAAGACGAAATCATCGAGGGAGACAAACCATAAGAGACTCTTAATCATAGGAAACAAACTGAGGGTTGCTGGAGGGGAGGGGTGTGGGGGGATGGGGTAACTGGGTGATGGACGTTAAGGAGGGCACGTGATGTAATGAGTTCTGGGTATTATATAAGACTGATGAATCACAGAACTCTACCTCTGAAACTAATAAGATACTAAATGTTAATTAATTTAAATTTTAAAAAAACTGGTCAGTCACTGCCTTCTCTTAACTTTTTGTTAAAGAAAATTTCAAGTGTATACAAAAGTAGACAGAATAGTATAATGAAGGATGTCTGGGTGGCTCAGTGGGTTAAGCATCTGCCTTTGGCTCAGGTCATGATCCCAAGGTCCTGGGATTGAGCCTCACATCTGGCTCCCTGCTCAGCAGGGAGCCTGCTTCTCCCTTTGCCCCTCCCCCGACTCGTGCTCTCCCTCTCTCTGACAACTAATAAAAAAAAATAGTATAATGAACTCATACATACTCATCACTCAGCTACAGTTATCAGCATTTTGTCAGTGTTGTTTTATCTACCCCCCCCCTTCTGTTTGTACTGGATTGTCTCAAAGCAAATGCGAGATACATCATTTTTCTTGTGCACTTTAGCATGCTTCTTGAACTCAGGTAAAAATATTAAAAAAATAAAAATAACACCTGGGCACCTGGGTAGCTCAGTTAGTTGAGCGACTGACTCTTAATTTCAGGCTGGGTCATGATCTCAAGATCGTGGGATCGAGCCCAGCACTGGGCTCTGTCCTTAGTGCAGTCTCATTGAAAGTCTCTCTCCCTGTCCCTCTGCCCCTCTCCTGGTTCGTGCTCTCTCTCTCAGATAAATAAATAAATAAACGAAATCTTTTAAAAAAATGTAAAAACCCCAGACCATTAAACTTTCAATAAAATTAATGATGATTCCTTTAATATCACCTAACATCTGCCCATATTCATTTCCCCATTTATCTCAAAGGTGTCTTAAAAGTTGGGTTGTTTGAATCAGGATTAAAAGGGTCCACACATTGCATCTGGTTGTATGTCTCTGAGGTCCCTTTTGGTCTACAGCAGTCTTCTCTCTCTTTTGGCTTTAATGCCACTGATTTCTTAGAGAGTGGCGCATTCTAGAAGGTTCTGTGTTCTGGGTTTGATTTTTTTTTTTAATTTCCTGGGGTGTCCTCCACATCTCATGGTGCTCTCCATTACCTGTATGTCCTGTGCACTGGACGTCAGGTGTAGGGGCTGGCTCAGATTCAGATTCAGGTTTGGAGGCAAGAAAAATTGAGAGGAGGCCAGTGGAGAATTTGCTGGTGCTACCCAGCAGGGGCCATATAATAGCTTCCAGCTACCTCTGGTTGTGCTAAGACCCTTGGGCAGGCACAGGTGGCGCTGGCCTGATCCCTCCACGAAAAAGCTCCCCATCCACTTCCACGGGTGATTCCAGCATCTCGAGATGATCACCGTCTGCACTCATTGTTTCATGGTGCTTGAGGTTGGTGGGCTTTTGGACTCTATCATTCTTTTTGCTTCTATTAGCTGCTAAAATGGAAGACTTCCTTACCAACTACTAGGTTTTCCTGAAATGCAGCTGATTCAGTAAAGATAGGATAAAGGCTCGATTCTGTCCATTTATTTAACAACTGTCAGAGAACTGGGTTGTGCCCTTGAAACGTCTAATGGTGACAAGGGCAGGATTTTCTGTTGTTCCATTTTGTTCTCCTATCATTATGACGTTTCTGTCCATTATAGAAATTATATGCATGTCGGTGCTAAAACTGTTCAGTCTTAGGCGAGTGAAAGTCCTTTCAGATTGGCTCGCGTGTCCCTTTGACTTCATTCCATTAGCCTATGACACCTTCTTTGCTTCTGACTTAGTGAGATGCCCATGCATGTCTCCCTCATGCCCTGCCCAAGACCTGTTAACATCTATTTTCTGCTGGTCGAGACATTCCATTGCCTCTCTTTATACCCCCTATTCCTTTGGGCTGGTCTGCGCCTTTCCTCTGACTAACGGTCATGGTCATTGAATACTGGTCTTAGACACCTCTATGCTCAGCAAGATACCTTGAGAGTTGTACAAAACTCTATGAGTTTTGTATGGCTCGTTTCTTTAAAGGCCTTGGAAGCCCTTTGCATGCCCAGATCTCATGCTTTGCTTTGCTTTTAGTTTTGTTTTTGGTTTTAATATGGCTGCTTCATAACCACAGAGGCAGAAACAGAGAGGAAGGGGAAGAAATCAGAACATTCTGGAGGTTCAGCTCAGCCTTTGGAAGAATCCAGTGTCAATCCAGGCATTCCTTTATCTATCCCCTCCTCTCCGAACACCGGTGCCCTTGGCGCAAGGTGGATAAGCTCCGTTGAGGCAGGTTCTGGAATCCAACATCCAAAGAATAAGTTTCCACCTACTGTTGTCCACTTCTGACTCTTCCTCCGTTTCTGAGGATTAGAGACAAGGGACAGACAGCAGAGGTAGGAGCAGCAGGAGCAGGAGGGACGGAAGCTCAGAGCTGATGTGGGAGAATTAGGGAGGATGAGGAAGAGAGGGGAGGCCACGGAGGGCCGGCGGAGGCCTGAAGGTGGAGTAAAATTCCCCAGTGCCCACACACTGGCTAAAAGTCCACTTGAACAAGCTGGAAGTCCTGTGCTTGTTTATTCAGCATGACGAAGAACTTGTAAAACAATTTTGTCCTGAGATTGCTCAGGATGATGATGATATCCTCTGTCATTTGTGTATCAAAATATTCATGCCTCCAAATGGGATCAGACCATCATCCGCCCCGTTCACTGTAACAGGTGGGGGCGGGGCGTGACCAGCTCCTCATGCAGGGATGGTGGGCTCGGCGTGGAAGAATGAGTGGAGCTCAGAGTTAGGCAGAGGGTGTGCCCCTGTGGCCACTGACTGCCCAGAAGCCAGGACGGGGATATTCCAGTTGTGAGTCAGCCCGGGGCGGGTTATCAGTGAGGCCTGCCGTGGGGATGTGCGTGTTGCCGTCAGACCGTCTAGAAAACATCTGGCCCCAGACTGATAAGTTCCTTTCTCACTCCCTCCCACTGCCTTCCTATAGCCCTCTCCCAGCTTTGGAGGGAAGCCCAGAACTTGTGGTGACACCATGGGTGAAGCTGGCTAGATGATGGGGTCAGAACAAGCCAATGAGTGTTTGCAACAAACATGCATTAAATTTTCATATTAGCATTAACAGTCATCTCATTGAGGAGGGTCCTTGGTGACCATCCCATCTCACGATGAGCCAGGGAGCCCTCACCACCCCTAACGCAGCTCAACTTTAAACTTATTTGATGGTGAAGACCTCTTAAAATACAGATGAAATGTAGGGGCGCCTGGGTGGCTCAGTCGGTTAAGAGTCTGCTTTTGGCTCAGGTCATGATCTCTGGGTCCTGGGATCGAGTTCCACACTGGGCTCCCTGCTCATCAGAGCCTACTTCTCCCTTTGCTGCTCCCCCTGCTTGTGCACGCTCTCTCTCTCTCTCTTTCTGTCAAATAAATAAATACATAAAATCTTTAAAAAAATATATAGATGACATGTGTTTACTCTGTGATGCCTGTCATTGTAGGAAATCAGTAAAGGTTTATGCAATAACTGGATGAGCAATGTCTCCTCTTGGGAGAAGCAGTCACTGGCGACAGTCCTCCTGATACCAGGACAGTGTCCCTGGACCCACCTCCCCATCTCCCCTTCGGTGTTTTAGGAAAGCCCAAACAGTACTGCTCCCCCTCCCCACCACTAGGTTCCAAGTGCCTGCAACCTAGTCTCAGGGGTTCGGACACAAGGGACACAGAGAAGTGGGTTGTCCCCTCCCTTCCCTTGTTGCCCTCCCCAGAGCTTGCTCCTGGCTTTCACGCCATGGGGTGACATCACCACTCCAGTGGAGATCTGTCCTGATGCCCAGAGCCATCCTCCCTGCTCCCAGGAGGGGAAGCCACTCCTTCCAGGTTCCAGAGCCCGGAGTGGCCTAGAGGGTCCCAGGCTGACGTTGACTCTATTCTCTCTCAGGGATTCTTGTGGCCTTTATTTTATTTTTTAGTCTGTTAAACTAATTGAAAAGAAACTCTTTTCTCTTTGACGGGCTTTCACACCCTCCTCTATTCTGTGTTTCCCTGGGCTCTTGTTCCCCACACTGTCTTGCACACCTATATTCTGGAAGGCAGAACAAGGCCCAGGTATCCTGTGCCCCAAAAGACTCCACCTGCCCCCTTTGCTGATGAGAACATTCTCTAGCACCTGCAACTGGAAACTGACCCACACTCAGGTACAGGACTGATTGGAGGCAAACCTTTCTATAGCTGTGTTTCCAAAAAAAGACTATACAGAGAAGTGGTTTTTTAAGTTAACTATATTTCTATATTCCTGATTCCTTTATTCCTTTATTATTTATTCCTTGATTGCTGATTTCTAGATTACTGACTCCCCAGAATTTCTGGTAGGCTGTTGGTCAGAATTTCTGCAGGAGGAGAGTAGGAATGTCTCCCTAAGCTTTCACTTGCAGAGCCCTGTGTAATATATCCAACATCCTACCTTTGGCTTCAGAATGCCATCGTACACACTACGGAAACGTTGTCCTGAAGTTTTTGCATTTTTGAAATAGGCCTATGACTCTAATAAACTGCTAAGTGTTGGAATTTCTGACTAACAAAATGCAAAGGAACTTTCCTGGCTCATTTGAGTGAGTGTGTGTGTGTTGACATCGTGGCAGGCAGATCTCCACGGTAATGACTCTGATCTCTTCCTGGTCAGCCTGCTCAGTTCCAAACCAATATACCTGGTGGCCAATGTGACCATCCCCTTGGGCGTTCCCAGACAATGCAGACCAGCCAGACCCACAGGGGACGTCACTACATGCCATCCAGCAGCACATGGTCACGGCATCCAGCCACTCGGAGTCGGTGTCACCACCCTTTCCCTCCCATGGTGCCCCCACACCAAGTCCTGCAGCTCCCGCAGCTCTGTGGCTTCCCACCCGCCCCACACCACTCCTGCCATGCTGGTGTCAAGGTCAGGGGCTGCGTGACTTCCCTCCGGACTGACCAGCCGCCTCATCTTCTCTGGGCAATGTCAGTAATAACAGCACCTGCCTCGCTGGGCGGTGATGAAGAATAAAAACTTGCAAACGTAAAGCAACGATCTCCTCTCTCCTTGATGAAATAGCCGCCCATTTGAAAGTGTTTCTTCTGTGCGTGCGTCATCATTTCTAGGGCACTGCTTGGTCCTCAAGCCACAGATGGAGTAGATAGTTCCTGGGCACTTGATGGGTCGATGGTCTAACAAAAGCTAATGGAGGTGAGTGTCCTGGGCACTAAGGCAGAGGCAGAGGCTCAACCCACTGAGCCTTATTCTTTTAAATAAGTGTTTGTTTTGTGGTGAGAAGCTGTTTCAGTATACCTAATGTGCCACGTTGCTGGAAATGGATGATTTCTCTGAGAAATCAATCAATCAACCAACCAAACCAAACCAAACCTTGATCTTGGACTTTCAGCCTCCAGAAAAGAAAAATTAAATCTGTTGTTTAAGGCCCCTGCTCTATGGGGCTTTGCTGGGATGGTGTTAGAAGACGGATACAGCACCCACCCATCGGCTTCAACAATGAGGAACATTCTGCCGTTCTTGTCTCGTATCCCCAGGATCCCAAATCCCCATTTTATTTTTGGTCAGATTGTTATTTTAAAGCACATCCATGGCAGAATATCATTTTGCTTATGATAACATCATTATCTGTTTCTAACAGGCAAGGAGTTTTTAGACACAGCCCTGGTATTCACGTGGCTTTTGATTTAGGATTCCATTACTAGGAATTGGCTCTAGGACACTTGCACGTGTGCTCTGCTGGGCCTCTGGGGAGGGAATGACTTCTGAGTGGTAGCTTGCTGACAACGTCCCCCCACCACTAATGCCCCCAACCCCATTTCTGTGCAGCAGTGGGGTCTCCGGTGTTCTACAATCTCCCTACTTCTCTGGGGGCTCGTTCAGTAACTGCCTCAAGGGGAGGAAATGGGACACAAGGATCCTGGCGTCTCACCTACTCCCGTTCCCGCTCCCTTCCCAAGCACCTTCCCTCTGCTTTCTCACCCCCTTGCCTAATATGATTCGCGAGGCAAAGAAAAATACCCACCTTTATAATTGCAAACTCTTTTCCCAGTACCAGTTTTGTACACTTGAGTTTTCTGTGGTATCTGAACATTCCTTTTGTCCCCAAAAAATATTCAGAAAAAAAGAAAATTTGGATAAAACACAAACCTTAGAATTCATTCTAATTTCATGTTCTATAGAAAAATTCTATACTACTTACATACTTCTAGCAAATTAATACACACTTCTTTTGGCCTGGAGTGATTTATTGTTTTTTTTATTATTAGTTATTATTCCGTGTGGGTGAACCTGGTTTGCCGAAACACGATTATTTTTCAAGGCTGCGGGAAGGGACATTTGTGGCATCAGGCATTTCTGACATCAGACCAGACCATTTCTTCCCAAGGCCGGGGCTCAGAGCAGTCCACACCTGGCTGTGTAAGGACCCTGTGCTGTGCACAACCCAGTGTGTGTCCTGAGCAGGGGCTGGCTTATCCTCAGCCTGACACGGGCTCTGATGCGCCACCCTGCAGGGTAAATGTTTCCGGAGCTCTGGTGAAACACAGTCAGTTCTTCCCTTTCCTGCAGAAGACAGTGGTAGCTGCTAAGCTGGACAGAATCCCCTTTCTCTGGAATCAGCTTTCGAAAAGAGCCAAGGGCAGCAGGCTGTTTGGGGGGTGGCGATGGCATTGCCATTCTGGGCAAGACACAGTGGCCACTCTCTGCAAAGGCAGCAGAGGGCACCTCAGCTCAGAGATCTGGGTCCCCCCAAAAGAAGCAGGTTTAACTGTGACAGCTGACCAGCTACCATGACATTTGCCATTAATTCAATGAATAAGGAGGTGGTCAAGGACTAAGAGACACGAGAGGGACAGAAGACGGACATTTCCCTCCTTATCTTAGAATTACTAGTGTTTTGTAACTGACATCAGCAAAGACGGAAATAGAATGCATTCCAGGGTGGGAGGAGGCCATCCTGAATTTTTGTCCTTTCCCGTTCATTCACTATTTTCAAGAACAGGAGCCCATGAACAGTGTGGTATTGACTCGGAAGAGAAATAAGTGACTTCAGTTACTGTTCTTTTTCTCAGATGGTATCTGTCTGTGGAGCTGGCTTCATGCCCTATAAAATTCATGTGTGCACATTTATAATCATTTTCATTTTTTAGGTCCCCAGTGTTTATAGTTTCAGTTCATTCATTCATTTGATTAACTTGGGCATGGTTTATCGTTCAACCTGCGTGTATCATTATATAACATCATATATATTTCCCCACGAAGTGCTCCCCTGTGACAAAGCAGCCTCATTACCGCTGGGCACTGCTGAGAACCTTGATTCTCCTGGCTCTCTTCTGCCTCCATCCCAGAAGGGAAGAAGAGAGGGGTCTCATTATTGCAAGTGGAGGTGGACGACAGGTTCCCACTAGGCCTTCTCTGACAACATCTTGGCAGGGGTTTGGGGTGTCAGTTTCAGCCTGGCAGGGGTGAAGTCTAGTCTCCCCATTCGGTCTTTCCTGGCTGGAGGGCAGGGGGAGGACGGGGCTGCAGGCTTTCCCATGGCATTTGATCGGAATAGAGCAGTTATTGCCTGAAAGATTTGTCTTGCTAAGCTGCCCTTTTCCCTGGTTCTTGGGTTGGAGAGTAGGCTTTGTTGTTGTTTTGGTTTGTTGTTTTCTTCTTTTTTCTATACTTGGTGTTACCTGGTTGCCAGCTTCTCTGATATTATCTGGGACAGATGAGGCAAAAAGAAAACCCGAGGACCTCACCACCATGGAGTTCCTTGAGTCCTTAGGTCCCTAACTAATCTGTCTTCTCTCTGGCTTTGGGTCTTATGTTTTACACAGAATGTTCAGGATTTTTAGTTGGACAAGCAGTGAGAATATGGGAAGTCTGTCTATTCCATCTTTGTGGAAGGAGTCCCATTTCTCACTATATATTAAGTCAAAAAATGAGAAAAAAGATCCACAATTTTACTAAAAATAAAATGTACTATTATACCAAATTATACTAATGGTAACATTCAGGTCGTAGGCTTGTGGATATTTGTGTCTTTTGTTTACTAAATAATAAATCGCTTTGAAAATTAAAAAAAATTGTTTTCCTACAAGTCACTTTCAACTGGTATCTTCCCTTCATGTGAAACCGCCAGGTTATGCTCACTTTCGTTATGTGAGTATGGGTTCCAAACACCAGAAGCCCAAGTATTTGGGTCCTTATTTTAGTATGCTTTTTAAAACTCCCAAGCAAGCTGGCGCTTTGCAGAATCACATCCTGGTCCCTACTTTCTAGGAAAAGGTCCTCTGGGTTCTTTTCTGCCCAAGGGAATGACCGAAGCCAGAGGGGAGAAAAAAGCTGGTTATCTTGGGCAAAGGCCCTCTGTGATTGCCGCCACTAGCAAACACCCCTTGTAAGCCAGCGGGCCGACCCAGACAAACCTGAGCAATGCCACCTCCTGCATGAACGTGATGGATACTCTTGAGAGTCAAGGTATACTTTGCCACCTTACAGCAACACTGTGATCTAGAATCCGTTCTAACAACCTTTCTTGGGAGATCCGGCTTATCTTCCAAACACCACTAGTTTTATTTAGATGGAGCTAGGATACGAAGAATTTTTTTAAGACAAGAACTTTCAATCAATATACTGAACATATCACTGTCCCAAATTTCCCCAAGTCTTTGTATAACCCATTTCTCCCTCCCCATTTCACCCCCATTCCTCTGCCATCGCTGATGTGCTGTTTTCATATTCTAGAATTTTATGTAAGTGGATTTATATGGTATGAACTTTTGCCTTGCTTCTTATACTCAGTAAAATTATTTTTGTGATTCATCTATGTTGTATTAATAGTTTGTTCTTTTGTATTGGTGGAGAGCGTTCTGTTGAATGGATATACCACAATTTTTATATCCATTCGCTTTTTAACGGACACATAGGTTGTTTCCGATTTGGGACTCTCACGGCTATGCTGTGATATACATTCAAGGCTGTATGTGGGCGCAGGCTTTCACTTCTTGTGATAAACAGGAGGGAATGGCTGGCTGTATGCTAAGTACATATTAAAGAAACCATGAAAACGGCTCAAATATGAAGTCAAAGGAAAATCCAGTCATTGCTCATTCTCTTGTTTTACAGGTCGTACGAGATTTTAATGTTCCAGCTCCCTAGCCCACTAATTAACAAAGTGCCACTTGTTCATGTTTAGTAACTCTCAATAGGAAACCCTTCCTTACTGACAATATAAACCCTGTCCCAATGCTTTACATCTTCTCTTCTTGGTTGTCTTTGGCAGGAAGCAGCCATTTACCATTCTCATCTTCAGAATATTAGAAATTTTTTGCAGAGACAATATATTCAGCTCAGTTCACTTCCTATGGATATTAACTGACATTAGTATAAAACAATTTCACCTGCTAGAAAAGTATTAAATATTTAACTATTACCGTACTGCTGGGCCCCTGGCCATTTGAGATTTTCAAGAGAATGTTATGACCTCTGATTGATGTTAGGCTGATTTTGGCTTTTCTTAGTTCTCAGAAATTAAAAATATCTGAGACTTCCTGCTACCAAAACAAGAGTTTCATTAGTGAAGGAAGTTCTTCATGTATGCTATAAACAAGGCGGCTAAATCTGTCATCAGACACCCAGGCTCCTGTCCTTGCGGACATGCAGGACCTTGGTCTCTCCAATTCACAACTCATAAGAAAGTTTCTGACAGCTCCTTAAGAACTAGAACCAGCCAGGGAAAAAAGTGACTTCAGAAGGTTTTTCTGAGGCAAAAATGGAGACAAATCTTTTTTGGGGGAGGGAAGGTGGCTTCTTCTTTACCTTTGGTGTTGGGTAATGAAATATATCTCCTGCATGAGTATGGGAACTGCTCACTTAATGGATGAAATGGTGTGAACATAATGCCGTGATGGACACTCATAGGACAGAAGGCAAGTGTGCATGTATCAGGCACGGTGATAAGCCTCTTTGACATGCTGTCAAACAGGGTGTTCTTTATGTCCTGGACTCAGACACACAAGTGACAAGGCAAGCAACTGTTAAGTGAGCAGCTGTCGGCTGTTCTGAGCATTTAGGGCAGGGGGTGGGGAAAGGCACTGCACTGTAGCTCGGGAGTTCAGAAAAGGCTTCAGGCCATTGAGCTGGTCTTGCAGGAAGAAGCAAAATAATAATAATAATAACAATAAAAGCATATACCACGAAGAGTGTTTAAGTGCCTTCTGAGACACCAAGTAGAGAGGTGTGACAGGAGACGAGCGCTGGATGGCCAGAGACAAGGCTGGGAGGTGACAGGGGAAGCAGGGCACCCATGAGGATAGAGAAGTCACTCTGGCCACACTGTTCACCAGGCAGCAACAGCACGGGCTGGGGCGCTGATCCACCAAGACACTTGCCTGGCTAACTGAGATGTGGCCTACCCCATTGTTCATCTATCCACATGCCAAGTACACGGAGTGTCTGACCTGCATGAAGAAATTGCAAACTGCCATCCTGAAAAGCAGAGTATGTAAAAATTATATCTGAGCACTTACACACACATCTGTAAGGCTACGTGGTCCACCAGTCAGGCTTCCCTGGGTGTTAAACAACAAAATTTGCCTCTAATAGTAGAAGGAAGGAATTTACTAGAGGGATGTAGGTGATCTCACGGAAGTGAAAGGAGGGCCCGAGCACAGGTCCAAAGGAGCAAGCAGGAAGATCCTATGAGCTTCACTGCAGGAACTGAAGTTGCTCTAGAAGGCAAACAGTCAAAGTACTTATTCTATCCTTCGGCTGTTCTGATTAATATACAGTGATCCAAGACAGTCCAGGGTCCAGTTGGCCTGGCTCTGTTCATGCACCTAGTCCTTGGCTGGGGAAAGGACGATATTTTATTTTACAGGTCCCCAAAGACTGTACCCACAGGGGAGAGAGAACATCCGCCACCCTCACCAAAATACTCCCAAAAGTAGGAGTTGGGCACTGGGCAGCTAGACAACCCTACCTCTCCACCACACACACCACACACATTAACTCTGGCACCCTCTGGGGAGGAGGAACCTATACCACGACGCTCTGGGATGGTGGGAATTTATAACACTGTATGATGATTTGGTGAGTTTGTGCCAAAACAAAACGCCAAACAAATCTTTTCTCCAAATATATAGGGAAAATGGGCAAACCACAAAAAGAGGAAACAAAAATAAATAAAATAGCAAAATCTCCTTGCAGCAGAAATCAAAATGATGGCACCAGGTGGCTCTGGGATGGGGTACAAAGGTTCCGACTCTTCTTTGGGTACTGATTACCAGGTACGATCATAGACCTGGATTTAGACTGAGATCCTGGAGCTCCTGAGGGAAGGAACCACCAGCCTACCAGAGACGATGGAAGAGGGAAACGAACAAACCCCATGAGTTTGCACACCAAAACTCCAAACACACAACTCAATGCTAAGAAAGATAGCCAACAAAATTAGAACAAGCATTCCAGAAAAGCCTGAAAAGTATAAGATAAAATGAAATAGCTTGAGAATGTTTAAAGAGATAAATGGATGTTACACTTCTATTAAAGAAAAAAGAATTACAAAGTATTTAATATTTAAAATTCAATAAAAAGAGTAAGCTAGATAAAGTGAAAGTAAACAAGTGACCTGGAAGACAACACTGAGGAAATCAATCATGTCCTCCTCACCACCCCCGACACCGTCCCCGACCCCGTCCCCGACTCCCCACCGGTCTGACAGGCATCTCAAATGTTTTTAGCCAAGGAGCCCTACCTTCAAATCACATCTCAATTAGGAGAACCAAAACAGGTCAAAGCAGAGCCATTTGGGCTTAAGTGGAAGTGGTAGGACTGATCTGTCATTAAATGAGCTAATATCAGGCTAAAGCTTAGTGACTTTCCTTCTGTTGCTCTTCTGGACAACCGTTATACAATCTTGCCTTTTTTAAAAAAAATATTTTATTTATTTGACTGAGAGAGAGAGCACAAGCAGTGGGGAGCAGCAGGCAGAGGGAGAGGGAGAAGCAGTTTCCCCGCTAAGCAAGGAGCCCGATGTGGGGCTCGATTCCCAGGTTCCTGGGATCACGACCTGAACTGAAGGCAGCCACTTAACTGACTGAGCCACCCAGGTGCCCCCAATCTTGCATTTTTTAAAACATGTAATACCTCAACTAAATAATAAGCACGTTGAAGACAGAAGCTGCTTTATTCTCCTAACCAAGCCCTTGGCAAAATATTTGGTCATGGTTATCCCTTAAAGAATTACAACATAAGGGAATTCAGTTCAATCAGACTAGCTAAAAAGTAAAATATAAGGTTCATACTTTACATGGTGCATACTTCCATTATTATAGAAAAACAGCTCCTTATACAGATTTTTTTTTTCTTTTTCAAAAAGTAGTTCTTGTTCCCCTTCTACTAAAACATATTTTTCCAAGGTCAAGTCTATTATTCTGCTGCTATAGAATCAGGACTGTTTTTAGTATTGTGATAGATTCAACTCAAGGAGCAAGAAAAGGTACAAAATAAATCCAAATTAGGTAGAATTTTACACACTAAATTTAGGAGCAGTAATTAATGAAATAGTAAAAACATTGCTCAATACTACTAAAACCTAGTTTAAAAAAAAAAAAGATCTTTGGCAATCTAATCAAGGATAACTCCCTACTTCATGTCAAAGAAAATATTAAAAACAAAAAAGTGATTGTATCTCAGAAGATTTTACATATATATGATATCCAGTATTTGTATATGTGTATATGGATTACATGTTATATAATATATACACCACACTAATACAGACTACATACAACACATGGTTGTATGTAGACAAATAATTTTTTTAAAATCTAGGAAAACTGCCTGCTTTTCCCCCCAAATATAAATTTAATAAAAAAGTAGAGAACACAAACAGACTATGACTAAAGAAGAAACTGTGAGGGCAGAAAAGAAACACTTGAAAATATGCAGTTTTATAGGAGTGCTTATCAAACGATCAACAGAGGATACTAACATTATACACACTGTTCCACCTGACAGAAAAACCTGAAAGGCTAACTCAAGTGACTTTATAAAGCGATCCTGATGGTCTCTAAAACTAGACATAAATAGCAGAAGAAAACTAAGTCAATCTCATTTATGAATATAGATAATAAATTCTAAACGGATCAGCCAATCACTGTCAAAAGAACAATAGGTTTTATACCAATTATTGAAAGGTAATGCAACATTAAAAAACATATCAGCATCATTCACTTCATGAAAAATTAACAGATTAAGTGAAAAACTATGATTGTTTTCTAACTCCTCACTCACTGAATAAATTCCACACCTACGCCTTGAGGGTGGAGAGGGGTTGGGGGGCAAAGAAGAGATTCTTTAGCAAATCAAGAAGAAATTTCCTTAATTTGATAGAAACCCCAGAAGCCATCATACTATTTCCCATTACAGTAAGTAAAGAAACAAGGATGCCTACAATTGTTTTTAGTTACTGAAATAAGAAAGATAAAGAAAAAGCTGTGATTTTAAAAATTAGAAAAATGTACTTGCAGATACGATTAACTAGAAAATCCCAGATACTTAAATAACAAAATATTTTGACTGAATTCAGCAGAGTAGCTACAGATGAGATCAATAAACAAAAATTAACTGTATTATTGAAGAAGATATGTAAGGAAAATGGGAATTAAAACTCGTTAATTCTTTCAAATGTAAGAAAAAGTATACAACACATAAATGAAAAAACTCATTTTCCTAGAAGATGTAAAAATTCTGAAAAAAAATGGAGGCACACTCTGTGTTCTGGAAAAACCCTATTTTTAAAACATTAATCCTGCCCACATATTAATCTAGAAAATCAATCCAACACTGTTCAAAAAAATCCCAAGGGGACTTTTCTGACACAAAAGATGATTCTATGCTATTAAGTAAAAGAATACATGGACGATTTCTTTTTTAATTGAAAAGAAACAAATAGGCGACTGACCTATCACATATCATAATATAAAGTTCCATGAGCTCTCTCTTACTGGGAACTTGTGATTAGTGTAATACTCCTGAGTATGGCTGACTGTGACATAGATCACTGGGGGAAGTGGGATGGGAACAGTTTTACAGGAAGGAAGAAGAGTGTTTTGGCGGTACACACATATGAGGTGCCCATTACACCTCCAAGTGAAGATACGGACACAGAGCTAGAGGTGTGATTCTGAGCTTAACAGGAGAAATCCAGGCTGTAGAGAGACACACTTGAAACCCTGGGACAGACTTTTGCTATACGCTTTTAAGTTTTCTTCCTGTGACATTACGTTAGTTTAGTTTTGCACACGTGCAAGTTAAGTTTCAGAAACTCACTTATCCCATCTGCATTTCTGTTTTTGGTCTGAGCAGGTAAGATGGATGCTTGG
This sequence comes from Lontra canadensis, assembly GCF_010015895.1. Classification (NCBI taxonomy): domain Eukaryota; kingdom Metazoa; phylum Chordata; class Mammalia; order Carnivora; family Mustelidae; genus Lontra; species Lontra canadensis. The sequence continues at coordinate 8,531,494 of NW_022631010.1, forward strand.
ACCAATTTAGTAGAGGATTAGATAAACTAATCTTTGTATTTCTTTTATTATTCCTGTACCAATACTACTTTCCTCATTATTTTGAAGTACATTTCTCTGGGTGTGGTGTATAAATGATGAATTTTGGAACACTGAAAAAAATTAAAATTTTTTTAAAAAGTACATTTCCCTAATTTTCCTTTAAAATCCATTAAAAAAAAAAATCCTCTCCATTATCGGGATGATTCCTTCATTCTCTCAACACTCCACAACTACTACCCTGGCCTCTGAGTTTACAAAGGCCATACCCCAAAGAGGCCTCACAACTACCCTGACCTCTATCTACCCCATTCTGCAAGGGCTCAAGAGCCTTGCTTTAACCTATTATCTCTTCCTCTTATCTCCAACACACAGAAAATATAAAACGCTCTTAATCATATGCTCTCTTGCATTTTAAACATTTCAAATCCATTTCTCAAACTATATAAACTCACAGATTATATTTGAATAGACTTCCACTCAGGAACAACAAAATAATCAATGTTCTTCATATGTACGTTTTGCTTCCTACCTTCAAAATACACAATCCAAACCTAACATGCAAAAGGAGTGTTATATCCAAATCTGAATTAACAGGCCTCCACTGCCAACCCAGAGTACCAAACCAGTAGAAACGTGAAACAGAATGTGATCAGCTGTGAAGAGGAAGCGCCGAGGCACAAAGGGCAGTGACGCCCCGCCAGGGCTAATGAGACAGCGGGCCCACAGGTCACCTGAGTCCTACCCGAGGCAGCACATCCCGCACTCCCAGACCACCAGCTGCGGGATTTAGGTCTATCAGCCCAGGGAGGGCCAGCCAGGCCTGCGGGAGAAACCAGACCTCACCTTCCATTGGGTCCCACAGTTGTCCTCATTCAGCACGGAGCAGAAAATTGGTTTACGGTAACCCGTCTGTGACCTTAAACAACTGGGGCAGAGTGGGAATTCCACGAGGGTACATGCAGACACACATGCACACGCATGCACACGAGCACACACACTCCAGACGACATAGCCAAGCAGGCCATACAAAACTGAATGCAGACTGTGAAACAATCTGAGTGAGGAAACTAGGACCGTTGCCACCGCCATTTATTTGTCTAGTTCATACCTAAGGAGAGAACATGATAGCAGTGCTAGAAATGCAAAGAAGTCCCTGCCCTTAAGGGGCTTACAATCTTAGGGAAATAGAACAGGCACATAAAAAGACCGTAGAAAGCACATGCTAACAAATGCCACAAGAATTCAGAAGGCAGCGTAGTTTAAGAACATGGGGTTAGGAATCACAAAACCCAGTTTTAGTCCCAACCTGGTAAGTCAGTTAACTTCCCTGGGCTTATCAGCCCAGCTGGGAAAGAAGTCGTGAGATTGACAGGCTGTAAGCATTTGATTGCATCATGATTCTGATCAAAAGCTGAGCCAAGTTTTATGGAGGTGGTGGCACCTGAGCTGGACACAGAGGGAAGACAGAGAAGGCATTTCGGACAAGGAAAGCGACACTGAGGTAGGCATAAGTGTGGGGTTTGGAGGGGCGAAAACACAAGGGACGATGGGAGTGAGGTCATGGGTGGCTGTGGTAGCCCTTAGGCACTACCGACACAGTAATGAACTGTATTCCTCAAATTTACATCCAGTCAGTTACAGTACATAATTCCAGAGAGTAGAAAACAACGGCGGCATTTTATCGAACATTGCACTCGATTTCCAGAAAATATAAAACGATTTTAACATTATACCTCTACATTTAAAATTGACATCAACAAACTGTTCCAACTGTCAAAAAATGTAAACCAAAGTTTACATTCTTAGTAAACATAATTAAATCTCTTAATTCAAAAGGACATTTGATACAAATTATATTATCCCAACAATTCCAACATTTATTCTCTACCATATTACACGCACTGTGGAAATGGAGAGTAAGACGAGTTCCCTGCCCTTGAAAGAGCCCGCAGCCTGGTAGGTGAGACGAACAACTACGTCTACTTAAGAATGTGCTAGGACACAAGGCATGATCAAGGTACAAGCATACGGCTATGGAGTAAGAGATGGATTCACACCTTTCTGCTTAACTTCCAGCAAGAACTCCAGAGAGGCTGATGGCTCAGGAGAAAGGAGTGTGGCAGGGAGAGAGTGTGGGGAGGAGAGGGCTCCCAGGCAGAGGGCACATGGCTACAGACAGGACACAGTGTAGGAGCATGGCATGGCCAGGGCCTACCATGGGTATAATGTGGCTGGAGCAGAGTGTACAGGGCAACAGTTAGTGATAAGGAAGCCTAGACTCAGTCCTTTAGCAATGGGGAGCTACTGCTATGCTTTAACTGTCTGCTAACCCTGGTTTGCAAGGTTGGGAAGGGACAGGAAAGAAAGGGAGCAGTGAGGTTCTGTCTGGGGCATAAGCAGTCCTTTTAAGTTCTTCGTAGCAAATTACACTGTTCAGGAAACTCCCCCCTTTCCGCATCACCTCTCCTTTCCTTTAATGGTCTGTGAGTCTTCAACATGGAGCTGCATTGCCACTGGATGGAAAGGCAGAGGGGAGGAGAGCAAACAAACAAGATCAGAAACGCACACCTATGGCTAATCAAGTTACCATAAGGTAATGGTCACTGTATTGTACAAAGGTCTACAGACAAAGAAAATGAATTCCTTTTTAGGAGTTTTCTAAAACTGCCTAACTCACACCAAAGCATGGGAAAATCTCATTCAACGTGGGAAAAGTATATCGAACACTTGCAGAAGACTGCATTTCCTAAACTCTTTTCCATTAAATATAATGGTGTTACAGCCCAACAGCACAGGAGTTCAAAGCCTGTCTTCACACAATTAAGACTAAACCACAATTGCATTGTTTGGCTTTAAAAAATAAAAAGATACAACGTGTAATTCCAAGTCTTAGGTTCTCAGCTAGTACTAAAATATGTCAGTGCGTGAGTAAGTTGCCTAGTGAAGAACACGCGGGAAAAAGTAGATGCAAAGAAACCATCGCTTTAGGGCAGGATTCCAATTCTTAAATTCCAATTTCTCACAATAATAGTATAGAATCAATTCTACAAAAGTAATACCTTCTTGAAATTTTGTTTTATAAGGAAGAAAATAAATCTGTATATTTTATTTAACATTCATTCTTAAGTTACAGTTTGCCAAAACAATCAGCATCTAACGAAAGAAACCTTCGTATAATCCTAAAAACACGCACATACATTTAGAAGGCTCTTCTACATTTCTAAATAAATTACATGCCTCATATACATTAACCAATAAAGAATACCAATATGAGAATTCAGGACATTTATTTTTCTGCATGGAGATTTAACTACTGTACAACACACACACAACAAACCCACAAAGCAACGGTGTGTAATAGGTAGTGAGAGACACTTAAGATAAGCATACTGAAAATGCCTACAAACAGGCTTTTTTTTTTTAAGCAACAAAATATTTTCAGTCCTTGACACCTTCTCACACTCACCTAGCACCACAGATGCAAGGACTTACAGTAAACGCGTATAATCTCATGCTTAAAACCTAAAGCATGCACTCAATAGGATTTATACATTATGATCTACTCTATTAACGATATAGACATACTTCTAGTATTTCATACATTAAATTACCCTGCAGCATTTTAACATTTATGCAAAACAATTTTTGAAAGACTTATGAAACAAGTTTTCAAGGATCACCTCCAGGCTGCTTACACAGGCATTGGTTTGGTTAAGTGGGACAATGGCGGCAGCCTCAAGGTTCACACTGAATGGAAATGCGGTCTGTGCATGTCAATCCATGTAAAAAATACACATATACATAGATGGCACACAGGTTTGTGCGGCTGGAATCACCAGTGCAAATGCATGCGTTTGAGGTACTTATTTCTGCCGTGGTCAGGTATAATTATGCATTGTCATGTTCCCCAAGTGCTAAATGTTTCAGACCTGATCAAATGAAAGCTGTAAGAACTGTAAATATAAGATATTTATATAGTTAATTTCAAAGCACTATGCTTTTAATGAACATCTGTTTAACATTATATGTTTAGCTATTCCGTTTAATATGTTTGCCAACCAATAAATTTTCTCACTGGAAAGAGACTGACGGGTAATTATACCTGGCCAAGTGATTTAAATAGCATACTTGGAATTCGAGCAAGAATTGTAGTGAAAAGAGTAAAATACTTCATTATTGCTTCATTGGACGGAGAAACCTAGAAGGCGTAGATAAGACGATGCTCGATGATGAAAAGGGAATACCCATAACAGCGTGCACGCCCCCAGACGGCCTCTGTCCAGTAAGAACTAAGCACTCTCAACATTATCGATGCCATTGGCATCCACATGGATATCAGGCTCCCCACACAGAGATGAGGGAACAAAGCGGCTAACAGTGGGACACAAACAGCTCTTAAGCTCTGGCAATTCTTGCTTCAGGCGTTCCAACTGCTCCACTTGGAATATATTTGGCTGTTCAGGCATCCAATCATATATCCTATGATGAAACAAACACAAAACACAAAAAACAGTATAATTTTATGGTCTACTTAAGATCCGTCTGCCTTAACCTTTTCAGGGCAATCTGATTACAGAATGCCTGGAATATCCATTGTGCGAGAGCCCACCTCCCTTTTAAAAGATGTAAGTTATCAGTTCAGTTTAAAAATACTTCTCTTCCATCTTTCCAACAACACAGAATAGCAGCATTTCCTTTTGTGCCCATAATGAAAAAGAACGGATTACAAAGCAACCGAATCAGAAAATGAAATAAACCTGTAGTTTACTAGTGATTGATTCGTCAGGTATCTTCTCTCCAAGCCAAGCAACCGGCAATGCCGCATTTTACCGATGGGAAGCTATTAAGAGGCAGGGTTGGAATTCATACCCAGTTGTGACTTCAAAGCACTGAAGATCTGGACTGTGAGAACTGTCCTAAAGTTGTGCAGCCTAGGCCAAGGTACCTCTAGTTGAAAGGCCAGAAAAAGTCCCATGTGACAACGGCAGCACTGCACTGCCCATCAGCAGAGAGAGGATGGCCTTTCAGGCCTAAATGTGAGGGCCAGGCAACTCATGCTACAGCAGAGGTCGTTGTGACATCATAGTAGGAAAGAATTTCTAAGAGAGTGAGAAGTGACCTCTGGGTCAAGATATCAGACCAAAATCAGAAGCAACTATATGTTCTCTGTATATTCCATTAAAAAGAAAATAAAAGGATTTAAAAAGAATCCATGCATATGGGGGGGAAAAAAAAGAGACACACAGCAACAAAATTTTGGAAGCTGGAAAACAGATGCATAAGTAATAACAAAGTGTTTCAGTTAGCAGAACATAAAAGGCCAAATCACAAGCCAGTAGTGGAAAACATGAAAAGGCTGAGTTAAAAGCAGCACCAGATTCCCCTAGAACTGGGGAAAGAGGGGGGTGGCAGCTAAAACAGGGAGGATGAGTAAAGGCTCTTGAGCAGCATTAAGCATCCCCTTCCTTCTAACTCCTGCCATGAAGGCTGCCCGGCACCCCGCTCCCCCACTTAGGTTTATTTGATTTCGAGAACTTAACAGAAAACCTCTTGAAATGGAGGACTAGACCACCAGGTGAGGGTTTGGGCGTTTTACAAAAGCCACCAGCACCAGGGGAATTAGAGACAGTCCATACATATAACACATGCAAAATTCAGAGACATGCCCTCCCTTCCCCAGCTCTCTTCCCTTACCTGAATCCCAAGAACCCTGGGAGCCAGATCTGGGTCCTCTAGGTAGTTTATATAGACTCTTCTGTGAGGAATCTGGTCAGCCAAAAAGTAAAGTTCTAAATCTACTGACAGCAGAACTATGACCAAACAGGCCACCCAGATCACCCCTCAGTGAAATCCAAGTTAACAAGCCCCATTCACACATTCAGGAGCCTCTAACAAGCATTTAGATCCCAGTTTCTTACCATGAGAAGCAGCCAAGGATTTCCCAACAACCGAGGAAAACTTCTAACATGTAAGACAGTGAGTGAGTCAAAGAGAAAAAAATTCCAAAGACACAAAAGAAGTCCTTGATGCCTTCACAGAAATAGTTCACTGAACCAAAACAGGATGTTATACATAGAAGAAAAAAGAGCATTCAGAGAAAAAAGACAGTTCTTAAAATTAAAGACAGAAAAAACGCAATAGAACGGTGGATGATAAGGTTGGCGAAATCTTTCCAAGTAGAGCAAAAAGACAAAGATAGGAAATAGGAGAAAACGTAAGAATTAGAAGTCTGGTCCAAGAGTGAATAGTATGTAAACTAAAGGATTTCTATAACGGGCGGGAGAGGGGAGAACCCAGAAAAACAGAAGAGACAAAAATCAAAGGATAATTCACAAAATCTCTGCGTCTTCAAAGACACATATCAACAGATTAAATGGGCTGCTGTGTGCCCAGCACAAGGGATGGAAGGAGACCCACACCAAGATCCATCTCTATGAAATTTTATAACACTGGTGACAAAAAGAAGACTCTGTAAGCTTCCAGATAGGAAACAAAGAAATCACATGTGAAGGAACAAGAATCAACATGGCTTCACATTCCTCAATAGTGACACCGAAACTGTGAATGTGACAGAGAAATGCTTTTAAAATTCTAAAAGAAAATTATTAGTAACACGAAATTTTATGCCCAGCCACAATACTTCCAGGCATGCAAGACCAAACATTTACTTCCCTGTCTTCCTTTCTCAAGAAGATACTAAAGGATGTGTTCCATAAAAATGACAGGGAAGGGGAAAGATCAGGACTGCAGGAGATGGGAGCTCTGACACAGGAACAGTCAGGGAATGGTCTTCACTAAGGATGACAGCAGCACCCAAAGAAGTCAGTGAGTCTAGGAGCAGTCTGAGTAAAAAGGAAGGCATGTGGGGAACTACCGTCACTCCAAGAGGGCCAATGCCACTGGACCAGCATTGTACCCTAAGGACAGAGCGCCCTAGCAGGCCTGATTCAGAATCCTAACTATACACGGCTTAACCATGTGTTGATGATAATAAACTGTCAGGTAGACAGTTTGTTACGCACTGGCCTCCTCCTGAGAACTGGTAGCAGGCTACAATGGGTACAGAACCAAGGAATACAGAACCATCCACTCCACAGGACATTAATCCTTACATACTCTTCCAATACATGACCCACAGACGCCTTACAATGGGTTGCAAAACAACTTTGGAAAGTTAAGACTAGCATTTAAAAACATGAAGGCCCGTGGCAAAATGGACTAGCATTTCAAAAGTACACATACAAACAGAAAATGTCCAAGGGCCATTATTTTTAAAATTCTGTTTCAGGTACTTACTTGTAGATATACGTATCAATGTGTGCACCTTGTCATAATGTAGAATGCATTTCTAGCTGGGTTGGGTCAAGAAGGTTTGAAAGTCACTGGCCTAGAGAAATTCTACAAATGTTTTCTAGAAGGCTTGGTTCAACAATGTTTACAGCAAACACTGCAGAAGCAAAAACCTAGCAACTACCTAATGTTCTCATACAGAATAAATTGTAATAGAGACATAGCCATGAGTATTATATAGCCACAAAGATGAACAACTTATAGCTATATACAACAAATAGATTAATTTTAAGAACATTATCACAAGTGAGAAAAAAGTACAAATAGAGTTTAAAGATAGTATATTATTTAGTGATAGAAACAGAATTTAAAATTTTTACAAAGAGAATAATAATCTGATAAGCAGTTTTATCTGAGGGAGGAGATAAGGAATTAGATTAGGGAGAGGCATATGGGAGACCTCAAATCTAATGATAACATTCTTTACTTTAAATGGGTATGTTTGTTACGGAATTTATTTTTTAATCATTTGAGCAGGTATAGTAATTTTTTTAATAAAAAGAGGAAACACTGCCTAATTACTGAGGCAGTATTTTCCCCATACCAAAATGAGACAACAACCAGTTGAGAAAGGTAAATTTAAAGGTCATCTTACTCTTTATCACAAATGCAAAAATTCCAAATACCAGCAAATCAAACATAGCTTTTTATATGAGATAATGTACCATAAAACCATGATTAAATGTAAAATCCATAATATGTTACTGCCTTTGGAAAGAAGAGAAAAAAATCAGTTTTGATCAACTAAAACACCGACTCTCATGAACAATTCCCCCAATGTAAAAGAGATCAAAGGCTCCAAAATCATGAATTGTTCAAAATCTTCCCTATTATGTCTAGATTTGACAATAAGAAAAATAATAGCATAACCATATTATGTGCCAAAAGAAACAGCTAAAAGAAACATTAGGGTGGGGCACCTGGGTGGCTCAATTGGTTAAGCGTGATTTTGGCTTAGGTCATAACCTCAGGTGATGAGACAGGTTCCACACACTGGGCAAGAGTTTGCTTAAGACTTCCTCTCACTATGCCCCCCACTCTGTGCCTGCATGTGCTGCGCGCTCTCTCTCTCGCAGTAAAAAACATTCAGGCACAAGAACTCAGCTAAAAACAATGAAAGGGATTGGCATAGGGAACTGCTGGTTTTTATTGTAAACCTTGCATACACACACACTTCTTTAATTAAAACATTTTAAAAACCCCCAAACTTTTGCAGGTAAACACAACCCTAACAGACCCTAGCAGAAGCCCCATCCTAGGCTATCTCCTCAACGTCTTCCACACCTTCAACACAGTCCTGCCCTGAGTCACACTATTGCTTCTGCCTAAAACTCAAATCCTGTCAAAGCAAACAGCCACTCTCAAAATCCAAATCCAGGCTTCCTCTTTGAAATTATTCTTACTGACCCAGGCCAGAAAGAGCTCACTTTCTTCAGGGCCTTTAATATCACAAAGCATCTTCCTGTTCTCCATTACATGTCACAATTTGGTTCCAACCAAGTTAAGGCCCTTCAAAGGATCTGTCTCACAAACCATTTTCTTGCCAGAATATATTTGCAATCATTCCTTCCTCTTCCTCCAAGAAAAATCTTCAAAAATTTTGCTAAAGCCAGCATTTCTTTCAAATGGTTACTGTAAAAATTTTATCTTCTTTTAATTAGTTGGAAGAGTCTATCATAAGTGATATTAACTACATAGGACAAAAAGTAAAGTGAACTAAATTCAGGGAAAGTATTTTTTAAATCAGGCCTGTAAGAATTTCATCACTTATTCTTTATATGATGTTGCTCAAGTATTACAAAGCCTGCTAATCCCTTAGCAGACTAAATGACATCCCACCTAACCCAAACTTTCTTTATATTAAGAAATCTTTTAATCTCTCAGATCAGTGGCTCTCAAACTTCTATCATAAACACCTAGGGAGCTTATTAAAAAAGGAAAAAACTTTTGTTCAACAAATATTTGAGCACCTACTGCATGTCACATATTGTTCTAACTTTTGGAGATACAGAAGTGACCAAAACAGGCAAAGAGCCTGTCCTTGTGGAGCTTATGTTTGTGTGGGTGTGTTGGGGTAGGAGATGGAGGAAGAAAGATGTCAATCAGCTCACGTGGGGCCTTGGAAGGACTTTGGATTTTACTCTAGGTGACAAAGAGAACTGTGGGAAAGTTTTAAGCAGTAACAGGATCTGCTTTCAGTTAGAACAGGCTCCGCTCTGGCTGCCGTGCCGGGAACAGAGAGCAAGGAGGCGTAGATAAAGGAGTGGTTGGTAAGCAGACAGACTTCAATAAGCCACATGAGAAATGAGCTTGTCTTAGCAGACAGTGACAGTAGTAAATACAGTGAGTGGATACATTCAGGTTATATTCTGAAGACAGAATCAAAAAGATTCTGTCTGACTGGTTTTAGAGTATGAGTTTAAGAAGAGAGCCACAAGACTCCCAGGATTTGGAATGAGAAACCGGAAAGACTGAGTTGTCATTTACATCGAAATAAGGAAGTCTTATAGAAAGGTTAGGTATTGGTAGCTGGATATAAAAGTTTAGGCAGTCAGGGGAAAGACACAAAGGTTGGAGATTAAAAAAAAAAAAAAAAATTAAAGAATAAAGGTATGAAAAGACACAGAACTGGGTGAGATCCCCAAGAAAGCTGGTGCAGAGAGAGGTCTGGGGGAGATAGCCCCCCAACCCTCAAGATGACAGTACATCCGGTATAGAGCCCAGTTATCCAAATGTTTAATAAGCTTCCCACATGGCTGTGCTATACTCCAGAATTTGAAAAATTCCACTGACAAATGTTAAGATAAACCTCAGGCTGAACTACAGAATTTTAACTTAACTAAATTTAATATTATTTTTAATTTTATAAAACAACTATTTTTTTTCTAACAATCCATGGAAACTTTTCATGAAAAACAAATACCTATCATAAATTAGACCATTAACTCCAAGTTCCTTCAGTTTCTTTCTGTTTTCGGGATCATTGGTATCATCACCCCAGCAGAATATGACTAGTCCCTTAGCTTTTGCCTCCTGAATATAGGACGGGTTTCTGAGCAGGTCTTCAGTATGAGCATTGATCCCCTAAAAGAAGAAAAATTAGTTACTCATGAAAAAATAACTTATTAACTGCAAATGCTAAATGGTCATAATCTACATCAATGTTCCCCAAAGTAGAGTGAGTAGAGAAAAAAAATGTTAGAACTTTAAATTTGATAAAATATATTGGAAGAAAAACTTCTAACATATTTTTTCAGTCCAGCCATTTTAGATGATTCATAAAATACACTCAGAAATCTACAAAAACTCACCAAAACCCAATATTAAATGTCAACTGAACATTAAAAAAAAAAAGACTAAAAGAAAAAAAAAACCTACAAAAATTTACTTGACCTAGGCCTGCAAGAAAATATTTTGTTGCTCATTTAACTGCTTTTCAGTATGAGATCTAATATCCTTATTTAAGTAGAGCTATAAGATTGTTATAAATGTGTCAAAACTAACCAATTAGATGTGTAAAATAACATGAAAACATATTTACTACTGCTCTCAGACATTTCTTTAAAAAAAAAAAAAAAAAAAAAGCAAGCATAACTTACTAGGAGGTTTTCAAACTGTGCAAAGCTCATTGCAGTGGGGGTTGTCCGAGATCTGAGGTCCATGAGTTCAGGGTAAATATCAGATTTTCCTTGAGTCAGAAATAATATGGGGTATTTGTTCTGCTTCTGCCGAACCCTAAAAAAGACAATTTAAAAATACTTTTCTCATCAGAGAGATAATTCTAATATATTGTTTTAGAATTTTAGGAAACTAAAAATATAAAGAAACTACCTCCCCCAAAAGAGCGTAATCCCATTATTGAGATATAATCACCATTAACATGTATTACACCTGTCAATCAGAAAGAAAGATTTTAAATCATTCTATACAAGAGCTGAAAGATTCTCAGAATGGGCAATAAGAAAGCCTTTGAAGGCTTACGAGTTCGTAAGGAGGATGTTACATGCCTATAAAATGAAACACAGGGTGTGAGGTACTAGGATCCAGTGGGTGTAGAGTTCATTAGAGGAGTTGGGAGGGCATCCTGCACCTAAAGGGATGTGAAAACATATGTAACCTGACTAGAGGTCAAGTCAAGGGTGAAGTCTGGGCAACCTTCCTACCTTCAACCATAATCTTTGCACCCTAAATCCCAGCTACTATCTAAGGGTGAAAAACTGAGTATTACTCACATTGTGCAAATATCTGCATCAAATGAGGAAAACACTATTCTCCTCTTCCCAGAATTTTCTAAGACAGTTTTCAAAATTATATCCAAAAACAGATTCATGTCAAAATACGTTGATAAGTTACCATCCCACATTCCATCCTATGTAGAAGAAATAAATAGGAAAACAAAAGTCATTAGATACCCTAGAATCATAGTGCCAGAAAAAAAAATCTTGAGATCATCTAATCTAACTCTTATTTTACCTGTGGAAATCAAAGGCCTAAGATTAAGTAACTTGCCCAAGACCACATAGCTACTTAGTGATTGTGCAGCTTTCGTAATTCAGGTAAAGACACATATACAAAGTGATTATACCATCAATAAAATTTGCTTTAATAAAGTTAACAAAATAAAAGCTAAAACCCTGGAACTCTGCACTCTAAAATATTAAAATAAATATTAAAAATATTTAAAATATTTTTATATGGGGTGCCTGGGTGGCTCAGTCGGTTAAACGTCTGACTTTGGCTCAGGTCATGATCTCAGGGTGCTAGGATGGAGCCCTGCATCAGGCTCCAAACTCAGCGGGGAGTCTGCTTCTCCCAAACTATCCCCACCCCATGTTCATACTCTATCTCAAATAAATAAATAACATCTTTTTAAAAAAATATTTATATAATCTTCATGAACTGTAAGACAAAAGGACTTCATTTGCTAATTCATTACCAAAAAACCCAGGTTATTTTTTTTTTTTTTAAAGTAGGCTTCATACCCAGTGTGGAGCCCAGAAAGAGCTTATAGTCATGGCCCAGAGATCAAGATCCGAGTTGAGATCAAGAGTTGGATGCTCAACCAATTGAGCCACCCAAGTGCCCCCCACAACAAAAAAACCCAGGTAATTACTAATCACTAATTAAAAGCTTCATTCTTTGGCTCTTAAAGTCATATCAAGTACCCTTAACAAACAATAAAAATATTCTCTAAATATAGCGAAGACACTAAGAGCCCTGCTGATATTCAAATATTATATGTTTTATATATCAGTCATTAAAATAATCCTAAAAGCTCAGAAAACTAAAAATCACTTATTAAAAAAAATCACTTACAATGTTAACTGCGACCAGGTTATCATATATAACAGCTACTTAGAAAGCAAGATTTGAGGGCAGTTATAGAGTATTCTGCCAAAAGAAATCCAGGATATTGCTCTGACTGCCCAATCACACCCGAATTAAACCCTTTCAACAACCCCCAGGCCCAAGAACCCTCTTCCCATGCATCCCAACCATTTATACATATCCCCATTGATATATTCAATAGTTAATTGTTTTCCTCAACTAGACTATAAGAGTTCCAAGAAGGTAAGGTTTATTGTTTGTTCACAACTTGAACCCAGCACCCACAAAATGCCTCATTTTCAATATAAACTTTTGAACAAAAAAATGACTAAATCTGGGAATGATTTACAACACACCTATGGAAATTTCTTTTCTTGGTTAACTATTACCAGCTACTACTGCCACCTAACAGGACACTGCTTAGGGAATTATTTAAAATAAATATTTAGATGGCGAATAAGAAAACAAAAACTAATCAGTTATAAAGTTAACGGTCCAGTTTTCACATTCATTTTCTAAGTATATTCAGAATAATCCATATTAATGTTCACACAAGACACATTTAAACTGAAATTTATACTATGATACATTCATCATTACTTTTAAGTATTCATATATAGTATAAGGATAAAGGATGCTTTATTGAAAAGGTCCAATAATGTTGGGAGAAGCCACAGTAAGATTTCAGCTTTACTTTTCCATTAAAACAAGGAGATGGGAATAAATGCATTTAAAGAAATGAGGGGGAGAGAGGAAGAAGGCATTACATCAAGGATTACTTACCCTCTGTTGGCAGATCCATTTTATTTCTATGTTAAACCCTACATCTTCTGGCAAAGACTCTAAAACCTAGAGTTTTGTTTGTTGGAGGTGAATTTTGTTTTGTTTTTGGTGAGATGAACAGCAGAATAAGAGAAGAAAAAAAAAGGAAAAGAGAATTATTACAAAATGCTACCTATAGTAAAACATATCACTAAGTACGGATAAAAATGTTTTGTGCCTTCAGCAGAAACCACTATCTTTTCTCAAACCCAAACTGACAATCTGGTTGATGATTAAGTCAAATAAGAAAGTCGACAGAAATTAAACAACAAAAGCCGCAATCTCGGGCTGCATGGGTGGCTCAGTGGGTTAAGCCTCTGCCTTCAGCTCAGGTCATGATCTCAGGGTCCTGGGATCGAGTCCCATATCGGGCTCTCTGCTAGGCAGGGAGCCCGTTTCCTCTTCTCTCTCTATTTGTGATCTCTCTCTGCCAAATAAATAAAATCTTTAAAAAAAAAAAAGCAGCAATCTCAGGCAGCGTCAGTGATGGCAGATGCACTACCATCACAAAGTTGTATCTTTCACCTCAAATCCTTCCACCAGCATAGCTCTGGGGTCTACACCAACCCACTGCATGTAAAATACAGCACCTAAAACTGTGTACTCAATTTCATGTGGAGCTTTTTTACTTTCTTCTCTGATACCTTTAGCCTTATTTTATTTAATGTACCTATCACGTTTTTACTGGACTAATGCAACATTAGAAAAATAAGGACAATAGTGTATGTTAGTGTTGAGAGTGCTAAACATCAAATTTACTAAGATTCTCTTTTAAATCAAGACTTTCAGGGGCACCCAGGTGGCTCAGTCTGTTAAGCATCCGACTCCTGATTTCAGTTCGGATCAAGACCTTCGGGTTGTGAAATCGAGCCCTGAGTAGGGCTCTACGCTGAGCCTGAGCCTGCTTAAGATTCTCTTCCTCCCTCTGCCCTTCCTCCCCCAACCTCCCTTGAGCACGCTCTTTACCTCTCTTAAAAATAAACAGATTTTATTTGGTCTTTTTGGTTTTAAAATTTCTGTGATTAAATTATAGTGACAGTGCCAAAGTACATGAACAAAAGTGTGTTTAAGGTATTTGGCTAAGTAAATGTTAAACCGTTAATACACTTTTTAAAAAAAAAGATTTTATTTATTTGACCGACACAGATCACAAGCAGGCAGAGAGGCAGAGAGAGAAAGGGAAGCAGACTCCCCGCCGAGCAGAGAGCCCAATGTGGGGGCTCGATCCCAGGACCCTGTGATCATGACCTGAGCCGAAGGCAGAGACTTTAACCCACTGAGCCACCCAGGCGCCCCAATACACAATTTTTTAAAAGTTGTTTTTAATCACAAGTCTAGGAATCATGAGATTTCCCAGAACCAAAGGTTTTCAGATTTTTGAACCAGAAGGAATGACGTTACTTGGCTGGGCATCATAAAAATCTGGAAAATTATCCCAATCATGTTTTACGAGCGCTCTTATAGCTTCTTTTCTGAGGTGTAAATAATCATGATGAACTGTTGCCCAAGACATCTAGTGTACCTGACATCACCAGAAAAAGGCAATGGAGAAGAACAGAAGTTAGAAAAGGAGCCAGAAGGAAAGAAAGCAGACCCAGCATGAGCAAGGAGTGCCTGGCATCCACAGGGACTTGCCTGATACTGGTAAAGGGATTCCTGTATGAATTGTGTCTAGTTTTAAAATCTTTGTACTAGTATTTGTTATACTTTTTCAAGTGAATTCTTGAAATTTGTGTCTCATTTTGAGTAACGAGGGTAGTTATTTTCTTTGGCTGGAGAATCTCATTTCTCTCTAAAAGCTAAGGAACAGTTTGTTTGTTTTCCAAGTTTTTATTTAATTAAGTAAGTTCTACACCACCCAAATGGGGCTGGAACTCACAATCCCAAAATCAAGAATCACATGCTCCTCTGACTGAGCCAGCCAGGCGCACCAGGGACAGTTTTAAATATTGTAAAAATGCTCTCTTACCATCACCAGTCCCTCCCACCCCTTCTTCTGTGCCCTCTATTTCTTGTTTGTATACAGAAATATGTGAATTTCCTGTTCTTATCAAATTAATCCATTAAGATGGGGATTTTTATTCATTTGGGCAGAGAAGTTACTCTTTAAAAAAAAGCAGCATACATACACCATACAGAAATATATCTTCTCTAAAAAGAATCAATGACAAGCTTATATAAATGCTATCTTTGACACAGTCTTTTTAGTGCCCATCTAAGAAACCAAAATAACTAATTCAGTTACAACAGAATTAATGAGACAGTCTTTGCTAGTTTCCCTAAGGAACTTACCATCTTAAGAGAAGGAAACGGCTGATTTTCAGAAAAAGAATTTTCTTCCTCAACCACAGATTCTGAAAATTAAAATTATAAAAACTCAGTAGATATGATACTATTTTATCACTAAGATCTTATCCTAAACTCTCAGGACCAAAAAAAAAGAGAGAGAGAGAGAGAGATGTAAAGTTAATTATGAGATCCCTTCATATGCAGTATTTTTCAAGGAAATAAGCATCCTTTATGAAAACTAGTTTACCACATTTCATAGAAACACCAAGTTTGAGGCCCCAACAGTTGAGTACTTTCTTATAGACACTGTAATACTACTTTTTACAAAGTAGTCACCAGCAGTAATTCATTATTTCTCAATGGAATTAAAAGCTGTGTTCTCGTGCTAAGGCTTCTTTTTGAAATATTAAAATCAGCTCAGAAGTTAGAAATTAAGAAAATATAAAGAAAAGTTAAAATTGTGCTTTTGTTACCACTACCATTTAATTAAAAATAGATTATATCTCAAGACACCTAAGAATTTTTTTCCAAGAGGGAAAAAAAATTTGGTATCAAACTAATTATCAAACTTTTATTTTGTTAAAAAAAAACCCTGTGTATTACAAAGACTAAAGTCATATAAAAATTTCCAACTAAATAATAATAATAAAAATAATAAATAACATTCATTTTGTTATTAACAGTCGTGAAACAGCTACAAAGCCTACAAAGTCCTATCAGTGCTCTGGGGATAACCTCTGGAGTCTTTAACACTTTACAGTATCTTCATAAAGTCATTCCAACCACCCTGTTACCACAATTGCAGATAAATATCTAACGAGCACCTACTATATACAGAGCATTATAAGTGTCTTGGGGAATACAAAAACATGTTTTCCACCCTAGAGAGATTTATATTCTAGTTGAAGAGACAGGACATATACAGAATCAAGTGTTAAAAAAAAGGAGCCATTCCCTGGATTGGAAGAATAAATATTGTGAAAATGTCTATGCTACCTAAAGCAATCTACACATTTAATGCAATTCCTATCAGAGTACCATCCATTTTTTTCAAAGAAATGGAACAAATAATCCTAAAATTTATATGGAACCAGAAAAGACCGCGAATAGCCAAAGGAATATTGAAAAAGAAACCAAAGTTGGTGGCATCACAATTCCGGACTTCAAGCTCTATTACAAAGCTGTCATCATCAAGACAGCATGGTACTGGCACAAAAACAGACACATCGATCAATGGAACAGAATAGAGAGCCCAGAAATAGACCCTCAACTCTATGGTCAATTAATCTTCGACAAAGCAGGAAAGAATGTCCAATGGAAAAAAGACAGCCTCTTCAATAAATGGTGTTGGGAAAATTGGATAGCCACATGCAGAAAAATGAAATTGGATCATTTCCTTACACCACACACGAAAATAGACTCAAAATGGATGAAGGACCTCAATGTGAGAAAGGAATCCATCCAAAGCCTTGAGGAGAACACAGGCAGCAACCTCTTTGACCTCAGCCGCAGCAACATCTTCCTAGGAACATCGCCAAAGGCAAGGGAAGCAAGGGCAAAAATGAACTATTGGGATTTTATCAAGATCAAAAGCTTTTGCACAGCAAAGGAAACAGTTAACAAAACCAAAAGACAACTGACAGAATGGGAGAAGATATTTGCAAACGACATATCAGATAAAGGGCTAGTGTCCAGAATCTATAAAGAACTTAGCAAACTCAACACCCAAAGAACAAATAATCCAATCAAGAAATGGGCAGAAGACATGAACAGACATTTCTGCAAAGAAGACATCCAGATGGCCAACAGACACATGAAAAAGTGCTCCACATCACTCGGCATCAGGGAAATACAAATCAAAACCACAATGAGATACCACCTCACACCAGTCAGAATGGCTAAAATGAACAAGTCCGGAAATGACAGATGCTGGCGAGGATGCGGAGAAAGGGGAACCCTCCTACACTGTTGGTGGGAATGCAAGCTGGTGCAACCACTCTGGAAAACAGCATGGAGGTTCCTCAAAATGTTGAAAATTGAACTACCCTATGACCCAGCAATTGCACTGTTGGGTATTTACCCTAAAGATACAAAGGTAGTGATCCGAAGGGGCACGTGCACCCGAATGTTTATAGCAGCAATGTTTACAATAGCCAAACTATGGAAAGAACCTAGATGTCCATCAACAGACGAATGGATAAAGAAGATGTGGTATATACACAATGGAATACTATGCAGCCATCAAAAGAAATGAAATCTTGCCATTTGCGACAACGTGGATGGAACTAGAGGGTATCATGCTTAGCGAAATAAGTCAATCGGAGAAAGACAACTATCATATGATCTCCCTGATATGAGGGAGAGGAGATGCAACATGGGGGGTTAAGGGGGTAGGAGAAGAGTAAATGAAGCAAGATGGGATTGGGAGGGAGATAAACCATAAGTGACTCTTAATCTCACAAAACAAACTGAGGGTTGCTGGGGGGAGGGGGGTTGGGGGGGTGGGGTTATGGACACTGGGGAGGGTATGTGCTATGGTGAGTGCTGTGAAGTGTGTAAACCTGGCGATTCACAGACCTGTACCCCTGGGGAAAAAATATATGTTTGTAAAAAATAAAATTTAAAAAAAAAAAAAAAAAAAGAGCCATTCACAGTCGCCAAACTGTGGAAAGAACCAAGATGCCCTTCAACAGACAAAGGGATGAAGAAGATATGGTCCATATACACTATGGAGTATTATGCCTCCATCAGAAAGGATGAATACCCAACTTTTATATCAATGTGGATGGGACTGGAAGAGATCATGCTAAGTGAAATAAGTCAAGCAGAGTCAATTATCATATGGTTTCGCCTATTTGTGGAGCATAAGGAATAACACAGAGGACATGGGGAGATGGAGAGGAGAAGTGAGTTGGGAGAAATCAGAGGGGGAGATGAACCATGAGAGACTGTGGACTCTGAGAAACAAACTGAGGGTTTTGGAAGGGAGGGGGGTGGGAGGTTGGGTGAGCCTGGTGGTGGGTATTATGGAGGGAACGTATTGCATGGAGCACTGGGTGTGGTGCATAAAGAATGAATTCTGGAACACTGAAAAGAAATTTTTAAAAAAATTAAAAAAAAAAAAGGAGCCATTAAACCTCAAATGAATGGCACAAACTATGAAGTTCTATGAGAGTGCCAAGTAAAGTACAATCACAAAGGGATTTTATAGGCAGGACAAGTTTAAGGGAAACTGAGGGACAAAGTGGTTAAAGTAAAGTAACCTGCCCAAGGTCACAGCTGGTAAATGTCAGAGTTGGATTCAAACTCCTGGCTCTAGAGCAGCTTTCATACTTTATATATCGTCCACTTTGTTCTTGGGTTAAGAATGTTTGGAAAAGGGGGGCCTGGGTGGGTCAGATGGTTAAGCCTCTGCCTTTGGCTCAGGTCATGATCCCAGGGTCCTGCTTGGCAGGGAGCCTGCTTTTTCCTCTCCCTCTACTGCTCCCCCTGATCATGCTCTCTCTCTCTCTCTCTCTGTCAAATAAATAAATAAAATCTTAAAAAATATATATTGGGGAAAAAAAAGAACGTTTGGAAAAAATGATAGGTAAAAAATTACAAAGAACTTTGATCATCAAGCTAAGAAAACTCATAAAAGTAAAAACTCGTAATTACTATACACATGACATAAATGCATTTGAAAATGAATATATGTAAAGACTTCATGTCTATAAAATGATTTAGACAGCCCAATATTATATTCATTAAAATGACCAAGGGTATGTTAAAAGAAAAAAGAAAAAAAAAGGAAATACCATATACATACTAACTACGAAATGAAAATGGTGCCTCCATATTGGTACATACCTTTCAGATCTTTAGATTTTAGAGCAGTCACATGAGCAAGCTAGAAAACACACACACACAAACACAAAATGCAAGAAAAAAAGCCTTAGTTTATGAAGATATGGTTAACAGAACTATAACTTGAAAAGCTAGCAAGAAAACCATAAAATGTAGACTTAATCAGTTTAGTAAGAATAATCACTAATCACTATATATATTTTACATGTGCACACATACATCTAAGATCATGATCAAATACCCAAGTAGGGAAGAATATAAAAATTCTTAAGAAACTCTTTATACTCAATCAACCATTTATATAGGTATCTAGTGAAAATAGGAAGAATAATCATATAAAATTACATGGTATAAAAAACATACAAAGATCCTAGTAATGGAAGTATAAAAACCAAGGAGAGCATAAAAGGCCAACTGTCAAACAGTTCTATGAAGAAGGGCTAATGCACACCAGAGGCAATCTAGGACTGGATGAGAAGGGTCAGCCCCTATGGTCTACACACAGTCTTATAGCCTAGCCTCTTCACATATGCAAAATCTGTGGGGTCTGTGGAAACTGTTAGAGAAGACAGATGGATTAGCACAAACCCACTCTTCCTACTAGAACAGAGAACCAAGCATATAGTCTACTGATGCTGAATATATAGTCATCTCCATGCAGAAAGAGAACATAAACAAGGTATAAATCATTCTAAAACTAAAAGATCATTTTCATTTTATGTATCATTACTACCTTTAACAACTGGAGTTGGTCAAATGTTAATTCCTTTACTGGAATTTCAAATAATTCAACTGGATCAGCATCAAATTTCTAAAAGGAAAATAAAGAGAAAAATGGGCCTCAAATTACTGAATGTTTAACCCTAGACAGGCCTAACAACCCAACATAGTGAATGATGAGAACAAAGCAAGCCACAGCAAGCACATGCAGGGGAGCCCCCCCCCTTTTTAAAAAAACCACCTTCCGGCTCTTAAATTCTGGTTTTTGTTTTTGATGTAGGTGAGAGTGCCTGGAAGAAAAAAGCAGCTGGGAGGAGGCTAGGGCCCTGCAGACATATTGAGCCAGGAATCAGTCATTTCCCCTACTTCCTGTCATACTGCTGACATTCTGACATATGTATAACCATGCTACATGACAAGGCAATCAA
This sequence comes from Lontra canadensis, assembly GCF_010015895.1. Lineage (NCBI taxonomy): Eukaryota > Metazoa > Chordata > Mammalia > Carnivora > Mustelidae > Lontra > Lontra canadensis. The sequence continues at coordinate 8,552,298 of NW_022631010.1, forward strand.
CATGTACAAGTACTATACAAAGATTAATTTCTGTCAGTAAGTTTCTAAACTTTTCTAAACCTTTTAAACTTAAGTTTGGTTAAAAACAGCCACATTTTTTCAATGGTTGTGAAAAAAAAAATGTCTGATTAGACTGAAGCAGTAATACTTAACAGGAACTCTAACCTATTACAAATGTTTTCCCCATGAAAAAACCTGTTTTATTAGAGTTTACTACCATATCAAACATCACACTATTTAAGCACCCCTATCTTAAGGAAATGAATTAACGGACCACCAATAAATCATCAATCCAACAAATATGCTAAAATCTACTACATTCATATTCGTTCACATACATATGGTATAAACCTGTACATATAGCTCTTCTAGAAGACACACAAGAAACTGTTAAGAGTAAGGGAGTGTTACCAAAGACAAAGGGGAAAGGAAGATTTATTTTTCATTTCATAATCCTCTTCAGTTTTATAATGAACATGAATTGATTTTGTTAAGGAAAATAGCAGCTTGAAAATTAAAACTAAAAATACATATAATTTTTTACTTTCATTCTCTAACTCATCCAGATTCAACTTAAGAACAAGACAAAGTCTGGTGAAAACAGGATCAGTAACACTTTTCCATTAACTCTCATAGGTTTTTTGAAATTACGGCTTGATTCATTAACCTCAATCTTGGTTATAAAGATTTTTCCTTCCCGTCCACTTTTGCATTGATTTTTTTTCCCAGGGCAAAACAATCTCCTCTTTTTCTACTAAGTTATTTTACCTCTATTATCTAAATAGGTGTATCTCCTTCCCTCCCCTAAGACTATGGACAAGAAGGGTCAGACCCTACGGTCTACCAAGAAAGACTTACAGCCTATCTCCTCACATATGCAAAAACAGTGGGGTCCACTTCTAGAAATGGAAGCATGCTTTTTCATACACCATAGCAATCCAAACCCCCATGACTGATTCAAATCCATGAGCAGGCAGGCACCTTGCCGTGTACACTACAACAATCATGTCTGGTAAAGTGCTGTATGTTAGCAAACTAGCCTTAAGTTTAAATTACCTCAACAGAAAATAATACCCAAGAGAAAATGCCAAATGAACCTAGTAAGTTCTTAAGAAATCACTTGGTTAATTTATACACTAAAGTTTAAGCACTATACAATTATCACAATTATGTTTGAACAATAATTACAATTTTTAGGAAATACCCATTTTTAAATCTCCTTCTGGACTTTGTCCTCCATCGTGCCATTCTCCATTCTATCTCCACTCTGGGCCAGGCCTACTGTACCTTTGGCCACATTACCACTCCCCCTGCCTCTGGTCCCCTGACATCAGGTACTTACATCTAGAGGTTTAGTTCTGAACATTTCCCTTCTTGACTCAAAAGTCTGTCACATTCCCCTAGCTCCTAAATCTACACCCCTTTCCTAAGGCCCTCTTCCATTTGCTTGAAAGTGCTTTTCCACTGGGCTCTTCTCTTCTGGCCAAATCATACTAACCTATTAATCTGAGGAAACGCTTGAGGCAAAACTAGAAGGGAGGCTAGAAAACAGACACTATGACAGCTTCCTCTCTTGCTTTACTACAGGGAGAGTGGCAGACTTATACAGAAGCCACCTGGAAGGTTCCTTTGTTAGACAGTAGAAGAAAACAAATCAGCAATACAGAGACACTGCTCCAGGCAATTATTATTCCTGTCTCCTTACTCAATGTTACAGGAACTTGACAGAGGAAAGAACTGGCATTAATTGCCCAAAAAAAATGAATTGGTCAACTCTAATAAATAACTGTACACATATATGTAAAACAAACTTCCTAGCCTTTAAACCTATCTAACTGTAAGAGTTTAAAATGAAGGAATTTGGGGGCAACAGGGTGGCTCAGTCAGTTGAGTGACCAACTCTTGATTTCAGCTCAGGTCATGATCTCAGGGTTGTGAGAGCGAACCCCATGTCAGGCTCTGCACTGGGCATGGAACTTGCTTAAGATTCTCTCTCCCCACCCTCCCAATCTCTCTCTCTCTGAAAAAATAAATACAATAAAATGAAGGAATTTCTTTTTTTTTTTTTTTTAAGATTTTATTTATTTATTTGACAGAGAGAGATCACAAGCAGGAAGAGAGGCAGGCAGAGAGAGGGGGAAGCAGGCTCCCTGCTGAGCAGAGAGCCCGATGCGGGGCTCCATCCCAGGACCCTGAGATCATGACCTGAGCCGAAGGCAGAGGCTTTAACCCACTGAGCCACCCAGGTGCCCCAAAATGAAGGAATTTCAACATACCTTTTTCATTGTCAAGCAACAGGTGAGATCATGATACACCACAGGCACAAAATCTTTTGAAAGATGTACATCAAATTCTACAAAGGCTGCACCCTAAAAGAAATAAAGGAAATGAGTACTTGAAAAACATTATCTAGCCCACAATACATCTAAAACTACAAGGACATAAGAAATTTACTGTTCACTATAAACTCACAGACCTGTACACAAAACAAAAAACTTCCTCATGAATTATGTTATGCTTCAAGCTTTTCTAAAAAGTAGTTTCTTCTCTTACAATGTTTTTACTGTTCTTCATTGTAATAGCACAGCAATTTTTTTTTTTTCCTGGCAAAAACATGGGCACACTGACCCACCTGAACACACTCCAGGGCCACTCTGTGGTAGTAGCCAGCCTGTCACCTCTGCTACTACTATAAACATAAACTGAGCCTGCCGGAACAGGGAGCGGGGTCACCTTGTGCCTTATTGCTCATAGGTACCAGACCCTCAGAGATGAGGAGGTTAAAGGAAGAAGCCACTGTCTCAGCTCTGCACCCTGGTGCACTTGGGCGGCACACCTTCCAGCCTTTCCTGGCAAAACCCCAGAAGCAGAGTAAAGAGGAAATGACAGGTGCTGCTGAAAAGATAGAAAGAAGCAAGAGGGTCAAGAACGGGGCCGCAAAAGCCCAGTCTCCTGACAGAGCGTCAAAAGGAAGGAGGATGATGACAATGAGTTAAGGGTGCATTTTTCCAAGTCAGAGCCATTCTGACACAGGAATTAATCCAAATAAAGCTGAGAACATAAACTGACCCACAAAGGTGTGCATTCACAGAAAGAAAGCTGGCTGGGATCAAAGGAAACTAGGTCTGAGCATTCTGTACGTTACTGCAGCCTAGAGAAGTGCTTGTGTAAGGATGGATGACATGCTTCCACCTGTGCCCAAGCTTTAGGTCATGGAAGGGGTGTCCAACTTTTGAGGGCACATGGATCACAGACTAGAATCAAAGGAGCCTAATTCCTCGATGACTTCTGAAGCAGGAAGTAAGTTTAGCTCCTTCTGGTGCTATAAACAAGACAGTAACACAAAGCATTTCTACTAGAGAACAAAACTTGCAATCCTTAAATAGTCACAATAATTAAACAAATTATAGCTTTGTAGTTTAAATGTTTACAGGATCACCACCCTTTAGGAAGGTAATTTTATGAAGAGATAAAATCTGATCCCTAGATCCATGCGTAAGCTTTAAGAAATAAGCTAATAACATACCAGAACCCCTTCAAGGATACGTTTTTAGTATTAAAATAAACAAGCCATTAATAACTAGCATATGGCATTCTAAAATGCTATCTATATGACTTACGAAGGATCTCAACAGAACATGGAAGAAAAAAAGCTTAATGAAATTTTCTCTCAAAAAGCACAGAGGGATGCCTGGATGGCTCAGTCAATTAAGTAACCGACTCTTGATTTTGGCTCAGGTCATGATCTCAGGGTTGTGAGACTAAGCCCTGTGTCAGACTCTGTGCTAGGCGTGGAGCTTGCTTAAGATTCTCTCCTCCCTCTCTTTAAAAAAAAAAAAAAAAGAAGAAGAAGCATGGAGACACTGCAAGTTCATTAACATGATCTTCATGTGTTTACAGAATAAACCAATGTATAGAATAGTTATTAGCTACCATGAAAACCAGTTCCAAATAATGAAGTAGAGCCCAACACTCATAGATTTAATATCCTTTCAACAAAAAGGCAAAGAAATCCACTATTCATATTTTTAAACACTAAAATAACGTAAAATGTCATGAATTATAAAATGCTTCATATACCACTAAAAAGAGGGAAAAATGCTGCCCATGATACCAGGATGCAAGGCTAAGAAAGTAGTAAAACCCTTACCAATTGCAGAGATGCTCAAATATGAAAAAAGTATGTCTTGGAATAGATGTTTGCTCATATAAGTGATAAAATTAAACATCACACTATTCAAGTTTACTTGCTGAACTATTTTATAAAAAGGCAAAAGCTTAAGGCATGCGGAGCACACTGTGGAAAAAATGAAAATAAAAGAATGAGTTGTTCCTCCATTTCCTCCCTAGTTTAACTTCAGAGCATGAAGCTTTTCAGTCAGGTACAAGGGCAGCAGGGGAGACCTGGAAATCTCAGGTTCTTGATTAAAAATGTCAAGTTGTAGTTGCTGAAAAGAACTAAAAGCTAAAAAATGGACTCTAACCTTTAATAAATGGATAAAAGGAATTAAGAAATTTAACATAATCAAGTTGGTATGCAGGAGATAAACTGACAGACTTAAGTGTTATATAAAACCATCATCAAATCCTTCTGTAATCATTATTTCCAAAGTATCTGAATGAGACAATATTCAGTTAATGAAAACCAGTGCTTAATGGGGAATGTTTTTCTTGTTCCAATCACTCAAAATCTGTAAACTCAGGGGCTCCTAGGTGGCTCAGTCGGTTGAACGTCTGCCTTCACCAGGGTGATGATCTCAGGGTCCTGGGATTGAGCCCCATGCTGGGCTTCCTGCTGAGTGGGGAGCCTGCTTTTCTCTCTCCCTCTGTCCCTCCCCCTGCTTATGCTCTCTTGCTCTCTCTCAATAAATAAAATCTTTTAAAACAAACAAAAAAACCCTTGTAATCGCAAACAAAGATGCTAAGGATTCTATAGTTTTCATCACAATCCTAATCAAGAATCTAAAAACAAGGGGCACCTGGGTGGCTCAGTGGGTTAAAGCCTCTGCCTTTCAGCTCAGGTCATGATCCCAGGGTCCTGGGATCGAGCCCCACATCGGGCTCTCTGCTCAGCAGGGAGCCTGCTTCCTCCTCTCTCTCTGCATGCCTCTTTGCCTACTTGTGATCTCTGTCTGTCAAATAAATAAATAAAAACTTAAAAAAAAAAAAAAGAATCTAAAAACAAATGCTCAAAGATACTTTACCTTCGCTTAGAATCATAGTCAGAAGCACGCATTTTTAACCTACTTAACCTTTTTAAGCTTTTAACGGAACAGACTACCCAGGCCCACAATTCTCTACTTTGCTACCTTTGGACCAACAGTCCCAAGTTTTCAAAAAGAGAGAGGGTCACTTACATGACTAGCAGCATTTCTTAAAGAAGCAATAGTATTTTCTTGAACTTTAGCAAGCCTGAAAGAGAAGAAATATATAGATAAACAGTTATCACCGACTATAGAAAGGATAAAGAAAACAAATGTAATAAAGAAGCCAACTGGAGCCCCTAGAGGGCTGAGTCATTAAGCGTCTGACTTAGGTTCAGGTCAGGATCTCAGTGTTCTGGGATGGAGCCCTGCTGACAACAGGCTCTGTGCTTGGAGTCCGGGGGATAAGTCTGCTTGTCCCTCCCCGTGCTCTTGCTGTCTCTCTCTAATAAATAAGTAGAATCTTAAAAAAAAAAAAAAGAAGCCAACTATGTCTTTAACAATGGAACCAGTTCAAAATTCTCTATTCTGGAGCTACTTCTGCCATCCCCAAATTAAGACTGTGACCATCACTTGGTGATGCATTTATTCCATAAAAACAAGCTCTAATGACTATAAGTATGTATAAGCTGAAAATAAATATATCCCACAGCCACACATACCTCCCCCAGTAAGGTGGCCAGTCAAGGAAAACCACCTTTTGCAGTGGCATAAAGTAGAAGAGACACAGAGACTTGCTCCTTGCAATGGTGCCTCAGAGGATTTAATCCTGGCAGACCGGGAGAATGGGAAAAGGCTGAGACCCAGCAGGACAGCAGTATGGAAACAATACCAAGTATGGGTGAGGAAACCGAGACCCAGAGAGGGGAGCACGCGAAAAAGTTGAAACCACAACACACACACTGAAATTCAGGTTGCTTCCTGCATCAAGCTTTTCTTCCTGGCTTTCTGTTTTAACGTCCCTCTTCGCATCGGTTCAGTAGGTTTTAGACAGACTGTCCGGAGTCTTATGACAGAGTTTCTACTTAATTTGAATTACATTAAATCCCAGGTAATAAAGGATCTCCGACCTTCAGTGGGCCAACCCAATGGAGCCTTATCATGCACAAGCTACCAAGCACTAGATGCCGCTCAAATATTCAACCTACTGAGCAGTCGTTGTCGAATTCCCTGCACCTCGGTGTCCAACGTCCAACGGTGTTCTCGGCTTCCAATACTTGGAAAATGAAGATTTCATGTCACAACTGTATCCTGGTAATGGCTTAATAATTATATAGTCAACTTCCATAGAAAAAAAAGGGAGAAATAAAGATAAAGCCGATTAAAAAGACCACAATGAGCATCTAAATAGTATTAAGTACTTGAACCAACCTTATCAATCTCTATAAAATAGAAAACAAGTAACAAGCCAAAACTGATTCAAAGTAAAGCTTCCAGAAAATTTCACAGATGCCCCTTATTGCTACTGTAGTAGATAATATTCTAAAAACAAATAATTTAGCACCATTCCCAAAAGCTCAATTTGAAACTAACCAAAATTCGAATCTTACCTTTGCTCATTTATAAAGGGCCCCTCTGTTTCTCTCAGCTTACCTCTCACTTTGCCTATTGTTTTTCTGGAATTTCTGCTCATTATGGGAAGAGTGAGAATTCCAGCGCTCTTCCCACTCTCAGCAATGGTAGATGATAAGAGGCATGCTGTCCCTACATGTCCAGGAAGGGCATCACCCTGAACCACATGTTCACTGAGATCTTCCTGAAATAAAAAATGAGGTTTAAAATAATCCATATTCTTACACTTCAGCATTTCCCATTTAAAGGTCAACAAACTCCCTTAAAATTAATTCAAAATCTATTGAAGAAGATCAATAACAAATAGGAATCAAATTTATATTCAGGTAATTTAGATAGATTCTTTGTAAAATAAATGATACATTTTCTTTTAGTATATAATATTTTAAGATTTTATATGGTACTTTACTAGTCATAACTCTGGCGAATGACACTTCTGATTCTCTAACATGTATCAGATGAATTTCAAACACTGACAAAATTTCTAAGTATCTTTATATTCAAAGATATACTAACACACACCTGTAGTGAGCCGTTAATGTGCATTATATTCTCTAAAAATGCTTTCCAACAGAGGACATAAAGGGATAGTTAACTCTCTAGGAAACTGAATACTCATTTGGACATTACATTGGATATTTTATCAGCCCAGTCTATGAATAAAATAGTATTTCCAAAACTGCTAAATAAATGAAAAGCAAGTTAGGACATTTAAGAGTATTAAAAGGTACGTCCTTAAGAAATAAGGAAATATTCAACGAAAACCTCACATTTTAACAATAAAGTCCCACAGATCTTCTTACTTAGGTAAGATCAAATTACAGGTTTTATAAAAAATAAAAATTCTTTTATAATAGTTTTTTGAAAGGAAACACTTTAAATTTCGTACAATGCAAAGTAGCCAAAAAGCCAGTTGCAAAGGCGATGCATAAAGGCATCATCAAATTAAATAATTCAAAGAGTATAATGATTTTAATTGACAAGTGTAACATATGTTACTTGTGGGTTTAAATCCATTCTGTTTTCTCCTATTTTGACAAAACTATGGTTGGGTGCCTTCATCTAAAGGAAATGGGAGTGGAAGTACCAAAGATCAAGAATCTAAGGAAAGCAATACACATAACCACTAGCTGGACACAATCAAGCAAGGACCTTAGTTAGCCAAGGACCCAGCAAGACTTGTGAAGAGGAGAGCACCTGTACAGCCAACAAGTCAGAGGGCTCTAGTGTTAAGAGTCATGAGTAACTCTGGAAGGCTAGCAGCAGATTCTGAACAACCTGGCACAATTTTCAGAGCAACTCTTTTTTGCTACATATTTACAATATCAAGTAAAGTTGCAAAAATGAGTCCACTGTTATGAATTCTTACAATAAAATGCCTCAATAAACTACACACTTTAGTCATGAGGAGGACTCAGTCATGTTGAGTCCTAGGTTGCCTATCAAGAGTTACACAGTCTGCTCGTCCCTCTGCTTATCCTTGGAGGCTCCTTTATATAATTCATTTATACTTAGAATAGGCACAGGGGCTCCTGGTTGGCTCAGTCAGCAGAGCATGCAACTCTTGATCTCAGGGTTGTGAGTTCAAGCCCCACGTTGGTTTAAAAAAAAAAAAAAGAACAGGCATAAACATTAAGACATCTGGTCTTGATGTAAAACATCAACTGAGATTTTTTTATAGTACTTGAGTCTATCAACTCCAAGTTTTTTAAGCCTGCTAAAATGTATAGAAAATTAAACATCTAAAAGGATGTATGAATCATGGGTTTACACTCAGACTAAAATAAAAATCAAAACATTTAAAAACAAGCCCATGCCTGCATTCTTTCTCAACTCTCTCCATGAAATAATTACTCACCTCAAAAAAATCAAATATTAGCTCCAGGTTATCTGGTTCCATCGTCTGTATGCTGTACTCTGTCCAACGATCGGGCTGTAAGCCATATCCACACTCTGGCTGTGAATGCCTGCACTTGAACTCATTGTCGCTTATTAAGGATATCTCTAGGCTGTTGGACATTTTGTGAAGAACAGTGGGAGACACCCTATCATCATCATCTTCTTCCAGGCCCTCTAATGTCAGCTTTACCCTACACCAATGGAAAAATAATGAAATGCAAAAAAAAAAAAAAAAAGGAAAAGGAAAACTCATACAAATGTTACCCGAATGCCAACTTTAAAAGTGCACCCTGAAAATGCTAATCCTTCAAGTAACAAAAATATGGTATTATATGAGACTACACATGTTACTGGTTAAGGCGTTAGTTATGTTTCATAAGATATTGATGTTTTTATCTACATGTATTTCTGCAAAGAATTAAAACAAGATAAATGCTCATTGTATCTAAGGTTATCAGTAATTCTTTTTCTATAGAGGCATTTACTATTATCTCATTTATATATGGCTATCTCAATTTCTTTTGAAAAGTCTCACAAAAGAATATATGTATAAAAGCAAGCACAATACTGAAACCATATTCTGTCAGTGTACATTACAAGACTAGAGTTGGAGGCTGTAAATTAAAAATTTTCTCCTTTTGGGTGCCTTGGTGGCTCAGTGGTTAAGCATCTGCCTTCAGCTCAGGTCTTCGTCTCATCAGGCCCTGCATAGGGCTCTCTGCTCAGCGGGGAGCCTGGTTCTCCCTCTCCCACTCCCTTGCTTGTGTTCCCTCTCTCATTGTAGTGTTCTGTGTCAAATAAATAAATAAAATCTTTTAAAAATAGGGAGAGGGTGGTTGGGTTATGGACATTGGGGAGGGTATGTGCTATGGTGAGTGTTGTGAAATGTGTAAGCCAGATGATTCACAGACCTGTACCCCTGGGGCAAATAATACATTATAGGTTAATAAAAATAATTTTAAAAAATATTTTTAAGAAATTTCCCCTTTCTTCTACCTTACCACAGTGTGTCCAGGTATTCTGTGAAAAGTACATTATTTTAAAAAAATAGTGCATTAAATGTTTATTTGTATGCATGCACATTTTTTACATGTGTGTATATACTTCCATGTAACTACTTTTTAAATGAAACAAATAAACAGGGCACCTGGGTGGCTTAGTCGGTTAAGCATCTCCCTTCAGTTCAGGTCATCATCTCAGGATCCTGGGTTTGAGCCCTGCATGGGGCTCCCTGCCCCTCCACCCCACTTGTGCTGTCTCTCTCTCTCTTACTCTCTCAAAAAATAAAAAAAATTTTAAAATTACATAAAGAATAGTTCTGGAAAACTGATTCTATTAGTGAACCTCAAGGAACATTCTCCACCAGGATATATGAAGAGAGACCACATTTGGACAGTAATAAATAAGCAAGAAAGGCACAAAGATAAAAATAACTATTCTGAAAACAGCAATGTTATCAGAAAAATTCTGTAAAATTTATTTTACAAAAAAATAAATAAATAAATTCAAGTTTAAAGGGATTTATGAAAAAATTTCAGTCATTTATATTAAATGTTTTCTTCAAAAGCTCTGTAATGGTTATACTCTCTTTCCACTTATGGAGAAAGTAAACTGAATGAGAAGCTTATTTAAAACTTGGTGGTAATGAAAAAAAATTTTTTTAAAACCTGCTGATAATGAGAAAGAACAGCATGTCTAGCATTTTATTTAAAATGCATAAGCTGTTGCTAAGTTTTTAAAGTCCTGATATTCTTGCAGACCAATTTATTTCCTACCTCATAAAGGTTTAGTTTATCATTAAATACGAGTTTGGGAGGAAAAGGTGGTCAGAACACAAATTTCTAGTTATACACAAATTTTAATAAAGTTTACCACTTTTTTTTAAGTAATCTCTCCATCCAACATGGGGCTCATATTCACGACCCTGAGATCAAGAGTCACATACTCTTCAGACTGAGCCAGCCAGGTACTCCACACACAATTATTTCAATAGCAATCAGTTATTTAATTTGTAGAGCCCACCGAAGTTTGGTTATACAAAAATATTCCAATTTAAGCCTGATTAACACAATAATATATACTAACACTCAAAATAACTTCTATATAAATAAGAATGGTATAGGACTCAGTATGCATTTGCAATCAGAAATCTGCAAGCAGAACCCCAATCATTAATTATCTATTAATTTCCTAACTAAAGTCAAGGAAAGAAAAAAATCCTCATAAGCCCAACCAACCATCTGGTTTATCTTCTACAGTTATTTCAAGGTCTTACTCTTTTTTTTTTTTAAAGATTTTATTTATTTGACACAGCGAGAGAGCACAAGCAGTAGAAATGGCAGAGGGAGAGGGAGAAGCAGGCTCCGCACTGTGCAGGGAGCCAGATGATGCAGGGCTCATCCCAGGACCCTGGGATCACAACCTAAGCTAAAGACAGATGCTCAACCATCTGAGCCACCCAGGCACCCCTCAAGGTTTTATTCTTATTTTAAGAAGACCCTTTATAGTTGTAACACGATTTGTTTCTTCTCCCATGTAAATAAAAGATTCAATTATGTTAAACACTCCACCCCAAGCACAGAGCCAAATCTCACCACCAAGTGAGATCAATACAGGAGCCAACCTCAAGAGGCTTAACTGACTGAGCCACCCAGTCTGCCCCTCCACCCTAGGTGGGGGGTCAGGGTGGGTCTCATGCAGGTACATTGGCGCTCTCCGGCAAAAAAAAAAAAAACCTAAATAAATAAAGTTTAAAAGAAAAAAGGATTCAATTATGTATGAAAAAGGCCTAGAAACACTATGAACAAAGATAAGATACACGCAAAACCTTTCACTTCTCAGAACAGCTAATGCAAAGGACTTCGAAATGCTACCCACTCTGTCCCTTTTTAATTTTATGACTGAAGTAAGTACTACAGTATTTAAGCAGTTATTACAAAACACTTACAGGTTATTACAAAACACTTATGGGTTATTACCTACAGTATCTTTTAGTCTTATTATAAAGACACTAAGTATTGTATTATTCATTATTTCAGTTGCTGAAAATGGCCCTTTCAACCCAACCCTGACGTTTTGTCAGAAAAGGATTCATTACATACCAAAACTTACAACTCTCAGTCCCTAAGTTATAAAAACTCAAATGATAGGGCTGCCTGGGTCACTGAGATGCCAGCTCACTTAAAGGTATATATGACGGACATTACAGAAAAATCAAGTTACCCATATGTAGTTATTTACACAAAGCTTGAAATATATTCCTAATACAGAATTAGGAAGAAACTAATCTGGAACTGCCATGATCACTGTTACCTTTCTTCATGACAAAATTTTCATTTTCAAGCCACAGGAACACTTTAGATCACTGAAGGATATTCCCAATAGTCATTTTTCTCTGTTTACACCATTATCCCCTCATTTAGCACAAATTCATTTCTGTCATATCAATTTTAAAACAAAATATTGCTACACTAAGAAATTTTAAATGGGGGCACCTAGGTGGCTCAGTTGGTTAAGTGTCCAACTCCTAGTTTCAGCTAAGGTCATGATCTCAGGATCATGGGATCTCTGCACAGAGCCAGCTTGCCCCTCTCCCTCTGCTCCCCCAGCTTGCATTCATGCTTTCTTTCTCTCTCTAATAAATAAACACACAAAATCCTTAAAAATAAAAATTCTGCATGGTAGAAACCACAAAGATATATACATCTGGAAATCACTTACCTAGATAGAAAAAATTTTCTGCTTTCAAATTTAGCAATTAAGAAGTATGTTTAACTGGAACAATCTGAGTCAGGGAAGCAGTTCACTCTCACAAGACCCTTCAATAAGAAAATGTAACCTTATCTATATGTGTGCTATGTTCTTAGTTTATACACTTAAAGGCTAAAAGCAAATGGGTCAGAAATCGACAGCATTAATAAAAATGAACAGGTTAAGTAACAAATACACATGGTCATACCTAAATCTAGATTTTTTTAATTTTTTCTTTGTTATTGAGACAGGAGGTTTTTCAGAATAATGCAAACGTAATCGTATTTCAGTCTGACATGTCAGCCATCCAGAATCCAGAGTTTCAACACCATCTGGCAGAGTAAATATGAAGAACAGTAATTATTATACACACTTTTTGAAACAATCTGGTAAGTACAACACACCTTTGACAATTCTAGTTCATGTTCACATTTGCATACACTCAGTTTATATATCACTGGAACTTCTCTCCAAAGCAAACACACATGTAGTTTTAAATTTATTCCTCAAAAACTTTTGTATGAAGTCAGGGGAAAAAAGTTAAATGTTAACAATTAGCCATATTTAACCACTTAAGTAAATTAAAATTTCTTACTGAATCCATTATCGAGGTAACAGCATCTATTTCTGAGAGAATACCACGTTCCTCACTGGTTCTAACCTAGTAGTGTTTCACTGAGGACCACTATCACACTTCCAAAGGCTCACATGAGCTACTCAGCTGGAACAAGTTCTATCACTAAAGCTGGAGCTTGAGACAGAAGGTTAAAACCAAACCTGTGAGTCAATTCTGTATTCTTACATTTAGAAATTCAGACATAAATAAATGGCAGGATTGTGATAACACTGTATTAGTATTATTTAACTTGAAGTTTCCTGCTAACATATGTCATAAAATTTTTATAAATACCAGAGAGCTGTCAGCCATTTGGACCTAAGTTTTTTATCAACAAGACTTTAAAAAAAAAAAAAGAACTTTTTCTCTTTAGATATAACTTAGGTTCAATAATTACTAAATTTTAAAAGTAAAGAGAAACCACTATCCTCTCTTAATTTTAAACTGTTCTCAGAAATGGATAAATTTGGAAAGACAGTCTTCTATCCTGACAGCTAAATTAAGCTGAGTTTAAGAGAACAACTACAAAAGAGCAAAGAAATGCCTGCATTTGTAACTATGCAGAGATATTAACATAGAGTAGAGGGACATGTCCTGCCTTATAGTTAGGGACATGAGAAAGCTACTTCTCCATCCAGCAAGCTCTCTAAAACATGTAGCATAAATATCTTTTGTAAATAAAGAGAACAAGACTCTAAAACATTAAAACTAAAGCTATGCAAGTATTTTAGACTACCTTACAATGTAATATAAGTTATCCCAAATAAAATTAAGGAAAAGAAGTAAAATTTCTATCCAAACACTGCCAAAGCATGTGTACATTTCTCAAGTGTATAAACATAGGCGCCTAGTATCAGCAATTTATCTCTGGTTCACAGTTAGTGCAAGTACACCTTTTGCTCACCCCCTCTGTATCTTTGACCAGTTTAGGATCTAAAACAAAAATGCAGTTTAGCATTGTAAGACTATTCTACTGTGAGAATCCCAGTCACCAAAGACAACTTGAACCCTCAGGATAATGTATTTAGTGAAGCACAAAAATATATGAATGCATGACATTTTCAACATATTCAGAAGTAAAAGGATTATCTACTCCACTATAAATTAATTTTTAAAGTCTCAGGAGAATTACTGGAACATTTTGTTTAATCTGGATTTTACTGTAAGTGCATATACACACAAACTGCACAAACCTCGCTTTAGAGTCTAGAATGCTTGGAAACATTAATACCAAACACAGGGGTTAAAAGGGGATGATCTATTAACAGTTAAGTATAATACTCTTAAATTAAGTATAGTAATTCATACATCTAAGTCACCAGTCAAAAACCAAAAGGATAAAATTTTAAAGCTTAAGAATTACACTGGAAACTATTATTTAACACAATGTGGTTGGTTTCTTGGATCTAGTCTCTATTTTCAGTATCATACTATCACATTTCCCTGTGCTGTTTCTAACAAAAAGTAAGGTAACATCTCAGTGGTATCAGTAAAGACTGTCAAAACTCAGTCTCACTTACTGTGGATTCCAAATTGTCCATCGTCAATAATAATTTCAGTTTCTAGAATTGAAGGAAAATAAAAAAAAAACCTAGTTAAAATTCATGATGTATACAGAATGCACAACCGAGAAATTACCCACCTTAAGGATTTTTAAAATATGAAATCTAAAATTTAAAAGCAGCCCAAAATGAATAAGCATATTTATTGTAGCCCTCAATAAAGAATTCCCTTTTAAGGAGGTAATCAAAGAGTAGAAGTTCTTACAAACTTGGTGATGATTCGTGGTGTTACAAGGAAGGGAAAGAAAACTCCGCAGAGAGGCCCTCTAGAGGCACTGGGACAAACCTCTACACCCACCAATTTATAAGACAGGCTGCTGGACAACAGTATCTCCTGGGTGATTTTTTAAACCAAAGGTCTTGGCACAATTAAAATGCTTATTCTTATGTAGTGCATATTCTGAACTTATCTAAAACGTAACTCTCCTCGAATCCCAACTATTCTCTAGAGCCAGCTACAAGCTTCACAAACAGCACAAACTTACCTGCATATACAGAGCTGTGAGGAACTACCAAAAGAATAAGTGCTAGCACATTCCTTTCTAACAGAAATTTCAGCTAAATAAGAAAAGCGGGTAAGCCCCACCCTCAGTAAAACACTAATGATCTTCCCTGCTACTTCCTTTCCCAGTTTAACTTTAAACGTTAAGTCTGAAATATTTGTCAAAATAGCTGTGATAGTTCCCAATAAAGATTCTTGGTAGATTTCACGCAGCTCTTTAGAGATTATGCTTTCCAAAAGTATAAAATTAATTCTTAAAAGACCAGAAACAAACATCCCATTTCTTACAATAAGGAAATATATTTAACTGCAAGATGCTTCCAAATGCATATTATTTTTAAATGTTTAATACCTAATAATTTCCAACCTCAGTATGGGACTATTATAATTCTAAAGTATGCTATTCATGAGAACTTTAAATATACTATCAAAAATGTATTAAAACATAAAAGAAAATCCAATAAAGAGGATGGAATGAAGTATCTGTTTAAACAAGACATGTCCTTGCCACAGGGTAAAGCAGGATCTCTCACTACTTTCTAATCTAAGATAGCTACTAGCAAGCCATTATTATCTTTAAATTCTAATTTCCTCTAGAAAATAAAAGATACAGTTCTCAGCACAAGTGAATTTACAGATGACTCCAAGTGGGTAATTTATGCATATGATATGAACTTCAAATTTTAATCTCAGTAAGGAAAAGGAAATTCAAAAATACTTGTATGAAGAGAGATGCCATTTTTTTGGCACAAGAAAACGGAATGATGTTTTGGGGGGAAAAAAAACAAGAACAAAATAAAATCAACTATCTGAGTATCAATTTTAACATAGCCAGCAGGTATTTAAGTAAATCAGGAGGAAAATATGTCTGCTACAACCAAGAAATCTAAATGCATTCATACAAGTTTATTCAAGTATTTACTAGTTTAAAAAAAAAAACACAACACAGAATAAATAGGATAACTTATTCTACTGCTCCCGCTATTCAAAGTTAAAAATTTAAGAATTTTTGTTTTGGATTAACTCTTTCCTCAAATGTTCTCTAAGCTCTCTGAGCAAGTAATCAAATAAAGCCGTGGATGCTCAGTCAAGAAAAATGTTATTTTACAAACTTTGTTAAATATTCCAAATGAAAATAAATATTCCACAATAAATTAATCAAATCCCCCCAAATAAAAATAACCTGGCAAGCATTTCTAACAAAGTTTATAAAGAAAGGCAATTAAGAACTATTTAGTTTTAAAAGATCCATGATATGCTAAGTAAAATTTGCAGTACTGACAATGCATTGACCTTAAACTTTAGAATAAAAATTTATTAAATCCCACTAAGCCATTGTGCAGCATATTAGTAACTTTATGCATATGCCTCAAACAGATGCAGTTAATGCCCATACCTAAAGGGGTTATTGATCGTGGTTGTAGATGAGTCTCCCACTTGTGAACTATGACTTGGCATGGACCACCGATAGTCTGCAATTTAAAAGTTAAACGTCTGCAATAATTTCTTATATCTTATTTTCTACCCATGACTCCATTAGATGTTTGTGGCCTACATCTTATACTAAATATGAAACCAAAAGATTCATCTTGTTATTTATCAATACTATATGCCAAAAATCAGGATGTACCAGGTCACAAAACATGAGTGCTGGAAGAAAAGGACGGTGAGGCAGTAAACAAGAAAAAAGAGATGAAACTGGCACATAAAACCATCTTAAACCCTTTCTTAAATCTGCCTACAGTACTCCTAATTAGCTGGTAAATTCCCATAAATTAAAGTTAACACCAAATATACTTTATGCCTGGTTGTCAGTGGTCAATGAGGTATTACTGAATAAAGTTATCTCAAGTAACTCTCCAAGTGTTTGGGAAAAGCCTATACTCTATATGATAGTAGGAACAGTAGGTACAAGTACTTCAAGATCAGTGATCACAACGAACTAGAGGGCATAACAAGGTTCTTTATTATAGTAAGTAAATAACAGGAAGAACATCAGATTTCTTGTATTATAGTAACCATTGTTTCTAAAGAGTACAGGAAAACCCTAAAAGTACATGTGCATGAGTAAATTCGAAGAATAAGTCTGACAAAAAGGAACTACCATCTAGTTTTTCTCTTTATGCCCTACAGTTTATAAACTCATACAGGGTGAAAACTAATACTGTCTTCTGTTATCAAATTCTCTTACTAAAAGGGAAAATAAAGCTTTATGTATTAACATCTACAGCGATTTAAAATTGAAAATGAACTATCGACTCAGATTCCCTGTGTATACCTAAAGGATCGAACTACTAACTAAATGCTTCCTAATTTTAATTATAAAAAAAAAATCAACTGAACTTATGTGCCAAAATAAAACCATTAAATACATATTTTAGAAGCAAAATTTCAAACTGTAACATTACAAGGCATTTTATATTTCTCTTCACATCTTCAGAAGACATTTAATAAAATACAAAGAAGCAAAAAGAAAACATAAAAGTCATTCATTATCACACCACTTAGGGACAATCACTACTGATATTTTCATACATAAATCTTCAACCCCTTTCCTAGACATATATTACATACTCTTAAAAAGCACAGAACATATAAGCTCTCTATACACTGTGTATACCTTTAGATGGTATTAAATACTCTTCTATATCATTTTATAGCTTTCAGTATTAATAATAATGTGCTAAATGATAATGGAGTATGAGACAAATTAAGCACATTAAGTAATTAAATGCAAGAGATATTCTACTTAAAAATAACCAGAGCTTGAAATTCTTTTTAAAACTTGCAAACTTCTGAACTTTGAAAACTCAAATAGCATTTGCTATTCATTCAAATCATAAAGCAAACGGGATAATCATCAAACCTCATTTTCTCTTGCTGAATACCTCCTTGTTTTAAGGGTTCAACTTATAAGTTGGTAAACTGGGCAGATGTTTTTAAAATTTTTTTTTACTGTGAAACTGCTCATCTTAAATATAGTGAATTTCATTTCCTTTACACTAAAACATGGAGATAGTTTCATTCCTATATCTGTTAGATGTTTTTTATCATGACTTTCCTGTCACATTTTTTTGAATTTCTTAAACATCAAAGTTTCTGATCCTCAAAAGATACAAATATATATGTTAAAAAAGGAACAATGTTTCTTAGCAATAGAGAATATCCAGAAAGATCTAACCTATAGTATTCCCCCATTCCTCTCATGTCCCCTGCACATCCCCCTTCCCCAAAAAATAATCCTCTTTGCTACAAAGATGGTATAGCAACTCTACATTCTTACAGAAGTTACTAAACAAAGGTGCCTTTAAAAGGTGCCAGGAACATAGTATTAAATACCAGCAAGGATAAGAAGTGGACAGAAGAAAGGAGAGTTTGTTTTTGTTTTTGTATCAATTCAGTGTCAGGGGAACTTTACAAAGTGTTGACTACAATATCTACATCTAATGTCAGAATAGCCCTGTGGATAAAATATTTGGTAGAAAATATATTTTAATAGTATTTTAATAACTCTACCCTCATCTGCTTTAGTAGCAAACCCACTCACAGCATAAAACCACCTAGGCTTGAACTGAATGGGGCATTCAAGGAGCAATCCAAAGAGCTGATTCAACAGATGACTTCTAATTGGGTATATAAGCATTCACACTACAAATCATGTTTGTTGGTACAACAAAGTGTTAAAATTAAAAAAAAAAAAAAATTAACCAAGTTTTAAAATACAGTTATCTTTCAAAATGGTACTACTTGGTCAAACTTTAGAAGGTAATCTTAAATTTTAGCTTACTGAACTTCTTAAAAAATATTTAAGCCCTGAGCACTGGGAAATTTAAAATCTCAGTAATGACTCCAAAACCTGCAATCCTTTTTAACAAGCTAAAATGTAATAAACTCATTCTTCAAGATCTTAGAAAAAAAGAACAGTTTCATTCCGTAAAAGGCTGCTGCCATAATTTTAAGCACTTTGGAGTCAAGTGCAAGGTGGATCTTTGAAGAAAAAAGTAACATCATCAGTCCAAGACATTATTCCATTAATAATATTGATAAAGTTGTTTCACAATTTAACATATATTAAATCAGTTGATTGCTAAAATGTATGTTAAACTGTGAAACAACTCTATCAATACTATTAAGCATATTAAGAAAAATACAAAATAATCTATTTCTGCAAAGAAAGAAAAGCATAATGACTGCTTTCTTAAGCACTGATCAACATCACTGAGCTAGCTACATCAAGCCCTGAGAGAAATAACATGTAAACTGAGGTTTTTGGGCTGTTTTGTTTTGAACAAAACATGTAGCAAAATCATCAACTAGTCAAGTTGTATCACTGCTTTCAAGTATCATGAAAAATAAAACTTCTAAAATTTTACTGTTGTCTTTCCACATTTTGAAAAAAGGGGGGTGGGGCATGTAAAAGGGGCTCTGAGGAATTTGCATTTATGATGGCAAGGCCAGAGCAACAGTCATTTAAAAATAACGATTTTGAGTAAGACTAATAAGAAAAATAGTCACTTATGGGTAACTAAAGTGTGAGGTGAAGAAAGCTAGGCAGACAGAGATCTGTGAGATGGTTCAAGTCTGAGGTTAACAGCTGAAGGTATTTAGCATCCGGAAGAATTTTATTAAGAAAACCACTCAACAAAATAAGATACCTGGGCTATTCTATAAATAAACAATGATCTGCCTATCACAGATGACTGATTCTTTTGTTAAAGGATTTAAACAAAAATCAAGGGAGATTAAGAACAAAATAGGGGTTTATAACAAATCTAATTATGAGTGAATGTGAACACCTATAAAAATTAGAAACAGAAGTTACTAAAAAATAAAGAGCTATTTCCATTGAAATGAAGGGAAAAAATCACAGACAACATTATTATAAATTGGCTAACATTTCATCAGGTTATATCACTAATCCTGCCCACAAGTATAGAAGGATGGACATGGACTAAAAAAAAATGTTTTAATTGATGTTCACACTGAAAAATTATCTCTGGTGAAGATGTGAAATTAATGGACCATCTGCAGCTCCCACCTGTGTTTTCATTCCAAGAATATCTACAACCTTTGTTTGCTATGTTCAAGATAGTATTTGATTTGTCACCTGTAAAATTATTTAAAAATCAACATATTAACACCTCATTCTAATTCTACAGAGTAGAAGTCAACAGTTAGTTATAAAAAGTTGAGAAAAGGGACTCTTATAAACTAAAAAGAATATGCCAGAAAGAGCAAAAAAGGAGGAGAAAATACTAATGGTAAAATTTTATTTATTTGCAATAAAATTTTCACAATGGAAGGGACCTAAGAAATCTATGGTCCAAGCCCTTCATTTTATAGGTAAAAAAACTGAAATATGAAGGTCAATTGACAAGACCACAAGATTTTTAGCTTAGGCTCTACAAATGCTTGGGTAGACTACCTCAGCAAAATTAATCTTAATACTCATTTCAGCTTTTCACTGTTTCATAATTACTTTGCTTTCCTATCATTCTTTATTTTTATAAAATATATATTCCAATAATTTCATTTTACAATTTAAGATTCTTTGCACATTAGTTTTATCATTTGACAATGCACAAATGAGACAAAGTTTCATAATTATTTCTAGTTAAAATTAAGTGTCATTTAAAGAGCGCCACCAACTTTTAAAAGAAAAGAAGTGTCACTTTAAGCTGGCATGTGGAAAAAAAACCTCTAGCTATATGCATGGGATTTTATGTAGCTATTTACTCTAGTCCATGAAAAACATACTTACCATGGCAGCCCCTGCATCACACGGTACATGTGTACACGATACAGAGCACCTACTTAAAGAAACACACTCACCAACACATACTGTAAACTTTTGCAAGTATTACAAGGGGAAAAACTTGTTTTTTACTGTAAGCAGACTTTTTGCCAATTTTTTCAGAAGGCAGTTTGGACTGATTTGCTGCTTTTGGTTACACTTCAATAAAGAGGGAAAATACTGTAGGTTGGCTTAATTTGATCTATGTTGACAATAGTCTTACTTTAGAAAACTATGCCCAAAGGATTCATTATGATTTGTCTTGTCCAAATGCCCCTTTAAGTAAAATTTAGTTGACTTCACGTATTACAAATTTCACATACCAGGATCCTCAAATTAACTTTCAATGGCATGAGTGCTATGACCTACTTATCACTGCACAACTGTTCAATTTAAACTGAAAAACTCTGCCAAAATGCACAACCCTTAAGCCAGATAAATGATGTTAAGTCATTAAAATGAGACTATTGTCAAGATAAGCCAACACAACGATCAACCATAATGTAATCTTAATTACTGAGTATTTACAATATATTGTTGGAATAAGAAACGTAATAGGTGCAAAAGACAGCTGAAGTGGCTTTGTCAGTTTTTTCTTTTCTATAATGGTGGCTAAGAGAATGAGGTAACAGTGGCTGCTTGCATTTTTCACATGTAATAAGTATTCAATGATCCCAAAGGGAAATAAAAATTTTAGAACGGTTTAATCCACGTTTTGCTTCCTAGACGCCTGCCTAAACCCCTGCTCACATGCAGCCTAAGTGTACTCAAAGATAAAAATCTGAAGGAAAAGAATCCTTTCAGGAAATAAGCATCTTTAAAATAAGAGGGAAAGAATCAACCTTTTCTTCTTTTCTAAATATGAAAACAATCCCAAAATAATAAATCATTGTGAGCAAGCAGATTAAACAGATACTCCGAAGGCCTTCAGAAAAGATCCTACTCTATCAACACCATGGTTGAAAAAAAAATCTAAGAGGAATTACTTCAGTTCTGATAGGAGTTAAAACAAACGCAGCCACTAAGAGATGGCTTTTATGAAATAATTTTTAAAAATAATTACTCACTTAAAGCTGGCTATATACTCCTTCAAATGTATTTATACCACATAAGAATTAAAAAATGAAACAAAAAGAAAACCCTTTTAACTGGTTACTTTACAAAAGTTAGAGAAAAAGCACAGCTACTGAGAACACTCGTTTATCATTAAAACCAATTTCATAACAAGAATACCAGAATATACTTACTATTAGTCTTTTAAAAATTCCACTGCAGACATCGTCTGCCTCTGAAGTGGCTACTTGCTTGCTTTTTAGCACTACAATATCATTAATCTAGAGTTCGGTTTCCCTTATTTGATCAAAATAAACTCGCATTACTTTCAATGTTTCCAAACTTAAATTAGTTGCTTTTGAAAGAAGTAAGTTTGTTAAAGAAACTGGAAACGAGATAAAGAAAACATACCTTTGGTTCTAGAAAGCACCCTTTGAAGTAGCGATACTGAACTGATACTCCTCTAGTGAGTACAATGGTTGCTTTCCATAACATGCTGTGAGGAAAAAGCAGAAGCATTAATATCAAACTACAATGCATAGACTTCATAATGCATAAAACCCCTCCAGCAAGGTCTGTGACCAATACCACTTGTTTATTCCTACACAGAATTATACTCCAGGGCGACCCTGCATCAGGCACTGGGAACACAGTGAAGAATAAAGCAGAAAGAGCCCTATCTTCAAGCAGATTACTTTCTGGTGAAGGGAGACAAATAACCAAACATACATAGAAAGGGCTATTTGACCTTTCTGACATGACAGAAGTTTTGGAGGAGAGGCCTCAATGAGGAAGAACAGTCTGAGAGGAGTCCTTTGTAATGAGAAGGAACCAGTCATACAGAGACAAGAAGTATTTTAAACAGAAAAAGTAACACAAAGGTGGAGGCGAGAGTCAGAATCTTTTCTGACTTTCCACTTAGTTAGAGGTGTTACAGGGCTGCTAAGAGGCTTTGGGGCTGAGGCAAGTGAGTTATACTTGCCTCACTCCCTTGTCCTGATTTCTTCCCCAGCTTCTGGCTAATCCCCTGGCCAAACAATTGGGATCTATATCTTACTTGTTTCAACTCAATGTCTTCCTCTGAACTATGCTACGCTAACATAGTCTACTGCTATTCTAAAGCTTTGACTCAACTATGAAAGCAGTCACTACAACTCATGATTATAACTGATTTTTATTACCTTCCAATCACACACCAGTGGCATCCAAAGTATAATCCAAGGACCATGAATATCACCCTGGAGACTGTTAGAAATCCAAATTTTCAGGCCACACCTAGACCTACTATAGAAACTCTGGGGGGAGAGTCCAGCAATCCATAATTTAACAAGCCTCCAGGTGACTCTGATGATGAACACTTAAGTTTGAGAGCTGCTGTCATAGACCATTACCCAAACATTAATTCAGCATGAATAGTTTAGTGAATAAACATCAGCTCCAAATGTTCTTCCACGATACCAGATGGCTAGCACTGTTTCCCACCTGGCTCTGCCAAGGCAGGCTTTAGGGCATTATTCTCACTCGGACTCAATCCTGGGTTCCCAACAAAATACCCACAACCACCTGTCACCCCTGGTCAACAATTAGATTAATCTAGTAGTAATAAAATACATATGCCCTGGTTCCACCCTGGGAAACTCTGATTCCAGAGGTCTGGGTGGAGCCTGGTCATGTGGAGTTTGCACAAGATAGGTGAAGACAGAAGGCTGGTTGAGGGCCACTGCTATCAAGTAAGACCAGCAAATGCTCAGCACAGGCGCCCGTACTACTTTTCTCTGATAAGCCTCAGAGTCCTTTTCAACACAGCTTTCCAGGAATACTCTACCAACTCTGAGGTGAAATTATTTCCCATCTCTGCTACAAAAAAATGGCAAATTTCTAGTACTATTTCATTCATAAATCGGTCAGCCAGATAATGTGAAGCCAGCCTCAGATGTGAACAGCAGAATTAGCAGGAAGGTCTGAAAATGTATGGGGTCCCTCTCTCATGCACTATTCCTCATTCCCCAGGGGTAGGATCTAGACATGTATTTTTTAAATCCCTCACAAGTGAGTCTAAGTGAGCCCCTGGTTAAGAACCACTAAATGAAAAGAGATGCAGAGAGCAAAGCAATGAGTTTTTTATTCTACTTTCCTAAGTAAATGCTGCAAAGTTAAAAATGAACCGGAACTGTTCAGTGACATCAAAAATGAATATAATCTGATGAAATTCAAGAAAAGTCAGGAAAGAGGGGCAATAAGGCTTAGTGCACCTGCTTGATTTTGAATGCCCTCATATCCTCCCCCAAAATACCATAAAATCTACAAGAGCAAATAATACCACAAGCGACCCACATTTTCTGCATTACTAGGAAACAATACCACGACTTTCAAATTATTTGTAAGTTGAAAAAAAAAAAAAAATCCTAACAGAGCTCTTGTCACTATAAGCCTACAGGTAAGGAGAAGCTTAAGAGACTGTGAAAAAGAGCACTGTACAAAGGGCTTAGATGCACAAGACACTGAAATCCAAATAGACACAATTCTAAAACACAAGAATGGTGTCCAAGGCAAATGTTTTTTGTATCCTCTTGTATCACCTACTTCCTTTCTCCATGTGAAACACTGTTTATCTGCCATAAATGAATCAATTACATTTCAGTGCATGTCAGCAAGGTAAAGTGGCTGGTCCCTTCAAGTTATGTAGTTAAGTGTTATCTCATCTGTTCACATAACTTTGATCAGGCTAGCTGAAATGGACTTAAGACAGGTGATAGTGCAGCTCAAACATTCAGAGCAAGGTGTGTTTTAGGAACAAGTTCAAAAAGGCATAAGGTTTTACTTCAGACAGCAGTGGCTGAACTGAAAATGGAGGAAAAAATAGCCACTTAAAGGGAATAAACATTTAATTCCTCTGTGATTCCAGTATTATCAACTTCACTTATAAAAACAGCTGCGAACTGGTTGAGAAAATATGTCACAATAATGACAAGTAGAAAAAGGATGTTCTATAGACTTTTTTTTTTTTAAGATTTTATTTATATTGTGTGAGAGAGAGAAAGCACAAACAGGGAGAGCAGCAGGCAGAGGGAGAAGCGGGCTCCCTGCTTAACCCAATGAGGTACTTGAGCCAAAGGCAGATGCTTAACTGACTGAGCCACCCAGGTGTCCCTATTTTCCTTTTCCTTAATTTGCGTTATGGTACTGTATTTGTTATTTTCTTTTGCTCTGTCATCAGTGCTCCTCAAGCTATCTGCTGCAAAGGACCAGTTTTTGTTTGCTTGTCTGTCCTGTAACCAACACTTCTGATCTATGTATCCAGCACAACAAGAGATGAGTCCACGGTGACATACATGAATGCCCTAACAATCTCAAAGTGCTATAAACATTTCTAAATGCTTGCTCTTAATTTATCTATTTCTCATATAATGCACTGATTATTAGAAAAACTAAAGTTTTTTTTTCTTTTTTTTTCCCTAGCACTGGCCCACAGGCCACATTTTCAGTAGCCATGCTCTACATGGAAAACAAGTTGAGCTTAATAATATGTAATCTGGTGTTTCTCCCTAGGGGCACTGCATGTATTTGTATACTGTTTAAGATCTCCTCTCTCCTTACCTCCCACATATATATCTTGACAACCCATAATGCCCCAAATATCTCTAATATTCACTGATTTTGTCCTAACATGCAGATGAGGTAACCCAGGCCTAGAGAAATCAGATCTGCCCAAGACTGCAGTTAACTGTGGAACTGAAACCTGCACCCAGGCCCTTCTTTCAACAGTGCAATGCACCAATACACCCATACTAACTTTAGCATTCTATTTAATGTCAGTTGCAAACTCATTTCAGTATATTAGCTAAAATACCTGTTTCACACTCTGTTCTAGAAAAATATTTTATAAGCTAAAGAAAAAAATCTGATCTTTTATCAAGAATATGTATGGAGAGGGGCTCAGGCAGTTAAGCAACTGCTTTCGGCTCAGGTCATAATCCCTGGGATAGAGCACCACATCGGGCTCCCTGATAGGCGGGGAGCCTGCTTCTCCCTTTCCCACTACCCTTCCCCCTGCTTTCTCAAATAAATAAAATCTTAAAAAAATAAAAAAAAGAATATGTGCCGAGAGGCACCTGGGTGGTTCAGTTGGTAGAGTGTCTGCCTTCAGCTCAGTTCATGATCTCGGGATCCTGGGATCTAGCCCTGTGTCAGGGTCCCTGCTCAGCAGGGAGTCTGCTCCTCCTTCTCCCTTTGCCTCTCCCCCACCACCGCTGGTGTGCTCTCTCTCTCTTGATCTCTCTCTCAAATAAATAAAATTTAAAAAATAAATATATATACATAGATAGATGTATCCATATATATAAATATATATTGAAAGCTAAAAGATAATACCTTAAAAAAGCTTAAAAAAATAAAAAATAGCAATATAAGCCTGTTATTTAGAAATATAGTGGTAACTACCAAAAGAACCAGCCAAAAGTTGAAAATGGTTGAAGTGGGAAATTAAGAAACAGAGAAACTTTTTTTTTTTTTAAACAATCGACTTTGTACAACTACTTCACTCTATGCACATGCAAGAACTATCATAAAAATTAAAAGAGAAAAACTACATGAAGGTATCTTAGAAACCCTCCAAGTTTCTAATCTGGGTATCACAATCATTCTGTAACCTGTTATTACCCTTCTTACCTTTCACCTGTCTCATTTTCTGGAAGAAGAGCCACAGCATTCTGAGGACTCCAGTTTCCCAAAGCATCACAGCTCCCACATATGGCATAAACTTCTCCTAAAGAAAGAGAATAACCAGTTATAGTGGGCTAAGTAAGGAAGTTTCAGACTGTAGTTTTAGGAAGCCAGAAAAGAGCAGTCAGTTGCACTAGTTCACCTAGATGCAGAGCCCCCACCAGCAGAGGCGGCGGAGCCTCACTGAGACATGTGTCAGACCTAGGTACCACACCAATACCTGCCTTCTTAACTTGACCTAACTCTACAGAACCAAAACCAAAGAAAAGGAGGGATGGATAGGGATGAACTTACTTCATTTGTTCAACCACTTAAGTGAGCTAATAACAAGCACCAAGAAGACAAAGTGATCATGCCACAATTCCTGCCTTCAAGGCAGCTTCTGATTTTAAAAGGCACACACTAGGGGTGCCTGGGTGTCTCAGTGGGTTAAAGCCTCTGCCTTCGGCTCAGGTTGTGATTCCGGGGTCCTGGGATCGAGCCCCGCATCGGGCTCTCTGCTTGGCAGGGAGCCTGCTTCCTCCTCTCTCTCTGCCTGCCTCTCTGCCTACTTGTGATCTCTGCCAAATAAATAAATAAAATCTTAAAAAAAAAAAAAAAAAGGCACACACTAAATGCAAAGAAGTATTCTAGAGAAATAGTAACCAATATTTTCCAGGAACTCAAACAGTGGCTATTAAAACAAACTAAAGATTAAGAAAATTATCAATGGGACTAACAACAAAACTTCTTCCAAAGACTTAGTGAAAAATCTAGTTCTCCTTACTAAAATAATGACTATTGTTTATCTGAACGCTTCTCATCAATAGACAAACCAAAATACAACTGTCACCTGTATTTGCTGAATTATATGCATTCAGCAAAAGTCTACAAGGTGCCTGGGTGGTTTAGTCAGTTGAGCGTCTGACTCTTAGCTTTGGCTAGGTTCATATTTGGGTCATGGGATTGAGCCCTGTGTTGGGTTCCACACTGAGCAGGGAGTCTCCTTGAGGTTCTCTCTCACCCTGTCCCCCGCACCCCCACCCCAGCTTGCACACGCTCTCTCTAAAATGAATAAATCTTAAAAAAAAAAAAAAAATTCTTGGAGAGAAGTATGGAGAAGTCTTTGACTTACACAGCAATATATTCTGAATTACTATAATTAAAATTCATGGAGAAAAAGATAATGAAGTGATGCCAAGTGAACAAAGTTCAAGACAAACTCCTCCACATTCCAAGTGGCTTTCAGGCACTACTCTAGTAAAGCCAGAATTGTAAGTTGGCCTTAACCACCCTCATGAGCATTTTTTAAGGTTGGACTATCTAAAATTTAACTGAAATTTCAAATGCAATAATCACTGAGGAGTTTGGGGGGGTTCTAAATACATGTTTGTCAAGAATGGAGTGGTTATATATAGAGATTTCATGTCAAAATATTCACCAATCCTTTAGAGCAACCAGATTTTGTTTTGTAATTAGCTTATCACTACCTTCTCTGATTAAAAAGAAAGATAAAGGCTGTTGCTATATACAAATATTCATTCCCAGAGTCAAACACACTGTTGTGCACACAGTCCTCTCTTATATTCATGTCCACCACTATCTTCCCTCTAGTCCTTGAGAGTAAGACTCGCCAAGCTCACCCTTCTAGGGCTAATTTTGTGGTTGGTCCGTATGCCTGACATGGCCAGCTCCTTCTACCTTAAGTTGTCTATGCACAATTCCCTGAAAGGGTATGATACAGCTCTGCAGTCTTCTCTCCACAGAGAAGGCTACACACTGGACTAGAGGTGAGCTCTTGACCCCAGTGAGCCAACTTATCAGCTGACTAGCAATTTTCAATCTGCAGAATCCTGCCCAGAAATGAGAGCTCTCTACCAGATCATCTTGGCTAAGAATTTGAATTTGGACAAATATACACTCTGTCAGCCGCTCTGATGGCTGCTAGACCAAAGATGTTGGACATACAGAGTTAATCATTTATTTATTCCTTGAAAACGTATTTACTCCTGCTCTGAGTCAGGCACTGTGTTAGGTGCATGCACTCAGCATGACAAAATAGTCACATTTTCACAGAGCTGACAATCTATCCATAAACAAAATTACTCAAATAATTCCATAAAATCTGTAGGTACTACAAAAAGTCCTGGAACCCTTAATTTCACAGGAATCCTAACCTAGCTAAATGCAGGGCTAGAGTTAAGCAGAGTTAAAGGGAAGAAGGGAGGCCACAGATCTAGACAGAGGAAACAATTTTAAGAAAGGCCCAAAAGAGAGAAATAATGTAACAGATTTGAGGAACTGGCCAGCTGGTGAGTATATTAAATAAGGAGATACATGCCTCACGCCTGATACTATTTTGATATGCTATTTACCCTAAAATTACTTCACACTATGTTAGCAGACAGCAAAAAAATACAATAAGCCAAAAAATTTACAAATAGGGAACAAAGTTATCTTAACCAAATATTTCACCAACTTCTTGCACTAGGAAAATTTCCCTCATTTTCATGGTACTTAAAAATCATAGTCCATAGTCTTCATCCTGCGCAAAATTAAATTCACAGCCTTCTTGGAAAATATGAGACTAAGACATTTACTGTTTGGGGAAGTATGTTTTTCTTTCTTATTATACTCCAAGCACATTTCTGAAATCAGGTAAGTCCTAAAGATAGTTTCATCTAAAAATGAGGCCTACTGTAATAACAAACAGCATATTTAAGACAATCAAGATGGGGAAAACACTCATTTAAACTTTTGTTTTAAAGTAAAACTTTACAATACCTGGTAAAAGAGTTCCTCTTATTTCAAAGGTAACCTGAGAAGGTGTCATTCTGGTGGATTTATTTTACAATGTTGAGCTAGGAAGAAAAAGAAAAGATGTCATTTAAAATAAAAATCTCAGCTCTAGATAGCTGCCACCAAGAAACAAATTAAAAAATGAAACAAACAAACAACAACAACAACAACAACAAAAAAGAAATAAAACTATGAACAAAAGATTTCAGAAAACTTGCATAAAGGTTGAGTTATTTAGGAAATACCTAGAAATTTTTAAGACCTAATATTAAAACCTATTCTGTGTGTACGGACCAGAAAAAAATGCAAAACAAGTGTGTCCACTTTTTTTAAAGGATTTAAGATTTTCTTGTTACAAACTTTCTCTTCTGATAAGCAGCTGTTCCAAATTCGACCTATCTTTCCCAACCAGGTTCATGTTATGATGGAGGGGGGAAAAAAAGGCCAAAAAAAAAAAAAAAAAAAACAAAACAAAAAAAAACCCAACTACAGATAGAAAAAAAACTTGGCTCAAGAGAGGATTTCTACTTCAGTAAGGTTACAAATTTAATAACAAGGAAACAACTGAAGAACTTAAGTGCCATTCACTGAAACAAACTAGTTATGTTCTGCAACAAGATGCAGGTTCTGCTTCTAAGTAATGTAACTAATAACTTACCAAAAAAACCCTCCCCCATAAACCACTCTTTTCAGATTTTCTCTGTATTAACCATAGGACTTTCATTACTCTAGTTCTGTAAACTCAAATTTAAAGTCTCAACTCCACGATCTATTACCAAACCCTGTTGATTCTAATTGATCCTACATACATGCCTTTCTTTGTACGGTCTGAATTTCATTCAAAATCCTAAGTATTCTAAGCTATGTTTTGGATTCTGTCTTCCTAATAATACATTTTATGTCAGTTAGAATATTCTTTCTCAGGGGCACAGTCGGTTGTGCTCAGTCTGTTAAGCACCTGCCTTCTGCTCAGGTCCTGATCCCAGGGTCCAGGGATCCAGCCCTGCACTCAGCAAGGAGCCTGCTTCTCTGTCTGCCTGCTGCTCCCCCTACTAGTGCACTCTCCCTCTCTGTCAAATAAATAAAATCTTAAAAAAAAAAAAAAAAAAAAATTCTTCCTCATGTCCCTGACTTGGAATTACTTCCATTACTTATAGAAATCTAAACCCCTAATCCTTGATTTCTTATTCACATTGTCTCCATAGCTGATTTTTCATTTCTTGGTTGTTTTCCCAGCTAAAACAATCTGTTTACCACTCCCTAATTTAAGTACCTGAGGGAAGAGAACAGATTTTATTTTATTTTATTTATTTGACAGAGAGAAATCACAACTAGGCAGAGAGGCAGGCAGAGAGTCTGGAGGAAGCAGGCTCCCTGCAGAGCAGAGAGCCCGATGCGGGGCTCCATCCCAGGACCCCAGGATCATGACCTGAGCCGAAGGCAGAGGCTTTAACCCACTGAGCCACCTAGGCGCCCCAAGAGAACAGATTTTCTTAAAAATATATACAGTATCAATTCGAAAGAGTGCTATATAACTTATATATAGAAAGAACACATACTCTACACAAAGAGCAGATTCTACATAACTTCTCCAAACCCTCCCTCAAATTTTGTGCCCCAATTCACCAATATTCCTAAAACAATTCCAATGTCTTTACCCTGCATCATTTCATTAAGTTACCAGCTTAAAGATTATTTGTATTTCTACATTATTTTAAAAACCATAAAGTAATTTTTATAGCTATTCATTCTTCTATTTCCCCTTTGTTCCCTTTCCCTCTCCAGGAACACATACCCAACTCCACAACGACCATTCAACCAACACAGCTGCTCAGGTAACTACACTTCCAAGTCACGGTAATATACAGCAGCAGTTCTCACTGGGGACAATTCTGCCCTCCAAGGGATATTTGGCAATGTCAAGAGACCTTTTCGGTTGTCGCAACTGCGAGTGATACCGCTGGTATCTAGTGGGTAGAGGCCAACAGAGCTGTTAAACACCATGTAATGCACAGAACAGCTCTTTACAAATAATTGTCCAGCTCCAAATATCAACAGGGCTGAGACTGAGAAACCTGATCCACAGGGGCTGCTATGAGGGCCAAGAATCTAGACTCAATGTTTGCTATGAACTATTTATCATCCCACTCACATCAGTGATAAAATGTAAACGTTGAATATTCATATTAAACAAGACCACCAGTCAGTGTGGTTTCATATCACCTGAATACAGAATTCCCTATTTGTAACTCTACCATTTCAGTTAGAAAACCTAAGACTGTGCACTAGAGAAAATCCTGTCCTTGATCAAAATAATTTGTGTCTAAGAATAAACATGATCTATTTAAAGCATATACATCCAGTTCTAGCACTGCTAAAGAATGTTCTAAATCTAAAAATAGCTATAGACTGTCAACTCCCTCATTAAGCAATCACTATCCAAGTATCTTATTAGCTCTCCTTTAATATGACATCTGATAGGAATCAGAGTACTAATTCTAAGAAAAGGAATTATTTCCCTTCTAATAATTAAATAGTTCACTTAAACACCATACTCTAACATTTATTTTATGTTATATGAAGAAACCTCAAGACTAGCAAAAGAGCTTGGCTTTTACATAACTGAATTAATTTTGAGACACAGCAAAAAGCCCCATCATCTAGCAAAACTGCTGAATAACCAAGCTTAATCTCAACCTACAACTTCTACTTTCACCCAGTATTTACAGTCACAGTTTTCAACAAAGGACTACATAATCTCATCTGCATAATTACACAGTTGCTACAACTATTTTATGATCAATTTTAAATATCTATTTTAGCCAATTTTAGGGAAATCAAATGTAATTATTCCTATGTATTAAAATCAACAACTGGCACAAAATTACCTCTAAATTTCTACTGCATTAAATGGGAAATTTATACAAATTCAATTGATTATTAAAATTGACTTTCATTCTTAAGGTTGCTTGTAAAAGTGGCTATTGTAACTTGGTAACAGCTATGGTAACAACTGCAGTAAATGTACTGTACAAAACTATATACACAAGCACAAAAATACCTCCCCCCCAAAAAAAACCTTCCTGGATGTCAACAAAGCATCATTTTCCACTTGAATTGCCAAAAGTCCTATAGTCTGGTTTAATTTCCTGCCGTCCTCCTCCCACAATTTAATACCATACCAAATAAAAGCCTGGGAAGCTGCTCCTACACCAGTTTACTTGATCGTGGACAGAGGCCAAAATTCTGGTGCAGGATTGGCATGCACAATTTTGGCACCCAGCTACCACCAAAACAGTAGTGACAAAGTAAAATACTGTCCTGTTGCAGAATGCAAAATGTACACACCCACCAACACTTCCTCTTCTTTCAAACAAGCCAAAAAAACCATCATCATCACCAACATCATCATCATCCCAACTTGGACTGGGGAGGTCTTCCAGATATAAACAAACCAAGAGTCAGATGAAAAAATCTAGTCATTTTCATGTACACGAGCTGATAGTAAATGTAATTTAACCAACTCAATTTGTTTTATATATAACTTCCATTTTGTGCTTTTTGAAGATAAATATCAAACAGGATTCTCATCTGAGATTTTGAGTAGCATCTAACTGTATTTTAACACTTTTTTAAAGACTTAAGCAATCAGTAAAGTATGACATTGTAATTTACATTCAAGAAATATTTCAGAGTTTACACTACCTGCCGAAACAAATTCTACTTTATTTTTATGGTCAGAGAAACTATCCCAACACATGACCTTACTGGTTTACCAGCTTGAGGAACAAAAGGGGTATTTAAGCAAACCAAGGTACAGGAACATTTAGTTTAGAGCTAAATTGAGAGCACAGATATTTTTAGCTAAAATGTGTTTTTCTGGCCAAAAAGAACATCTCTGTCTTCCTTCAAATTTTTTCAAAGAAAAAAGCCACTTCCAAGTCTTGCTTTTTCCTAGACTCCAGCAGCTTTGGTTCTCATAACTGGCTATAGGGAATACATGAAATGCCTACGTTTTCCTGAGTTAATTTCTGGTCATCCTTTTGGAGGATCGTTATGACCCCACTATTCTGACCCCAGTATACTTGAGCCAGTATTTTAAACAAATGTATGCAAAAATGAATGGGTTTTCGTAAAGAAAGCATTTCTGGAGATTTCACTAAGCCAGCTTTATTCCTGGTTCAACTTTCTAAGCAATGCTGTAAAAGTTTTCCAAATGTTTTCCATTTCACTTTGCCTTGATATTATTTCATGCATAGTTTAGTTCATATACTTTCCCTGGTTAGGTTACATACAAGGATTTGATTCATCAACCTACTTTTTGTAGGTATCAAATTTTACTCTGTCACTATGAGATTTCTTTCGTGATCATTATTTTTCTGAACAGAACTTTCCTAAGTCTTATTTTGTCTAGAATACTGGTTCTCCCTAGTTAAGTCCAGAACAGATTAGGCCATGTGCAGTTTTACCTATTTGCTTTATCCTGAATTATTTGTATCCAGACCATCAGGAGTTGGAAAAAGGACTGACAGCTTGTATTTACTTCTTAACTAAGTCACAACTGTCAAAAATGTAGCAAGAGGGAGAACATGAAGAGGTAGAGGAGAGGGTAGTTACCAGGCAAGAATAGGGAGGGTCAGAGAACACCATGAAGAAAACATCATCAAGTCTAAACATCCTGCTGGTTCCTATCTTTTTCTATGTCGACACTACACGGACTCCACAGCTGCCTCAAAATGAAAGAATTCTCTACAATTCATGACTGAATTCATGAACGATTTCCTTTATAACCGGGCAGTGGGGTGAGAGGGGGCTGATGAAGCCCCTAACTGATTGAGGCTTTCCCCCAGAAGTCACCAAGGCTATCTGCAGAGCCTTGGGCCAAGTGCAGTTTTGGAAAAAGAGAAGATGCAGATTTCCCAAAATTGCATGGAGAGCAAAGATGTCTATGGCTGGGACCTCTCCTTAGGATAAGAAGGGAATTCGGGTTTTGGTTTTTGTTTTTTTTTTTTTTTAAGAATAACTGAATTATACAAGCATGCCTTCAACTATGTGGTTAGGCAATTTCAGAAAATAAGCAGTTGCCAAAACACTATGAATTACGCATGGACAGGCGGTTCCATGGTGTAATGGTGAGCACTCTGGGCTCTGAATTACGCATGGACAGAGCGAGTAGGGGTAGGCGAGGGGCATGCTGCGGGCTAGGGGTGCACGAACGACTTCAGTGGCAATTTTTGTTTCTTCGTTCCCGAAGTTCGCGTACTCGTGGCGGTCCTACGCTCTACGCATTCTGGTACAGGGAGAACCCCGCACTTGACAAATTTTTCGGAGGGGAACTAAGCACCAGGCAGCCCAACGGGATCGTGGCAGCAAACAATAAAAGTGGAAACAGATAGAGGCTGCCCACCGACGGACCGGCTCGAACGTCCAGGCCGCTGTTTCCCGGGGGGTGGGGGAAAGGGCAGTGCCCGCGGGGGCCGGGGCACGCTGCCCACCCCTCGTCCCGCTGCGTCCCCGGCAGGGCGGCCCTGACAGCTCGGCCGCCACGTGAGCTGCCGCCGCGGCCTCCGCACCGAGCGCCGGACCAGGCCTGGCGGCCCGCCTCACCTGCCGGGTCTGCGGGTCCGCGCCGTCGTCGTCGTCGCCGCCGCCGCGCTCGAGAGCGAGGGCCGCGGGCCGAGAAGCCGGGCACCCGCCGTCAGCGCCTCGCCAGCGCTCCCCCAGGCAGCCCGCGGCGGCGCCGAGCGGCAGGAAGCGGCTCCGCTCAAACCGGTTTCAGCTGCTCCAGACCAAACCGCCAGGCCACCCCGCGGGGCGGGGCCGGAGGGGAGAGGGGGGCGGGGCCTGACGTCACGCCGGCACCTCCTGGCCAATCGGCGACCGCGCGCAGGGGGCGGGCCCGCGCGTTCCTGGAAAGGGCTAGCGTCGGCGACCGGGGGCGGTAGGGCATCCCCGGGGTCTCCCCCGCCCGTGAGTGTTTTCCGCAGACCGGGAGCCCAGCTAGGTGCAGCGCCAACACCGGACTGGAGTACTGGTCCCCAAAGCCGCCTTAGGACGACCAAACGTGGAGGCCGGAGCTGCAGTTCTGAATCGCATTTTTTGCCGTTCAAAAGTGAGGGAAGATAGCAGGCTTAGTGTTTTCTGGGAACTTTCTTTCGTTACAAAACAGCAAGCACATTTGGACCAAATCTTTTAAGTTGAAAACGAGAATTGAGTGACCTAAGATGTTGGAGCGTTTATACTTTTGCTACACAAACTCTTAAAACAACGGCAGCATCACCTGGGAGCTGTCAAAATTGCACTCCCAGGACCTTTTCAGACCTGCCTAATCTAATTTGCATTTAACAGGACGCCCGGGTTGTTTGTATGCAAACTGAAGCTTGAAGGAACTTTTCCGAAAGCAAGACAGACCCTCACAGACCCTCTCTGCAAATGTACTTTATGATTTTGTGAAGAATCAACCATACCAAAAATAAAAACAGTTTTTTCTCTCTTTTGAAGGCCCCAGAAAATTAATCAGCATTTGCCACTTACCTTACTTCAAGTGTTACCTTCCCGGCGTCAAAGTTAACGTCTGGTTAACCTCTAATATAAATTTACGTTATCAATATTTCATTTAAGAGAGATCCTGAAAATTAAAGAACCACCTTTTTAGTGGGTGTCGAAGAACTCTTGCAGTAAGAGATAGCTCCAAATTGCGAATTGGTTGAAATGGGCCTACTAAAAAAAGCATTTGTATTAGATAAACACTAGATTTAGAAAGAGTTTCTGGTTTTATAAATCAAAGCACTCACAACCACTCACAACTCACAACTTGATATTTCAGCTTGGATGAGATCCCACAGCATTTCTGACAATGTCACCCATTCAGTTACTAAATAATTATTAAGTGCATGCTTTGTGCCAGGCATAGGATGCAATGGTTTCTTGATGGCACTCCTTTTAATCCCAAATTTCTTAAAGAATTAAAATTTCCTCCCAATTATGTACCATTATCTGTTCAAGTCTGCTGTTGTACAATTCCTAATAGCTTGGAGTTTCATTTCTCTGTTGTTAGTCATACTTCAGTGATGGATTTCTTCCCTTTGAGTTTGCTTCCCTTAAATATTTATAATAGATCTTTATTTTCCTGTGATCACCACTTAGTCAAGCCATTATTTGTCTGATGTTCATAGTTCAAGTTGATGGACCAAATCCATGTTCTTTCCTTAAATCCTATTGAAATTATAGAAGAATTATACATATTTGAAAGATGTCATCAGTGGGTTGGAAGCTGAGGAACTTCTTCAAGATTTAAAACAAACCAGTAGCATTAGATGATAGGAAGAATAAAGAGAACAGAGAAACATGGACCCATACAGGGGAAGAAGATACTCCGGGAAATGCCATTTTATAAAACTTTGCTTAGAAACTCTTTAATAGTGCAACATACAGATAAGTGACTGCCTTCAGCTCAGGTCATGATTCTGGAGTCCCAGGATCCAGTCCCGCATCAGGCTCCCCACCCAGCAGGGAGTCTGCTTCTCCTTCTAATCCTCCCCCTCTCATGCTCTCTCTTTTAAATAACTAAAATCTTCAAAAAAATTAGTGCAACATATTTAGATTACAACTTATATGAGATATTGAGATACTGAAATAGAATATAGAGAATATATTCTTTCCTCCTGTCACTTCTGTGGAATGTTACAATTTTTCAAAAACATGGTTAATGTGGTTAATTAACTCATAATTTCCAGAGGGTCTCCATATGTAATGAATTTTACAAAAGATTAACATCTTATTTGATTACATAATGAAATAGGCTATCTCGTTTGCCTAAAATCAACACGGCATGATCTCACTTTATACCTTAATTTTTTTGAAGGTGGTAATGTCCCCAGCTAGACTCAAAGATCTGATCTTCACAGCCTACCTGCTTGTACTTGCTGTCGTCTTGTATTTTCCCTTAAGTTCTTCCTTCCAGCTTTCCTCTCAACTCAGGCAAATGAAAACCTGAAACCATGCCTTAGGTGATAGCAACCACCTTAACAAGACTTCCCTGGCCCAGAACACCCAGGCCCTTTGAGCTAAATCCCAACTTTAGCCTGTGCAGAAGTACCATGGATTGATTGATGGAATGACCTACCATTACTTTCACCTCATTATAATATTAAAATCTCTGGCCAAGGAGGAGCCTCAACCCCATTTCTAGGACATAACAATGTACCTATAGGCACGTTTCTTTAAGGCCCATATTCTACCTTATGCCTGACCCTATACATGCCGACAAGGCTTCCCTATCTAAATATTCATCCTAACCCTAAACATTAGGTTCCCATTCACCCATTCTTAGGGAGTCATGACTTTGGAAGCTGTCCTATGTCATCTCCTTATTTGCTGCAAATAAAGTTTTTTTTCTTTGTGCAACAACTCACTTGGTGTTGCCAACTGTGGGTTGCCAAGAAACAAACTAACACTAGCTTGGTTACAGTAATGATATGGATGGAAAAGCTCCATATTTCGAGGCCAGACCTAGACTTGAATCCTGCCCCTCCCCATCTCTGACATTTTGAGTATAAATAATCGTTTTTCATAATGGGGACATCTTCAATTTGATTTTGACTAAAGTGACTTTTCATCTATAAATAAGGCATCTGTGGGTCCCATTGTGGGTCACTAACCAGCCCCACAGAGGTGTTAGTTCAAATTTTCATATTTAGAGTAATAGGATACTATCTGTAAATGACCAATACATTGATAAAACCAGTGATGAAACAGTCTCTGAAGAAAAATGACCACGTGTAACATAAACATAATTACAACTCCGGAAGGCGTCTGTCTTATGGGCTCTAGGAATGAAGACGTAAAACTAAGAAGTACGAGTTACATCGGAAAATGCTGAACTGAGCCATTTTGTTTTTAGCCTTTTCCGCTTATTATTTTTTGTCTTTCCAAATGCCTCTCGTGTATTCTGCATTAAAATGGACTCCCCAAGGGAATTCCCATTATGGCTCAAATTGTTCAACAGTCGACTGGCTACCATTTTATCATTTTAGTGAAACTATTGATGACTGTCCACAGAATGAGCTGTTGTCCTCTGGGCATATCCTTATTCTGAACAAAAGGACTCTAACACCACCACTACCACACAGCGGCCTCAAAATCCCAGCTGCTCCCTCCCGGCTGGCAGAGCGCCAGGGAGCCGGGAGTGAAGTCAGGAAGGCAGCGGTTCTTGGCAATAGTGGTGCATTTATTATGTGAATGATTTAGATGGGGGAGATTAGAGGCAATGATTCTGCTCTCTGTTGTACTCCCAACTTGTTGGCTTACGCCGTACCATTGTTATTTTTCCTATAAAACAAAAATGAGAGTGAGAACTAACACTTGATTGCCTTTATCTGTTATGTCTCTACTTTGCCCTCCTATCCTTAGGCTCTCAAGGGCAAGGACTCTGTGTTATTGATCTGCATATCCCAGCACAGTGCTTGGCACAGAGCAGGTATAAACATGCTTATAGAAATCACTGAAAATTTCAGGAAAAGGTATGAAGCAAGTGTGTCAATTCCAGATGTGAACATTTAATACTAAGCAATGTTGTGTCTACCCACTGGGGAAGCAGGGATTCATGCTATGGGTTCCGTGGTATGGCTTCCCCTTGCACTCACATCACTTCGGTTTAGGAGAGTACTGCTCTGGCTATCAACACTGACGTTGAGTTAAATGACATTCTGACCCACAGCCATGGACGTGTGGCTCACATATCAGTGTTGTTGTTTTAAATTTAGTTGTGAATACACACCCTCATCCAGCATAGACCCCGCCACTCCCTGTTACTCATCCATTGTCCTAATCATACATTTCACATGTTCTTCCTGGCCCAGATAGGCCTCTGAGTTTGGATTCCAAGGCAACAGAACAAACTGATTATCCTAGTCCAGCTAGGCTAAAGAGAACCTTGTCTTCCTTTCATGGAAATAAGTGTATGCTGTGGCTACACTCCTTATTGCATTTCCTCCTGAAAAAGCAATTGTAAGTCCCAAACCAAGGGGCACGGAGAGAAGGTGAGAATCATCCAACTCACTTGGGATTCAGCCACCTTATGCAATCAATTAATGTGACTATACATAAAAATGCTAAGCCCTCAAAAATTAAAATAATCAAAATATTTTCCTAAAGAAGAGGAAAAAGACACCAAGGACCTATGAAAGTGATGGCAGTTAGAATTTGGGGACCATCTTCTTTTTCTGAAGATCTAACTACTAAGCTGGTTTTTTAAAATCTGATTAAGAGGGGTGACTGTGTGGCTCAGCAGGTTAAGCCTCTGCCTTCAGCTCAGGTCATAATCTCAGAGTCCTGGGATCAAGCCCCACATCAAGCTCTCTGTTCAGGAGGGAGCCTGCTTCCCCCTCTCTCTGCCTGCCTTGACTCTCTGCCTACTTGTGATCTCTCTCTTTTTCTGTCAAATAAATAAATAAAATCTTATAAAATTTTTAAAAATCTGATTAAGTGGCCTTCCTTTATTTAATACAGACATCATATCTATGATTCATGGTTAGAGGACTAAATTCTAGCATGTGTAGTCAACCAAAGCCCATCAGAAATGGAAATCATCTCCCTGATGATTTTCTTACCCAGCTAACTGCAGAAATGAGCATTGGTAAATTCAACTACTTGGCTTTAGAGATGTTTACTTTACTGAGTCTGAGGAAAGAAGACAGATATTATAGTTTATTATAGAAAAATTCTACAAGAAAATGGCCTCTGAGCCTGAGAAAGCTTGTCATTAAAATCAGTGGTTATTTCCTTAGGTATCAGGTCAGGGCCCAGAGAAGCCACTGAAAAGTCACCAAGTCACCATTCAAATCATAGAATTATGGCCAAAGCAGCACCCATTGTGTAAGGCAAACAATCCAAACTGTTCTGTAGATAAAAACTCATTTTGGAAATTTTAAGGAATTCAAAGACCTAAGAATCCTGCAATAGCCAAAAATCTCTTTTTGTCCTGAAAATAGTGCTGATTTCACTGTGTGCTAAACTCAGCCAAACCAAGATTCCCTCCAGGATATCTATTCATCTATTTAAATATTGTTGGCATATGTTGTCTGGGTTGTATAGGCCAAGTTGTGTCAGAAACTGTATTATTATGAATCAACGGTTTTAGAAGTCTTCCCCTTTGCTTGCATCAAGTAATTCTCCAGTTATATGGCCTAAATGCAAGATGGTGATGGTGATGATGAGGAGGAGGATGGTGATAAGGAGGAGGTAGAAGGAAAGGAGGAGAAAGAGGACAAGGAGAGGAAGAAGAATTCTTAGAAGTAAATGGGTAAGAAGGAGAAAGGGAAGAGGTCAGGAGATTTATTCTCCATAGTCTGCTTCTCTGAATTAGATTCCACCACCTACCCCAATTTATCCCTTCTCTTTTTAGTACCCCAATGGCTCTCCACCATTAGATAGTTTTTCTTTAGCTAGTTCCCACTACCTCTCCAGTTTTATTTCTGACCCAAGCCACTTCTTTCATTCCCAGTCATTCTAAAGGATTCAGGGCCTCCTCAATCTAGATCTTTGGCATTCAAGGTTCAATGTGTGGTTTTTGAGCCAGCGGCACTGACATTCCTTGGGAGCCTATTAGAAATGCTGACTCTCAGGCCTTACCCCAGACCTGCCAATTCAAAATTTCCATTTTAACAAGAACTCTGGGGATTCGTATGAACAGAAAATTTGAGAAGAACCCTTAAAAAACCCTTCTTCACTGGCCACCCAGCAACCCACCCACTTGAATCAAGGTGAAAATGATCTCCAAGAAGCAATCAAGTGATCTGGTGCTCACCTGGAAGCATTTCCTTGTAAACACCCTCCTCCCTTCTTCTTAGTTCTTCCATTAGGGATGTGCCAAAACTTTCTGTGGGTAAATATGCCTAAGTAATTGTCCCTCACAACCCAACTGAACTCTATGGAAGGTGTTAGTTTCTGGTTTTCAATCTCTTCTGCCCTCCCCAACAGAGACTGTAACCTCCTTGAAGTCAAAAACCTTATTTTATTTTTATTTTGAAGTCCCATTGCCAAGAACAATGCCTAGAAGATGGCCTTGATGAATTCTGTTGCCTGAGGAAGTAAAAGATTGACTTTTAGAGCCCATCTTATCTTATAATTAGACTCAGCCACTTAAAGGATCATCTAATCTTTAGTAGAGTTTTAAGGGATTTCAGAATCACAAATCTTGAATCTCACATGACTATTTAAATTTGGCACAGGGTTGAGCACTAAACTCTTCTCCATCCTGATTCCCCCCGTACAAATTAGCTCCTGAAACTGTTTCCAGTACAAGAGATGCCCTGAGCCAAAATGAAGCGATCTGTCACCTTACTATGCCACTCTATTGCCACAACAGGCTTACACTGTGTGCGGTGCTTTGGTCTTTGAGGTTTGAGGCCAAACACAACTCTCTTCCTCCCAGGCCCCAGGAGAGTCCTATTTGACTCTGGGTCCAAAGACTTCTCCTAGCAGCCCATGGAGCAGTTACACCCAATCTCTAGTTCTGTGGCCTTCAACTACTTCAGTTTCCAAGAATCCTTAATAAGAAGGCAATCACGGAAATCATCTGTTTCTGTGATAAGGGTTTATAGTACCCATTGTTGGAAGGATGTGAGGAAATGAGTGCTCTGGCATGTTAATCCCTATTGAATTCATTGATAACATTTTTTTTTTTTTGAGAATATTTGGATCACAGCTATGAAAAATTTAAGTGTGCATCATTTTCAACCCAGAAATTGTACTTCTAGAAATGTATATTTACAGAAATACTAATACAGGCACATAAAGATATACCAAGAATATTCATGTAGCATAGTTTGAAATTGCCTAAAACAACCACCCCCCCACAAAAAAACAGAAACAAAAACCAAAAGTGAACAGGAAAGCAAGGTAAACATCTGGCAATGGGAAGGGTGACAATGGATACTTAAGTGATGCTTATTTATTTGCACATGAAAGACACAGCCACTGAAAGGATCTGATTACTCCTCATGTACCCACTTGGAAAGACGTTCAACAGTCTATTTTTAAGTTTAAAAAAAAAATGGTAGTGTGCATAGGACCCCGCTTTTTAAAAAAGTATATGTTGATAGATAGATAGGTAGGTAGATACACTTATAGCAATGGATGTTGCTAACATACTTTTTAAAAGGCTGAAGAAATGCACAAAAAGGCAGTAGGGCTATATGATATTGTGGCTTTTTTGCATTTTTCTCAGTTTTTCAAAGATTCGATGTGAATAAGTGTTAAATTTTTTAAAAATATTTTATTTATTTATTTGACAGAGATCACAAGTAGGCAGAGAGGCAGGCAGAGAGAGAGGAGGAAGCAGGCTCCCCGCTGAGCAGAGAGCCCCATGCGGGGCTCGAACCCAGGACCCCGGGATCACAACCCGAGCGGAAGGCAGACGCTTTAACCCACTGAGCCACCTAGGCACCCCTGTAAGTGTTAATTTTTTTATTGTGCCTGAGAACAATAGGAAAGATTTTTCATATATAAGCACTCTAAACTACAAGCCCATCTTCTAAATACTGAATTATGGTAACAAAGGAAACAAAAATAAAACGAGAATATAAAATTTGGGGAACAAAAGAAAAGTATCACTTCTTGTTTCCACTGAAAATCCTCAGTCAAATCAGGCAGAGAAATGCCATCTACCAAAAATAGCATATCCTTGGCATGCAAACCGCAAGCGCCCCTCGTCTGTCCACAGTAAGCATTATGCACACATAGCCCTGCTGTACTCTTCAGAGGAGAGGCCCTGCTGTCCTTTGCAACATAGCGTACAACATAGGGAACACTTACCAATGACTGGGCTTGAAAGAAACACATTAGCTTTCTCTAATAATAATTTGTCTGACTTTGTTCTCTCCGCATCTCTCTTGAAACATTCATGGGGGGTATAATTTTTAGCCACTATGTGTTCCCATGGGTGTTCTGATTCTGGGCCTTGGCTGCATCTCCTTTCTTAGGACTCCAACTCCAGAAAAAAAAGTCATAGCACACTCGAGTTGACAATGACATTATTATTCCTCTAATTTATTTTAAAAAGTCATTTGCATACA
Organism: Lontra canadensis; assembly: GCF_010015895.1. Taxonomy (NCBI): domain Eukaryota; kingdom Metazoa; phylum Chordata; class Mammalia; order Carnivora; family Mustelidae; genus Lontra; species Lontra canadensis. Next base: position 8,595,825 of record NW_022631010.1, read on the forward strand.
TCGGTATGCAACCTAAGCTCCCATCATGATTCAAACAAAATTGCACTCAACCATTGCTCAAATACTTCATCACTGGTAAAGTATTTCATATGCTCAGCCTGCCCTATCCAACTCATGGTTCTGCAGAACCAGAATTTTGCACCAATGTTGTTCGCAGCTAATATTTTTTTTATTATTTTTTAAGATTTTATTTATTTATTTGACAGAGATCACAAGCAGGCAAAGAGGCAGGCAGAGAGGGAGGAGGAAGCAGGCTCCCCGCTGAGCAGAGAGCCTGATGCGGGGCTCCATTCCAGGACCCTGGGATCATGACCTGAGCCGAAGGCAGAGGCTTTAACCCACGGAGCCACCCAGGCGCCCCCGCAGTTAATATTTTAAATTAAATTTTAAATTTTCTTCTTTTTTGCCGATTGGTACTATCTAATGTTCTACAATGAATATTTATTGCATTTGAAATAGGGAAGAACTGCATCCCGGACAATGTGCTAAGAATTTTACATGCATTATTTTATTAAACCCTCCCAACCATCTTGGGGCACTCATATTAGCCCACTTTGCAGCAAAGGAAACAAAGGCCCTTGAGTTGAAATAACTTGCTGAGTTCAGCTCTGCTACCTGGCTTTATATGAATGCCTCATTCTTTCAGGCACTCAATTTTATGGCCTATAAACCTAAGATGTCTTCGACCTCATCAAGTATAAAGATTAAAAAAGAATGTCGAATGTGAAGGAGTTCTTATGTGCAACACTCAGTCCAAAGAACACATCGTTTTAAAATTTCTCTACAGATGTCAAGTTTAAGTATTAAAATAAATTCCTAAGCAATAGCAGGCAGGAGCTAGCTCGTGAGTGGGTTGTGCACACCTCTTCCCAACTTCAAGTTCACTGTCTTTAAGGTTGGTGACTTGAAATGAGCCACGGTGGGAGTCGGAAACCAGCAAGCACTGCGGATCAGAGCTTTTCCCTCCTAAGAGTTGGTTGTTGGATATTTACAGCATACCACAATGCCTAGATTGAAAGATAATGGATTTACTGGTTTGGCTCAAATTCAGGTTTTATTTATGTATTTAGGGAGAATGATTCATCATTTGGCTCTGCATGTCATGAGGTCTATTTTCCCAGTGCAATGTGAAGGAATTTCAAGAATGGCAAAAAAGCCCCAGAAAAAGATTTTTCCTATTTCAGCTGTTTCAATCTGATTAGAGAAACAATACACCACATACAGTATCTTTGGATGTTGATGTGGGCTTTTTTTTTTTTTCCTTCTGAATCTCTATCCTGCTTGTTGCTGCCATAAAGGGGCCAGATTAATATTTTTATGAATAGCCTTTTTTGTGTGTGTGTGGCATACTTATGCCTTGGAATAAGCAAGCTCATTAATCAGACCATATTTCTTCTCCAATGGACCCATATCTTGCAAGAATGCCTGGCATGGAGAAATTAAGATAGTTTATCAAAATAAGACAGTATTGGTCAACATTATTTTAACGGTTGGTATTCAAACCCAGAAAGCTTCCCTCTCCTCCATGATAAAAGTTCGAGAGCTTCTCAGTATGGCTGCAGAAGTGAGAGATTTTGGGGTTCATTGCCCCCTCCTGAAAGCAAAGTTGCAAGCAAAGACAGAGAGTTAGAGTCCTACTTCCTTGTCTGTGTCTTCAAGCCATTGGCCACACTCCCTGGCCTTTCTCCAAGTGGGTCCTACACTGCCAGCTTTCCTATATTAGACATGTAGGTCAGACGGCCCCACTCACAGTTACTCAGGCTGGGAAGCAAAGCTGACCTCTAACCGGACCAGGGTTAGACAGCCAAGCAGCTTTGCTCAGTGACTTTAGCTGGGACACTGTGATAGTTTCCTAGGACTGCTGTAACCAAGGACCACAATGTCAGTGGCTAAAAATATCAGAGACTTACTGTCACAGTTCTAAACACCAGAAGAGCAAAATCAAGTTCCAAGAACCATGCTGTCTCTGAAGACCCTAGGAGAATCTAGTCTATGTTTTCCTCTTCTGGTGTCGTAGCAATCCTCAACATTCCTCAACTTGTAGATGGATTGCTCACTCCAGTCTCTGCCTCCATCCTCACATAGCATTCTCCCTGTCTGTCTTTGAGTCATCTTCCCTCTGTGTGTGTCTGTCTCTGTGTTTCTTCTCTTTCTCTAAGGACACCAGTTATATTGGATTCATGCCAACCTTAATGACCTCATCCTAACCTGATTATGTCTGCAAAGACCCTTATTTCCAAGTAAGGTCACATTCACAGGGAAGGGGGTTGGACTTGAACTTGTCTTTGGTGGGTCACAGTTCCTCCCATAACAGACACTGAGAAGGAAGTCTTCTGTAAGTGCTATGTATTTAGGCCAGTAGGCTGTAAATAATCAGGGCAAGTCCGAGATGAGTCAACAGGGGAAGGCAATAGGAAGAGGAAATGACAAGCAGAATAGATGTACAGAGGGAAGCAGAAAGAAGAGACTATGAAAGATGGATGGTGTGATCTCCATGCTTCCTTGCCATGAAAACATTCATTTCTTTATTTTTGTTCACTTCAGAGACTCTTTGGATACTGTAAAACCGTTAGAACTCTGCCCAGAAGAGTGATTTCCCCAAAGCCAGTGTGGACAAGTAATGATTCCTTGGAGACATGTTCACTAGCCAGAAGAGAAATGAGAAATACAGAGGAAATGCCATAAATTCCCCCATGAAGCCAAATTTATCACATAAAAAGAGATCCTGTAATAAATACTATCTATGTTACTTGTTAAAGGTTAAAATAGCCATTAAAACTGAAATGAGGGGTGCCTGGGTGGCTCAGTGGGTTAAGCCTCTGCCTTCGGCTCAAGTCATGATCTCAGGGTCCTGGGATCGAGTCCCGAATCAGGCTCTGCTCGGCAGGGAGCCTGCTTCCTCCTCTCTCTCTCTCTGCCCGCCTCTCTGCCTACTTGTGATCTCTCTCTGTCAAATCTCCTCTGCAGGGAGTCCGCTTCTCCCTCTCTCTCTGCCTACCTGTGATCTCTGTCCGCCAGATGGGTGAATAAAATCTTTAAAAAAAAAAATAATAACATGTGTTCTTGGGCTGGACCCTGCTTCAGAAAAAAGTTCCTATACAAGACATTTGAGGGCAATTGATGAAACTGGAATATGGACTACATTAGGGAATAGTATTCTACCAATGTTAAATTTCTGTGATTTCATAAGAGAATATTGTTTTTAAGAAATATACACTGAAGTATTATGAGTAGAGAAACAGGACTGAGTGTTGGTTCCCAGGGGCTGGGGGATGTGGGAAACAGGGAGGTATTAGTCAAAGGGAGCAAACTCCCAATTATAAGGTCTAATGCACATGGGGACTTAATGTACAGCAGGGTGATTAAAGCGAACAACACTGTATCGTGTACTTGAAAGTGGCTAAGAGAGTAGATCTTACCAAAGAAATGATACTTATGCATGGGATAGAGGTGTGAGAGCCAATGCTATTTTGGTGATCATTTTGCAGTATAGAAATGTATCAAATCGACAAGTTGTACACCTTAAATGTACACAAGGTTGCATATCAGTTATCTCAATAAAGCTGGGGAAAAAAAAAAAAACCAACTCCACACAAACTCAAACCCAAAAGGTGGTTAGCTCTTGTCAGTTCTCCCTATAGATATGTAAAAAAATATTACGCACACACACAAAAAAATGATTGGAAAGATAGCTTAAAATCTGGTTATTTGTTCTCAAGGATGATGGAATATCTAAGCAGGCATAGAGGAAAAACCAAACAAAATCCTAATTAACTCTAAGAGTGGAATTCATGGACAAGACAAGATTTTAATACTGCAAACTTTGAATTTCTTTTTTCTTGTTAAGCAATCAGTATAAATAATCTCCAAAATCTAAAACTCAAATCATGAGCCTAAGAAAATAAGATATGATCCTTACCGACCCTACATTATAAAAAGGGAGGGGTGGGGGTAAGGGGTAAAATAGATACAGCCTTCTGAGCTAATAATTCATGAGTGTGTGTGCATAAATGTACAAAGAGACAGAGAGCTAGCAAATATTGTCAAATGTTAAAAATGGTGAATCTGTGGGCACCTGGCTGGCTCAGTCAGTAGGGCATCTGGCTCTTAATCTTGGGGTTATAAGTTCAAGCGCCATGTTGGGGGTGAGGGTAGAGCTTACTTAAAAAAAAAAAAAGGCGAATCTGGATAAAGGATATACAGAATGTCCTTGCATTATTTTTGCGATTTTCTTGAAGTGTGAAATTCTTTCAAAATAGAACAGTAACAAAAGAAAAGGGGCAGAGTCCTGTTGCCTTGCCTCCTGTTCAGTAACTTCAGTAAGTGATGAGATCTCAGTGACTGACCGCAGGCTAGCAGAGGGAGGCAAAACGCACACCTTTCCACATCCACCTGTGTCTCCCCTCCTGGCTCTGCTCCAACTCGGTGGAGAGACCCATCACTACCACCTTTCCATACCCTCCTTTCAGCTCCTTTATAGATTCATGCTCCTTGTGGTTGGAATTATTTGGCTTTGCGAATACACATAAAAACGCATGAGTTGAGGGTCTCTGTTTCCCTGGCATATGTTCTAGAGGGGGAGAGAGGAGAAAAAGCAGAGAGGGAGGGAGGGAGGAAGAGAGAGAGAGAGAGAGAGAAAGAGACTAAGAAGCAGGAGGAGGAGGAAGAAAGAGAACAGAGGAGAAATGGATGGAGGGAAGTAGGAGAGAGGTTGTCCTGGGTCTTTTGGCTAATTCATGAAAATCAAATACAATAATGGGATACCGTAGAATCTAGGACCTAAATCATGGCCTCTCAAACTCCAACTTAACCCTTGAATCACCAAGGATGTTGTTAAAGTGCAGATTCTAATTCAGCGGGTCTGGGGCCAGAAATTCTGAATTTCTAACAAAGGAGGAGTGTGGGGAGGGGGTGGCTGATGCTATCAACCTCTTTGAGCAATAAAGTACTCTGAGTTGCAAGACTTTGAGTAGAGAATCTTACCGCAGTCTAGCCACAGCGGAGTAATTCTCAGGGAATACGTCATGCTGTAGGCCTTTCGTGTCTGTGACTTGTCTCTCGCCTGATGTTCTTGGGTTACATCATGTATTTTCAGGAGCTCTAGATGGCGGAGCACCATCTAGACCTTAAGGTGATGCCAATATGAGTCATCAAAACACAACATGGACACCTACAATCATAGGGTTGCCTCTTGAACGAAAGCACTCATCACTCACTACACGTGACCTGGTGCTGGGATCCCCAGTTTCAATTGCCTCCACTGTAAAGGCTGCTTTTAGGCAACAGGCTTGAACAATGGACACCTGAGTGAGGTAGAAGTTTCCACAGGGACCAGCAGACTGAATACAACAGGCCCATTAGATGGCCCACCTCAAAACAATGGGGTACTTACAACTGGGCACAGGTACCCAAAAAGGAAACTTCCATAGTTCCTATACCTCCTCACGTTCCCCCTAAAAACAGTTCCCCTCCTCCCACCCCTTACTGCTTTCTGGGCTCTTCTTGGATGTCCTGCCCCACCCCCTCTCCCTTGCAGTGTATTCAGTAAACTTGTATCTTACCTCCTTTGTCATGCTTTGGGTGAATCCTTTCACTGCTGCACCACAGGCCTCCTCCACCAGACCCGCTCTCGGTCCCATACCCACCGCTGGCAGACACCAGCTAATAATTTACACCCTGCCCTTGTGTGGTTGCTTTTACATAATGACTCATGAAAGCAAACCAAAAGCGGGGAAAATATTTGCATAGAAGGTAAATAACGAACATCAAGACTGTATCCAATATCCTTGGTTCCAATTTCATTTACCTTTTCCCACAACACATTTGCCAAGAACTTTGATAAATCCCTGAGCTTCTTCGGCTATTTCCACAGCCAGTAAGCAGTGGCAATATATTTACAACCCATGAGGGATGTTGTGAAAACATTTGGGTTTGGTGATCTCTCTAAAAAAAAAACCAAAAAAACAAAAAACAGAGATAAACTCTACAAATTTCCCAAGTCAAGTAGAAGTTAGGCTGATCTAAAGGATACCATGTCCCTTTCACCTACAGAAATCTTTCTTTTGGGCTTAAAAATTCTATATGACTTGATTATTTGGGAACAATATCCTTCCTCGAAGAGTATCCTTGCTCAAAGGATAGCAATTTGTATTAAATGTGAATCATAGCTTAGAATGTAAACAATTGCAACATGATGTACTAAAAATACTATCGGGGGACACCTGGGTGACTCAGTTGGTTAAGCATCTGCCTTCAGCTCAGGTCATGATCTCAGGGTCCTGGGATTGAGTCCCTCATTGGGCTCCTTGCTCAGCAGGGAGCCTGCTTCTCCCTCTGTCTGCCACTCTCCCTGCTTGTGCATGCTCTCTTTCTCTCTCTGACAAATAGATAAATAAAATCTTTTTTTTTTTAAGTGCTATTGATCAAATAAATGGAAAGATAATTAGATAAAAGTTTATTTAAATACTTAGTCCATAACTTTTTTTTTTTAAGTTGGCTCCATACCTGGTATGGAGCCCAGTGTGGGGCTTGAACTCACTACCCTGAGCTCAAGACCTGAGCTGACATCAAGAGTCAGATGCTTAACTGACTGAGACACCTGGGCGCCGCTACACTTAGCTCATAACTTTTAAAATTTATTTACTTAATAAAGATTTTTGCATTCCAAAGGTATTTATCTGTATTGTGTTTATTACTATAAAAATCTACCCACTTTAATTTCACAATGCCACTTTTTTCAAAAACAAAAGGATTAAAGCTATTCATAAAATACATTTAGAAGAGATATACGGCCGCTCTTTAAGGTGTTCTTTCTTTCTTTTTTCTTTTGATTTTTTAAAGTAGGCTCCGTGCCCAATGTGGATCTTGAGCTCACGACCTCATGATCAAGAGTTTTGTGCTCCACCCACTGAGCCAACCAACCACCCCTAAAATGTTCTTTAAGTGACCAAAAAAAAGTCTTCTAAGTTAAATGATACATTCATAAAATATCCTACTTATTCATTTGATACAGTGAGATTATAGAATTCTAGCTGCTTTGGTTGCCAAAATATTAAGTCATCTAAAAATTTTTCTAAGGTATATAGTAAATAACCTTTGTCTTTTACCTTTTTAGGGAAATGAAAGCCTGTGTTTCCTATCCCTGAATTCTTGGGCTTTGGTAGACATAGTAGGGTATGTACTAATCACAATACAGTAGGATAGGTACTAATTGCATTCGATTGTCTCTGCACAAAAGATTTTGAGCCTTTCTGGATATGGAGATTAAAAACCCAACTCCGTAGATACCGATGTATTTCCTATCCTACGCCCAGTCACTGCAGTCATGGGTTGAAATCTTGGGGTCCATCTGCATTTACTTTTCTCACTTTTTTTTTGTGAAGTATCAGCAACTTACCAGACAGGATGGGTTCAGACCTGTTTTAATGGTTTGGGAGTGGTTGTTGTAGAGTCTGTAACTTATCAGCAACCACCGAGACAGCTTCTACGGAAAACTGCAGACAATGATTCTCACATTTTGTTCTTTAAGTAGAATAGCCTCGGAATAGCAGGTATACAAGGCAAGAGAGAAAACTTTCGTCCCATTAACTCTCTTAATAGCATGTACCTCCTTTCTGAAAATAAATCCTTCTTTCTCGACTGTCTAGAACAAACCATCCACTTCATAAGCCTGGGAACACTCAGTTCCTAAATCCTTTCTCTAATGTCTCAAATATCATTTTGTTGCCAGCCGAAGGCCCTGCCAAAGGCTTATATTGGAAAAAAAAAAAAAAAAACAACAAACATCCTGCCTTAGCCTACCTCCCCTGAAGAATAAGCATTTTCATTATTAAATGGTCAACACCTAATAGCTGAGTCTGAAGTATTTGTTATTGGAAGCCTTACCAAAGTCAAGAGCGACCCCAAGAATGAAGAGGTTGACCTGACCAAGAGAAGTCATTAAAGTGACCAAAAACAGTGATAGGAAGTATATTTCCAGTGTTTGTTTGTTCTAAGTAGACTCCATGCCCAACATGGGGTTCAAACTTACAACCTTGAGATCCAGAGTCACAGGCTCCACCGACTGAGTCAGCCAGTTGCCCCTCTAGTGGTTTTTTAAACTTAAATTCAATTAGCCAGCATATAGTTCATCATTAGTTTCAGATATCCAGTTCAATAATTCATCAATTGCATATAACACCCAACACCTCATCACATCACATGCCCTCCTTAATGCCCATCACCCAATTACTCTATCCTCCCACTACCTCCCCTCCAGCAACCCTCAGTTTCCTATAGTTAAGAGTCTGTCATGGTTTGCCTCCCTCTCTGATTTCTTTCCATTCCATTTTCCCTCCCTTCCCCTATGCTCCTCTCTGCCATTTCTTATATTCCACATATGAATGAAACTATATGATAATTATTTCTCTGATTGATTTTTTTAGCTTAGTATAATACCTTCCAGTTCCCTCCACATCTATGTAAATGGTAAGTATTCATCCTTTCTGATGGCTGAGTAATATTTCAGTGTGTGTGTGTGTGTGTGTGTGCATGCACGTGTGTGTGTGTCTCACATCTTCTTTATCCATTTATCTGTCAATGGACATCTCAGCTCTTTCCATAGTTTGGCTATTGTGGACATTCCTGCTATGAACATTGGGGTGCATGTGACTCTTCGGATCATTACATCTATACTTTTTGGGGTAAATACCTAGTAGTGCAATTTCTGGGTTGTAGGGTAGCTCTATTTTGAACTTCTTGAGGAACCGCCATACTGTTTTCCAGAGTGGCTGTAGCAGCTTACATTCCTACCAGCAGTGTAAGAGGGTTCCCCTTTCTCTACATGCTTACCAAAAGCTGTCATTTCCTGACATGTTAATTGTAGCCATTCTGACTGGAATGAGGTGGTGTCTCATTGTGGTTTTGATTTGTATTTCCCTGATGCCAAATGACGTTGAGCATTTTTTTATGTGTATTGGGCATTTGTATGTCTTCTTTGGAGAAGTGTCTCTTCATGTCTTCTGCCCATTTCTTGACTGGATTCTTTGTTTATTGGGTGTTAAGTTTGATAAGTTCTTTATAGATCTTGGATACTAGCCCTTTATCTAACATGTTGTTTCTCCCATTTCTGTAGGTTACCTTTTAGTTTTGTTGACCGTTTCCTTTACTGTGCAGAGGCTTTTCATCTTGATGAAGTCCCAATAGTTCATTTTTGCTTTTGTTTCTCTTGCCTTTGAAGTCGTGTCTAGCAATAAGTCATTGTGACTGAGGTTATAGAGGTTTCTGCCTGTGTTCTCCTCTAGGATTTTGATGGATTCCAGTCCCACATTTTCAGTTTGTCTTTGTGTATGGTGTAAGAAAATGGTCCAGTTTCATTTCTCTATATGTGACTGTCCAATATTTCCAGCACTATTCGTTGAAGATACTGTCCTTTTTCCCTTGGATATTCTTTCCTGATTTGTTGAAGATTAGTTGACCATAGAGTTGAGGGTCCATTTCTGGGTTCTCTAATCTGTTCCTTTGATCTATGTGTCTATTTTGGTGCCAGTACCATAAGCTTCCAGCACTCTGCTTCATGATCAAGAAAAATGTTAACAATAAGAGGATGTTGATGTTTCTTCTTAAAAACTAAATAACTAACAGCACTACAAACCTTCATTGAGGCCTGTTTGAAGCATAAAGCAGGGGGCTACCAGGATGTTCAAAAGAATAAGATGGCCATTGCCCTATGAACTGTCACCATGTCATAGCTGGGAATAACTCAGTGCCTAAGTTATTTCAGTGGAAGACAGAAAAGGGTGATGAAATGACATGGCCAAGAGTTCACAAGGAAAATGCTAATGGTCAACTATTAGCTTTGGGTTTTTTTAACAGGTTAATTTTGGGAGCAACACTGGCCCTAGACAACAAGACTTTGGGAGCCATATCTCCATTTTCTGGATTCTTTGCCTCCTTTTAATATCAAATTTAGTTTCATTACATGCCAATTTATCACCCCTTGGTTTGCTGTCTCTTCATGTCATGTGGCAAAATAATAGTCTTTCCCAGCCCTGCTAGTTATTCCTCTCCTCCTGAACTTGAGAGGCTGAGCTGGAGAAAGTCACACCACTAGACAATGGCTGCGTTGCAAACTAGTGAGCACCTCTGCATTAATACATCCTACTGTTCTCTGATCAATTCCCTCTTTCATTGTTCCAATTATTTTGCTGCAGTACAAACCATTCTACAACTTGGTGTCTTGAAACAACCATGTTATTATCTCCCTCTGTTCTGTTGGCTGTCTGGGCTCAGCTGGAAGGATCTTGCTTAGGTTTCCTATATAGTTGCAGTGAGATGGCAGCTAGGGCTGGAATTGGCTGATTGACTGGACCAGATGTCCAAGATGGCTTCTCTACTTGCAACTCCTGCACCTCAGCTGTGATGGCTGGACCAAGTAGGGGCTGGTCAGGCATCTCTCTCTTTTCTAGTAGCTCTCCAGATGGCTGGCTTGAGTTTCCTCCCAGCCTGGTGGTCTATGGTCTAACTGGTTTCCCCCAGAAGTGGTTATTTTTAATCTAACATGATAGTCTGCTGCAGTGAATATTTTTTTTAAAGAAGCTCTGACAAGAAGTATAGACTTAGGATAAGTTTGATCTGAAGCCAGGTTATATAGGATCTATTTACTATATATTAGCATCTTCTGCCCTCTCCTACTTTCCAAAATACACATATTTGCAGGAAAATGATCTCATATCCTTATGCCTGCCTTGAATCCTTCAGTGCATTTTTTCTGTGTTATGAAATTTATCAGTTACGGATTTGAATTTAAAACAGTCTTCTTCCTTTTTAAAATATCATTAACATATAATAAAACAATCTTCTATAGAATGTAAATGCTATGCCCCAGTAATGGGTCCGTGATTAAAGGAGCGAGACTGATATAAAGCGAAGGTCAACCAAAGCTTTATTTTGCGCCAAGCATCAAGAATCTAACCGAACGTTTGGGGACGCACCTCTTACAAGAGAGGGTGACCCTTCTCTGTTTCACAGACTAGCTTTTCAGGGCAAAGGCCATGCGGTCGGGCCTGGCCACGCACAGGTGGCCAATGAAATTGTAACACACATAGGAAACTCCACAGTGACGCTAGATGACCAGCTGAGTTACAATTTACCCTAGTAGACATTTGAACCAGCCTATTACACCTTGATTGGGATTGGCGCCCAAAAGGCTCACAAAGGGCGGGGCCCATACTCCTTGGTAACCAGGGAGACAGTATGCATCCCCCCACTGATCGGATGTCTCCACCTGGCCTGACCCACCTTTGTATCTGGGCTTTGTTACCTGAAGCTGGTTTCTGGGACTTGTTTCCAAGTAAATCCCCGGGGGGAAGGGGAGCAGGGACAGTTTCTAAATAGGTTCTTACAGTAAACTCTCTGGCAAGTTTTGGAGCTGTTCCCAATATCAATCTCAGTGATGTACTGTCATCTATTACTCTATAATGTTCAAATTTAGTGTTGTAAAACAATAAGCATTTTATATCACAGTTTCCATGGGTTACGAATTCAGTAGCAGCCTAGCTGAGTGATCTGACTCCAGGTCTTACAGTAGGCTGCAGCTAGGTGTTGGCTGGGGCTGTAGACATCTGAAGTCTTGACTTTGACTGGAAGACACATTTCCAAGATGGCACACTCACATATAGACACATTTCCAAGATGACACACTCCTGGTCTATAACCAGGAACCTTCAGGTCCTCTCCATGAGGGCATCTCAATGAACTGCTTTACTGTTCTCATGATCCAGTGGCTGCCTTTTCCCAGGGTAAGTAGTTCAAGAGAAAGCAAGATGGAAGCCATTATGTTTTTTGTGAACTAGCCCCAGAAGTCGTCCTCTGTCATTTCTGTGCTGTCGTGTTGGTCACAGACATTGATGAGGAAGCAGAAGTCAAGCTGAGGACAAAGCACAAGCTGAAACCCCACAGCCCAGGACCCTGGGTGAGATATGTGTGACATTCTTGCAGGAAACTTCTATCTTAGTGTTAATGCTTTGCTGGAGGGAAAAACAAAATTCGTTTGATAATAGCAAGACCTTCAGTATCCTGAGGGTCTTCTTTAGCATATGAAAGTCTTTTTGGACACCTCCCTTTTTCCTTACCTCGCCCAACCATATAGTATATCATCAATTGCTCCTCACAACCCTAGTGAAGAAGATCTTTAGTAAAGAGCTTTAATAAAACCATGTTTTTGCATCAAAGACATCTCAAGAACTCTTTCTTGACAATTGGCTTCGAACCCCAATGTCTTTCCCTACATGAAGCATCAATCAGACCTTTTCAGTGAGAGAGGGGACTACATAAGGGCATGAGGACTAGGAGGTGGGGTCATTGGGAGCCATCTTAGAAACTGAGCTCAGTTAACTAAGGAAAAGATAGTTGAGAGAAGAAAAGACACAAGGAATGTACATAATATGGAAGCCAGGAGCATTTTAAGGAAAACTCAAGCAAAGATTTTTGTCCAGGGGCTGGGAAAGGGATAGAGAGTCTTTAGGGCTGGTAGTTCCTGACATGTCTTGCCGAAGAAAAGAGGTGGAACAGAAGTGAGCATGACAGACCAATTTCTCCTCTTCCAAAGTTATTATTGCACTAACAATAGGAGACAAGCTGTCCCTGCCCTCAAAGGTCATTTTAAATTTCTTGGCTGAACTATAAAGGGGATTATTTCTTCTGAATAATTTTTTGGTTTTATGAAGATAAATATTTTCAGCTTCTAACAAGAAATCAGGGCTGCCTAAATGATATCTTTATTCAGCAAGGACACAATCATTCAGGAAGTTTACTTTTGCCAATGTAATTAGTAGTTACTTTACAGGACAATAATGTCCAGGTTTCGTGCTGGGATAAAAGGAGGTGATTTTCCAGTTAGTGCTAATTGAAAATTGAAGCAAAGAGGACTTTGCAATCAAAACAGGAAGGGAAAACCAGACTAATAAGAAAAGAATCTTAGAGCTTTGTTTTTGCACAACATGTATAGAAGCAAAGATCTTTTTAACTTACTTTCATCAGAGCCAAATTTCTTGGAAGAACGCCCTCCACATGCTGTCTCAATCTCTTTCCCTCCCCCATTCCCTCTGGCCTGGTTTTTGGCCCCATCATTTCATCAAACCTGCTTTCATCATGGTTAACAACAACCTCCTTGTTGCCCAATCTGATGGACATTTTTCTGTTTTTGTATTAACTGATCTCTAAGCATCACTGACCCAGCTGACCACCCACTGTTTCTGGAAATATTCTCCTCCTGGTCCCTGGGAGACTGATTTCTCCTTGTTTGCCATCTAGGTAAATTCTTTTTCCAATATCCAACCTCCAAATTTGTTAATTTTCTCTCTTGTCTTTCCACATAACTTTATCCAATCCCATGGCTCTGATACCATGTGGATACCAACAATGTCAATTTTAATACCTCCAGCCTTGATCTCTTCCTGGAACTCAAGACTCCTATATCCAACTGCCTTCTTGATATTCCCACTAGAGAATTTCACAGATACCACAATGTGTCTCCTGCTGCTCTTGTTTCCTCACCTCCCAAACCTGTTGTCCTACCCCTAAGCCTTACCTGTTTTGTAAATGGTACCACCCCTGCTTAAATCTCCCTGGTGAGAAACTTCAATATATCTTGAATCATCCTTTCCCTCTCTCTCTGTATCCAATTCATTAGAAGGGCTGTTGATTTTATCACCAAAGTCCATCTCACACCTCTCCATCTCCCTTCCCATCCAGTCTCCTTGCCCTATCCAACCATTCTCTACACAGAGAACAGGTTGGTTTTATAAAGCAGATTGTGCCATCATTTATTTAACATCCTTCAATAGATTTCTACCATGCTTGGAATTAAAAATAAACTTGCTGTGCCCTCTAAGCTGCTGTAGTACCTACACACCTTCCCAAACTCATTTCATACCACTGTCCCTCAGGCTCATTACACTGGCCCTTTCCAGCCACAGGGCCTTTGCTCATGCTGTTCCTTCTTCAGGAAAGCTCTTCCCATGCTTTTCTTACACTAGCTCTTTCTTCCTTTGGATCTTAGCTTAATTATTATCCACTCAGAGAAGCCTCCCCAACTATCCTGTCTGAAATAAACCTCTTTGTTCCTCTTATTCTCTTCTTAGCTCTGTCCCCTGCCCTCACCCCCCAATCATCACAGTTATACCTGACAATTTTTCCACAAATGACAACATTGGGAAAACTTTTAAGGAAACTGTTAGATTTTTAAAAAGATTATATTTATTTATTTGAGAGAGAAAGAGAAAGAGAGAGCACGAGCGTGGGTCGGGGGGACAGTGGGAGAAACAGACTCCCCAGTGAGCAGGGAGGGTGTGTAGGGAAGGGCAAGAGGGTGCTTGGTCTTAGGACCATGGGATTATGACCTGAGCCACACGTAGACGTTTACCAACTGAGCCACCCAGGCGCCCCGGAGACTTGTCAGATTTGAAACAAATCCAAGGCAGCATAAACAATGAACTTCTTCTGTCCTAATTGGGGATCCTGCTGGTTGTGGCCAGTCACACCCAATAGAATCTGTATCTAAAAACTGACAATGTGAATCAGTATCTGAAGCCAAAAATAAGGACATTCTTGAGACCACTTCAGTGGAAAGCGCTTAGCTAAGCAGTTCCTGTTTTGCTGTGGTCTTGGCCCTCAGTGACACAGCCACACACAACTTCAGATGCAGAGACTGGGAGAATTTTCTCACGAGTCTCATTTCCTGTGTTTCTCATTGGAGTTTACTGTTCTCTTTTTTCCTCCTCTGAGATCCAAGTCTTGTGAGATGGGGTAAGAGAAGAAGGTTTCAGCTCAGCTTAAAGATTTTATTTATTTGACAGACAGAGATCACAAGTAGGCAGAGAGGCAGGCAGAGAGAGGAGGAAGCAGTCTCCCTGCTGAGCAGAGAGCCCTACGTGGGGCTCGATCCCAGGACCCTGAGATCATGACATGAGCCAAAGGCAGAGGCTTTAACCCACTGAGCCACCCAGGCACCCTCAGCTCAGCTTAAACTCTTCTGGATGAGAGCATGAGTGAAACTACAGACGAGCTTCTGGTAGCTTAATATTCTTATATTCATAGAAGACATTGACGTTAAGGAAATAGACCCCTTAAAGCATAACATCTCACTTTGATGTCTATGACAAGACTTTGTGTAACGTGCATGGCGCTGACAACAGATCTCCTAATAATTACGCGACTGGGAGTTGTCATTCACTTGGCTACAACTGACTCAGGATTTGAATTCTGCTCTAATACCTTAAACAGCTCCTCTTCTGTTTTGTTAATAAATCACTAAATGTTGGGTACAAATCACCAGCAAGTTATCAGTGGAGTTTAACCCACAGAAGCTCCTACTTTCCAGCACTTGGAAAAGCCATAAATCCCCTTTGTCAGGTTACGGGTCTGGAAAGTCTAGCCTACCCTCTGTTAAGTGAATTCAGATCATCTCCCCACAGAGCCAAAAAATGTCTCAAGAGCCTCAGAATAAATCATGAAAAGTGAGTGGGTAAATAAAATTCTCTGGGAAGAAATCTGTTTTGCAGAGAAAAGGGCTGTATTGTCTAATCTTCTTCTGACAACTAGAAAGTTTTTTACATATAGAGAGTGAGTCATCAGACACACGGGGGTCAAAGGTTCCAGATCCATCTGTCCTTGAGGAAACCCTGCAGAGGAAATGTACCCAGTTGTTCATATTTGTTTATTTTAGGACAAAAACGTCACTTTTATATTTTCTCCTGCCACTTTGTTACAGTCCCTATATTATTCAGGACCCAATTTAAAAAAAAAAAAAGGTTTTTTAAAGATGTATTTATTTATTTGAGAGAGAGCATGTGCATGCAAGTGTGAGCACAGGGAGGGGAAGGGGCAGAGGGACAGGGAGAGAGACAATCTCAAGCAGACTCTGGGCTGAGCCCGGAACCTGACGTGGGACTCGGTCGCATCACCCTGAGATCATGACCTGAGCCAAAATCAAGAGTCAGATACTTAACTCATGGAGCCACCCAGGCGCTCCAAGACCCAATTAGAAATCTTCGGTAATATCAAAAGAAGCATTTTTGTTTTGTTTTGTGAACTGTAAGGATCAGATGATCGGATGAAGAGATTGTCCTAAACTATCCAAGCATGCTATATTTGTTAAGACCCTTTTCTTGGCTGCTTCTAAAGGGAGTTGTTTATACCGAGCCCTGCACTGAGCTGACCAGCTGAACTTATCTGTAGAAAATCACAGAGTTTCATCTCTACTTCACAGTATCTGCTGAACTTCTGGGAGAAATGAGAAGATGCCCCAAGCCGCAAGACACAGATCTTTTTTTAAATTTATTTTTATTTATGCATTTGTTTATTTATTTTACAGCTCTCTTTTATTGCTCTACCAATACGGACAGAGTGCATTTTCTGCTCCCAGTGAGTCAGCCAAATTGGTCAGTCCTGAGCACGGTGCATTCCTTCTCCTTTAATTGGTTCCTGTGGGTATGGGCCTCTTTCAAACACCTCCATTCTCTGGATGCAAGGCAAGACACACAACCAAAGTAGTTCAGAGCCGGAAGGAACCGAAGGGATTTTTACCCACTCTGATGCCACTTTTTTTTTTTTTTAATCATTAACTAACCTTTTGTTTTGGAGTCGATAAAACAGAGAAGTTTCCTGCATTCTCAGTAAAGGATTTCATTAGAAATGAATGACCACCAGACATACATTTGTGGGGTAAACGGAAAAAAAGGACTTCATTCTTTCACTGAAGGACAGCCACCAAGCAGTTACACCAGACTCTCACAAGAAACCCAAGGATGATGATTTGGCACTTGGGTTTTCACCAGCACAGCCATCAGCTGTCTAACAGTGGAACAAATATTTAGTCAACCCCAGCTCTTACTGGGGTGCCATGTGTGGAGGGTCTACTTCCCTCTCACTTTGACAAGGTGACATTGTCCAAGCCTCATTTTTCTTCTTAGCGCTCATCAAAACCGTATGCTGGCCTGTCTGGCCTCTCCCTTCCATGCTCTTTCTCCAATTCAGTGACCTCTTCCAGTGTTCCCTTCTTGTCTGTCAAAGTCTGTTCTTGAATAAATTCACGTTAGCATAAATACCTGATTATGGTTTCTGACAACACTCTCAGGACTATGTGTATTTCAGAAGGAGGAAACACTAGAGGTAAAAAAAAAAAATGAATCTCTAATTGTCGAATTTGCAAACCTCTCATTTTTCTTTATTTTATTTTTAAAAAATGATTTTATTTATTTATTTGACAGAGAGAGAAAACACAAGCAGGGGGAGTGGGAGAGGAAGAAGCAGGCTTCCCGCCGGGCAGGGAGCCTGATGCAGGGCTCAATCTGGGACCCTGGGATCATGATCTGAGCTGAAGGCAGATGCTTAACAACTGAGCCACCCAGGCACTCCTCAAATCTCCCACTTTAAAGAAGAGACATCTGAGGCTCTAAGAGGCCAATGAGATGGGCCAGAGGTTACTTTGCTGGCTAGCTGCAGGTTGAAGCTGGAGCTCTTGGCTTCCCATCCCATGCCACTCTCTTTTCTTGCTACCCAGATGTCCTAGTATCTACCAGAAAATGTGCCTGTATTTCATGGACCTGGGTACTCACATAAGGACTCCTCCATAGATAGTGATATGAAGTCCCATGGTACTGAATTTCTCTCTTTAAGAAATGCACAGTCCCCACAACTTCTTTGATCAATCACTAACATGATCTCACATTTCCAATACAGGAAATGTTGAGCAAATATTTTCAATTCTGCAGAGAAATGTTTGGAATGGATTTTGATTACTCTCTGCTAAGGAAAAAAGCCTATTTGACCCCACTTTTAACTCAAGAGTCAGTCTTCTGGACCCGTTAGGATCTACACATTCTTGTAGGACAAAAAAAGTTTTCTGACATTCATCATGGACCCCACCCACCCCCCAGTCTTGATGGGCCCTTCCCTCCTTTCTCTGCTTTGGACGGAGATGGACACCCTTGTACAGGTCTCCCCAGGTCCCATGGCCCTTGATTGCCATGGCTCACAAGGTATGCGGGCGTGTCACATTTCACCATACTGTTGAGGAAAACCCAGATCACTATGATAGGAAAGACGTGGTTTCAGATGAGGCTATGCAAGAATTCTCTTCTAGTTTAAGGGAACCCTTTCCCAACAGTCCAGCTGTTCATTGAGACTTCTTGTTGGCACACCCCAGTTCTGAAATCTGCCCCTGACAACTCATCTCCCACTCTGTGAAAGGCTCTCTAGCTCTTCTGCTCATTCAAACCTGACATAGTCTGTATCTCCCTGAGCGGTTCATGACCCTGAGGCTGATGTATCTGGTCCTGGTCAACACCTTGCGGGCATGGGTGTCAAGATTGCTCTTGAAGGTATTGGTATTCCAAGTCCCTTCCAAGAGTCTAGCAGAGACAGGGGTCCTTAAATCCCAGTCCTGAAATCTTCCTACCAGTAGAGTTGCAGATAAAACACTTTATTCCCTAATTGCTTATCAGGGAGCTGAAGACTCTCTCTCTCTCTCTCTCACACACACACACACATACCCCAACACACACACACACACACACACACACACACACACACACACAGTCTCCCAAGGACAGATGTAAATTCTTAGTCTAAACCCAAGAGGAGGAAATGAAACATTTTCCTATATACCCTATAACTGGCATATTTCCTCTTCCCAGTGAATATAAAATTTCACATTTCTATATAAGGTTATATTCCTTCCTTTCCTTAATCTGCCTTCCTTTCTACTTCTCCCTTACAGATTGTTTTCTCAGGCCTGTTTGGAATATGTTTTGGAATATGAGCTTTGTGACTGAGCTGTTACGTTTCTCACAACGGCTCTCAGCCCCACAGAGACCCAGCTAAAGTTCTGTAATAAGTGTGTGTGTCTGTGTGTGTGTGTGCGTGCACATGCGTGCGCCCTTCTGTGCACATGCAACTATTATTTTAGGCTATTTTTGCTACATATTTCTGCTACATATATTCTATTTCTTGGTTTTAAAAAAAAGTCTTGTGACCCAAAACTGCATTCACAGTGTCCATTACTCAGAGTAAATAGTGATGATACTCATCAAATTCCACCATTCTCTGTATCACTGTGAATATATTCATGAAGTTTTCCAGGAAGTACAAGCGACAATAATAGGGTTGTTGGGAGGGGTCAGTGAATTCATACATAACACAAGTACACGCAAATAACCTAAAAGTAAAATGCATGTTACCTGACATACAGAAAGCGCCCTCACATTTGGGGGATTATCACGTATATATGTATCTATGGGTTTCCACACGAGATCTCAGTTTTAAAAATGCCACTATGTAGGGGCGCCTGGGCGGCTCAGTGGATTAAAGCCTTTGCCTTCGGCTCAGGTCATGATCCCAGGGTCCGGGGATCGAGCCCCGCATCGGGCTCTCTGCTCAGCAGGAAGCCTGCTTCCCCGTCTCTCTGCCTGCCTCTCTGCCTATTTGTGATCTCTGCCAAATTAAAATAAATAAATAAATTAAAAATTTTAAAAATGTCACTATGTAAAGGTTGAAAATCTTAGCTCTGGATTAAGCTTTGAACTACAGGTTGAAGGGAAGCCCAGAAGTTGTCCAGTACTGACCTTTGTACCTTTGAGGAACCCATGCTTCCATCAGATAAATCAGCTGTGGGTTTTGAAATCCATATGAATCACTAACATCCATGGGATACTTCTGATGTGCTGCATCCACTGAAAATTTATTCTCCAAAACCTCCACGTGAAGAAGATTCTAGAGTCATCAATGTCATTTTATAGTTGGGAAAGTTGAAATAGACTTAGACAATAGAATGAATTAATTGGTTCACAGGTTGAGAAGTGCACAGGTAGGCTGACTGCAGATGTGATTGGTGCAGATGTGGTTTGAGTCAGTCGTTTGAATCTCGTGATTACTTCTCACCTCCACTTTCCCGTGTTGCCTATGATCTCAGCAAGCATCTCTTATCATCTTTAGATGCCCGTCAACAACTCAAAGGCCACACGCTGCCTTGTTCACATCCAATGACAGAGAACTTGTCTTCTGGTAGACCTTCCGGAAAATTAGGAAATCTTCGTTTTCAGGAGTCTTCATCAGACCTCTTCTCATGGTTTCATTGTCCTAATTCAGACACTGGTGTGGCCTGGAAATGGAGGAGCACATGGGCTTTTCCAACTGCCTTAAACCCAAGGTTGAGTATGGAACAAACCACTCCAAACTTGTACTGTAAAAGTAAGAGAAAGGACTTTTCAAAGGAAGTTTAGGTTTGTTGCAGATTTTTATCCCAGGAGCAGATTCCGAGATGGACATTCAAGTATCCGTTTATGAGGGTGTATCCTTGTGAGCAGCACTCTTGGATGGGAAAGGAAAGAGGCAAGGTTGAGCAGAGGGAAAAGTTGGACTACAAAGACATCTCAACAAGGACTTTGGCCAACTCTAGAGGGGGCTTTCTGTTGCTGGGATGACTTTCCAGGGGGATCTTGAGTTGGAGTAAGGTGAGTGGGAACGAGGGGGCCAGGCCCTCATACCACATCCATCTTCACCCCCTGTAAACCAATTGTTTGTGGGATGTCCAGGGAGGAAGCAGGGCCCCGTGGGAGCCAGCTCTTTTCAGGAGAAGGCAATTCCTGGAGAGAGATTCGCTGTCAGCTGACAACACTTCCAGCAGCTGGGAGAATAAATCCTTCTGGCCAAAAAAGGAATCTGGGCAGTGCATTCCAATGATCATCGAGAAGTTGTGGGAGAGGAAGCAAGTCACCTGGTTTCTAGAAGCAAAGCCCAGATTTGCACGCAGGCCTTTGAGATGGCCTTGCCCCAACTCTCACCTTGTTGCTGACTGTCCACTATGTACTGATTTCTACACATTGACCACAGCAGAGTCTCTCTGGAAAGAATCCCAGATACACAGCATCTAAGTGTCAGTGGCCCATGCCTGTGTGTCATGTGAGTAACTAAGAGAGCAGGATGTGAGGAGGAAACCAGGGATGCTACACCTCATTGGGTGGTTAGGGAGACAAGATGTCTGGCCAGACTAGTACCGGACAACGGTCCAGTCTGAAAACAAATGAGGAATGTGAAGCATCTGGAAAGGTTACAAAGAAGCCACTACAACAACGAATGTTTTTTTTCTGAGCCAGCCCGGTCAGGGAAGAGAAGACTGCGAATCAGGGACAGCTTTGGTGATCTCGCAGAGCTGTCTACACTGGGATGCAAAAATGCAGCATGGACACATCTAAAATTTTACGATGACAACCGTTTCCAGGCAAATATGCCAAGTTATGTCACTCCTGACAAGCTAATCAGACACTACTAATCTTAGGTTCGCGCGCTTGGCCATTTTATTTCAAAGGTTTGGGTGTTCGTGGGCGGTGAAATTAAAAACGTACCAATCAGAAGAAAACACCCTGGTGGCTTTGTAACACCTGGCACGAGGATGAAAACCTGACCCAGCTTTAGAATGTTGGTCCACGGAAGCTGCATTCAATAAACTACTTAATCATGTCTGGTTGCCATGGCAACAGGCACGAAGGCAGCCTCGCTGAATAAGACTGAATGTGATCAACTGCCAACATGGAAATAGAAATCCTCCCCTATTTCCTCTTTGTTTCCCAGCATTTCTCTCTGGGACACGTCCTGTGTTACAAAGCAGCACTGGGAACACGGCTTGTAGCTCCCTCCTCCTAACACTCCCAAAATTGTAATGGTGAAGCCCCCATCCTCTATGTTTTCAGCACCGATCACGGAAATGGGGGCAGCGGAGCATTATGTGTGTCCTAAAAGGCAAGGAAAGTAATTCTAGATAGTACATTACCCATCCATGGCCCTCACTAAGAGCCCTGTTTTTGGTGGGTTTTTTCCTTTTTGTGTGTGTGCGTGGAGGGGGTTGTTTGTTTGTTTGTTTGTTTGTTTGCTGTTTTTTGTTTTTTTTTTCTTTCAGGCAGTAATCTCTTTTTCTGTTGGAATCAAATAAAAGCATGTTTGTGCTCAGGAGCAACACAGATTTCCTAAGTAACACAGAAGCTATTTTTAGAGGATCTTAGGAGGGGGAAGATCTTGGGATCCACCTAAACTTAGATCCAGCCTATGGTGTGGTCTCTCTCACAAGGAGCGCTTGTACATTTCATCCCACTTGTTATGAACGGCCTGAGATGCCCTCCAGGGCTGTGCCCCGTAAGCCTGGAGCTGCCCATTGCAGCATCACACAGTCTTTCCCTTCTTCTCCTTTAAAGCACACTGCTTTCCACCTCTTGGAGTGCCCTGTGATGAGGCCAATTTGTGCTGACCGTGACATATTAGTGGTACATCTGGACTGTCTGTTGATGCATTTGGGTAAGTTGTTTCGAGTCAGTAGCAGTGTGTGGTTGTGGTTAGCTCTGCAAATATGAATATGAACCAGGAGTTTGCATCTCAGGTGTGTGGCGTGGAGTGTATGCAGGCACAGATGACACTGTGGTTCAAACAATGCGGTAAGGGATGTGCAGTCAACGCATATATATTATAGATCTTAACTCGGTGAAAAAATTTAAGGGTTATTTTGCAAAGTGTGAACTCGGGATCTTGATTCAAACAAACAATTTAAATGATTTATGAGACAATGAAGGGAATTTGAACACTGATGGAATATTTGATGCTATGCCATCATCCGGTGATGCTGAGTGATGGCTGAGAGGGAGTTCATGGTATTGTTTTCACTACCATGAAGTACAGTAAACATGAAAACGACATAACCAGCCTTGGGGAGGGTAATCTGAGGTTTTCTGGAGGAAATGTCTTCAAAACTGAGATATCAAGAATGGCAGAAACTGGCAGGCAGAAACTGAAGGTAAGGGGATGAGAATGAGGTATTAGGTGGACCTGTCTTTCTCGTAGAAGGAACTACACTGGCACAGCCTTGGGGGTGAAGGGGCATTTCCCGAAAAGAAACTCAAGAGGATTGCATCACAGTGTGGCAAGAGAAGAGGCTTGGAAGTGGAATTGGGGGTCTGCTTTCTGTGTATTTTTTACGGAGCAGTTGGGAGCCATTGCGTACGGAAGTACCAGATTGGATTCAGGGTTTAGGAAATCTGCTGTTAGGCTTGCTGGTCCCAAGAGAGTCCCAGCTTTAGAAAGTCTATTTTGAGTACTCTAGCCTGCCTCTTTTTGAGCTATGGATTCCACACTCCTTACCAGTTGTCGCTGCTTTGTGCATCACAAGCTCCAGGTTGAGGGGAGGGATGGACTCTGTATTCTTTGCTTAAGAGTGAATTGTACCACCCACAATGCAGAAGTTGGAATCCAGAATCCTACTATGACTGTATTTAGAGATGGGCTGTTGGCTGTTAGGAGGTAATTAAATTTAAATGAGGTCATAAGGGTAGAGTCCTGATCTCACAGAATTGGTCCTGATGTAATAGAATTATAAGAAGAGGAAGAAAGAGAGAGATGGCTCCCTATCCACACGCAAGCCCTGAGGAAGGCGTTGTCAGGATCCAGTGAGAAGGTGGCAGTTTGCAAGCCAGGTGGAGAGCTCTCACTGGAACCTGACCATCTTGGTATCCTGATCTTAGACTTCCAGACTCAAGAACTGTAAGAAAACAGAGCTGTGGAAGACTGTTGGGGAAGTCACCCAGTCTATGGTCTTTTGTTATGGCAGCCCAAGCCGTCTAAGACATTCTCCAAAGTCCCCCTCTATCCACATAGATTATCCTGGGCTGGAATAAACCTTAGACATTTCAAAAACTCTTTTTTTTTTTTTTTAAGATTTTTATTTATTTGGGAGAGACTGAGAGAGAGAGAGAGCGAGTGAGCACACACGCAAGAGCACAAGCAGGGGGAGCAGCAGGCCGAGGGAGAAGCAGGCTCCCCACTGAGCAGGAAGCCAGATGTGGGACTCCATCCCAGGACCCTGGGATCATGACCTGAGCCGAAGGCAGATGCTTAACCAACTGATCCACCCAGGCATCCTCATTTCAAAAACTCTTCATCCACTGATCTTAATCATTAAAGATCCTCAACATTATACTCTCATTATACTCACAGTTTCATATTTATCTATGCAAGTGCCTTTCTCAACTATCATGAAGCCAAGCTATTACATAAGGAGATGGTTCTCCTGAAGTCATAAATAGGTATAATAAGCTGATGTTAACATAATCATCTATCTTTCTGGTTTACCTTGAAAACACACCTTTTGTGTTGGTGGGGTTCTTCCCTAATTGAAACTAGCAACCATCACATTAGCAGGCAGCTGCTAACTCCCAAGTTCAGGTGAGCTGCCCATGGTATTTAGGGCATGTGTTTATAAGAGGAGAGACTTTATTTATGTTGATGTGATACAGTGTTATCTTCTGCTGGCTGCCTTTCATAGACAAGGCAACTCTTCCAAACAAATTGTCTGGCAAGTGATGGTCTTTGCAAGTTAGGACAGGGTACTCAAACTGACTTTCCACTTCCTTACATGGCAGACTACCCAAGTACGTGTCCCTGAAAAGTCTCTAAGCCCAAGTAAATGAGTCTTTATAAGAAAGCAGGGTGAGAAGCATGAGCCTCTAGTAAAATCCCAGCGGAGCTAGAGCCTTGCCGCTGCCAAGGCATTCTCCCACCACCTCTCTCAGTGCCAAAACCACCTTTAGTCGCCCTTTTCTTTGAATATTCCATTTTCCCTAACAGCCCTCTATTAATATGATTTTATGTTCATGTGTATGAATCTGTATGAATATGTTCCATGAGAATCAAACTCAAGAACTTTCACCTTCCTTTATGCTCCTAAATGAAACTAAATCAGACTCAACCTGTATTGGCTTTAGCAGTGGAGAAACCCAACCCCAAGGCTTCTGGTGAACAGTTCCCTCCCTACACCCTTAGGATTCCAGCACAGTCAGGGTTTGCTCAGAACTGGTATCTCGGCTCTCTGATCTATTGGAAGAGATAGAGTTCTACTTAATCCCTCTATTGTCCCCTATCTTCATTTGGGTGGGGGCTCTTTGCCAAGGTCTCTGGGTACCACCTAGGTTCCCAAACCCTTTGCGTACTTGTAGCCACGCCACACAGAGCCCTATCTCTGCAGACCTTCCTTATCCGTTTTCAGAATTAACACCTCCACTCTGACCCCGCCTCTCATCCTCGTGCAATGTAGCTCAACTCTTGGACAAAGAGTGTGTGTGTGTGTGTGTGTGTGTGTTTAATTTAAAGAAATATTTATTTCTTTATTTTAGAGAGAGAGAGAGAGAGATTGAATGGTGGGGAGGGGCAGAGGGAGAGAGACAAAATCCCAACCAGACTCCCTGCCAAGCATGGAACCCAATATGGGGCTTGACCTAACCACCCCAAGATCATGACCTGAGCCGAAATCAAGAGTCAGACACTTAACTGACTGAGACACCCATGTGCCCCATCTGACAAAAAGTTTAATTGCCACTCCAATCAAGATACAGACCATTTCCACTACCCCAAAACATTCTGGCCTTTCCCTTTTCCTGACCTCAGCCCTTCATCGACCACTAGTTAGTTTTCTGTCCTTACAGTTTTGCCTATTCTAAAATTTCTAATAAATGGACTCATACTGTGTATACTCTTCTATGTCTGGGTTTATTCATTTGGCATAATGCTTTTGAGATTCATCTGTGTTGTATTAGCAGTTCACTCATTTTTATTGCTGAATATTGCTCCATAATAAGGATACACCATACTATCGATTCCTAGTTGGTTGACATCTGGGTTGTTTCTAGTTTTTAGCTCTTATGAATTGTGCTGCTAGAAACATTCCCACATAGGTTTTTGTGTGAACACATGTTTTTCTTTCTCTTGAGCTGTTACTTAGGAATAGAAATATAAATCACAGGGTAGGTGTGGTTCACCATGATAAGTTTTCATTCAACTGTATAAAAAACTGCCCAACGATTTTCTATAGTGGCTGTTCCATTTTGCATTCCTACCAGCAACGTATGAGAGTTCCAATTGCTTTATATTCTTGCCAATAATTGGTTTTGTCAGCCTTTGTAATCTTAACTCTTCTAGTGGGCATGTACTAAATAAAATTTAAAAATAAATCTCCATTCTAAATATACATAGAAATAACTGATTACAATGTCAATGCCTCTGAGAAGGATATAATTTAAGGTACTACCACCAAATATCTTAGCTAGTATTTGCTCATAGAGTCATTCCCACATAGGGCCCTTGGAACTCAGTGACCTCCTAGAGGCTGTAACAGTGGTTCTTAAACTATTTGCATTCTAGAAATAGAAAAATGAATTATTATCATCACTAGAGAAGATGGACTCTTTTCACACATGCAAAGGGATTCTTTTCAGGGAAAATCATTAGAGATCATAAAGGTGAGAACTGGTAGAGGGTAAAATCTGGAGGAAAAGATTTACTCTTGTTACTATTTTGGAATTACTGTGGTTATTAGACCCATCGCTACATGTTGTTGCTGAATGTGTTAACGTGGAAGCAGATATGTTATTATATCACAAACTTGTTTTCTTAATATTTTGATTTCTCTCTTCTACTATAAGAGACTTCCTTTGTAAATGTGTGGATTTAATTTTGTGCTTTATAAAAATGCTATTCTGAGAAGGAGTCCATCGGTTTCTCCTAATGCCACAAGGTCCATGGCATATAAAAATTTCCAGTGTGTGGGCCTAGTTAGTTGATCTTGGGTGATACCAGCACCTGTCTATTTTTTACAAAGCTATTGTCATGCCAAGGTGGGATCCTGCAGGGTTGACATTTGACAACCCCTGCAGGGTTGACAAAAGGGGTAGGAACCAATTCTACAATGTCATACAGAATGGCCTTATTAGGGAAAGGAAAAACCAGCAAACAGAAAGGCAGGCAGTACTACCTACCTCCTTTCATATCTCAAAGAAGGAATGCGAGGTCCAGGTCATTTATGGATATGCCGTAGGTTCTATTCAAATGGAGAAACTCTCCTCCCTCCTATGGCATAGATTGGTGCCAAGTTGTTTGGATTTGGGATGTCAGCTTTTGAGAGTGAAGCTGTCAGGGGATGCCAAGTGCTTTGCTTCGGGGACATTTGGGGACTTCGCAGTCCAAGAGCTGTTGCATTTGCCCTGCGAGCCAAATAGCCCAATATCCCAATGGGTCACAAGTTTGGGTACTGTTCCTTCATGGGAATGAGCCCACACTAGGTCTGGCAGTTGTCCTGACTCTGGCAGATCACTCTTTGATTTAATGAGAAATTGAAGATCGTGTGTGAAACTGTCTTGCTCACCTTGGCCTTGTGGGTTTTGCCTTTTTGCAGTAAAGCCTTCTTTTCAACCAATGCTGTACGAAGTGGTGTAATGTGACCAACTCTTTGCAGGATGAATGGCAGCCCTGAAGGGACCCATCTGGCACCACGGTTGATTTTCAGCATGCAGCTAGAGGTGACTTAACCACAAAAGCTTGGCACTTGGGTAGATATTCAATGATCACTTGGGGTCCAACTGCTACATTTTACTGATAACATACTTTGAGAATCCATTGGGTTCTCAAGATTTATCACCCACTTCCCATTTTCAGGAAGGGTTTAATAGCAATAAGATTGGGGTAGGACTCTGAGCCCAAAGAACTTTGAGAGTTTTCAAGTCTTGAGGGACCCCTTTGGAGTCCAATAGCACAAGAATTTTTGAGTGCATATTCTAAAGGCACTCTTTTTCTTTTTTTTGGTTTTTAATGATAAGATATTATTGTATGTAGGATTTGTCAGTTCATTATTGCTGCATTAGCAAACTACCTTTTGATTTGCTGATAATTCTGTAGGTCATCTTTTGGATTTCAGCCAGGTGGTTCTTCTGATGCCTCTCATCTGGCGTCACTATGGCAAGTAAAATAACGCCCCTCCTCCAAAGATGCCTATGCTCTAATCCCTGGCATTAGAGCTGTGTGTTACACTGTACAGTAAAAGGGAAATTGTAGATGGGATTAAATTTATGGACTTCTGGATAAGGATTTTATCCTGGATTGTCTGGGTGGATCCAATGTTGTCACATGGGCCCTTGAAAGTGGAAGAGCAAGGCAGGAGAGTCAGGCAGAGAGATGCTATGGAAGAAGAGACATGAGAAACTTGAATATGAAAGAAATTTGACTCATCACTGCTGACTTTGAATCTAGAGGAAGGGGGTCATGAATCCAAGAATGCAGGAACAGCCCTCACTAACAGCCAGCAAGGGGATAGGAACTTCAATCCTACAACTGCAAGGGACTGCAACAGCCATCCGAATGAGCAAAGAAATAGATTCTCTTCTAGAGCCTCTGTAAAGGAGCACAGCCCTGCTGACAGTTTGATGTTAGCCTGTCAAACCCATGTTGGATACAGAGAATTGTGAGATGATAAATGTGTGTTGTTTAAGCTGCTAAGATTGTGGTCATTTGTTATACAGCAATAGAAAGCCAATAGAGTCACACATGTTGCTGCAATCAGGCATGACTGGGTCTGGGTGACCTGAAAGCCCCATTTACATGTCTGGTGGTTGGTGCCAGGTATCGACTGAACAACTCTGTCCACGTGATCTCTCGCCCTCAAGGATGCGAGCCTGGGCTACTTTACCTGGCATCTTCAGGGTTCCAAGCAGATGTGAACAGAGCTGCAAGGGTCCTTGAAACATTGCTCAGAACCCCGCCCCCCCCATCTCAATCCAGCAACTTAGAAGGTCTGTCCAGATTCAAAGGGGTAGAGAAATCGTTTCCACCCCTGATGGGAAGAGATGAAAAGCCACACTGGGAAGAAGCAGGCAATGTATGGATTAGAGGGATTTGTGGCCATTTTTCAGAACCTGCTGTCTCATGAAAGTCTTGTGCAGTAAGATATTAAGAGGGACTTTCCTTGTTGCTACCTTGAGAACAATAGTATACACTGTTGACAACATCAAACACAAACACCTCACTTTCTTTTTTTTTTTTTTTAAAGATCTTTTTTTTTTAATTTGACAGAGAGATCACAAGTAGGCAGAAAGGCAGGCAGAGAGAGAGGCAGGGGTTGGGGGGTGGGGTGAGGAAGCAGGCTTCCTGCTGAGCAGAGAGCCCAATGTGATGTGGGGTCAGATCCCAGGACCCTGAGATCATGACCTGAGCTGAAGGCAGAGGCTTAACCCACTGAGCCACTCAGGAGCCCCCAAACACTTCACATTCTTAAGATGTCTGCCAACCTGGGGGACCAGATACTTCCTTCTCAGGCTTCTGTCAGCCACACCTTCACTTCTCCCGCACTTCTTGATCTACATAGAAGAATATTAAGGAGGGGCACCTGGGTGGCTCAGTGGGTTAAAGCCTCTGCCTTTGGCTCAAGTCACGATCTCAGGGTCCTGGGATCGAACTCCACATCAGGCTCTCTGCTCTGCAGGGAGCCTGCTTTCCCTCTCTCCCTGTCTGTCTCTCTGCCTACTTGTGATTTATGTCTGTCAAATAAATAAATAAAATCTTTTTTTAAAAAGAATATTAAGGAGTGGTGTTGGAGGTAACTGGTTTAATGAGGAGTGGACTAAATTAGAGTTGCCTTTCATTTCTCCTTGAATCAAATAACTGGGGAGGCTCCAAGGTAATCGCTTAAAGAAAACAGTTGGGTTTGCAAGAAGGGGAGACCAATCCTGGCTGCCCAGAAGAACCTGAAGGTGGGAGTTCATCCATTTAATTAAAAAAACATTTCTTGGGCACTGTAATGGTTAATTTTATGTCAACCTGACTGAGTCACAGGATGCCCCCATAGCTAGTTAAACATTATTCTGAGTGTGTCTGTGAAGATGTTTTAGGATGAGATTAATATCTGTGCTGGGGAACTGAGGAAAGTCTTCATGAGGTTGGGCTTTGTCTAGTCTTTGGAAGACCCAAATAGAACAAAAAGGTGAGTAAGGAGAATTTGTTCTCTCTCTGCCTAATTGTATTTGAGCTGGGACATTGGTCTTCTCTTGTTTTTTTGGACTCATACTTGGACTGAAACTTACACGATTGGAGCTCCTGGTGTTCGGGCCTTTGGTTTTGGACTGGAACTCTGCCATTGGCCCTCTTGTCTCTAGTTTACCAACTGCAGATCTTAGGATTTCTCAGCCTCAATAATCACATGAGCCAATGTCTTATGATAAATTTCTTTACATATGTTATGGCTTGAATCTTTGCTTTCCACCAAAAGTAATATGCTGAAATCCTAACCCTCAAAATGGTGGTTTTAGGGGATGGGGCCTTTTGGAGGTGAATAGGTCATGAGGGTAGAAGCTTCACGAATAGGATTAGTATCATATATATATATATATATATATATATATATATATATATTTATTTTTATTTTTTAATTTTATTTATTTGTCAGAGAGAGAGAGAACACAAGCAGGGGGAACAGCATATGGAGGGAGAGGGAGAAGCAGACTCCCAGCTAAGGAGGGAGCCAGCTGTGGGACTCCATCCCACGACCCTGGGATCATGACCTGAGCCAAAGGCGGACACCTAACTGACTTAGCCACCCAGGCATCCCAGGATAGTGTCCTTATAAAAGAGAGCCCTAGAAAGCTCCCCTGCCCCTTGTGCCATATTGGGGCTCAGCAAGAAGACAGCTGCCCATGAACCAGGAAGTGGGTTCTCTCCAGACACCAAATCTGCCAGCACCTTGGTCTTTTACTTCTCAGCCTCTAGAACTGTGAGAAATGAATTTCTGTTGTTTGTAAGACATCCAGTCTAGGTAATTTGATTTAGCAGCAGCCCCAAAGGACTAAGATAGATACAGATACAGATAAAGTATAGGTCTAGATATAAGTATAGGTGCAAATATATAGATCATTTAAAAAATTATTTATTTATTTTTGTGAGAGAAAGAGCATGAACAGGGGGGAGCAGCAGGCAGAGGGAGAAGCAGGCTCCCCAGTGAGCAGGGAGTCCAATGAGGGACTTGATCCCATGGCCCTGAGATCATGACCTGAGCTGAAGGCAGACACTGAACTGACTGAGCCATGCAGGTGCCCCACAAATATATAGAGCCTACATATTCTCTTTCTCTGGAGAACCTTAATGAATACAGGTTTCTACTGGTTCCTGATATAATGTTTTAAACTCTGGGAATTCAACAGTAAAAAACAAAAACAGAAAAACCCAAACAGACAATTATCCCTACCCTCAGGGAATTCCTGCCTGACTGGATGTCTACTGCGGAAAATAAGATAAGACAGTAAGTAAAATGTATGGAATGTTAGATGGAAATAAAGGTTGGCGGGGAAGGCAGGGGCTGACGTTTTAGATAAAGAGTTCCGGGTAAGACTTGCCAAGAAGGTGACATTTGAGAAGACCTGAAGTAGGTGAAGGAGTGAGCCATGCAGTTATCTAGAGCAAGAGCATTCCAGGCATGGAGCATTCCAGGCACGTGCCTGCCTCTGCTGCTGGGTCCAACCCAGGAACCATGAGGAGGGAATGTGGGAGAGAAGCGTTCAGGAAGGAGATGGTGCATGTGGTATAAGGAGGCTAAGGAAAGGGCTCTGGTGTCACAGGAGGGTCTGTGTTTTGTGGTGGTAATGTTCACATAACATGGCATTTACCTTGTGACCATTTTCAGATGTAGAGAGCAGCAGTGTTAACACGTTCACATCGTTGAGTAACCAACCTTCAGAACTCTTTCATCTTACAAAACAAACTCTATACTTCCCACCAGCCCCTCCCCTCTGGCTTCTACTTTCTGTTTCTATAATTTTGATGACTCCGTGTACCTCATATAAGTTGAATCATACAGTATTTCTTTTTTTGTGTGTCTGGCTGATTTCACCAAGCATAATATCCTCAAGTTTTAACTTGATACATAGTAGCGTGAATATCATCCCATTGTACAGTGACAGCGTATTTACGTTCATATCTTCACTGATGGACATTTAGGTTGCTTCCATATTTTGTCTTTTGTGAATAACGCTGCTATGAACGTGGATGTACAGATCTCTTCTCAAGACCCCACTTTCAATTCTTTTGCCTGTATACCCAAAAGTGGAATTGCTAGATCATATGGTAATTCTGTTTAGTTTTTGTTTTAGAAACCATCGTACTGTTTTCCACACTGTCTGCATTATTTTACATTCCCACTAACAATGCACAAGTGTTCCAATTTTCCTACATCCTTGCCAACGCTCATTATTTTCTGGGGTTTGGTTTTGTTTCCATAGCCATCCTAACGGGTATAAGGCGGTATCTCGCTGTGGTTTGATTTGCGTCTCCCCAGTGATAGCTGATGTTGAGCATCTTTTTCATGTCCTTGGCCATTTGTATATTTTCTTTGGAGAAATGTTTATTCAAGTCCTTTGCCCTTTTGTGAGCTGGGTTGTTTGTTCTCTTGCTGTTGAGTTCAAGGGTTCTTTATATATTCTGAAATGCTAACATCTTGCCAGATATATATGACTTGCAAATATTTTCTCTCCTTGCATAAGTTGCCTTTTCACTCTGTTCATGGTGTCCTTTGCTGCCCAGATGTCTTTAATCTTGATGGAGTCCAATTTATTTATTTTTACTGTTGCTGCCTGCACTTTTGGTGTCGTATTTAAGAAATCATTACCAAACCCAATGTCATGAAGCTTTTCCTCTGATTTTCCCCCAAGAGTTTTATAACTGTGGGAGGGTTTTCAGCAGAGAAGTGATGTGTCAATGTAATATTCCCAAGGCATATGTGGGATGTGGGAGGTTGAGTGTATGAAAGACCCCAGTCCTTCACTTCTCTCATCTACACCCTTTGCCATGTCAAGCTTCTCCCAACAAGAGACACCATGCATTTCCCTGCCACTTGATTTGATCTAAGCCACAGAACTTGGAAAGGATCATTCACTCTGACTCTGAGCTTAACCCTATTACTTGCTTCGGCTGACAGAACGAGCCCAAAGGGATGGCAGTCAACCCAACCAGTGAACCCCCAGGCATGAATACGAGCCACCCCGCTGATCCCCAGTGAACCCTAGGTGCATCATTATTGTCTGCTACCAAGGTTTTGTGGCTGATTCTTAAGGCATCTTCATGATGACAGTGGATAACTGATACAGGGAGCAAGCCAGAAGCAGGGAGATGGATGGGTTAGAAGGACATTACAGTGATTTAGGCAAGAGATGATGATAGCAGGGAAGGTGGTTAGAAGTGGCTGGATTTTGGATATATCTTGAAGGTAGAAGTGACAAGACTTACTCTCAGATTGGCTATGGGGTATGGGGAAAAGAGAAGAGTCAGGAAGGGTTTTGGTCCAAGCCATTGGAATGATGGAACTGCTATTAGCTGAAATGAGAAGAGGAACAGGTTTGGGGAGGGTATCTGAGAATTAGTTTTGGACATTTGTGATTCTTAGGAGAGTTGACATATGACTCCTGAAATTTGAGAGTTCCCGTGAACTTAGAGATCAACAGTGCTTCTTCTTTTTTTTTTTTTTTAAAGATCTTATTTATTCACTTATTTGTCAGAGAGAGAGAGATCACAAGCAGGCAGAGCTGTAGGCAGAGGCAGAGAGAGAAGCAGGCTCACTGCTGATCAAGGAGCCCGACGTGGGACTTGATCCCAGGACCCTGGGATCACGACCTGAGCTGAAGGCAGCAGCTTAACCAACTGAGCCACCCAGGTGTCCCTCAACAGTGCTTCTTGAATAGGTAATTCTGACACAGGGAGGCCTCACAACGCTGCCTGTACTAGCTAAGCCGTGACCATACTGTAACGTGATCCAAAAGGATAAGATGAGGAGACTTTTACTCACCCTGTTTCCCTTAGCTTGAGGGCATGAAAGAGAACCTCAAGGGGTCCCAAGGCTCCTCCTAAGGGAACACAGAATAGGTTAGAGGTCTAGACTAAGGGGGCTTCCCAAGTAGTTGTTCAACAAAGAGATGCTTCACCCAGAGAGAGTCTAGGACCTGGAGGCTGAGGGGAGCTGGGACTGCCCCTGCCTGAGGTCAGTCTTCAGTGGCAAAAAGGGATCCAGTTGAAGTTAGGCAGCACTTCAGAATTACCACATATAACCTCTCAGCAAGAGCCCCACTGTGGGGCCCACTAGGGGCAGATCGCTCCTGAAGGAGTCCTCCCAGGAAGCGGTCACACAGGAGGAGGTCAGAGATCAGTGACAACTCTTCTCAGGAGTCCCAACAGCAGAGAATGAGGCTGGGAAGGCTGGAGGTTTGAGGAGGCAGAGAGTTCTAGAACATAGATTTCCAGCTCTGTGAGAGGGTGGGTCTAACTTTTTGATGACCTTCTGTGTCACCTCAATGTTTGGTAGTTTATAACAAGTTATTTAAGCTATTCTGAGAGAAGAGGGGGAATTTCTTATACCTATGCAGACATAATTCACAGACTAGGATGTAGGAGGGCTGCAGGAAGGGAGGTAGCCTGGAGCAGGAAGCCATCTCTCATCTCTGATTCTCTTGCTCATCCTCTTCTCTCTCTCTCATCCCTTCACTCTCACTCCACAGACTGGCTTTCTTTGCTTCTACACGTGTGTGTGATACACTATGACCCTGCAAAGCTCCTGAGTTCACATGTGAAAGCCCCAGCCTCCTGCAGAAACTAGAAAATATACTCTATGAAAATCCTAAAAAGAGAGTCCAATTGGCACAGTCAGGTGCCCACCCAGCCAGCTACAGCTAGGTGCTGAGAATAAATTGTATGAATATTGCTGTAGGCTTCCCCTAGAAGCAGACCAAAACACAAGGTTATGCACACAAGCAGTTTATTTGGGAGAGGATCCCAGGAAACTCCTGTAGGGGAGTACGGAAGCAACATGGAGAGTGGAGACAAGCCATGGATATGTTAGTAAAGCATGGGAAACTGGCCCTCACCTGCACGGGGACTTCTTAGAGAACATGAAGAGCACACCTCCGACTTGTCCTACCTGAAGAAAAAGACCCCTGAGGTATTCATCCACTAACTCCCACCTGTCACTGGTTGGGGGCTGCTTTCAGAGATGTTAATTTCCCGCCCTCCCAGGAGGTTGCTCAGGTGGAAATTCCAAAGACTTGCATCAAAAAGTACTTGGTGTGGGTGCCTGGGTGGCTCAGTGGGTTAAGCCCCTGCCTTCGGCTCAGGTCATGATCTCAGCGTCCTGGGATCGAGTCCCGCATAGGGCTCTCTGCTCAGCAGGGAGCCTGCTTCCTCCTCTCTCTCTCTGCCTGCCTCTCTGCCTACTTGTGATCTCTGTCTGTCAAATAAATAAATAAAATCTTTAAAAAAAAATTCTTGGTGTAAAAGGTGAGAGCCCTATGATCAAGGTACTGATAGCATTTGCTATAGATATCATTCAGAAACTGAGAAGGATATTCAAAAGAACATGGTTGAAAATCTGATTGGAGAAAAAAGAACTCTCTTTTTTTAAGATTATCTTAAATCTAGAGAGAGATAGAGTGCATGACTGGGGTGAGGGGCTGAGGGGTAGACCAATGTGGGACTCAATTCCAGGACCCTGGGATCATGACTTGAGCCAAAATCAAGAGTTGGCTGGTCAATGGACTGAGCCATCCACGTGTCCTGAAAATAGAGTTTTCAATTCCCCTCTGTCTAGACTTCCCAGTGAATCGACAATATACATGAATTAAACCAGGGATGGCTTAATAGCCAGAGAGAGATGACAAGCATAGACAGAAATGAACATATGTATATTGTAATTAAAGTGCTTAACACACTGACGAAATTCACCAGCAGAGAATTTGTCTTGTACTATGAGTGATTTTAGGTGAGAAGATGGAAATGAAATTTTTCTTTTAAACATGCTGCTTTTGCTGGAAGGCATCAAAAATGTGAAAACAGGTGGTAATGGAGCAATGAATTTTTTTTCCCTTTACCTTGTTATAATGATGTTTGTGCACTGATAGGACTTGAGAGAGAAATGATACTTCTAAAATATATTTTCCCCCTAAAAAATGTCCCCCATCTCCTAGTGTTACAAAGTCCTATATTTTTCTAACAGCCTCAGGAGCTCAGTTAGTGCAAGTCCCCTTTGAAAACAGTGGAAACTGTGCTCGGTCAGCCTCTTTAGTGCCTGGGGCAAGGCAGCAAATGAGACTTATGAGAATTTGGGGCTCAGACAGTTTCAGATGACATATGGGGCTTAAGTGCTCAGATGGGGCCTGTGATGGAGGGAGAGAGGGTTGGTCTCTAGGGGCCTTGGTTACCCACTTAGAATGCAAGGGGTAACCAGAGATGTTTGGGGGTAGGGGATCCTAAGGGAGGCAGAGTCATCTTTCCAATATATGGAGCTGTCTGTGTTTCTCCAGGTAGCTTCCCCTCACCTTGGAAATAAAAGAGGTGAATTCTATAAACTGGTGGGAAATGTCCACTTTACATTTCTCCATCCCAGATTGGGAAGGACCCAGTGCTTTCCTTGGTTTGTAATCATTACCCCACAGTCAAGTGTCTTAAATGAGTATACCAAATATTAAAAGATAGTAACACCAGAACATTTTTATTTAAAGAAAAGTACTGTTTTTCTTTAAAAAAAAAAGTTTATAATAAGGACTCCTGTGTGGCTCAGTCTGTTAAGTGTCTGCTTTTGGCTCAGATTGTGATCCTGGGTTCCTGGGATCGAGTCCCACAACAGCCTCCTTGCTCAGTGGGGAGCCTGCTTCTCCTTCTACCTGTTTTGCCTCTGGCTCCCCCTGCTTGTGTTTGCTTGCTCTCTCTCTGACAAATAAATAAAAGTCTTTAAAAAAAATACTTTATAATATTAACAGGGGTATTGATTTAAAATACCTAAATATTTACAACAAAATATTTAATTTATAATATTAATAGGAAATAACTAAAACATTAACATTTTTTTGGTTTGTACCTGGAGGATAGGATTATACCTGACTTTTATTTTTACTTTTGGTTTATTGGTAGTACAATAGCTATATATTACATATTTTTTTTCCTAAAAGTCAGGAATGAGAAAGTCTCAATCTCAGAAACCAAAAAGAAGACTGATGGACTTATTTTTTTTTAATATTTTATTTATTTATTTGACAGACAGACATCACAAACAGGTGGAGAGGCAGGCAGAGAGAGAGAGCGTGGGGAGCAGACTCCCCACCAAGCAGAGAGCCTGATGCGGGGCTTGATCCCAGGACCCTGAGATCATGACCTGAGCCGAAAGCAGAGGCCCTAACCCACTGAGCCACCCAGGCGCCCCCTGAACTTGTCTTTATAAATACTAAATACTTCTTGAGTCAAGAGACACCAAAAATAAATGTAAAAGACAAAGGATAGGCTGGGAGAAAAAAATCGCAGTATGTATAGCAGGACAAGAATTTTAATTCTCATGTATATCATACAAATCAATAAGAAAAAGAAAACGACACAATAAAAAATTGGACAAAAGATAACAGCAGGGATGCCAGGGTGCCTGGGTGGCTCGTCGGCTAAGTTCAACTCTTGGTTTCTGCTCAGGCCCTGATCTCAGGGTCATGAGCCCCTGATGGGCTCTATGCTCAGCATGGAACCTGCTTAAGACTCTCTCCCTCTTCCTCTGCACCTCCCCCGCCAAGTGCACTGTCTCCTTGCCTCTCTTTCTGAAATAAATAAATATATATATTTTAAAAGATATTAGCAACTTGGGGAAGGTCAAAATTAAAATGTCCAATAAACATATAAAAAGATCTTAATCTTGCTAAAAACGAAGGAAATAGAAGCTATGACCACTAGTGAAATACCATTTTTGCCTATCATTTTAGGAAACATGTTAAAAATTGGTAGTATCCAGAGTTTGTGAGGGTATGAATTCTCTTAAAAATTTTAAAAGGCTAATAGTGCCAGTGTCTATGAGGATATGTACTTGTAAAATTGGAAGCATGCCGTTTTCAACACATGGTGTTGGGGAAACTGGATAGCTCAATGCAAAAGAATGAAACTAGACCACCTTCTAACACTATACACAAAAATAAACTCAAAATGGATTGAAGACCTTATTGTGAGACCTGGAACTATAAAAATCCTAAAAGAGAGAACAGGCAGTAATCTCTCTGACATTGGCTGTAGCAATATTTTTCTAGATATGTCTCCTGGGGCAAGGGAAACAAAACAAAAATAAACCACTGGAACTACACCCAAATAAAAAGCTTCTGCACAGCAAAGGAAATCATCAACAAAACTAAAAGACAATCTACTAAATGGGAGAAGGTATTTGCAAATGACATATCTGATAAAGGGTTAATATCCAAATTATATAAAGAACTTATACAACTCAACACCGAAAAAACAAATAGTCCAGTTAAAAAACGGACAGAAGATATGAACAGACATTTCTCCAAAAAAAGACATATAGATGGCCAACAGACACATGAAAACATGTTCAATATCACTCATCATCAAAGAAATGCAAATCAAAACCACCACAATGAGGTAGTACCTCATAGCTGTCAGAATGGCTAAAATAAAAAACACAAGAAACAACAAGAGTTGGAGAAGATGTGGGGAAAAGGGAACCCTTATGCACTGTTAGTGGGAATGCAAACTGGAGCAGCCCTTGTGGAAAACAGTATGGAGTTTCCTGAAAAAGCTAAAAATAGAACTACTCTATGATCCAGCAATCCCACTACTGGGGTATCTACACAAAGAACACAAAAACACTAATTTGAAAAGATACATGCACTCTTATGTTTATTGCAACATTATCTACAATAGCCAAAGTGCCCATTGATAGATGAATGGATGAAGAAAATGTGCCATATATATACAATGGAATGTTTTTCAGCCATAAAAAGAATAAAGTCTTGCCATTTGCAACAAACATGGGTAAAACAAGAGAATGTAATGTTAAGCAAAATATATCAGTCAGAGAAAGACAAATACCATATGATTTCACGCATATGTGGAATTTAGGAAACAAAAGAAACAAAGGGAAAAAAAGAAGAGAGAGACAAACCAAGAAATAGTTTCTTAAGTAGAGAAAACAAACTGACATTTACCAGAAGGGAAGTGGGTTGGGGGAATGTCTGAAATAGGTAATAGGGATTAAAGAGTACACTTACCACGATATAAACAAATAAATAAGTAAATAAATAGCACTTTCTGAAGAGAATTTAGTGACATATGTCAAAACATTAAGGAGGACACGTATTGCATGGAGCACTGGGTGTTATATTTAAACAATGTATCTTGGAACACTACATCAAAAACTAATGATGCACTGTATGGTGACTAACATAACATAATTAAAAAAAGATGGTAAATGTAAATCAGTGTTGATAATCATATTACATGTAAATGATCTAAACAAAAGTAAAGTAAAGGCAGAGATTATCAAACTGAATGTAAAAAAAAAAGTAAGTGTACATATCCTGCTTCCAGTTCTAGCCCAAAGAAATATTTACGCATGTACGGACAAGACTAGACACGAGTCATGAAACACTGGAAACAATACAAGTGTTCAACATGAGAGAATGGTTACATAAACTACAGTTAATCCATTCTATCGGAAACCATGCCGCACCTAAAAAGACTAAAGAAAACCTACATGGAATGACATGACAAGATCTTATAAAGATGAAGGCAGGGGTGCCAGGGCGGAACGGTCGGTTAAGCATATGCCTTTGGCTCAGGTCAGGATCCCAGGGTCCTGGGATCAAGCCCCCCACTGGGCTCCCAGCTCAGGGGAATCTTATTCTTCCTCTCCCTCTGCTGCTCCCCCTGCTTGTGCACTCTCTCTCTTTCTGTCTCGATCTCTGCCAAAAGGATAAATAAAA
The DNA here is from genome assembly GCF_010015895.1 of Lontra canadensis. NCBI lineage: Eukaryota > Metazoa > Chordata > Mammalia > Carnivora > Mustelidae > Lontra > Lontra canadensis. The sequence continues at coordinate 8,635,439 of NW_022631010.1, forward strand.
TCCTAAAAAGAAAGAAAGAAAGAAAGAAAGAAAGAAAGAAAGAAAGAAAGAAAGAAAGAAAGGAAGAGAGAAAATAAATGCTGGTAGTATAATACAGAGGTACCCAATGAGGGCTTTAACACCACCTGCCTGGGCTCCAATCCTGGTACTCCCATTTCCTGGCTGGCTGAGTACCCCTTTTGTAAAAATGGGAAGAATGATGGTATATGTCTCTTAGAGTTCTTTATTTTCTTTTAATGAGAATTAAGGAAAGCATTTGAATTACACCTGTCTCATATCAACAAATGCTAGTAGCTCTTATCTATTAGATGAGAAAATCAAGTTGTAAAACACCGAGAATGGTATCAAAGCTTTGATATTAGAAAACTATCTCCATGTGCACATGCCTATACACACATGGAAAATGGCCCAGGAGAAAACAGCACATTACTAGCAGTGTTTATTTCTGAGGAGGGGAGAGGCTGGGGTGGAGCTGGAACAGCCCAGGGGACTTGTCCTGTCAACTCCACACTTCATGTTTACTTCTTCAGAACAATAAATGTAACTTGTGTAAATACCATAGAAAGCAATACAAATATTTAAAAAATCTTAAAACAACAACCACCTGTACCTAAAGGCAAGGCAACACAGGCTTCAACTCTAAGCTCTAAACTTTAAAAAGTTACAAATGCATTACTCAGGGAAGTTGAACAATTGTGCAACTTTCGATACTGTCTTGTGTCTATTTTGGCTATACAAGCAACTTCCTTAGCAACAAGAGTTCAGGCCGTGGTTAACAATACTTTGTAGAAATAGAAAGATAGAAATGGCATTTTTAAAAAAAGATTTTATTTTATTTTTTAAAGATTTTATTTACTTATTTTTAGAGAGAGAGGATGAGAGAGAGAGAAAGAGCACATGGCAGGGCAGGGAGGGGTAGAGGGAGAGGTAGCTGGGGAAGCAGACTCCTGGCTAAGTAGGGAGCCCGACACAGAGCTCTATCTCACAACCCTGAGACCATGACCTGAACCATTATTAAGAATCAGACACCCAACAGATTATGCCACCCAGGCACCCCTTAAGATTTTATTTAATTTTTAATTTTTATTTTTTTAAAAGATTTTATTTATTTGACGGAGAGAGAGTGTACATGAAAGAGCACAAGCAGGGGGAGCAACAGAGGGAGAGGGAGAAGCAGGCTCCCCACTGAGCAAGGAGCCCAATGCAGGACTCGATCCCAGGACGCTGGGATCATGAACCTGAGACAAAGGCAGATTCTTAACTGACTGAGCCACCTAGGTGCCCTAAGCCCCCAAGCTGGGGCTGGAACTCACAACCCTGAGATTAACACTTACATGTTCTACCCACTGAGCCAACCAGGTGCCCCCAAATGATCTGTCATGTTAACCTGCTGGCTGTCACCCACCAAGATTCCTTCCAGAGTTGAACAGGGGCCAGTTTTATCCTGTTTTCATCATGTGTGTTAGTTTTAATTGCACATCTGCGCGGTCTCATAATCTCTAAGCAAAGAGGATGGAATGTTCTCATCCGATTGTGCAGAATTTATCTTGAGTCCTTGGAAGAAATGCTGGTGAAGAGAGATTCCTGGGTGAGGCTGAAGAACTTTCCATCAGGTGCAAATGTGCCTTGGGCTTCATGTTACACTCTTGTGCAGATCTGGATGAAGAAGCATTTCACTTTCTAAAGTTTGTTATTAAAAGAAAATATTTTTAGAAATACTTAAAACATCATACAACACCCATGTATTAATGCAACCATGTATTAATCACTCAGATTTAACTGATTTAAGTACTTTTACATAATAGCTTCTGTTGTGATTTTAAAAATTTTATTTAAAAAAATAAAAAACTTTGTAAATACAGCACAGCTAAAGTTCTCCCCTCTACTCCCTGATCCTTGATTTTATTCTCCTTGACAGGGGTGACCAGTCTCCTGAACTGAGTGTATAACTTTAGAAGGCACAGTTTTAAATTTTCCCACACAATTATGTCCTTCATTCAGGATTATGGCAGGCACATTCGAATGAGCTGAGGTAGTCTAATAAAGGTTCTATTTGCAAATGTGTAGACTGTGATGAGGAAACTCACAAGAGATGGCGAAGCACCTTGGGGGAAGCAAATGAAGGGAGTCATCATCACATCGAGGCTTGGAGGGACTTGTTGGAAGTACCTGCTATAGACCCAGATAGACCTGCCTCCCTGGGAGCCCTGCTACCTGATAGAGGCTCTGGTGTTCAGTGAACAAATGCCGCCGACAGGGAGGCAGTGGGCAGGTAGGGGGAGGAGTTAATCTCCAGCCTCCCTCTCCTCCTACTGGTGCCTCCAATTGGATGAGCCCAACTCCAGCCAGAGGAAGAGTACTCCTTAATGAAATTCTTTTCTCTTTTTAAGATGTTATTCACTTATTTGAGAGAGATGGAGAGAGAACCAGCAGAGGGAGAGGCAAAGGGAGAGGGAGAAGCAGACTCCCTGCTGAGCAGGGAGCCAGGTTCAGGGCTCAATCCCAGGACCCTGGGATCCTGACCTGAGCTGAAGGCAGGCATTTAACTAACTGACTGAGCCACCCAGGTCCCCCCCACCCCCCCCCCCCCGCCGCCCACCCGCCCCGCCTGAAGTTCTTAAAGCCTCCCAGAGCCAGAGCATGGTGGAGAAGGCTGGAAGGTGGCTCTGGAGAGTGGAGAAATGTATTCAAAACAAAACAAACATTGGTTGTACAGCTCACAAAGGTACTTAAATGGTAATTTTTTTTAAAGATTTTATTTATTCATCTGACAGACAGAGATCACAAGTAGGCAGAGAGGCAGGCAGAGAGAGAGGAGGAAGCAGGCTTCCCACTGACCAGAGAGCCCGATGTAGGGCTCGATCCCAGGACCCTGGGATCATGACCTGAGCCAAAGGCAGAGGCTTTAACCCACTGAGCCACCCAGGCGCCCCGGTATCAGATTTTCACTTGTGTTTTTGCAGCTTGATTTTTTTCATTCACCGTGATATTTTTGCTATTTTATCCATGCTGAACAGATGTAGCTCTAACTCATACACTCATTTTCACTGCTCTGTAGTATCCCATTATTTTACTATCACAACCAATGCTGCAATGAACAGGCTTACTTACAGATGGCCGACCCACATATGCAAAAACCTCACTTGGGGAAATACATAAAAATGTGAGTGTCGAGTTGAGACGATGTACACATGAACATTACTAAGTATTACAAAACTGCCCCCTATCGAAATGACTTCAGGGTCCATGCCCACAGGCTGAGGATGAAAGCCCCCGCTTCTGATTTTCCACTCTTACCACAGTGGATCAGACTTGAAAACGTCGCCAACCTAATGGCTCTGACATCATAGCTCCTTGTTATCTTAGTCTGCATTTCCCTGTTAAAGAGCACTGTTTACTTTGCTATGCCTCATAATCCTCAACAGTGACACCGAAGACGGGACAGAACAGTAATACCAGGAAGCACCTGCTAATGCTATTATTAATGTTCATAGTCAATGGTCATGACAAAGTATGCCTTCGGTTGAATGCCAGAGTACAGGTGGGTGCTTTCATAAACCAACACTTGCTAACCAATTTACTCATAAGAAAGCATTTCAAAACAGTCTTGGTTTTTCGTGTGTTCTGACACTTTTGAGAGATTGTATTGAAGGGCAAATCACTAGAAAATGAGCTCCAAGATTTATTTTTCTACATGAGAAAGAATGGGTATTTTTATTTTTATTTTTATTTTTTTTAAGATTTTATTTATTTATTTGAGAGAGAGAGACAGTGAGAGAGAGCATGAGTGAGAAGGTCAGAGGGAGAAGCAGACTCCCTGTGGAGCCGGGAGCCTGATGTGGGACTCAATCCGGGAACTCCGGGATCATGACCTGAGCCAAAGGCAGTCGTCCAACCAACTGAGCCACCCAGGCGCCCAAGAATGGGTATTTTTAAAAAGAAGGAAGAGGGACACCTGGGTGGCTCAGTCGGTTGAGCGGCTGCCTTCGGCTCAGGTCATGATCCCGGCATCTTGAGATCAAGTCCCACATCGGGCTCCTTGTTCGGCAGAGAGCCTGCTTCTCCCTCTGCCTCTGCCTGCCACTCTGCCTGCCTGTGTTCTCTCTCTCTCTCTCTGACAAATAAATAAATAAATAAAATCTTAAAAAAAAAAAAAAAAGGGAAGAAAGAATATTTGGAAAAAAGAGGCTATGGAACAATAGGTGTTAGAAAGTCTGTGTTTGTTTAATATTTTTATTTTTATTTATTTTGTTGAATATTTTAAAAGTTATAACATGCTTATATGTGCATGGGATATTTTAGGAATCATTTTCTAGAAGCAAGAAATGGTTGCCTCTTGGTGGGGAGGAGACTGAGAATTTCAGGCTTGGGGTGAGAAATAGATTCATTTTCGATTATACAGTTCTTGGCATTCTTGGGGCGCCTGGCTGACTCAGGCAGGACAGCGTGCGACTCTTGACCTTGGGGTTGTGAGTTTGAGCCCCACATTAGGTGTAGAGGTAACTTAAAAAAATAAATTTTTTAAAAAGATTATAGAATTCTTGGCATTCTTGGCTTTTGTTTTACTATCTCAAACAAATCAGAGAATATGTCTTGATTAAGATACAAATTCGTGGCTTTTTCATCCCAAATATTTTTTTAAACTAGCCATCAAATTGACTATGAAGTACAGAGCTATATGAAAGGGAAATTAACCGCCTAAAATTGTAAACCAGAAATGTCAATATTTTGACCTTATTTTTTCACCGTCACAGATTTCCCTCTCACAAACAGTACCCATTTATGCTTTCAGTTTGAAAGTCAGTAATGGATGGAGTCCAGTTTAACATCCTGGAAAATAAGGGCAAACGGCTGTCAAAGTATTGCAAAACTACTTAGAAAACTTTACGCCAGTTTCATGTTTTTTCCTCAGGAAAGTGAGAATATTTACTGTTCCATATATAAAACAGATAATAATGTGACTGTGCTATGTTGGAATTATTTTTTCTTTTTTTTAAAGATTTTTAAATTTTTTATATATTTGACAGAGACAAAGAGACACAGAGAGAGTGCAAGCAGGGGGACCAGCAGAGGGAGAGGGAGAAGCAGGCTCTCTGCTGAGCAGGGGGCCTGATGCAGGGCTTGATCCCATGACCATGGAACCAGGACTTGAGCCCAAGGCAGACGCTTAATTGAATGAGCCGCCCAGGCATCCCGTACTTATTTTTTTTCCTTTGAGAAAAGATTCCAAGGTACATTCCTCTCCTATCTCTGACACATTTACCTAGGTAGATCGTAAGTTGTTTTGTCATCCTGGGTAGCCTCACGTGTGGCTACTTTATTCTCTGCGGCTGCCTCAAGGCAACCCCTTTGTATTGCTCTTGTCCTTTGCCCTCATGGAGCTTTGGTCCTCTGAGAAGGGACACACACTTCCTGGATGAGTGACAGCATTTTCCTCAGAGCAAGCAACAATCCAGATCAATCAAATCCCTTTTCCCATGGGCTCAAATAAAGAATTTCTACCTACTGAATATTAAAACAAAACAAAACAGAACAAAACAAAAACAACTTTTTTTTGATCAATCAATACCTGAAAAAGTTGTTTTGATTTGGGGGTAAGTTGTGTGTTGGCTGACTGGTTTTCTGGGAAATGATGTAAAAAGCGATCTTATAATAGTAGATATACTAGTTATGATGATTATTTTATACACGATTTCAGTGTACGTATAATCACATAATAATTTCTAGAGTGTTTAAAATTTGAAAGAAGTTTCATAAACTTTCTCCCCTTCTCCCTGTATCACAAGTTCTTTTGGAACTTCAAGGACAATTTTAAAATCAAAATCCATGCAGAGAAGTCCATCCAGGGGTGCCTGGATGGCTTAGTCCATAAAGCATGTGACTCTTGATCTCAAGGTCGTGAGTTCAAGCCCCATGTTGTGTGTAGAGAGTACTTAAAAATAAAATCTTAAAAAAAAAGTCCATCTGTTCACTTATTCCTTCAACTATTCATTTATTTAATAACTAAGTACACATCGAGTGTGCACTCTGTAACAGGTACAGGTTAGGTGCTGAGGAAAAAAAAATGAAAAAGAAAACCCCTACCTGCTCAGTGGGATAGAGGAGACATGACATATGGATAACTAAGGGCAATAAAGAACAATCAGGGCTATAAGAGTCAGCTGTATCCAACAAAATGTGTCAGTTAGCTGTTGCTGTGTAACAAACAGCTCCCACATCTTTATGTGATACAGCACTAATTATTTATTTGCTCAAGGGTCTAAGACTTACCTGGCTTGGTGACTTGACTCAGCTCCATGTAATTCTCTTCTTTCTCCTGGAACCCATGGACTAGCTTGCACACGTTCTCTTCATTCTTTCGGTAGAGGAACAAACAGAAACACACGTGGCTTACGGCCTAGACAGAACTGGCACACTGTCACTCCTTTCCATATCCCATTATCCAAAGTAAGTCATATGGTTAAACCCAAAGTCAAAGAGCTGGGAAATGGTATATCATTCCTTTTGGTAATGTCTGTTGCCATGTGTAATCACAATACTCAAGACCACTGTCCCTGACAGATAGGTGATGAATTGGGGCCCCGTGACCATTTTATGGTTTAGGGGGGATCTAGATACACTTTATCTCCTCCTGATTAACATCTGTAGCAGATGCTATTGTTGCCCCCCATGCTCCCTCACATTGACTCCTTCAGGGAGCAAGCCTCACTTCTAGCTGCCAGGGCTTCCTCTGGCTGCTTGAGCCTACTCTGCCCACCCATGGGACAGGGCAGAGTGCCCAGGAATTGTCACTACCCCTCAGTGGCCCTTGATACCTGACTGATGGGAAGTGGCAGTGGGATACTCTTAGGGGTATTCTGCTCTGGCTCCAGAGATCTCCTGCACCAGCTCTAGCTCTCTGAGCCATAGCTCCCTTGGTAATTCAGCCTGATTGGCTGTTTGCCTGTAGCCTCCCACTGGTCCTCCCTCTGGGCTTTCTGCTATTATCTCTCTCATAGATGACTACTCTGAGTCTTTGTCTCAGAGTCAGCTTCTAGGGTTTCCAAGTTAAGGATGACCGGTGCAGTGGGTCATCCCAGGAATTAGAGGCCCTCAATAGTCACTAAATGACCAGATGGCCTCAGCTCAACCACTTTGGAAATGGAAGTGGCTGGTCAGGCTAAGATAGGATTTTTTTTTCCAGATAAGGTATTAAACAGGCTGATTGGATAATTACTTTTTCAAAAGAAATCCCCTTATTTTTCCTCTGACTCTAAAGGTAAAACATGACCATTGAAAATTTCAAGAAATACAGGAAAGTAAAATGAAAAAAATGTAATCAGCCATAATGCTTCACTCAGTGATTTATTATTATTATTATTAAGGAATTTATTTATTTGTTTATTAAAAAGTGTTATTTATTTTGGAAGGGAGGGGCAGAGAGAGAATCTCAAGCAGACTCCCCACTGAATGTGGAGCCTGACTCGGAGCTTGATCTCAAAACCCTGAGATCATGACCTGAGCCGAAATCCAGAATTGGCCACTCAACCGACCAAGCCAACCCAAGTGCTCCTATTTATTTATTTTTAAATTTTAATTCCAGTGTAGTTAACATATAGTGTTACATTAGTCTCAGGTGTACAATATAGTGATTCAGTGCTTCCATACATCACCCAGTGCTCATCAGGACAACTGTGCTCCCTAATCCCCATCACCTATTTCACCCACGCCCCCCTTAAGGATTTAAATCATGGCTTCTTAAATCCTACCATTTTGTCTTTATTTATCTCCCTCTGGTTTTATTGAGTTATAATTGAGATAACATTGAGATATAATAATAACATACAACACTGTATAAGTTTAAAGTGTACAACATACTAATTTGACTTACACATATTGTGAAATAATTACTGAAAAAATTTAGCTAACATCCATCACCTCATATAGGTACCAAAAAATTGTTTTTTTGCTCTTGGTGAGAATTCTTAGGATTTAGTTTCTTGCCAGCTTTCCTGTGTATCATACAGCAGTGTTAACTACCGTCACCATGTTGCCTATTACATCCCAGTACTTACTTATCTTATACCTGGAAATTTACACCTTTTGGCCACCTTCTGCAAAGCCCCCATCCTCCCCCAGCCAAACCCCTCCTGTCGGGACCACAAATCTGATCTTTTTTTCTGTAAGGTTGGTTGGGTTTTGTTTTGTTTTGTTTTGTTTCTTTTTGGATTTCACACATAAGCGATGGCATTCTGTGCTTAGATTCTGGCTGTGCCCAGGGACTCTGATCCTAAGTTGCTTTATGCAGACACAGTTCCATGTAAACTGCTTGTACAGCATGAGGAAGAAGTGGCTGCCAGAGCCTTATGTAACAGAAAAGGAAACTGGCTCTGTAAACAAGGCTTTCTTCGTCGAGAAACAGAAATTACCAAAGCTGAGGAGGAAAAAAGGAAGTTATAGAATGTAATAGAGAAAAGTAGGAAATGAAAGTCTATAGCCTTAGCATGAAGTTTAGCATGACTTTAGGTGATGGCACTATTTTTCTCAAGCTGTGAGGAAACAGATGGCTGAAGCAGGACAGATGGAGTTAGTAAGACTGACTTTTGATTGTAAGGAGGCCTGGGGTCTGGGCCATCAAGTAGGGCAGGAATGGGGTCTGGTTATGTTTTTGTTTTTTTGTTTTTTTTAAGATTATTTATTTATTTGACAGAGAGAGATTACAAGTAGACAGAGAGGCAGGCAGAGAGAGAGAGGGAAGCAGGCTCCCTGCTAAGCAGAGAGCCCAACGTGGGACTCGATCCCAAGACCCTGAGATCATGACCTGAGCTGAAGGCAGTGTCTTAACCCACTGAGCCACCCAGGCGCCCTGGTTATGTTTTTAATAAGAACAGAAAACACTTTGCAAAGGTGACATACTTAGAGATAGATGGAGACCAGGGAGAAACACGGTGAGAAGCCCACGCCAGGAAGTAACAGGAATAAAAAGGAAAATGCTGTCTGTAAGGGTAACAGCCCTAAGATAAGGACCTAAGTTCAAGCCCTTTCTTGGGGAGGGGAATCGCAGAAAGCCCAAGGGAGGAAGTGAGGAAGGTGAGGCAGAGAGGGAGGAGAGGAAGACTTTTCAGCAGGACTTTTGTTGTGGGAGACTGAGGCTTCGTTTCAGTGGCACTGCAGCAGAAGAAATGTCAAGCTGAACTCAACCCCAGCTGTAGAATCATGAGGACACAAAATGGTGTTGGTGGAAGCCACTGCTTTTTCTTTAAGAACTAAGTAACTGATAGAGTGGGGGGAAGACGATGTGGTAAGCAGAAAGGCCCCCCAAAGAGGTCTACTTCCCAATCCCTAGAACCTGAAAATTGTATTGCATTACATGATAAAAGGGACTTGGCAGACGGGATTAAGGTGAAGGATCTTAAAACAGGATTATTTGGATCATCTGGGCCTAACATGATCATGTAAAGCCCTATAAGCGAGAACTTTCTCCAGCTGGACTCAGAGGGACATAGCAGGAGGAAGATTGGGAGAGGTTGAAGCTATAAGGAAGATCCGACCCACTTTCCTGGGGTGCGGGAATGTGGAAACCCTAAGTACCCCCAGAAAGTCTCTCAAAGGAGCAGAGATCGGCTCTAGGCTGACAACCAGAAAGGAAACTGGGACCCTAGTCCCACCACCATGAGAAACTGAACTTGGCCGACAGCCCGAATGGGCTTGGAAGCTGACCCATCCCCAGGCTCTCCAGGAGGGAACAGGGCCCTGCTAGCACCATGATTGCAGCCTCGTGAGACTTCAAGGAAGGGACCCAGCGGAGCCATGCTGTGCCTGGACTTCTGACCTACAGAACAGTGAGATAAGAAATGGGTGTTGTTTTTAGCCTCTGTGTGGCAATTCATTACAGCGCAATAGAAAACCTATACCTGATGTGTAAACTGACCACTGGCAGGCAATGTGAGCCCCATGACCTTCAAGGAGTGCGCCCTAGGCCATGGGCAGAGAGGAGAGCGGAGAAGGCTTCTCGGAAAAGGAGTTTGCGCAACGCTTTGAAGGAGCAGTGTCTTACATCAGACTTCCCCGGAAGCTTGCCCTGAAGCCAAGATTTGAGGACAAGTGGTTGTTTTAGGTGATAATCCCAGAAGATTCCAGCAGAGGAATGAGAAAGTGAGGCAGGGAAAGAAAAGAAAAAAATAAAAATGAATCACTGAGCAAGTGAAAGGTTGCAGGCAAAGAGTGCTCAATCCTTCAGGGAAGAGGGGTACAGGAAAATAGTGTAGATGATGCCTCAGAATGGCCGTATTGGAGGGACAATAGGACAGGAGGATGACCAACTCCTCTCATCATTGGCTGAGAGCCTTTTCTGGGGCCATTCAGTTCCTGGCACTTCTGGGTCTGTTGTGTGTACCCAACAGCCACCAGCAACTTCAAAAACCTCCCAGGCAGAAAGTTGCAGGTGTTGGCAGTTGTAAGTCTGGGTGGCATGAACTGAACCGCAAGGGTACCCGGAGGTATGGGTGGGACACCTACAACATCTGCTGCGAGGGGGGAGGGTTTGCCAGGCACAGACCAGAGAAGCCCTTCCCAGCAGAGGGAGATGGGTATAGATGCAGAGGTATGAAAAATTCCCCACAGAGGGCTGTAAAGTGGGTAGCGGAGTTGGGTCTGGAGTCAGAAAAGCAGGGTTGGATTCTGATTCCACCCTCTCACTAGTTGTGCCTTGTTGGGCAAGTGACTTCACTGCCCTTTGTGTTATCTATACCACAGGGATTATCTATAGTATCTACCTGACCAGGTTGTCACAAGGACTAAATTAGATAATGTTTTAAAAAGATAGGGTAGATCCTTACCTAACACAGAGACAAAAGCTAACTCAAAATGGATCAAAGATCTAAATGTAAGAGCATTCAAAGAAACCCTTCAAAGAAAACACAGGACAAAATCTTTCATGCCATCGGATCTGGCAAAGATTTCTTGGATATGATGCCAAAGACATAGGCAGCAACACCAAAAAATAGACAAATTTGGCTCCATAAAAGTTAGAAGCTTTGGCACATCAAGGAATATATCAAGTGAGTGAAAAGACAACCTACACAAAGGGAGAAAATATTTGCAAATCACCTATCTGATAGGGGTTAATATCCAAAATGTAAAAAGAGCCCCTATAATTCAATAACAAAAAAACAAACAATCTAATTAAAAATGAACAAAGGACTTGAGTAGACATTTCTCAAAGAAATATGAATGACCAATAAGCATATAAAAAGATGCCCAACATTACTGATCATTAGTAAAGTGCCTATCAAATCCACATTTAGGACGGGTATTATAAAAAACAAACAAAAAACCCCCATCACCATCACCACTACCACCACCAACAACAACAATAAAAACCCAGAAAATAGCAAGGTGTGGAGAGGACATGATGGAATTGGAATCCTTAAGCACTGCTGATGGAAATGTAAAATGGCACAGCCCCTGTGGAAAATAATGTGGAGGTTCCTAAAAAAAAAAAAAAAAAGAGATAGAATTACCATATAATCCAGCAAATCTACTTCTGGCTATTTACCCTCCAAAGAGCTGAAAGCAGGATCTGAAAGAGATACCCATACACCTATAGTCATAGGAGGATTATTCACAATAGCCAAACAGTGCAAGCAACCCAAATGCCCATCGACAGATGAATGGATAAGTAAATTGTGATATATACATACGATTGAATATTATCCAACTTTACAGAGGAAGGAAAATCTAACACCTGCTACAATATGAATGAATCTTGAGGACATTATGGTAAATGAAATAAGTTAGTCAAAAAAAGACCAATCCTGTAGGATTCCACTTATATGAGGTACCTATCATCAAAATCACAAGGAAGGAAAGTAAAATTGTGGTTGCCAGGAGATGAGGGAAGGGGATAGTGGGTATTATGGTACAATAGGTAGAGAGTTTTGATTCTGCAAGATGAAAAATGCTGTGAAGATTTATGGTGGTGATGCTTGCACAATGATATGTATATACTTAATACCGCAGAACTGTACATTTCAAAATGGTGAAGAAGGTACATTTTGTGATACCTATTTTACTGCAGTAAAAAAAAAAAAAATTGTAAGAAAAAATAACTTAAAAGAGGGTTGGTGCCCTGCCACCCCTAGTAAGGATACAACTAGCATGGGTGAATGTTGATTAGTTAGTTGTACCCAAGAATATAGTGTCTGGGGAACATGGGTCCAGTGTGCCTATCAGGCCAGAAAGGTGAGGATGAGTTACTACCTCTGTTGTCTCTGTTTAAAAATGTGGGCTTACTTTTGGGGACGATGGAACCATAATCCAGGATTTCTGAATTCATAGCCTCCTTAGGAACCATGGATAAATTCAGGAGGTCCATTAGCTTGGATAGGAAAAGAATTATCTTTAATTTCACGAGCTTCTAACTGAAATTCACCCTTCCTTTTAATGATGAATGTGGGAAATAAATCACAGTGCTGTTGGCAGGAATTAGAACTTTGTCACTAGTAAAATACACAGGTATTTCTGGATTGCAAACTCATCACTACTCCAAAATCTTGGTTTTTAGATCTGCTGTTAAATTTTGATATTTTATTCATTAACAAAGAAACATTTGGGGCACCTCGGTGGCGCAGTCAGTTAAGCATCTGACTCTTGGTTTCGGCTCAGCTTGTGGTCTTGGGGTCATGGGATCGAGCCCTGATTGGGCTCTGCTTAGCTTGGAGTCTGCTTGGGACTGTCTCTTCCTTTCCCTCTGCCCTGCCCCAAAGAATAAATCTTTTTTTAAAAAAAGAAGCGTATATAACAAACATTTGTTTATTTTTAAATATTTGGGTAACTGCATTTCAATATAATTGGTTTCCTTTGTATCCTTATGTATTTTGTTTTATGAATTTTGAAACATTGTTCTAAGAAGGAGGTCCACACACTTCACCAGCTCTGCAATAAGTCCATGCAAAAATTAAAAGAGCAGGGCAGGGGCACCTGGGTGGCTCAGTCAGTTAAACCTCTGATTCTTGGAGGCTTTTTTGGTTTTGGTTTTGGTTTTTTAAGATTTTAATTATTTATTTGCCAGAGAGAGAGGGGGAGAGCAGAAGCAGGAGAGCGGCATGCAGAGGAAGAGGGAGAGAAGCAGCTTCTTGGTTTTAGCTCAGGTCATGATCTCCAGGTCCTGGGGTCCAGCCCTGTGCCAGGCTCTACACTCAGTACAGAGTCTGCTTGTCCCTCTCCTTCCCCATCTGTTCCTCCGCTTCTGCTCCTTCATGCATGTACAAGCCTGCTGCCTCCCACCTCTCTTTAATAAATAAATAAATAAATAAATAAATAAATAAATAAATAAAGGGTAACAAATACAATCTGACACATTGTTGCATGATAGCTGGCTTAATTGAATGTGGCTGTGTTCTAGGGGTCATGGTCTGACTTGTGACATTATACACAATTATCGGATAGTAAATTCATACAAGTAAAAGTTCTGACCATATTTGCAGGCTTGGGTGATAAAGGTACATCTGTGGTCCTCAGTCCCTCTTCCACCCCACGCATCGCTGTCAACAGCTATAGTTCACGCTGGTACTGAGCCTCACGGAGCCAGAGCCAGGTTTCCTTGGGGATAGATATGCTATCTGTTGGTGGGGAGGAGTGGATGCATGTGGGTAGAAAAAAATCCCTTGGGTTTTCTGATAGCATTCTCTTACCCTCAGCAGCTGTCCCTTTTTTCCTCCTTGATAAACCCTGTGAAAACAAAAATACTGACACCCAATACTCTAGATCTGAAAGGAAGGTGGTCACCATGGACTCTTTCTGGAAAAGTAGAATTTGAACAGACATATTGAAATAAGTGATTATGTTCATGGTGAATCTCTGGACATAAATATATAATTCCAGTTAGATTAGAAAGGGAAAGATTTCAGAGGCGAGCTTATGAGGCAGAAATGCCTACCTGTTCTTGAAATACTTTTCTGCTTCCTCCCAGAGCTTCCAGACCACATTTCCCAGCCTCCCTTGCCATGGGGCATGGGAGGGGCATGGCCACAGGATTGTGCTCTGGTGAATGGAAGCTTAGCAGATGAGAAGGGCATCACTTCCATGATAGGCTCTTGAAAACTTCCCACAAGCAGACATCCTCCATCCTTCTGTTCCTTTTGCTGCAATGTTGGTGGGCCGCATATAATCAGAAGGGTCTTTACGGGTGGCAGGACAATGGAGGCCACAGCATATCCCAGTTAAGGATGGATCTTCCCCATTAGCCCTGGGAGAGGCCTGGTCCTCCCTACATCATGTGCTTGTTCTTGCATGAATCACTGTAGCCCGGGAGGTGGATGACTATGTCATGATCTCACCCCTGGGGTGACAAATTGGTCCAGTCAGCCTTACCAAAGGAGATGGAGTATATTAGTTTCTCATCACTACTATAATAATCTACCACAAATTAAGTGGCTTAAAATAACACAAATTCATTATCTTATAGTTCTGGAGGTCAGAAATCTAAAACGGGAAACCCTGGGCATAAATCAGGCTGTTGGCCAGACTGCCTTCCTTTCGGAGGTTCTAGAGGAGAATCCATTTTCTTGCTTTCTCCACTTTGTAGAGACCTCTTGCATGTCATGGCTTGTGCCCAATTTCTCCAATTTTGAAGCCAGGAACATCCATGTCACACTGTCATCTTTCTGTTCATCCTTCTGTTCATCTTGTGTTCAAGTTCTGTCTCCCTCTCCCACTTATAAGAACCCTGGTGATGACATTGGGCCCACTGGATAATTCAGGAGATTATAATCCCACTGGATAATCTTCCCTATTGAAGTCAGCTGACCAGTGATCTTTATCCCTTCTACAAATTTAATTCCCTTTTGCCACATAATTTAACATATTTATGGGTCCCAGGGATTGTGACATGGACATCTCTGGGGCACCATTATTCTGTTCACCACATAGAATAAACACAGTTTCAATGAGATGGAGAGAAGGGTGATTTCCCGAAGGAAGAAATTCTAGGTAGACAAAAAGCATATGTCCTCTCCCATACTTTTAGATTTAGAGGGATGTGGGCTCCTATCTTAGTGCACTTCATCTGTGCCTTTATTAAGCATTTGTAGCGGATGTTCATTTCATGATGTCCTAATTCACACCTTCTCAACTCACCTGATTTTAGAGCACCTTGGATGGTTAGTTTGCATGCTTTGCCAACATCCTCTATAAAGCTTCTGTGGAAACTACTCTCTGCTTTTACTAAGACAGTGTAAGTTTTCTTGGGCAAATTCAGGTAACTGAAAAGTGCAAGGGCATTAATACCCCAAGAGGGAGAGATGTTCATCTAATGGGGGATGGAATCAATGGTTAAATGCCATAGCCTCCATCCTCCAGTGAACACTCCTCATGTGCCAGTTCCATGGTTCTCCAGAAGGTCCCAGTGGGATTGAGCTTCGGTTGCTTACAGGAGTAACCTGCTTGTTAACACACTGCGTTGGCTTTTTTCCCTTCTCTGTCTCCTTCTCCCCACTCCTCCTCCTGCTTCCTGGGATCATCTCCCCAACAGACAACCCACACCCATGTCCTTCTCTCAGATTGTGCTTTTTGGAGGAAACCAACTAAAATAGCACTTACCCCTCCCTTTTTATGGAGAGCCAGTGATGCAGGGCTCTAGAGGGTAGATCCAGCACAGCTTGTTTATGGGCGTCTATTCTGACTGGATGACATCCAGTCGGTTGGCCTGTGCCCATGTCATACAGGTCATTTCCCACTTACGAGATCTGTCAGCACCATAATATAAATCACTGTCCCTGACGTGTCCTTCTTGGCTGATTATGAGGTTCTCGTTCAAGACATGAAGGAAGTGAATATAAATATCTTAGGACACAGTACTATTGGGCCATGTGCTAAAAGGTCTGCATTCCATAAATGGGGAGAAAAGGTTATCTGAGGTTATTTATTTTTTTTCCCCTTCAGTTCAGACTGAGGTCAGGGTTGTTTATTTGAATTCTGGCAATAACCCTGGGAATTTATTTAGGTGCCAAGGGAAACACGAGGACAGTGGACTCCAGTAACAGTGTGCTCCAAGGCACATAAGAGAACAGGCATGAACCCAGAGGAAGACACCAGGGCCTTGCCCTAGACACAACAAATGCCTGGTGACTTTTGAGGGAGTCACACATTCTGGCTTAGCTAATGCAGACATCATTTAATCTATGTGCTGGAGGGAGAGGAGACAGAAGACAGAAACACAGACTTCAAGAAGACTTTGATCATCTCTCTGTGGCCCAGCACCCCCTTTGCCCCGAGATGCAACATCTCTTATGAAACCTTGTTCCTCCTGCAGGTGCTGGCAGAGCCGAGAACAGGGTCCTAGCACAGTTAGTGTGCCTGGCAGCCCCCCTCCCAGGGTCAGGGGAGCTGAGTCTGAGATGAAGAGCTGCATGTAGGAAGTTTAGTGGGGAGTACTTTGGGGAACAAAATACAATTGAGGGAGTAAGCGAGGGGGTTTGGGGGCAGACTGGGAAGTTAGGCAGGGATGCTGTTACTATACAGGTCTCAACCCAACCCACCCGGAGTTCTGCAGCCGGGTGGCCCTTGAGAGCTGGCTTGATTTGAGGCAATCAGTCTTTGGACTCAGGCTACCTGCAGGAGGGGCACAGAGCCCTGGTCAATGTAGCCACCAGGGGCCAACCGTCCTGGCAACGGAGGGGGTGAGTATCTTGGGCCTGAAGTGGGGATCTTAACAAGACATCCAAGCATCTGTTACCATTACCATGCGCTACTGCCCCTGGTCCTACGAAGACCCTTACACCCCACCCCCATCTCCAGTGACCTTCAGCCTTCTGTGGAAACAGGACGAGCTGCTTTTACCTTGCAGAAGCTAGGCGCTGGCTACACACACAAAATAAAAACAGATTCGCATTTCAGTAAATTATCCTGGCCCTCGAGTGGAGTGTTTTAGAGCCCTCAAAGCACGCTTAGACTTGGTCTTATTTGATGTTCCCATTAGGGTTAATGTTAACAATGAACATAAATAAGGTGGGATAATTCCCATCTGACAGATGACAAAACCAAAGTTTGGAGAAAGTAAATGACTAAATGACTAGGCAGAGGATCCAACCTAGAGCCCAAGCCTCCCACCTTACTGTTTCCATCCTGTGTGGGAATAAAATACATTGAGCTGTCCCATATAAGCTTGTCGGAGAGACATTAGTCCTCTGCCCCCCGCTCCCCGCCATGGTCCTTGTCTCACTGCAGGGCTTCTAGAAAGAATGGCAATTTAGAAAGCAGCTTCTTTACAAAGAGAACTTTCTAAAAGCTCTGTTTAAATCCAAATGCTTTAAGAAGGAGGAAAGATGCCAGTGGTACCTGTGACACAAGATCCCTTTCTCCTGGGACAGCAGGGAGGTCTGTGGAGGGAGGACACCAGGGAAGGTGAGGGCATGAAGGTCAAGAAAAAAAGCTGGCCAGAAACAGCCCGTGCTTCAACTTGCTCCCTACTGAGGCAGAGCCAGTAGCCTCTAGGCGGGGCCCACTTTGCTGATGTCCTGTCTGCACCCTGAGTCCTCAGGACATCGCCATCACCGAGGCTGTCCTTGGTCGGTGACTGTGGGGGAAGGGGATTCCATTTCCCAGCAGGAACCCAGGTGGAGACTTGTGTGTGGGACTTGCATCAAGACACCCTGCCTCTCAGGGCTTCCCCTTCCTTACCTGAGAGGCAGATGGTGCTGGAATAACGGATGTTGAGAGAATGGGTGAGTGGAGCGTCTCGGAAGGGTTAAGGGGACAGAAGAGGGGGAGTCACACAAGTCATCTTCCTGGGTGTTGTGTGCTGGATCCTTTGAGGCAAAGCCACTGACCTAAAAACCCTTAAGTAGGAGGTTCATGTATGGATATTCCCAATGATTCTGGTATGAGGTCTGGGGCTTATGTCAGCCTGTGTGTCCTGCAAAAAATTTTCTTTTCTTAGACTGGCTGCTCTTGGCAACGTTCCCTGTCCCACTCCTGCAGCCGTCTCTGTATGCCACAGAGAGCTCCACATCTGCCACATCTGCCACAGTGGACTCCACAGCTTTGTTGCTAAAGTCCCCCACCTGGCGCTTTTTACTCAGCTGTGTTCCCCCCCCACCACCGCTAGCAAGTCTCTGGGTACTGGAAGAAGGACAGAAGGACACCATGGAGGAGGCAGATCCTGGGAGAGGCACCTCTGCTAACTGGAATACTAATGGTGAAACTGGGAGCAGGAGGCTGGCCAGGGTGGAGGAAGAAGTCTCCGGGTGAGGAGGAGGATGGAGATGAAGGTCAAGGGATTAAGGGAGCTGCAGACAAATGGGGTAACCATGTTGCCACTGACCGCGATGATCAAACAGCACAAAAGGAAAGGTTAAAGAAGACAATAAACAGAGACAGAGAGAGAGGGCTACTGTGACCTGCTCAACCTATGTTCACCTTCCACTTCCCGTCTCAGAATCACAGCGTCGTCACTTTGGGGTAGGGTCCACACCCCCACAGGCAATGCCACCGCAAATGACCCTCACTGCCCGACACCCAAGCAAAACCACCACATGAATGTGGGACAGGGCAGGAAGAGAACCAAAAGTTCCAAAGCCCTGCTTTTTTCCTTAAAAGTACTTTGAAAAGGAATTCTTTTCAGTATTTTTAATTTATGCTTTATATTTTTTAACATTTAAAAAAACATATGTGACACTTCATACTAACATTTTTTGACACACATATTATATATATATATGCATATATATATATATAAAACATCGTGTTAGGGGTCAGTCATGCTTAACAATTTCCAGTGAGCAAACAAGCCTTCAGAGCTTCCTCTGTCCTCCTTCTGACTTGACTTGTGGTGTGACCATGTTTATTACAATCTCAAAGGGTGGTGGGGAAACACCTTGTAAAAAGAAAAGCAAAAACAACTACGAAAAGTTTACTCCAAGCATTGCATTAACTTTTTTGTGTGTTTGTTTTGGAGACCCATCTGAATCCCAGAATTAGTTTAAAGATTATTTTAAGTTGATGATATTTGAGATCAACAGATGAAGAAAAAAGCCTCCTCGAGCTTCCCTTATCTGACTAAAATTTGCAACTTCTATAAACCCCTAAAAGGGAGGAGTTTAAGGAAGACGGAAATACCATTCACACCTGCAAGGACAAATGTTATCACAAACCTGCTTATCTTTCTTCTGTTGTAAAAACTTACTCCTCTTTCCTAAATAAACTTATTAGCTCTTCCCATGGAAGCTTTTCTCCTTCCTCCATTTCTGCTACTAAGTTCGGTGCATAGGGCTTTAACTTTAACCATTTGGCAAGTCAGCCACTTCTTCTGCGGGTTCCTATATGTGTAGGAGATAAACCTTTTTCTCCTTTGTCAGTTTAATTCCCAGGCCTCAGGTACTGAACTAAAAGCGTGAAAGAAAAGTTTTTCCTCCCCTACAATGTACTTAGCTGTCCTGTAACTAGTTGGTTTTTATAAGGTGGTTTAAAAACCCAAAAATAAGGTCCAGCCTCCTCCCTTTTTTGTCACTGAAGTTGCTGTTTGTTTGGTCTGTTTGATGTGTGTGTAAAACAATATCCAACAATTAGATGGAATCTTATTTTGCTGAATTGTTCTAACAACAACAGCAGTAACAGCAACAACAAAAAGTAATAATGGATAATAATTATAGTATACTCACTATGTGCCAGACATCATTCTAGACCTATTGATTGATTTATCCTTATAACTCCATGGTACATGGAGATGCAAAAATGGAGGCACAGAGAGGTCAAGTAAATTGCCCAAGGTCACTGAGCCAGGTGGCATCTCTATGGCCAGCTGAGAAATCCTGACCTTATCTAGAAGTATCTCAGCAGTAGCCCCAAGGATATCAGATTCTAAAACCTGAGAGGTCTCCTCTTTTCCTTATGACCTTCCCATATCACAGATGCACAATCCTTTCTGAAGTTCTGTTTTTGAAAACATTTTCTTATTCTGGGTTTAAGGAGAATGTGCCTCCTCTTCCCCTTTGAATTCCAGGTTAATCCTCGTCCTGCAGGATTTCCTGTCTCACTTGTCCTCTTTGCCTTGTTTTGCCCTCCTCCTTTTAACAGGGCCTGTCTTTGTTTCTTCGATCTGGGTGTATCTCCTTAGTGTAGTGGGAGTGGTTCACCTGTGAAGGCTGGAACGCCCTGGAGTGTGCCAGTACACAACCGTAATGCCATTTGGTTGTTGGGGCTGAACAAATTCATGCAGTGCGGAAATCACTATATTTTTCTCCACCAGAGCACAAAAAATACTGATTGAATTGCACTGCCATGACTATGCATGTGGGGAATGAAGTCACCAAAGTAGGACGGGCTGTTGCGGAGTCCTGGAGAAGGGGATGGGTAAGGCTCAGGTGGGGTAAGACTCACGTATCCCCAGTGGTCACTGAGCTCACTCAGACTCTGGGCTGGGCGAATTCAGCTACAGTCTGGCATAATTCAGCAATGATAAAGTGTGAACTTTATTTACTAGTGTATGAAAGTATACAGTCAGTCAACTTGTCAGTCCATTCAGGAGGCAGCAAATGCCTTCTATGTGTTTGGAATCCCCTGGGATTTGGAGAAGCAATGACAAGTAAGACCCTGGGGCTTACCTTGAGGAATTTATAGCTGAAAAAGGAAGATGGATAGATAAAGTAACAGGTAGGAAACTCATGCACCAATCCAGGTGCAAATTCAAGATTCAGGAGTCTGAATCCTCCATAAAACCCAAGGAAGATTCATAATCAAACAAATCTTTGTTTCTCTCTTTAGGTTTCATAATATGTACCTAAAGCCTTGGTGAAATGACTTTGCTGTTTATAGGCCATCATTCTTTCTTTCTTAACGGATTGGAAGCCCAGTGGTCTTTCCGCCTTTATGTGTAGAAATAAATGGGAAACAAAGGGAGAGAGAGAGACAGAGAGAAGGTCTCATACAATAGCATACTGACCTGCTAGGTAACAGAGGTTCTTTCTCCAAGCTCCAGGACATTTCCCATACTACAGAACCTTTCATGATTATATTCATGGTGATTTTACATTCACAGCAATACTGTCACTGGCGTGAGTCTTTGATGGATTTTCCAGCTGAGTGAGGAACTTCGTGCTACAACAACCAGAAGCCAAGTCTAGATTTCCCTGGGGAGCAAAGAGAATGAACTCCAGGAATGCTACACCACTGATGTTAACATTGCTTCAATCTGGAAACTTCATCACTGGAGATGATGGAAGGAAGATTCTAGCCCTAGCTGCACCTTCTACCGGGAAAGTAGCATGGAGCCCTCCTTTAATGATTAAATGACTGTACTAAACCAGAGCAAACTGCAAAGGATAAAAAGAATCCGTTTGTAATCAGGGGGAGCCGAGGCCAATTTTTATTCAACCTGCTTCGAGTGGGACTGTGTCAGCCTCCACTCTCTGGTCGTCAGGGAGAGGAAGCTTTTGCCATCAGATGTTTTCCCAGAAGAGAACTGGTTGAACGCATAAGGAAACTGTAATGATGAAACTAATGTAAAGCTTTTCATCATTAAGCTATAGAAAAGAAGAGGTATAAGAGGACATTCAATATGGCAAAATGAGTTACCATCCAGGTAGCAAATATATTACAGTTGGTTTCTGGACTAAAGGAGTCAAGATACTTAAAGCACTTAGTGCTGGCTCATAGGAAGTATTATTACGTGATAGTTCTTATCCCTGGATTCCCCCTCCTGTATTCGTTTCCTATGGCCTCTGTGACAAATTACCACAAGCTTGGTGACTAAAATTGACACAGATTTATCAACTTACAGTTCTGCAGGTTGGAAAAGATAACCCGAGGCATAATAAAATTTTAAGAGTGGGAGCAAAAATGGGTTCAAATTGAGCGGTGCCAAACCAGAAGTGGGTAGAAGTGCTCTATGCACAGGAGTTAGGAGAGTCTTTTATAGGGGAAAGGTGGGAACAAAGCAGGAACATTATATGATTGGTTGTGACTTAAGCATTTGCCTTATTTGGGAGAGCCTAGGCGACTGTAATTGGTTTCAATTTCTTGGCTTTGAGGCATGTACAGGTTTAGGGTTTGGTTTGTTTATGTAGGATGCTAAGGTATTAGAACCACCTCAGTTGAATGGACTCCTGGTTTAATTAATTTAAAAGAAGTTGACCACAGGTCGGCAGGGCTGCATTCCTTCTCCAGATCCTGGAGCCATCTGTATTCTTTGGCTCCTGGCCCCAATGCTTCCAAAATCATATTTCCTGTTTTGATTCTGACCCTCCTGCCTCCCTCTCATAAGGACCCTTGAGATGACGTTGGAACATACTAGACAATCCAGGATCATCTTTCCATTTCATGATCCTTCATTTAATTGCATCTGCAAAGTCCGTTTTTTTCCATGTGAGGTAATATATCGACAGGTTCTGAAGAGTAGGATATGGCCATCTTTGGAGAGTTGATGGTTCCATTCACCGCCCTTCTCTCAACTCCCCCATCTGGCCTTAACATTAGTTAGTAGCTTGTATGGATGGGCTGAAGGGCTTCTATGTTCAGGCCTTGTGAGGTGGGTTTTAGAGACAGCAGAAATGCAGCTGGGTACACCAGACACCATCAGAACTCTGACTATATCCTCTCACATTTTACCATTTCTGGGCCCAGGGGTAGAATTTCAACTGCCCACACTTACAATTAATTGCCTGAGGGTTTTCTCTGGCTGCCAGAGACTATCTTGCTCTTAAGGGGGCAGACAGCAGGGCCCAAAAAGACCAAGGGATTAATGCTCCCCCTGCCGCCAAGCAGCCTTCGATCAATAGTTGATAAAGAAACAACTCCCTTGCCCTGTGGTTGGGAAAATTCTTAGGGGCCTCAAGGTCTGTTTCTAAGGAAACCAAACCAGGACACTGGAGCAATTTAAGTAACTCGCCCAATGTCCTATGGCTAGTAAGTGACAGAGGTTGGATTTGAACCCAGATCTGACTGCAAAACTCAATGCTCCCAGTCATTTCTCTTGACTGGCTTCTTGCTCATTGTACCTGGGGAAGATGGCTGCTATAGGATGTAATCAAGCTAGAAAGTACTCCCTTTCAGGTTCCTGATTTGGAAGAAGAGAGGATTCCCAAGGGGTGGGTAGAGGTTGCAATTTAGCAATCTGAGATCCAGAAGGGTTGGAGGTTGTGAATCTCAGGCCGCAGCAACCTACTGAGTCCTGAGCACACTTGGGTACCACACACAGAGTCCTGGGCCAAGTGGGAGTCATTATTTTATTCTTATCTCCTTATTTTATTGTCATTATTTTATTGATTTCCAGTTCAACTGCAGGACACAGTGACATGGAAGTGGCTTACAAAAACATGTACACACATGTAGTTTATCTGTACTCACATGTGCTTGGGACAGTACACATCAGGACATGGACCATGATTCCAGCTGGAAGAGGCAATTTTCTTAAACGTGGTTCTACCAAAATGTGGTTTTCCTAGAATATGGGTTTCAGACTATAAGCTGCCCACACTATCAAAGAACAAAATGAAATAGGTAGGTTGTCTCTCTCTCTCTCTTCTTTAACCTTTAGAGCTGATTCTGGCATAATTTAAAATTGGATTTCACAAGGACAAACACTCATGTGGGAGGCCAAGACTGATTTTGCCGAAGTCTTTCTATTCCCAAGAGCTGTGTCTTTTGAGAAGGCCCTTGCCTTTTTTCTGTATTCAAACCCTGTAGTCTCTGGAGAACTCTCTGGAACACAGGAGTTACATTAACATTCAGAATATGTGAAAAAGAAGGGTTATAGTCAGGATGAGATCTTGCCTTTTGGGACAACATGGATGGACTTAAAGGGTATTATGCGGAGTGAAATAAGTCAGACAAAGACAAATACTCTTATTATTTCACTTATATGCAGAATCTAAAAAAAAAAACCCAAAACAAATGAATAAACAAAAAGCAGAAATAGACCCATAGATACAGAGAACAACTGGTGGTTGCAAGAAGGGGGGGTAAGGAGGTGGGCAAAATGGGTGGAGGAGTGTGGGAGTTATCAGCTTCCAGTTATGAAATGAATAAATCACAAGGATGGAAGGTACAGCGTGGGGAATACAGTCAATGGTATTAAAATAGATGGATGGTTAAAAAAAAAGGGTTATATTCAGAATATTGCAAGGCTGCCCATGTACCTGGCACTGTGTTGGATCCTGCTCTGTGTGGGATGCCATTTGGTTCTAATCCTGGTTTTGTTACCATCTCACGGTGTAAAACCTCAGGGGATCTACTTAACCTCCCTATCAGTTACCTGATCAGTGAAACAAAGATGGTATTACAGTTGTTGGCTGCATCCTGGATGGAAAGCCTGCAGAATGGCTCATGCCGATATATTCTTGTTGGGTTAATCTACCTCTACAGCTGGACTGTCTCAGGAAGTCTAAAAAATATATGCATTTAAGAAATTGACACGTTACTGACTTTTTCTGTCCTTGGCATCCTGGTGAGTCTTAATTCTGGTTTTCTCTTCTATAATTAGTTTATAAACCATGGGCTCTTGAATCTGCCATAAAAACTTTATATATCATGTGTTGTAATATACATACAAATAAATATTATATTATATACTATGTGTGGATGCATAGCATTTATTAAAAATTTGTAATGCAGATTTTATTCAGAGTATGATTGACTCGATTTAATTGTTAACAATTTGGCAATACAAGTACTCTTCGGTGACAACCAAGAGATACAAAGTCAATGCCACGTTACCTGACCAAACTCTTCTTGACTCTTTTTTTACGCTTTTATTTTTAATGCATCCCATGTGGGGCTCGAACTCATGACCCCAAGATCAAGAACCACATGTTCCATCAACTGAGCCAGCCAGGTGCCCTGACTTCTTTTAATCCTAAAGTGAGTTGTATAGGGTTCAATGAATTTTTCTTAGGAAAGATGAACCAATCTAACTTTATCCTGAATTCAGTAAAAAATCTTGAACTCTTATTCTAAAAATTTTGACTTCATCTTGACCAAAGAGTTTGGGATTAAATGTTTTCCCCACCAGGGAGATTTCAAAGGAATTATGTGGGGAAAGAGAACCACACAGGAAATGTTACCTGTATATAAATCACCATCCCACCTGCTCTCAGGATTCGATTTCCCAGAGATCCCTAAACCTGATAGAGTGTTAGAACTTGGCCAAGGGAAACAGGGGCCATAGGGGATGTTAGAAGATGGTGGCATCATGAACGCAGTGCTTAGAACACAGTGGTGAAAGGCAAAGGGAGGGAAAGACTGCAAGGCCAACTGCCCTAAAGCTGTGAAGGGAAGCTTCAGAAAACCTGGGAATTTGAGAATTCTACTCCCTTACATGGTGAGCTGCAAGAGGGGTTGACCCCTTCCTACTGCTGTGATCCCAGTCAGATAATATTTGCCTGGAACCAACTCAGTCCATTGAAAAAGGAAATGTGTGCACTAATACAGCGCATGCAAATTTGAGGGGTACAAGTAGCTGTTGTACCCAGGCTGGGATGTAGCTTTCTTTTGTGAAAACAGAGGGGTCTTTCTGGCCTTCCCACCATATGCGGTAGGTGTCCTTTTGTTGATCCACCCCACGGATGGGAGCTGATAAATCAGCATGGAAGCAATCCAACCGCTCAACTCTGTGTTCACAAAAGAACCCAAGTCATTCAAGGTTAGCCTAAAACAGGACATCCACGTAACGTGAGCAGCACGGAAAAAAGCATGCATTAGAGAAGGAGGACAGGATGAATAAGATACCCCTGGCTGGCAACCCAGCACAGACTTCCAGGAACAAGCAGGCAGCAGCAGGCTCAGAAATGCCACCAGTATCCGGCAACTCACCTCCCCCCGAAGCCCCAGAGACTCCGTGCTTCTCGTTGGCTTTTTGTGTCACCAAAACCCGACTCTTAAAATAACACCGGTTTCTGAAGAAAAATGGAACATAATCCCTTCCGTTAATGTGGGGATGTGAATCTACAGAGTGTGAACTTGGAGAAGGACTGGCAACAAGGGAAACAGGAGGGGACGAGGCTAGCCTGGGCACCCACAGTGGCTTTGTTGGTCAGGCTGCTTAGATGGTATTTTATTCTTTTGTTTATCATTGGAGATTGGGCATGGGCGGTCTAGCCTTTATTCTGATCTTCTGTTTTGTTTTTCTTAAAACCTGCTATGTTTCTTTCGTCCCCTAGAGTCCTAATAATGGATGTTGAAGTTGGCAAGAGTATATATAACAAGTTGTTGTCATTTTTGGAAAAAATGTTTAATCAAAGCAAACTGGATTGGCTTGTTAATATTTAGGTATTATACTCTAATAGCTATAAAAACACGTTTACTTTGAAAAAAAAAAAAAAAACTTGGGGAACCTGGCTGGCTCAATTGGTAAAGAACACAGCTCTTGATCTTGGGGTGATGAATTCGAGTTCCACACCGAGAATAGAGATACTTTCTTTCTTTCTTTTTCAGAACACTTCTTAAGAACATTTTTCTTTTCTTTTCTTTTTAAAGATTTTATTTATTTATTTGACAGAGAGAAAGAGAGAGAACGTGCATACAAGCAGGAGGGAAGGGCAGAGGGAGAGGCAGAAGCAGGAGAAGCCCCAGGCAGGACTCGAACCCAGAACCCTGGGATCATGACCTGAGCTGAAGGCAGAACCTTAACCAACTGAGCCACCCAGGTGCCTCCCACAAAGAGAGTACTTTTTTAAAAATTAAGAGGATCTTTAAAAAAATAGAAAATAAATAAAACCCAACTTGAATTTATTTTTTTTAAGGATTTTATTTATTTATTTGAGAGAAAGAGAGGGAGAGAGCATGAGCAGAGGGGAGAGGCAGAGGAAGAGGGAGAAGCAGGTTCCCAGCTGAGCAGGGAAGCTGACGTGATGTAGAGCTCGATCCCAGGTCCCTGGGATCATGACCTGAGCTGGAGGCAGATGCTTAACTGCCTGAGCCACCCAGGTGTCCACCTAATTCTATATTTTTAAGACCTTCCATGACATTATTATTTTTGTTTTGCACATGGAATGTTTATTTAGGCTTACATGGCTCCTCCTTCCCTAGGCTTTGACATTTGTTCTTACCCTTCAACACCGTCAAAATCACAGCTCAATCCTCTAGCTGTTACTTTCAGATCCACAACTGCTCTAGGGGCAAAAACAGTTCTGAGCACCATG
Source organism: Lontra canadensis (assembly GCF_010015895.1). Classification (NCBI taxonomy): domain Eukaryota; kingdom Metazoa; phylum Chordata; class Mammalia; order Carnivora; family Mustelidae; genus Lontra; species Lontra canadensis. The sequence goes on from NW_022631010.1 coordinate 8,662,549, forward strand.
CTCCTGTTTCTAGATTATTGTCTTACCTTCGATTTTGGCTCAGTAATTCTTTACTATCCACTCGCTAATGATTTCAATCTATATTTATATATCAACCTGCTTTTAAATTGTATGTAGTACAACAGTTAGCTTGAATGACCTGGCCACTCTTAGCAGAAACAAAGTCAAAAATTTTTTTAGCACAGATCTTTACCAATGTGAGATTTTTGGAAATTAAATGTTTGTAAGGGGATTCCCACTGTGCAGCTCTCTATATATACAATTCTCTGTTTATAGGTCCTGTGTCTCCCAAATTTTCCGACCACTAAATCCCCTGCCACCTTCCTCATGATCTCTGCAGCATTCCACAGCACAACCATTTCTGATTTGTCTATAGGAATAGCGGAGGTGACAACAAATAATGGTTTCCAACTGCTTGAAGGTTATGGTCCTTCTTTCTTCTAGAAGAATATAAGCTCTTGGGTGAAGACTGGCAAAAGAAGCATAGACTCAGCACAGAGATAAAAATACAGGCGTGGTAACGGCACATATGGCTTTTCTCTGTCTCTGATCTCATCTCTTCGATCTCATCTCTTCCGGCAGTGGGCAGGAGTAACTTAGGCTAGAGCACAAACATAGCTCCCAGGCAGTGTGTACTATTACTCTGCAGCCCCACCCTCAATGCACTGTGGTTTCCTGTGCTTGAATGTGCACCAAGGCCTCTGATGTTTTTAAACTACTTCTGCTACCTTTGCTGCTGGTGCCACTGTTACCATGGTTACAGCCAAGCTCAAGTGATACCGGGACCGGATTATCCTCAAGGCGATTTCCTTCCCTGTTCCAACCTGGCCAAAGACACCAACCACATCCTTTGTGGCCCGTCCATGCCCTTGGTGAAGAATTGATATAGGAGCCAAAGTTGCCCAAGAAGCAGGAAAACTTCCTTCCCCTGTCTTTGTCTCACTCTGCAACACGGATTCCAGAGAAGTTTAGAAATGAAAATCACAGTGAGACACTGTGCTCACCCTACAAGGCTGGCAAGATCGAAATGTCTGATAAAAATGTCAGAAAGGGGGATGCCTGGCTGGTTCAGTTGGTTAAGCCACTGCCTTCAGCTCCAGTCATGATCCCAAGATCCTGGGATCGAGTCCCACATCGGGCTCCTTGCTTGGCGGGGAGCCTGCTTCTCCCTCTGCCTCTGCCTGTCACTCTGCCTGTTCGTGTGCGCGCTCTCTCTCTCTCTCTAACAAATAAATAAATAAATAAAATCTTTTTTAAAAATGTTAGAAAGGTGGTACAGAAACAGACATTGCATGTGGAATAAAAACTGATCATCTTTTGGGAGAGTAATTTGGTCATAGCAATCACAATTTACAATGCCCATGCCATTTGATTGTGCAAATTTATCCCCAGTTTATTCTTTAATACTTGCAAAAATGACGTCTGCCCAAGGATAGTCAATGCAGCAGTGTTTCTCAGTCAAGGACCGGAAACAATGGTAGAGCCCATACTACAGGGCCTTCCCATATTCCTTTGGCTAACCTTCGCGTTCACTGGCAGCCAGGGTGGAAAGTTCTGCTTACACTAACAAAACTTCCCACCTTGAGCCACCTGCAATGCCCTCGGGAGCAACTTTTAATCACAGAGAATGAAAGATAGTGCATGTCTCCATTTGCTTGCACTCTCCTGACAAAATACCACAGACTGTGTGGCTTACAAAAACAGACATTTTAGAGACAGGCAAGTCTATCTAAAAACAAACAACAAAAAAAATTCAACCTCCCCCACCCCCACCACCAACACAAAACCAAATTAATTTTCTCACTGTTCCGGGCACTGGAAGTTCAAGATCAAGTTCAAGATCAATTTAGCTTCTGGTGAGGGCTCTGTTTCTGACTTGTAGGTGGCCGCCTTGTCCCTATGTCCTCACATGGCCTTTCCTCAGCAAGTACACAGAGATGGAGAGGGAGAAGGAGTGAGAGAGAGAAAGAGACAGAGCAGGCTGCCCTCTTAGAAGGACACTAATCCTAGATGCTTGGGTGGCTTAGTTGGTTAAGCTGCTGTCTTCAACGCAGGTCATGATCCCAGGTCCTGGGATTGAGCACTCCATCAGGTTCCCTGCTCAATGAGAAGCGTGTTTCTGTCTCTCCCTCTGCCTGCTGCTCCCCCTGCTTGTGCTCTCTATCAAATAAATAATATCTTAAAAAAAAGAAAAAAAGGACACTAATCCCATCAGAGCAGGGCCCCACCCTTATGACTTCATTTAACCTAAGTACTTCCATAAGGGCCCCATATCCAGATACAGGCACGCTCAGGGTTAGGACTTCAACTTGTGAATTTTGTGTGGGGGGGGATATGGGAGATACGGACATTTGGTCCATAACAGTGCATAAAACCCCCCAGCTCCCTCTGAGTGCTGTTTTTTGAGGCATGTTCTACATGGTTTCTTAGCACATCCCTAGTGGAATTGAGCCCAGTTTTGCCTGAAGTTATGACTTACTTACTCATTTACTCTTTCATGGCTTTTCTCTCTCCCCTTTCACTGAGCTTCCTGGAGTCACCTCCTGAATAAATGACCCACATTCAAGACTTTGTCTGGTTACCAGACAGAGAACCGGTTCCTAAAACAGGCTGAGCCGCTTGCTGCTCAAAATCAATTCTTGAGAAACAAGGGATGGTGGGAAAGGAAAGGTTGCTTTATTCCCGAAGACAGCAACCTAGGAAACTGGTGGACTAATGTCTCAAAGACCATCTTCCTCATCCAGGGGGAGCAGGAGGGTTTTAAAGGGGAAAGCATGGGGAAAGGGAGGGGAGCTACATGCAGGAGAAGCAGGTGTCTGGGCTGTTAGTCCTATGTTGACATGACCCTGAGCAGACTTGCTGGCCTCCTGGGCAGCTGTTTTCGAATGCGGGCGGGCCTTATCTTCTGGGAAAGTCTGGCCCTGCACTCCTCAAGGCCAATGGTCTGCAAATCTCAAAGTAAGTTAGTTCTGCTACAGATCAAACAACTCAGGTCATTGAGCAAGGAGAGCGTACTCTTGAGGCAAGCTAACCTTAGCTTGGGTTGGGGTGCTGTTAGTCTCAGGGTCCGCTTCTGGGAGAACTCAAACTCAGACAATGTTCCATACAACCAGTGGTTTGAACCCAAAGTTATGCCGGAGGCACTCAAGGCTGCGGATCGTCCTTCATTCCCAGTACTGTGCCGAGAGCTGTTATTTTGGTTCCTGGTTGTGTTCATCCTGCAGATTGGAGTGGAGAGACTCTGGAATTAAGCCCCCCTGGAAAGGAAGGGAGGCAGGGATGAGGAGGACAGTCCGATCTGCAGCAACCAGGGGCGCATTTTGGAAGGGGAAATACCGTATCCACTGAGCATATCAAAGACAACAGGTGGGACTCCAACCTCCCAGGAACAGGGAGCTTTCCCAAAGACCAGTTGAACACAATTACTAAGAAGCCTCTAAAGCCAGGCAGGGTTTGGAATTTCAAATTATGTTCACCCTAGCAAACTATTGTTGGAAAGCTGGTGTTAGAGCATTGCAACCAAGGGTGTCCTAATTTTTATCATCATTTTTTGTTTTTTGTGTTTGTTTTGTTTTGTTTTTTAAGTGGGCTCCACACCGGGTGTGAGGCCAACAACTCATGACCTGAACTCACAACCCTGAGATCAAGACATGAGCTGAGAGCAAGCGTCAGATGCTTAATTGACTGAACCACCCAGACTCCCCATGATTTTTTATCATCATTGATTAATTGTGCCTATTCCTCAATTTTATACAAATGAAATAACTTGGCTTGTCACCATCTTGCGTGTTGCCTCTTTTGCTCAGTACGGCACTTGTAAGACTCAACCGCCTTGTTGATTGTATATTGACCATATGTTAAGAAGCCTACTAAAAGCAATCCAAAATTGATTACAAAGGGAAACCATGAAAATTTTATTCCCTTCATCTCTCATATCAAGGGAAAGAAATATAAGTAATCCAAATAGCATATACCATATAAGGAAATATTATTACCTTCCACATCATTTTATTATTATTATTTTTTAAGGATTTTATTTATTCATTTGAGAGAGAGAGAAAGGGAGCACACAAGCAGAGGGAGAGGCCCAAGGAGAAGGAAAAGCAGACTCCCTGCTGAGCTGGGAACTGGACACGGGGCTTCATCCCAGGACCTGGAGATCATGACCCGAGCCGAAGGCAGATGCTCAACCATCTGAGCCACTCAGGTGCCCTTTTTTTTTTTTTAACATTATCAGAGATTCATATTTGTATAGGAAATAAGTACAGTCATGGATCCCCAAATCCCTCACTAGCTGATCTGATCTCTCGCTCAGGGGGAGAGAGAATTCCTGGGCTGGTAACTCCACAAAGACTTTTTAAAAAATGTGTTGCTTTATATGTTGCCTCCAAGTTTCAATTTCTCAGGATTTTCTCACCTCTTATAATCATGGGTAACTGTCTATAATTATACTATCATCTTTGAAAAATTCTCATGGTGTGCACGTGTGTGGCCCTTGGGATAAGAGGCCATTCAGTATTACTTATTGGTTAAATCTGCTACAGGTTTCTACGCTGTCAATCAACCTTGCCATTTAGACGTTTCTGTCCTTTGGTCATAAAGAAGCCTCACAGAAATTAAAAACTTTCTATACAGCCAAAGAAACCATCAGCAAAACGAAAAGGCAGCCTACAGAATGGGAGAGAATATTTGCAAATCAAAATATGTAAAGAACTTACACAGCTCAATAACAAAAAAACAAACAATCCGATTAATGAGTCGACAGAGGATCTGAACAGACATTTCTCCAAAGAAAACAGACAGATTGCGAATAGGTACATGAAAAGGAAACCAAGGGAAACATGGAAATCTAGATCTTTAAGACTACATTTAAGCTGGGGAAAGGCCTACTCATGATTTCCATATTATATAAGGGCTTTGGCTTTACAGGAGACATCCTAATTTAAACATACACTTGTAAATTTTATAATATTTTATATATTTATATACATGTATATATCATTTATAAATGTATAATATATACAGGGGTGCCTGGGTGGCTCAGTGGGTTAAAGCCTCTGCCTTCGGCTCGGGTCCTGATCCCAGGGTCCTGGGATCGAGACCCACATTGGGCTCTTTGCTTGGCAGGGAGCCTGCTTCCCTTCCTCTCTCTCTGCCTGCCTCTCTGCTTACCTGTGATCTCTGTCTGTCAAATAAATAAATAAAATCTTTAAAAAAATAAAAAGAAATAAATGTACAATATATACATACATAATTATGGTTTATTTTTCAAGGTGGGCTTTAGAATTCAATGATCAGCCTTGATTCCTGTTTGCTACTTTCTCTCTCTTTTTTTTTAAAGATTTTATTTATTTATTTGACAGACAGAGATCACAAGTAGGCAGAGAGAGAGGAGGAAGCAGGCTCCCCACTGAGCAGAGAGCCCAATGTGGGGCTCAATCCCAGCACCCCAGGATCATGACCTGAGCTGAAGGCAGAGGCTTTAACCCACTGAGCCACCCAGGCGCCTCTGCTACTTTCTCTTTGGGCAGGTTCCTCACCCTCTTTGCCTTTGTTTTCTCATCTGTAGAGTGGGAGAACCACCACATGTCTTTCAGAGTTACTAGATTAAAAGAAGCAATTACACTTAAGGTTCTTTGGGCAGATGACACTTTACAAAGATGGCTGAACAATACTCCTGTCTTACTTATTTCTCTATAGTGGGACCTCACCACTCCCTCATCAAGAGGTACAGTCCAGTTACCCTCCCTGTGAATGGGGTGTAGGATGGGGGTTGCAGCAGCTTCAACCAATGGCACACAAGAGTGGCTTCTGAGGCTGGTTCATAAAAGGCTATGCAGTTTCTACCTTGTTCATTGGAAAAACCACTCTTGGAGCCTTAGGCTGCCACGTAAGAATGCTGACAATGCCACAACTGCCAGCACATAGCAAGACCACAAGTAAGCCCTCTGGTTGACAATCCCAGTCTTTGAGTCAACCTAGCCCAGAAGTCAGATAGGTGAGTGAATAGAACTCCAGATGATTCCAGACCCAACTGTCCAGTAACGCCAGCCTTCAGTCTTTCCAGCTGAGACTCCAGACACCAGAGAACAGAGACAAATCCTTCCCATTCTACCTGAAATCCTGACCCAGGTTACTTGCAAACAGAATAAAATGGTTGTTTTCAACTGCTGGAACTGGAGATACTTTTTTTATGTAGCAACATTTATTGCTGAAGCAATATATGACACATACCTAAAGAAATTCATTCTTTTCTTCTTTCCTTTCTCAGATAACTTATTAAGATGCCAAGAAAGCATCCAATAATGTTGGGCATCTATAAGGACAACAAATTGAAAAGTAACTAAAACAGATATTACATCATATATATGCCGCAGACAGAGGCAGAGGCTCACGGTCTAGACAGAGAGTCATTCCTGGCAAAGCTGCAACACATTTCATGTCAGCAGGCACGTGCCCAGAGTTCAGATCTGGGCAAAGCTGACCCAGGAAAGTGTGGGTCAACATGTCACAAGTCAGCAGGGAACTGGTCCCTGGTACTTACCAGCTTCCATAGAGTGACACACTTGGGTAAAGGGAAAGACTTCGTTTTGGCTAATCCTGGGACATGGAGTGTTGAGATGCAAGGGTGGGTCATAAAAGAAGGGAGGAGGATGGACTGTAAGATTCAACTCAAGATGAAGTAATACCATGGACTATTCCTTATCCGAAGGAGCATGGCACACGTGGCTTGCTTGGGGTGGGTGCTGGTATTCAAGATGATCAAAACCAAGGGGTGAGACCAGCACATGTCTTTATAGATGGTGAGTCTGCCCTGAAATAAAGCATAGGGCTGTCTTGCAACTCCCAGTGTATTTCCCAGAAGGAAACTGATGTTACATGCAAATGGGGGTAATCGAGGAGAGTTTCATAGGCTATTTACCAAGATGTGGATGGTTCAGGGAAACCAAAGTGGGTGCTACAGTGCAGTGAGACTAGCCAGGGTGGGGAGCCCCCCGAGGCCTAAAGGGTCAACAGGCAGTCAGTTATAGTGAAAGAGAGTGGCAGCCTCTTGGCAGAAGCTCTGGTTTTCAGCAGAGGAAGGCAGCCAATCCAGAGCAATGAGCATGGAGGACTCCAGGACAGTAAGCTCTCCAGCCTTACTCTCCCTCTGCCATTACCCGGCTTGGCTGAATCCAAAGGGAAACCAGAGGAATGGGCCCACTGAAGTAGTCCACAGGGACTTCTCGAAGCCCTTCTAGGGCACAGGATAGAAAGGACAAAGGTATAGATTGGACTCAAAGGGGCAAAATGTAAGAAACCCAGTACATGATGTGGTCTGTACATCCAATTCAGGGTAACGCTCCTGGGCTAGAACAGAGACAGTGAGGATCCCCGGAGGAGAGGTGGCTGGTAAGGGCTGAGCATGGGCTTCCAGTCCTGGCTCTGAGGCCCCCTCCCCACCTCCCTTCCCCCACCCAGGAACCACTTTATCAGATGGAAATCAGGGTTAATCAACTGGGACCATGCAAACAAGATTGGGACATCGAAGTCCAGTAGCCTAACCATTCATGCAGGGTCTCTTAAACTCAGCACTATTGATATTTGGGGTCAGATAATTATTTGTAGAGGGCTATCATGTGCATGGCAGGATATTTAGCAGCTTCTCTGGTCTCCACCTTCAAGATGCTAGTAGCAACACTCTATCCAGCTGTGACAACCAGAAGTATCTCCAGAACTTTCCAATTGCCCTCTAGAGGCAGAAGTACTTTTGGGTAAGAATCACTGCATTTGTCCATTCAAGAAATATTGAAGGAGATATTGATCATGTGCAAACATCTGCTTCTCTTCCTGGGGCAGGGGAGGCACCGTGTGCCAGTGGGATGTGGTCCTTGCTTTCTCAAACTTCATAGTCTAGTGAGGGAGGCCAACATTAAATGCATAGTTACACAAATAACTCACTTCTGGGGGAAAGTTACATTTAATAGAAAACCTGTATGACCTTTTCAGGCAGGTGCCAGTTCTAGAATAAAACCCATAGACATGGAAATACCAGGCTGTAGGGGGAATTATTTTTATTGACCCTTAACTTTTTTTTAAGTTTAGTTTTTCTTACACCTTGAATCTCCAAATTTCACCTTGATGCTGAAATTTAAATAACATCTGTTAAAATCCCAAAGTGATTGTGGCAGGTGAAAATGGCTGCAATTTGTTTGCCACTCTTTTTTCTTTTTTAAGATTTTATTTTTAAGCAACTGCTACACCCAATGTGGGACTCAAAACTTACAACCCCAAGATCAAGAGTCACGTGCTCTACTGATCAAGAGTTGCTCCTCTTTGTCACTCTTATCACGAAGAAGTAAGAAGCTACTTTCCTCTCCTGGAAACTGGAACGCCTTTGTGCCTGACTTGACCAATAGAACACAGTGGAAATGATGCTGTGTGGCTTCCGAGCCTGTCACAAGGGAATTTACTCTCTGAGAACATGCTTGGAGAACCCTGGCCACCATGTAAGTGGCCCAGCTATCCCGTTGGAAAGGAAGAAACTGTGTCCAAGCTGTGGATAGTGTGGAGACTAAAGCCAGGTAGAGATGCCTGGGATGCCAGTTGTGTAAGTGAGAAGCCATTTTGGATGTTCCAACTAACGGAGCCTTTAGCCTTCAAGTGGTGCCGCCTGAACCACCACCTGACTATCGCCACATGGGAGTCCTCAAATGAAACCAGCAGAAGAACCACCCACCTGATCCCAGTTAATGAACAGATCCATGAGAGATGATAAAAGCATTGTTTTCAGCTGCTAATTTGGGGACGGTTTGTTATATAAGCAGTAGATAGCCTAGACAATCCTTAAAGTGTTACTGAACATATGGATGGAAATAATCATCAGGGGTATCTGGCTGGCTCAGTTGGTAGAATATGCAACTCTTGATGTAGGGGTTGTGGGTTCGAGACTCAGGTAGGACATAGAGCCTATTAAAATAGTAGAAATAATTATTCAACTGTTTATCGCATAAATAACAGTTGCGTATGCAAACATAGAAGGTGTATCAGTTAGGATTCTTTTGGGACTTAGTAATAGAAACCCAACTCTAACAGCTTAGGGAGAAGTTGGAAAGTTTTGGCTCATGAAACTCAAGGAAGATTTAACTCATCCAACTTCAGGAGTATCAGGAATTATTTTTTTATAGATTTTACTTATTTGTTTGTTAGAGAGAGAGAGGGCACAAGTAGGGGAAACGGCAGACAGAGGGAGAAGAAGGCTCCCCGCTGAGCAAGGAGCCCGATGAGGAACTCAATCCCAAGACCCTGGGATCTTGACCTAAGCCAAAGGCAGATGCTTAACCTGAGCCACCCAGGCGACCCAGGAATGATGTTTAAGTACTTAAATGCCACCAGGGAATTTTCTAGCCATCTCTCATTTCTACTTCTTTATGCTGGCTTTATTCCTATCCACTGTGGTCTAGCATTGCCTTCCTAGTGGGAAACACAGCTATGAACAAATCCCCAGTTTCACATCTTACAAATGCTACTACTTTTTTCACATGTGCTCTTTGAAAAATTGCAGGGATGAAATCCGATTGGCCAGACGGGTCAGTCACCATTTCTGAGCCAATCAACTGTGGCTGAGAGAAGAAAGGGAAGGAGGAAGGGAGAACCATGTAAGAAAGAGCAGGTTCCCACATAGCCGTGTAGGTTGGTAAGGATGGGTGTCAGTTAACTTTTGTTATACTATAAACCACCTCCAAACAGCAATCATTTTAGTTGCTCACAATTTTGCTGGTCATATCGGCATTCTGTTTGCCTGGGTCGGCTGAGCTAGGGATGGATGGACTAGAATGGCCTCACTCAATTGTCGGGTGGTTGGTGAAGCTATTCGATTTGGGGATGGTGGTATGAGCAATGTCTGGCACTTGGTTTGAGATCAGCTAGGGTGACGGGATGAACTGGCCACATGTCATTCATCATCTAACAAGCTAACCTGGGCTTTTTCACGTGATGGCGTAAGAGCGCCCAGGGACAAGTTAAGCCCCAATGCAATGTATTTTTCAAACCCTTGTTTGCATCCCATTTGCGAACGTCTTAATGGACAAAGCATGTTACATAACCAAACCCAGATTCAAGTCACCTAAAAACCTCCATCTCTCTCTCTCTTTTTAAAGATTTTATTTTTAAGTAGTCTCTACACCCAACTCATATCTCTGAGATCAAGAGTTGCATGCCCTATTGACTGATCTAGGCTGGCGCCCCCCCAAACCCCCCAAACCCTCTCTATCCCTTGATGGGAGAAATTGCAATATATTGAGACCTTTTTTTCCCCAAGTCTATGACATTGTGTGTGTGTGGGGGGGGGTGTGTGTAGGGGGAGGAGGGCGGCGAGAGTGAGGTGAAGGTGAAGATTTTTGGTGGAGTGCTATAGACAAGGCAATTAATGTTGAAAATATACATCAACTGAATTTACCTATAATTATCTTGAACCTCCCACTTGGCCTTAGTAATAAATGCACAACCACGAAGTTGGTGACATGTAAACTTATGAATGGAGATATAATAGAATGACATATGCGATCAATTAAGCCCTCCCGGTTTGCCTCAGATGTTCGTGAGAAGTTAGCCATTTCCTGCCCTCTGCATATTTCTGGTATGAACATTGTCCCAGGTTTTGTTTCAGAAGCCTTGGCAGCTTCTGAAAACAGACTGTGTCACTGGAAAATGTTGTGCAAACCAGATCCTGCTGTCTGCTAGTCATAAACATGCCCTTTCCAAGAACAGACTCTCCAAAACAGTATGTCCTAATGCTCTGTGGGTCAAAATTAACTACCAAAGATTAGAATTCTGGCTTCTGACTGTTGATTACCAGATGAGGTGAATCTAGAACAAAAATGAATGCATCGGCAATTCAGCCTCTTAGAATTTTTATTGTGTAGGGGATTTTTGCTGTTGTTGTTGTTTTATATAAAATGATTTTATTTATTTATTTGAGAGAGCAAGCACAAGCAGGTGGAGGGGCAGAGGGAGAGGGAGAAACAGACTCACTGCGGAGCAGGGTGCCTGACACGGGGCTCGATCCCAGGACCCCAGGGTCGTGACCTGAGCCAAAGATAGACACTTAATCAACTGAGCCTTCCAAGAGCCCCTTGTTTTATTTTTTCTTTTATAAAGAGGGATACAAACTCTCAACAGCATCGTTGTGTGATGGCTAAGAGCGTGGACTCTGGAGCCAAAATTCAGAGTTCAAATCCTGACTTTCCCACTCACTATGACCTTGGGCAAGTTACTCAGCCTATGTATGCCTCAGTTTCCTTGTCTTTAAAATGGGGTATAATACTAGGATCTGCCCCTAATAATTGTTCCAAGGACTAAATGGGTGGATAATTCCAAAGTTCTGATCCCTGCTTGGGGTAGAACCAATGAGTCACAATCTGATACATTCTTAGAGATGTCACTGGGTTGTGAGGATGCTTATTCATGTCCCTGGTCATCATCAAAAAGGCCATCCGTCACCTTTTTCTTGCTGGATAACAGCAGCATCTCAGGGAGATGAGGGCTGTCAAAGAGTACTGAGACTATTTGCAAATTACATTTGCAGTATAAAGCTCAGGGAAGGAGTAGGTCAATGTCAATACTGAGGTTGAGAGAATGTCAGGGGATTTCAATCATCCATCTTTCTTAGCCACCTCTTTCCATAAGTTGTGTTCTTAAGTGAAGTCAAGCGTTAACAAACTGCTACAAAAATCACAGTCTTCATCCATCAATCCGCACATGCAAGCCGGTCTTGGCATTCTTGAGCTATCCATCAAAAAAGCAGTGACATTCAGAAGAATAGCTGATGTTAAAAAAGAATAAACACCTGAGGTAACTATTCAAGAGGCATTACATAAGCCAATTCTCTGCTTCCCATTCTTTAAAAGAATTTCAAAGAACACAGATAAGTTTAAATGACTAAACAGGGCAATGAGCAACTTGTTTGTTGTCAGCGTTGGAGTACTTAATTAAATAACATCAACTTTATTTTTCGGTTGATTAAAACATGTGTATACCCTGCCCCAAATGCCCATCTCAACCGTCATTTCATCTTACCATCCCTCCTGTCCACAGAGCCAACACAAATATTTGCTGAATGAAATAATGAATAGCTTCCTCCTTATAGCTGATCTCATAAAACACTATCAGGAAACAATTACTCTCTGAACTCTGAGTAGACAGATATTTTTGAAGAGCGGGCAGGTATTTGAGGGGGATTTAACCTAGCAAAATACATCTGAGAAAAGCTCCCTATGAATAGTTCTAGGATTGCTAATATTCTAAGAATGGGGAACCCACAAAGAGCTGAAAAATTGGATTTTTTTTCTTTTTTTCTTTTAATTTATTTCAGAGAGAGAAAGAGAGAAAGAAAGCGTGAGTGGGAGGATGGGGAAAGGGAGAAGCAGACTCCTCCCTGTGCAGAGAGCCTGATGTGGGGCTCCATCCCAGGAAGCTGAACCGAACAAGCCACCCAGGCATCCCAGGATTTTTTTTTTTCTTGATTGGTTATCATTGTTTGCAACTTCACACTCAACCTTTGTCATCTGGTCTGCTCCTCTCCCCTTAAGTCCATGTCACTCCCACCCCTCAAAAAAAAGGTGTTTCCTTTCGGCTTTGTTGCCCCATTAACCACATTTTATAAAAAATAATTTTAAGAAAAAGATGCAGTCTATCCTTTTAAATGGGATTTGTTTCCGGCTTCTGTGAGGTTTCATGAAATCTCTAGAGCACTGAGCTCTGACCACATGAATAGTTTGGAAAAGATGAATTGCATTGGAGGAAGAAGAAAAGGCCAACTCTGGATTAGATTAATGGGGTTGACACATTTGTTATTCTTAAGGAACAAGCTGGGGGAAAATGGTAGATTCAAGCATCTTGTTAAGTTTATAGTGTTTGCTGACAAAAATGCCTGTGTCCTTTGACATTTATATCAACCCAAATATTCTAGTTACTCCCACTGTGACAGAGGCTGGGCCAAGCTTAGCATAAAACAACCACTATGTTGTTATGATTACGAATCCCATGTGTCAGAAAGGGCACAGTGAAGACATCTTGTCTCTGCTCCTCGACATCTGGGACCTCACTTGGGAAAACTCAAACTGCAGGGAGTGACTTGAGAGCTTGAGGCTGACATCATCTGAAGGTCTGTTCACTCACATGCCTGGCAGTACTTGCTGGCTGTTGGCTGGGAACTCAGCTGGGCTGTTGGCTGGAATGCTGCCAACACTTGGCCTCCCTGTCTCTGCTTGAGTTTCCTCATGGCAAAGTGGATGGGTTCTAAGAGTGAGCATCCCAAGACAACATGAATGAAGCTGTGCTATCTTTTATGATCAAGCCTTGGAAATTAAACATAGTGTCAATTTCATCATAGTCATAAACACCCCCCCAGATTTAAGGGGAGGGAATATAAGCTACATCTTTCTACGTCAGTTACACTGAGTATCAGTTAAGAAGAGAGGGAAGAGAGATATGGTGGCCATCTTTGGAGAATACAAGGTGCCACACTGGGCATAAAATATATTTAAATTTTTCTTATATGATAGTGTGGAGGAAAAAAACATCTCTAGCCCTTGAAACTGTTTGCTTAGCTTGAACAAAATTAATTAGTATCCTTTTCTCTGTAGACGGATGAGTGGCAAGAATTACACAAAGATAGAGAAAGTGGGAATAATTGGTAAGTATACATACTTTGATAATAATGAGCCCTCCTTGAAACCTGAGAATATACTAAAACTAAACAAGGAGGCTTAGAATGAGTGGGAGAAGATGCTTGATCAGATCAAAGCAGCCTCTGGGAGAAGCTGGGGGAAAAAAACAAACTTGGTAGAAGTCAAGTATCAATGAACCAAGAAATCTCTCTGGAGACTCAGCCCCAAACTCACAAACGAATCCTTGGGTTTATTGTAGTGCTTATGCCTAACATCCTTTCTTCCCTCCCAGAGCAAAACTTTGTGTTCAGAAGACTCAAAACAAACATTCTTTGCAGCTAGCCCAAAAACATTTGTTTCTCTGCCCCACTTCTCCTCTCTATCTTTTTCTTCTCCTGCTTTCTCTGGCACCCAACTCTATCCCAAGTTCAGTCTCAGCTCCAAAAAGGCCCATACTTCTGGTGAATTGCTGGGAGACCACGTACTTCCGGTTCATTGCAGTTCTATATTATAAACTTCTGTGGGTAGACTTAAGATTCTCTCTTGAGCACCATGAAGTTCTTATCACCACTTGAAAATGTGTAGAGTGATAGAGGTCCTCCTTCTTGATCTGGCTGGAGTATTTATAACTTGTGGTACTAGGCAGAATTATGGCCCCTCAAAGATATCTATGTCCATATCCCTGAGACCTTTGAGTATGTTACCTTACGTGGCAAACGACACTTTGCAGAGGTGATTAAGTGAAAGGTCTAGAGATGGAGAGATTATCCTGAATTATCTGTGTGGGACTGATGTCATCAGAAGGATCCTTTATGAGAGTGAGGCAGGAAGGTCAAAATCTGAGGAGATCTGATGATAGATGAAGAGGTCAGAGAAAGAGACATAGAGGAGAGAGAGACAGAGACAGAGAGAGAGAGAAAGTTGAAGATGCTAAACTTCTAGCTTTGAAGATGTGGGAAGGGGCCACAAACCATGGAAAGCAGGCTGACTCTTGAACCTAAAAAAGGCAAGAAAACATACTCTTCCCAGAGCCTCCAGAAGGAATCCAATCCTGTTGACCCATGTTGGGCTTCTGACATCCAAAACTTTAAGATAATAAATATGTTTGTTTTAAACCCCTAAGTTTTTGGTAATTTGTTACAGTAGCAGTGGGAAACAAATATAAACAATTTACTTTTCTTGGGGCCATTTGTTTTAGAAACAACTTGAGGCATTTGGTGAAAGCTGCTTGGGAAAAGAAATGTTTCTTCAAATCTGTATGGATTGTCTTTGAATCAGTATGAAAGGAATTTAAATAAATCTTTGCCCAGTGACTTCTAGAAGCTACACATGATGATGTAGAGAAGAACAAAATCTGGTAACACTGTTTTAAAAACCACTAACTTTCCTCTTGCTTAGGATACAACTACTCACACGGAGCATAGCATAAACATATTGTAGGACGCCTGGGTGGCTTAGTCGTTAAGTGTCTGCCTTCAGCTCAGGTCATTGTCCCAGGGTCCTGGGATTGAGCCCTGCATCAGGCTCCTTGCACGGTGGGAAGCCTCTCCCACTCCCCCTACTTGTGTTCCCTCTCTCGCTGTGTCTCTCCCTGTCAAATAAATAAATAAAATCTTTTTAAAAAAATTGTATTTGATACTTGAACTGGTTCAGTTTGTTACAACTGGCCTAGATCATATTTATGTAAATGAAAATATGCTTAAAATTTGTCCAGAAAATTATTGACACTTCTGACTCCAGGTTATGTGAAACAGTGACAAATGTCAAGTGTCAACACACTATTCAAATCTCACAAGTAATACTATGAAATTAGACATGGCTAAATGCTACAATCACCTATGACTAAAGAATAGGATCAGTTATTTTTCCATATTTGTGTTAGGGTATATAAATAACACTATTCTCTTGAGAATTGTCTGAATCGTGTCTCCATTTGTCCCTCCAGATTTACTTGGTTCCCTTCTCCTCCCTGCTCTGTGCCCTAGAAGGCTGGCTTAACATGGGCCAATTCAATAGGGCCCCTGGGCTTCCTTGCCTTCTGGCTTCAGACTTTGGCAGAGATTTCCAGCAGGTGACCAAAGGGAGTAAGAAGGGGGAGGTGGGAGTTATGTTCTTCCAACATTTCCTAAATAAACTAGTACTCAAGTCCTTCAGAATCTGCTTCCGGGGGATCTAATCTAAGACAGCATGATATCTAGGGATTATCCCCTTCTTTAGGCTGGATCCGTGCAATCTTGCTTATACTACCCATAGCTGGCTGGACCCAAGCTGCACCCATCAGATTCTCTTTCCCTGGAATCTTGTACTAGAACAGAGATGATCTCGGTCAGCGTCTGCAGGAGACTGGGGCTCTCACATGTAAACTCAGGAGCTTTGCAAGTGTACCAAAGTGTAAGAGAAGCAAGAGAAAGCCAGTCTACAGGACAGGGAAGGGGGGCTGTGCAAGGAGGCAGGGGAGACAGAAAGAGAGAGAGAGAAAAAAAAGAGGAGAATGGCTCACAGAATCAGAGACGAGACATAGCTCCTTATTCCAAGTTCCCTCCTTTCCTAATGTCCTCCTACACCCAGCTCCTGCTTTGTGAAGTATGCCAATAGAGATACAATATAGGCATAAATTTTCCATCGTCTCTCAAAGGAGCTCAAGTAACTTCTATAACATACCACCAAAGAATCAATTAACCCAGCAAGTCATCTGAAAATTACACTCACACTCCCAGTGAGTCAGAAGGTTCTGCTCTACTACTTTCCCTGTGAGATTTCCTTCTTGAAGGCCTGAGAGCACAATGATTGTTAATCTCCCCACAGGTGAATGAACAGGTCTTCAACTACCCTCCGGCATTCACGAAAGCTGGCCTAAAGACCTGGTTGGCATGTACAGCAGAGCCTTTGTGGTCCGCAACAACCCAGAATGGAACAATTTATTCCCTAATTACCTAACTGGACCAGTGCAAGATCACCCAGCCGCCCAGATTTAGAGATAGGTGGCAGTAGGAGGAAATCAGAGAAAGACAAATATGCTGGGGCAGGAACAGACCGTGACACGAGTTTTGCAAGCTCCCCAGCTCCTACTTGCTGCCTGCTAGGGTTCTGAATCCTCGGCCTCCTGTGTTGACCACTGGCCCACTCAGATTTGTGTGTATCATGGGCCGCCGCCCATAGGATGCTATTACCAGGGAGAAGCACTACCCCGACCAAAAGTATCCTTGTTCTACCAGCTGGCCAAAATTCACAAATTCTCATTATTGAGTTATTCTTTTGGCTAAGATACTATTTCCAGGGCGTCTGGGTGGCTCAGTTGGTTGAGCAACTGCTTTCAGCTCAGGTCACGATCCTGGAGTCCTGGGATCGTGTCCCACATTAGGTTCCCTGCTGGGCAGGGGGTCTGCTTCTCCCTCTGGCCATCCCCCTCTCATGCTCGCTCACTCTCATTCTCTCTCTTTCAAATAAATAAATAAAATCTTTAAAAAAAAGGTACTATTTCCAGAATATCACTGCTAAGGCCCAGATGTACTATGAAAGTACAGAGAAAAGACTGGAAACCTCATCATTACCTTGCTGTTCAGGGTAGGGTGGCAGTGGAAAGATTTTTTTTAATGCTTATTGGTGATCAGAGAGAGATACCAGAAAAGGATTGGAGAAGGAAGCATTAAAGGACCTTCAACTCTGTTGGAATTAGATTCATTTGTTGAACAAATATCTTATTGAGTGGCTATGCTAGGCTTTGGGAATATAAAAGGCAGACTTCTGGGGTTCCTGGGTGGCTTAGTGGGTTAAAGCCTCTGCCTTTGGCTCAGGTCATGATCCCAGGGTCCTGGGATGGAGCCCTGCATTGGGCTCTCTGCTCAGCAGGGAGCCTGCTTCTCCCTCTCCCTCTGCCTACCTCTACTCCTACTTGTGATCTCTGTCTGTCAAATAAATAAATAAAATCTTTTTTTAAAAAAGGCAGACTTCTGCTTTTATGAAATATACAGATTAAGGAGAAATATGGATGGAGATCAAATAATCACTCCAAGGTAGTGGTTCTCAACTAGGGGCCATCTGAGACTCTCTGGAGACTTATTTATTTTATTATTTTTTAAAAATTACAACTGGAGGAGTTGCTCTAGGTATCCATTGAGTGGAGACCAGGGACTTGGCTAAACATAAGGGACAGAACAACTTCTCCACAGGAAAGAATCATCTGGCCCAGGATGTCAGTGGAGCTTTGGTTGGTAAAGTCTGTACTAAGACGGTGATTCTCAACGTTTGGTCCCTGAAAGGCAGCATCAGTAGCATCTGGGAACTCATCAGAGATGCAAATTCTTGGGCCCTACCCTAATCCTGATGAATCAGAAATTCTGGTGGTAGAAGCCAGTGTTCTGTTTTAACAAGCCCTTCAGGGGACTCTGATGCACACTAATGTTTGAGAACCACCAAATAAAGGAATAAAGGAATCTATCATTACAAATGAAAGCAATCCAAAAAACCCCCAATTTTGCCATTTGCGATGACGTGGATGGAACTAGAGGGTATTATGCTGAATGAAATAAGTCAATCAGAGAAAGACAATTATCATATGATCTCTCTGATATGAGGAATTTGAGAGGCAGGGTGGGGAGTCGTGGGGGTTAGGGAGGGAAAAAATGAAACAAGATGGGACGAGGGAGGGAGACAAACCATAAGAGACTCTTAATCTCGGGAAACAAACGGAGGATCGCTGGGAGGTGGGGTGGGGGAGAGACAGGGTGGCTGGGAGATGAGTATGTGCTATGGTGAGTGCTGTGAAATGTGTAAGCCTGATGATTCACAGACCTGTACCCCTGGGGCAAATAATATATTATATGTTAATAAAATTAAAAAAAAATAAAATTTTTAAAAAGTGAAGGCAAATACTTTGAAGGAAAGATTTCTGTACCAATACTACTCAAAAAGTGGTTTATCCACTATTGGTATCATCATTATAGGAGAGCTGGTTAGGGAATACAAATTTCCAGGTCCCACCCCAGACCTGCTGAATCATGGAGAGATGTGTAGAGGCTAGATTGAGAAAACCACGGGGGCCGTTCTAAGTAATGAAGACTTTACATATCAGGAAGTTGGAAATCTCTTGACTCTGGATGAGTCAAGTTCTGGCAATAAGCAGGCTTAGGTTGGAGAAACGATTAGAGGGAAACCAGATGGAAGGCTGTTGAAGTAGTTCCACAGAGTGTGAACTAAGAGCCAACAGAGATAGAATAAAGGAAGTACATGTGGGAAAGCTTCAGAAGGAAGAGTGTACAGGCTGTGATGACTGATTGGATTAGCAGATGAAGGTGTGCCAGGAATTCTTCTGATTGGAAGTAACAAAAAATTCCAGGGGTGCCTGGGTGGCTCAGGCAGTTGAGCGTCTCCTTTCAGCTCAGGTCATGATCCCAGGATTTTGGAATCAAGTCCTGCATCAGGCTCCTTGCTCAGCAGGAGGTCTGCTTTTCCCTCTCCCTCCACCTGCTGTTCCCACTGCTTGTGCGCTCGCTCTCTCTCTCTCTCTCTCTCTCTGATAAATAAATAAATAAATAATATCTTTTAAAAAAAAATCCCAATTTAGAGTGGCTTGAAGAAAGAGGAGTTTATTTTTCCCCATTTCGAGAAGTCTTAGATAGAAGCAACTGATGCCTTTGTTTCATAATTCAATAATATCCAGGCTGGTGTCTCTGATTCTCTTGGTCTTTTCTTTTCTTTCTTTTTTTTTTTAAGATTTTATTTATTTTCTCTTGGCCTTTTCTTAATTCTTGTCACCTCTGGTCACACAGTAGCTGCTGCAGCTCCAGATGTCTTGTTTGTGTTCAGGGATGGAAGGTGCAAATAAGGAAGACAGGGTCTATTCCTTTCTTTTTATTTATTTATTTGTTTGTTTATTATTTTATTTTTTAAGATTTTATTTATTTATTTGTCAGAGAGAGAAAGAGAGAGAGAGAAAACAAGCAGGGGGAGCTGCAGGAAGGGGAGAATCATGTTCCCCACTGAGCAGGGAGCCCAATGGGAGACTTGATCCCAGGACCCTGGGATCATGACCTGAGCCACCCAGGCATCCTTATTTGTTATTTTTTAAAGTAGGCTTCATGCTCAGCATAGAGCCCAACACGGGGCTTGAACTCACAACCCTGAGATCAAGACCTGAGCTGAGATCAAGTGTTGGAAATATAACCCACTGGACCACCCGTGTGCCATGAGGTCTGTTCCTTTCAATAAAAAAAGCAAACGTTTTTGTAAAAATCACTCCCAGATTTCTACTTATTGGCCAGAACTGCATCACTTGACCACCTACTGCTACGAAGTAGTGTGAGAAAGTGTTTAGCATTGGTATCTCTATGGTAGAAAAAGAGGTTGGGAATTGGTGTTAAGCCTTACAATCTACAGCATCTGCAAGGAAGAAAGGAATAAACTAGACTTACTCCAGCTTGAGTGAATAAGGGGACACTGGCACTATTCCCTAGAATAGGAAAGACATGGGAAAAAACAAGTTTGGAATGGGAAGAACATGGGGCCTCTGGGTGGCACCATAATTAAGTGTCTGCCTTCGGCTCAGGGCATGATCCCAGGATCCTGGGATTGAAACTTGCATTGGGCTCCCTGCTCAGAGGGAAGACTGCTTCTCCCTCTCCCACTCCCCCTGCTTGTGTTCCCTCTCTTACTGTCTCTCTCTCTCTCTGTCAAATAAATAAATAAAATCTTAAAAAAAAAAAAGAAGTGGGAAGAACATTATGGTAGACTGTCTACTGTAATAATTTCATCCACTGTTGTATATATAACCTTTTGCTCTGAGACTGCTGCTTCTATCATCAAGAAGTAGAATTTGGAATTTGGACTGGGGCTTGGCTATGTGACTTGCTTTGGCGAATGGGGCATTAGCCAGGGTAACACAAGCAGAGCCCATAAAAGCGCTTGCACATGGAGGTCTGCTCTCTTTCAGGTAGAACTGGAGCGCTGAGACAATGATGTGGTTGCGTAAGCCTGGTGAGCTCCATACAGGAGATCTGAAGTGCCTTAGCCAGGAACCAGCACCAACCACCAGATACGTGAGTGAGCCCATTTTAGACCACTGAGGCCAAGATAAATTACCAGATAACTGCAGCTGCACGAGTGAACTCTGGTGAGATCAGTAGAACTGCCCAGCTGAGTCCAGCCCAAAAATGCTCTTCACAGAAATGTAAGCAAATCAGTATTCTGGTGGAAATATCCCAGGAGCTAACTGAACTATTTTTTTTTTAAGATTTATTTATTTATTTATTTATTTATTTATTATAGGGAGAAGTAGACTCCCTCTGAGCACAGAGCCCAACATGGGGCTTGATCCCAGGGCCCCAAGATCATGACCTGAGCTGAAGTCAGAGGCTTAACCGACTGAGCCACCCAGGTGCCCCGCTAACTGAACATTTTGACCTGAATCTGGAGATAGAGATGTGGGCATTACCAAGCCCACAGGGAGCACGCACTTGAAGTGGTGAAAAGGGATGAGGTCGCCTAGGGACAATCTCAGGAGCACCAGTGAGAGGTGGAAAGTAAAATGGAAAGGACACTGGCATAGAGCTCACAAGAGGCCATGAGAGGAATTTCCAGGAGAAGAAAAGTATCCACAGTGCCATGTGCCAAGGAAGCATTGGGAAAGATGAAAACTGAATGGAGAACATTGGATTTGGCATTGAGTAGGTCATCAGAGATTTTGACCAGAGCAGTTTCAGGAGACTGTAGGGGACAGGGGTTAGGTTGTAAGAGGATTACAATGGATTGAAGAGTAAATGGCAGGTGGGACTGTTTTCCCTGGGAGTTTGGGCTGTGTAGGCAAATAGAGAAAGGGGAGATAGCTTGATGAAAAGACACAGGCAAGGGAAGCCTGAAACTAACTTCCTTTTGTCTCTCAAGATAGGGGAGGCTTGGAAATGTTTAGAAAGGATTGGGACAGGGAAGATACTAAGAAAAGCTGTAATATCCAGTGGGACTTGTATCCTGAGAGGCAAGTTTTATCTTAATCAGGAGAAAGCGTGCCACAAAACAAAGAATGGAAGAAAACAAATACCAAACTAGAAGGCATGCTTTGTGGAGGTGAATGAGAGAGATAAGGTTGTAGATTTGGGGATGGGAAACTGAGTTACCCAGGCTTGATAGCATACATTTCCTCTGGGTGGCCAGAGATCCAAGAGCCAAGAAGACAGTAGCCATGGAAGAGTAGAGAAGCTTTGGAGAAACCTCTATGGGTGTGGAGGAGGGAGATTCACTAGGATGCTGAGATCCACCTGAGGCTTGATGATCACTTGTCTGGCGACTCCGTGGGCAGTCTGTGTGTAGGAACTAGAAATGTGAATACTGGCTCAACCCATGGGTTTCCTCCTAACTTTGTTCCCTGCAACACAAACTCTTTTCGTTCTTCTGATTATTAAGTTTTACTGGGCACATGGCTTTCTTGATCAGAGATTACATTTCTGGAGCACCAGGCTGGCTCAGTCAGGAGTGCAACTCTTGATCTTGGGGCTGTGAGTTTGAGCTCCATGTTGGGTGTGGAGATTATTTAAAAATAAAATCTTTTTTTTTTAAGATTTTATTTATTTATTTGACAGAGAGAGAGACACAGAGAGAGGGGACACAAGCAGGGGGAGTAGGAGAGGGAGAAGCAGGCTTCCCGAGCTGGGCTCAATCCCAGGACCCTGGAATCATGACCCAAGATGAAGGCAGGTGCTTAAGAGCTGAGCCACCCAGGTGGCCCTTAAAAATAAAATCTTTTAAAAAAAGGAAAAAAAGGAAGGATGGTATTTCCAAGCTGCCCTTGCAGCTGATATGGTCAGGTGACTAAATAGTGACCAATGGGATAAAAGTGTCAATAAGTGTCTTAAAAGGACCAGGCATGGGCGTCTTTCTCTCTTCCTGTTTCTCACTGACTGGAGTGTAGATACAGTCCTTGAACCCAAGAAACCATTTTGGATTACGAGGGAGAAGCCACATATTTAAATGGCAAAGCAACAAGACAGAAGGCATCTTGGTCCCAAAAGATCATGGAGCCCATATATCAGTGCTGCACCAGCTACTGCTGAATGTCATTTCCATGAAGAAAAATAGTTTACTATGTTTAAGTTAACTTTCTGTTTTATATAAGTGAAACCAATTCCTTTTTATAAGTTTTTTTTTATTTTAAAGGATTTATTTATTTACTTATTTATTTGAGAGAGAGACATAGAGTATGAGAGAGAGGAGGGTCAGATGAGAAGCAGACTCCTCATTGAGCAGGGAGCCTGAATCAGGACTCGATCCCGGGACTCCAGGATCATGACCTGAGCAGAAAGTCATAAGTGAAATTCTAATTCTAAAGGTCATAAGTGAAGCTAATTCTAAATATCCATACTCACTGCTCTCTTGGAGACCCTCACCTGATAGTCTGCACTGATAGTCTGTCAATTCCAAATGCCTGTGTATTTCTCAACTCCAGGTTTAAGCTTCCATTAAGGTCTTTCTGAATGCCTACCTCTTGGTTTGAGCTGACAAGAGCCCTTCTTATTCAAATCTCTGGCCAAAGACTTACCATATTTGGGGCATTTCAGTTTATATTTTACTTCTGATTAAGTGGGAAACACCCTCAATTGTTCCTCAACTATTTTTAGCATTGCATTATTTTCACCATGCTATTAAAAGCCATGCCATCAATTAAGGAGGACACGTGACGTAATGAGCACTGGGTGTCATATGCAACTGATGAATAATGGAACTCTACATCTGAAACTAATGATGCACTATATGTTAATTAATGAATGAAATAAGAATGAAATAAGAAAAAATGAAACAAGAAAAAAAGAAAAAATCATGTCATCATATGTTATACATTTATTAATTTATTTCTTCAATTTTGATTGATCACTTTCTATGTGCTTTGAAATGATAGACACCATGGAGACCCCAAAATCAGTAAGACATGGGGTATTCCATCAAGAATGTGACAATCCAGTGGAAGAGAAGAATATGAAAGCAACTAACATAATGAAGCAGCCATATTAAGCATGTTTTGGGGAAGTATGCAATATTTAAACTCTTTTCCTGAATTCACCACTGCAGTTGATAAGACTGGCACTAGAATTAGAGTTTCCTGATCCTCCATATTCTGGTCATAATATCAGATTCCACCCTAAGCCATCATTCCATATTTCCTAAAAACATCTTGAAAAACAAAATCTCACTTATCTAAAAGTTTCTTTCTTAAAAAAAAAGAAAACAAGGACTGTGAAAGAAGGAGGAGTTGATTTAAGTTTATTCATTTGCTGGCCATTGTCAGGCCGAGAGGTAGTTGTTGGGATAATATTGAAACAAATGACTGATGGGGTCTTGTCCTCATAGATATTAAAAATTAATCTCCCATGAAAACATCAAATGTTAACTGTGATGAAAACACTTCCAAGGGGGTTACATGGTACCCAGAGAGGAAATAGTGGGAACATTGGCCCTTGTTGGGAAAAGCATGGCAGGGGCTGGGGTGGGGAGGGGAGAGGAGGTGAAGGTGGGGCCTAGCAAAGGCAAGGTGGTGTAAGAGGAGATGGGAGAGGTAAGCAGACGCTAGAAGACAGAGGCTCTTGTAGACCACATTACAACTTTGGCTTATTTTAAGAGCAATAGGAGGTGAGTGAAGTGGTTTGATTTCCAATAGATCCATCTGGCTGCCAAGTGAAGAGTGAAATACTAGGGTGAGGAAAGAGTAGGAAGCGGGGAGACCAGTTTGGTGGCCACAGCAGGAATGCAGCTATGAGTTGAGAATAGCTTGGATGAGGGTGTGTTGTGGGGAGAAATAGACTGATAGGAGAAGTCTTCAGGAGGACTTAACAATGGTTTGGGGCTCAGATGGGAGGGAAGAGATGGCAAGGAGGACTGTTGGGTTTTCAGGCTTCGTCACCTTATGGTTGATGATATTATTCAGTGATATGGGAAGAAGACAAACCAGACTTGGGGATGAGAGTAACATGAAATGGGTCTTTCTTGAGTCTGGTTTTGAACATGCTGATTTTACGAAGCCTTTGAAATACCCAAATGTAGATGTCATTTAGATTCACTTAGAAGCAGGAACTGGGTGGGAGAGAAAGGTGAGCTACCTGCGGGTTGGTTCAAACTGAAGCCGCAGGCAGGGATGAGACCACCTGGCAGGTGGGGGTGAGGGAGTGAGCGGGAGAACCACCAGGGCTGGGTGACCAAGTAGGGCAGTATGAGGGGGCTAGACTGGCTAAAGAAGAAGGAGGAAAAGCAGGAGATGGTGGAGACTTGCAGGCCAATCAGGAGAGCATTTCTTTTCTTTACTTTTTAATTAATATATAACATATTATTCGTTTCAGGGGTACAGGTCTGTGAATCATCAGTCTTACACAATTCACAGCGCTCACCATAGCACATAACCTCCTCAATATCCATCATCCTGCCACCCCATCCCTCCCACCCCCCTCCACTCCAGCAACCCTCAGTTAGTTTCCTGAGACCTAAGAGCATTTCAAAGAGTGTTTGACAATGTCAAAAGCTGATGAGACCTGAAATCTGCCAATGGAATCCAGGGCCATGGTGATGAGTCAAGCTCAAAATGTTTTGATGGGATGACAAGGGTAAAAACCAGACTGAAGGGAATTGAGGAGTGAATGGAGGTAAGGAAATGGAGGCAGAGTATAAACAACCCTTTTGGAAAAAGTTTGTGAAGGGGAGGAGAGAACTAAGGCAAAAGCTAGAGAAAGATGTAGGAATGAGGGATTTTTTTTCTCTTTATGATAGATTCATTAATACAGCAAATAGAAAATCCATAAGTTGACTTAAGTACAGAAATTTAGAACATAATAAGGTGGTTATCTCAAATCAGTGGGGCTAAGACTTTAGTAAATGGTGTTGGGAAGCCTAAACAGCCATTTGGTAATTCTAAAATTGGATCCATACCTCACATTATATACAAGGGTAAATTCCAAATGGATTGGATAGAAATATAAAAAATGAAACTATATCCAATTCTAGAAGAAAACATGCATTAATTCCTTGATATCTTGAGGGTGGGGCAAGCTTTTGTTTTTGGTGGCTTTTTTTGAAATCTCTACACCCAATGCAGGGCTCGAACCCACAACCCTGAGATCAAGAATCCCATGCTCTTCACTGAGCCAGCCAGGTGCCCCTTTTATGTATGTATGTATGTATGTATGTAGTTATTAAGGAAAAGTATTTTTAACTCACAATCCAGATGCAATAAAAGAGAAGACTGATAAATGTTAATATTTAGAAATTTTGCATGCCAAAAAAACATAATAAGGAAGCAACCAAAAAACATCAGAAACAAAGTTAAAACACAAACGACAAGCTTGGAGGAAATATTTGCAGCATTCATTGTATATATTATGTGTGTCACAGGTAAAGGAATGGTTATATATAGATATAAAGAACCAGTAGAGAGGGAGCAATTGGCTAGAGAAGGGATGGGGGAGGGAAGAAGAGGAAGGGGGAGAGGGAGGGAAGGGAAAGAGCAAAGAAGATCCCTAGTGTGAGTATTGTGGGAACAGGCCAGGACAGAGGATAAGGGCACGGAAAGACAAAAAGGGACCACTAGCAACTTCTGTGTTAAATGGACAGAAAGAGGGTCTGGATGGGGCTGGATGTTTCATAACATTAGGAAGCAAGTTAGCAGCTGAGAGGGAAAGGAAAGTAATTTGAAATAATCATGGTGGAGGGAAGGAAACTACACTGACCAGAGAAATGTCCAGAAAGACCAAAGCCTGCTTAAGAAGTGAAGCTGGTGCAGGTGAACTTACAAAGGAGCCCTTGCGCCCCAGAAGGGACTTTTCTCTGGCAGTGCCTGGGAGACTCTTAGACCATTCTCTTCACGGGGAAAAGAGTTCTTCCTAATTCGACTCTATCATCCTGGGAACTTCTTTCCTACAGATCCAGGAGCAGGGAGGAAGTGAAGACATGGTCAGCAAGAAGCTGTTGACTTTATATGAAAAATATCATGAACCAACTCATTCAGTTTGTCAGGTAACACAGGCGAGCAATGTCAGACATGGAGAGAGGCAGAGAAATTTTCGAGTGTTCTGAGAGAACCATTAGGGACAGCTGCTAGGAAAGCACTGGTGGTTAAGTTTATCTTAATCACCTTCATTCAGAGCTTGCTCTCCCTGCCTTTTGGTTGAGTGAATTTGCCCTTGCTCAGAACTCAATGTCCTAACGCTTCCTAATGGGGTTAATCTTTGAGATGGTTCTCTGAAAGGGTTGGTACAGGAGGCGTGTCTGTCTCTGGACTGTAGGGGCAGCAGACATGTCAACATTTGCAATTTGTTAGTTCCTTCTTCCTTGCCTGCTACTTCCCCCTCCCCCCAGTTCCATTCAGGCTTCAGATTAAATATACAATAACAGTTTTCTGTTCTGAAAACCTCTTCGCAGCCAGGGCTGGTGGGAATGACCACCAAGTTTAGGCTTGCTGGTGCTCAGGGGATGGTCGGTTCTAGGCTAAGAGAAAGAACATGAAGGGAGTGAGTTCCTTTTGCAGAGAGGGCAAGGTTTTTCTGTCTAGGACCTGGAGAGCCTTAATCAGAGCAGAATACGGACTCATATTCTGCTGAGAATGGATGCATTCTCCGTGGAAAGGATTAGAAAATCTGTGATGACAATATCATTTAAAAGCAAAAACAAAAAAGGCCAATCTTCTGGGGTTCAGGGATCCAACCTGGAATAATACGTCTGCATCTAGGCCCTGCCGGAGTCCAGCTCTGTGTCTATGGGGCCTCAAAGCAGAAGAGAGAAATAACGCCTGTGAGTCACCAAGTCTGGCTGTTTGTTGGAAAACTGCTGTTGCCAGGTAGGGAGGGAGGTGGCTTTCCAGGAAACCCAGCCAAAGTTTGAGGTATTTGTGCAGCTGGAAAGTAGATGACCAGGCTGGCCTTATTTATGTGGGACATACTGACTTGGGAAAGGCTAGAGCTCTTGGGGTTCTAAGAGCTGGTTCAAAGCTGGGAATAGTAACTCTGATTCCTTTTAGAATAATCAAATTCTTGGCAGTTTATTTATTTTAACATCTCTTTGTGTCCCTCTCCTGGGCAGGCCCCTCCCACCTCCTGACTTGAGGACTGATGGACCTTCTAGACATTACTTCCAATGACCCAACTTTCAACTAACTGCCCAGGTGGAAAACTATGTAAAGTTATTTTCATTCCGAAGGAGGATGCTAACAATTCAAAGGAATGAATTTCTAATGGTGGAACTGCAAGTCCCTAGTGTGACCAAAGATGATTTGGGACAGGATGTTCTACACTGTTCTGTTCAAATGATTGACTAGGTAGCCTCCTCTTTGCCCTCTTGAGAGGCTGGCTCTGCTCTTTGCAACTTCAGAAACATCCAACTTGTTGTCTTTCTCAAAGGGGAGTGGATTTCAGTCCACTCCAAGTATATACTGACAGTGAGTATTTATAACTTGATATTATCAGTAAAAACAGTACGTAAGTGCTTTTCTCATCACTTTGATAGCCAAGGGAGAGTATGTTTCACACATTGCCTTCAGGTGCTGAGGGGTGGATTTTATTACCTCCTCTTTATAGAACATGAAGCACCCCAGAAGTTGAAACTGCTGACTCTAGGAGTGTCACCAGACATAAAGTGAGCTCTCTGCCTCTCTCACGAGTCTGTCTGGCTATCCACAACAAAGGAGGTAGCCAATTTAAGATAATAAGCCCAAAGAAGGGGGAATGTCTTCACATTTTTATTTTCTACATCAATCGGTTTGCAGCATCTGAGCTTTGTTAATTACACATTCTCCTTGTTTATGCTCATTTGCTAGTGATTTTTCCCTCTCTTGGCCTTTAAACGAGGCAGTTTAGCAACAAGGCACCCTGACGTGGGATTTTCTATAGCACAGACCAGGGATATTTCTAAAGCACGCAAAGGATTTAGGTCACGGATATCCAGCATAAGGCTGTGTCTGCTCTATTTTAATACTGCTTTTAAAAAATAATTTATGAGTTCAATGGGCTCCAGTTCATTTTTTTAAATTAAAATTTAAGTCATTTTCTAAATTATAAATTATTTTTCAGTTATTTTCGGAAGCTAGGAATAGTACCACTGATTCCTTTAAGGATAATCATATTCTTTGCAGTTTATATATTTGAATAATATTTCATCTTAGCCAGCCGTTTACAAGCTCTGGCACAGGTTACCTGCATTCTCTGTGTCTCCGTTTCCTCATCTGTGAAACAGACACAAAAATAGCACGTGAAGACATCCGTGTCATTAATGCCCTTAGACAATCTAGAACGCTCTATCAGACTTAGCTATCGTTAGCATATTATAGCTGTTTTGAATTACCAAAATAATATGCACATTCATGCAAGCCCTTAGAACTTTGCTGACCCCATCTAACAACTTATCACAGACATCCTCCCTGAGCAGGTCCCCTGGAGCCCTCTCTTTACAGAAGATGGGCATTAGCTCCTTGTCTGATATGTCTGTGGCTCCAGTATTGTTTAGGGTAGCTTTTCACGTTTCAGTACGGCCAAATCCTTGCTCTTTTCCTTATGCCTCCTGGGTTATGTATAAGGCATAGGAAGTCCATCTCAGGGGCCAGCACTTAGAAATACACTTCCCAGGACTGGAAAACAAAGACTTGCACAATACAAGAGAACTTTCCGAACATACATTAAACTTTGTGATTCATTAGTGTGAGTGTATTTTACTTTTTACTGGAGAAGTTCAAAGACTGAAATGCTTTTAGGTGTCTAGGGGAACGCTACCTTCAGATAAAGACAAGAAATGCAGGACTGAAGACACCCCACAAGGGGCACCCACAGGCTTTTTATGGGTCATGATGTGGAATGAGTGGGGAGTAGAAATCAATAATTCAGTGTTCGATGAAGTTGAACCTGCAGTTTAACCAGCATGAAGTGTAAGAAGATAGCTCATTTCAGAAACTCATTGTCAAAGATCATGACAGCAAAATCATGGGGAGACTCAAAGTTATCAGCAAAGCCAGCTGAAGCCAGTAGTTCTTGGCATGTTCCATCAAGTCCTCTCTGCATACTTTCTGACATCTGGGCGTTGAGACTATCTTTGAGAACATCACTCAAAAGTATTTGCCAAAAAGACAAGTGGATAATTAAAAAGAAAAAATTTGGTGAGTGTTATATCTTTGACAATGAAGTATTTCTTTTTTAAAAAATTTATTTATTTTTAATAACATATAATATATTATTTGTTTCAAGGGTACAGGTCTGTGATTCATCGGTCTTATACAATTCACAGTGCTCACCATAGCACATACACTCCCAGTGTCCATCACCCAGCCACTCCATCCCTCTGCCCTCACCCCCCAACAACCCTCAGTTTGTTTCCTGACATTAAGAGTCTCCTATGGCTTGTCTCCCTCTCTGGTTTCATCTTGTTTCATTTTTTCCTCTCTTCCCCTATGATCCTCAGCCTTGTTTCTCAAATCCCACGTCAGTGAAATCATATGATAATTGTCTTTCTTTGATTAACTTATTTTGCTTAGCATAATACCCTCTAGTTCCAACCACGTCATTGCAAAAGGCAAGATTTCCTTTCTTTGGATGGCTGCATAGTATTCCATTGTAGATATATACCACATCTTCTTCATCCATTCATCTGTTGATGGACATCTAGGTTCTTTCCATAGTTCTGCTATTGTGGACATTGCTGCTATACACGTTGGGGTGCACATGCCCCTTCGGATCACTACATTCATATCTTTGGGGTAATTACCCAGTAGTACAATTGTTAGGTCATAGAGTAGCTCTGTTTTCAACTTTTTGAGGAACCTCCATACTGTGTTCCAGAGGACAATGAGGTATTTCTATAAACATCTGACTACTCATGCTTTTTCCTACTCTTCTTTTTTCCTCAGTAAATGCATACTATGTTTATACAAAGTGAGCACAAGTGGCTGAAAAATAGATAATTAAATAATCTTTTATTTTTGACTTAGGGAGTGCCAAATAAATGGATCAATTAAGAAAAGAAAGCCTATTTTGAGGTCTTATGATACTATATATATATATATATATATATATATATATATATAATATAAAATTCAACAAACATCATTTATTTAATGCCCACTATGTCAAAATAATTTTGTTAAGAGTTGTGAGATTTTTGGAGATAAAAAAGATAGTCTCTACTCACAATCTAGTTATGTTCTTTAATATTTTCTAGACCTTTCAGGGAATAACTTAGAAGAACACCAAGGAATTGGAGCAGAATACCTTATATTTTATGGTAAAGACAATTCTCTGCGTGGTCTATCATGTTAATCAATCGCTATACTCTTCAGATATATTATTTTTAAAGGCATTGGGTAGCTGTCAGCCACCAGGATGGCCTTGCCTCTGGCACAGTCTTTAAACCCTTGTGTAGTCCTCTCCTGAAATGAATCAAGCCCTAAATGCTCCAAACAATACAATGGAGGGGATAGCATGTGACGTGGCAGGCTAGATCTTTAAAGGTATGGCGGCTTGCATCTTGGTCTCATGGATTGCTTACTCTCGGGGAAGGACTGGAATTCAGGCTAAGGGGAAAAACCTGGCATGCAGATTGTTTTGTATGCCTATGAGCTAAGATTTTAATAATTAATAATTCTTGGAGGTGGGCAGAACATAAACACATAAAAATCTTCACCACCGTATTGTAGCTGATGATTTCTAAGCTTTGCAGCTAACTACTAAGACCTCAGACATCGCATCCCAATAAATGTATAAGAATCAAATTATTTGGGGGCACCTGGGTGGCTCAGTTGACTGAGTGTCTGACTCTTCATTTCAGCTCAGGTCGTGATCTCTAGGTTGTGGGATCAAGCCCCACATCAGGCTCTGCCCTCAGTGGGGAGTCTGCTTGAGGATTCTCTCTCTTCCTCTTCCTCTGTCCTCCTCCCTCCCACCATGGCTCTCTCTCTCAAATAAATAAATAAATCTTTTTAAAAAATGAAACAAATTATTTCTTCAGTATTCATAGCGTCATCAATTTTTAAATGTACAGCCTCTACAAGCTGCATTTGTTTTCTGCTGACAATTCTTTCATCATTCCTGGCAGTCTTCAAATCATTAACTTGGGAGGAAAGTTAATTTAGAATTTCTGGCCATCAGTCTGTCAATGACTTCATCAAGCAGTTTTTTTTTTTTTTTGTTTTGTTTTGTTTTTTAAGTAGTCCTGGAAGGTAGTTACGTTCCCTTTGCATAGATAAGAAAATTATGGCTCACAGAGTGTAAAGGACCACAACCACATAACTGGCTAATGAGAGAGCTAAGAGTGAAGCCCAGCCTCCTGACTCCAAGTGAAGGGCTCTTGTTTCTTCACCTCTAAATGT
This sequence comes from Lontra canadensis, assembly GCF_010015895.1. NCBI lineage: Eukaryota > Metazoa > Chordata > Mammalia > Carnivora > Mustelidae > Lontra > Lontra canadensis. Next base: position 8,694,508 of record NW_022631010.1, read on the forward strand.
AGACAGTCCAGAGTGCCTCTGGATTATAGATCAGATGTGCCTGTCCCTATCATGAAATGGCACGTCATTTGTTAAGCCCTCACTGGTGTGGTGTGCCAGGAAATGGATGTTTTGCCCTAGGGTCATGGAATGTTCATCAGACAATATCTCTAAAGTCTTACCATTGCGCTAGTACTGACCTTAGAAATTAAGGTCCAAGCTTAAGTTCATTATAAATATACCCTGTCCAAGCGCTGGGGTATCCATTGGCAAATAAAACCCGCACCTTCATTTCATGGATCTTCCAGTCTAGTTTGGAAGCTTACAGTCTGTGGGATGTTTTTTCCCCTTGGTTATCTACTTATTGTTTAATTATGGTTTTATAGTATTATATGAATGAAAAACAGTAAGATGTTTTGAGACTCATCAGGTACTCAGCCCTTGAACTTTTGTTAAGGTTTTTTTCTTTCTTTCTTTCTTTCTTTCTTTCTTTCTTCTTCTTTTTTTTTTTTTTTGGTAAGGTTTTCTTTCTTTTTTCTTAAAGCTACAGCCCCAGATGGCTGAGTAATTGGATCAAGGTTCAGAATGACAAAGACAGATAATGTAACTGCAAACAACATCAACCTCCTTTGAAAGAGCTATTTTTGGTCTTTCACCTAAAGTGACTTCTTTCTGCTGAAAGAGATTTAGCAGCAGCTAGCTCAGCTGATGGCAGAAAAATCAACCATGAAATATAAAGGTTTTATAAGATTGTGACATGACCCCATTTTCACAGCCATTATATAATCAATGGCAAAACAGCAGGGGAACAAAAGTAATTTATACCTTACTTTTGGAATGCAATAAAATCTCTACTTTGCTGTCTCTAGATTTACAGTCCCTATTTGTTTTGATGATGACTTCAATTAGTTTTCATCTCTTATGCACTAACCAACTGAAAGTGGTAAGAAAAGATGGTCAGAGGCATGCTATGTGGCAAAGAAAAGTCACTCGAGACTTCAGAAATTTGCTCCAGGAAGTCCACCAGGAAGATAAAACCTCTCATGGAAAGGCCACAGGAGAGTAGATAAGAATTAGTTTATAAGCAAACAAACTTGTTTTTCAAAGAAAGAGTGACAGTGGCTAAAGTTTTCAGTGTTTATTTCACTGATTAACAGATCAGGAAGAAGTTACTTTTTTAAAAAATTTTATTTATATATTTATTTGAGAGAGAGAATGTGTGTGAGCTTAAGCAGGAAGGAGGCAGAGGGAGAGGGAGAGAGAATCTCAAGCAGACCTCCCTCCATCCCCTTCCCCCCACTCCCGGGGCACAGAGGCCTATACCCGGCTTGATCCCATGACCCTGAGATCATGGCCTGAGCCAAAACCAAGAGCCAGCTGCTTAACAGACTGAACCACACAGGGGCCTCAAGAAGTTCTGTTTTTGAGACATCTTGGATGGATTGAGTTGGGTGATAGTGGGGAATGGGGGACACCTGGGAAGAGACTTATCCATTCATGCATATAAAATTGCTAGTCAGTCAGAAAAGTACACAACTCCTGATCTGGGGGTTGTGAATACAAGCCCCCACATTGAGGTTAGAGGTTGCTTAATTAAATACAACTTCTTTTTAAAGATTTAATTTATTTATTTGACAGAGAGAGAGAGACCACAAGTAGGCAGAGAGGCAGGCAGAGAGAGGAGGAAGCAGGCTCCCCGTTGAGCAGAGAGCCCGATGTGGGTCTCGATCCCAGGACCCTGGAATCATGACCTGAGCTGAAGGCAGAGGCTTTAACCCACTGAGCCACCCAGGTGGTCCTTGTCCTCAAAGTGGTTACAGTTAGTGGGAAAAACCGAAAGGGCAAAGGAATTTATTAAATGGAGGAACACGGGGATTCCTGGAAGGGACTACGAATTCACATTTGGAAAGTCAGAGGTTTTCCGGAAGAATTCCTTAAAGCTGAGATCTGAAGTGTGAGAAAGACCAAAGAAGAATGTCCCTAAGGAAGGGAATTGTGTAAGTAAAAAGCTCAGAGGCAAAAGAGAGCAAGTATGGCATATTTAAGGAAATGAAAATAATGTAGAGGTGGAAGGTTGGGGGACAGTGATGAGAAATAAGGCATAGGGGTCCTCTAAGTCTACTTAAGAAATTTGAGATTTAGCCTGAGGGTCAAGGAGGGGTGTACTCAATCTTCATAAAAAAAAAAAAAAAAAAAAAAAAAAAAAAACAAGGGGTGCCTGGATGGCACCCTGGTTGGTTGGTTGACCAACTACCTTCAGCTCAGGTCATGATCCTCGAGTCCCAGGATGGAGCCCCACACCACACTGGGCTCCTGGCTCAGTGGAGGGTCTGCTTCTCCCTCTGACCTTCCCCCTCTCATGCTTGCTCTCTCTCATTCTCTCTCTCTCTAATATAAATAAATAGAACCTTAAAAACAGAACAAAACAAAATAACAACTGGCTGCCAGAGAGTTGGAAAGCTGTTGTCATCGGGGTGGCAGATAATGGTGAGCTGTATTCAGAAAGTTGCTGTAAGGATGGAGAGAATGAAGAGATAGTCAATAGATCTTTAAGAGAAAGACTCAGCAGGGGAGGATTTGATTATGAATGGATACAGGACAAGCTGACAGAGGAGGAGAAAAAGTTTCTGACTGAAGAGTCCAACTCAACTAAGACAGGAGACACTGGGATAGGAGTAGCTTGATTGAAAGATGGGGGAACATTGAGTTAAAGGTGGCTGGAGGATACGTTGATTTGACCCCCAGGAGACTAGGCTTAGCGGTTTGGGAATAAGCAGCATTAATGGGAGAAGAGAAGATTCAAGACAGTATCTTGAGAAAGGCCCAAAATGAAGAGAAAGAAGAGCTTGTAAAAGAGATTTAGACAGATTTTTTTGAGAGGGAAGAGAAAAACCAGAAGGAGGTAGTATCAAGGAAACCCAGAGACAAGAGTTTTCCAGAGGGATTGATCAAGTGTTCAACGCCATTGAAAACCAGGCAGAAATATCAGATTCCAACTGAGGGACATTCTACAAAATAATTGACATTTTAAAATGTCAACACCAGGGACGCCTGGGTGGCTCAGTTGGTTAGACGACTGCCTTTGGCTCAGGTCATGATCCCGGGGTCCCGGGATCGAGTCCCACATCGGGCTCCCAGCTCCATGGGGAGTCTGCTTCTCCCTCTGACCTTCTCCTCGCTCATGTTCTCTCTCACTGTCTCTTTCTCAAATAAATAAATAAAATCTTTTAAATAAATAAATAAATAAATAAATAAAATGTCAACACCAAGATATAAAAAGAACGATTGAGAAATGGAGTTTAAAGGAGACCAAAAAAACCATGAAAACTGAGAATGCAATGCATGATTTGAGATTTCCTTTTGCTGTATCTTCTATCATTTTTAATGGTTATATAATAATCCAGATAATTAAGTTCATTCCATTATATTTGAGTTAGTCATTTTATGAAACAAACAGGAAAGTAATTTAGTATTATTCCAGACTTTCTCTGGTCTATGTTTCTCTGGTCTACAATCTATGTTACTTTATTTTTTTTTTAATATTTTCAAAATTTATTTGACAGAGGGAGAGAGAGAGAGCACACAAGCAGGAGGAGCAATAGAGCGGGGGGAGAGAGAGAGAGAGAGAGAGAGCAGACTCCCTGCTGAGCAGGGAGCCCAACTTGGGGCTGGATCCCAGGACCCTGGGATCACAGCACCAGCTGAAGGCAGACAGTTAAACATCTGAGCCACTCATGCACCCCTCTATGTTATTTTAGAAGGATGTTTTTGTGAGATTCATTACACCAAAAAAGTGAAAAGTGAATTTATACACTTTGATTACCAATGCTGGAAGAGAAAATGAAATTTACAGATGTTGTGTTAGGTTTGTCTGAATATGTTTTTACTTCTGATTTTATCTTTACATTTTCCTTAAAATTTGGCCTATGCTTGACCAAACCTCAGGTAGCATTATTTAAAATATTCATCTCAAGTGAAGTACTCCCTAATTTATGGGGTCCTATCCTAAGATAGGCATCTGTAGGAGGATGTGAATGTAAAGGACTGGTTCAAGAAGATGGTGAAACGGAACAATAACCTCAGTCTCCTTTCTGTGGTTCTGCAATTCTGGCAGTTGAGGAGGGCTAAGCTGCATGCAACATACTAAAATATTTTCATTGTCTTTGATTAGTTTCTCTCTACACTTTATGGTTTGTTTGTTTGTTTTTAAGATTTTATTTATTTATTTGACAGAGAGAGATCGTAAGTAGGCAGAGAGGCAGGCGAGAGAGGGGGAAGCAGGCTCCCCGCCAAGTAGAGAGCCCAAAGCGTGGCTCCATTCCAGGACTCTGAGATCATGACCTGAGCTGAAGGCAAAGGCTTAACCCACTGAGCCACCCAGGCGCCCCGACACTTTCTGTTTTTTTAAAACGTAAACATTTAAATTTTTTTAAATTTAAATTTAAATGTAAACATTTAAATTTTTTTAAATTTAAATTTAAATGTTTTTTTCCTGTTCCCTTTCGTGTCCACCAAAGCATTTATCTGTAAGCTTTTAGAAATTGCCCAGACTGTCAAACGCGCAAAACTTCCCTGGCTGTGCGAGTGCCCTCAGTCAAGATGGCTGCGGTACGTTACATTGCCCTTGCTTGCCCTCAGCAAACGTGGCTACAGCGACTTCCTTTCAAACCAGCTTTTCCCACAACAAATATGGCGCCTCCGCTTCCGGATTTTGGTGTGCTGCTCTGGCGGGTTGGTGAGTGTAATGGGGACTTTGCAATTTTTCTCAATCAGTTGTCTCTGTGGACTGTGGCGTGACCTGGAATTGGGAGTAGGCAGGGGGTCTGAGCAACGCATCAGATCGTTCTCTCATAATTGGGAAGTTACGGAGGCTTCTCCTGGCACGCTTCCAATTTCCCTGTCCACCCCCCCCCCTTCCTTTTCCCCAACAGCACATGGCCTCCGTCGCCACATCTTTGGGGAAATCCCCCAAATTTTGCAGGCAGTGTGACCGGATGCCCTTCCGTTCCTCTTCTTCTTTTTTAAAAACCAGCTTTTTATTTTTATATAATTATTTATTTAGGAAAACATCTTTTTAAAGATATAATTCACATTCCATAAAATTCACCTGTTTAAAATGTCAGATTCCGTGGCTTTTCATATATTCCAGGATTGTACAGCCATCAACACAATCTAATTCTAGAACATTTTTATCACCCTAAAGAAATACCTCTACCCATTAGCGGTCTCCATTCACCGTGACCTTTCAGTCTTAGTACTAGCCTACTGTCTGTAGATTTGTCAGTTTGGAATTTGATATAAATAGAATCATTCAACATGTGGTTAAAAGATAAATTGAGGCATGTTTAAAATTCTAAGTTAATTTGTGCAAGAAGCGATTGGAATTGGGCAGTATCCAATCCAGCAGGTAGAAAGGAGTTCTGAGGAGCTGAACAAAATGAAAGACTTAGAGGCAGAAGCGAGCAGGAAGAAGGAAGTAATACTCGGCCAAAAAAGCAGGTTATTGCAAGGTTACATCTCTGTAGGAAATGGCAAGGACCTTTCTGGCAGATTACCTAACTAGGCGGCTCCTGATTGGTTGTGGAGTTTAGCACAAGTGACACCATTTTGAATCTGTTGTCTTGTTTTTTAACACTAGCTTCTCATCACTAAGTATAGTATTGTCAAAGTGTGTCCTTGCGGCATGTATTAGAACTTAATTTTTTTTATAAAGCTGAAAAATACTCCATGTGTGCCTAGAACACATTTTACTCATTCATTCATCAGCTGATGGACATTTGGATTGTTTCCACTTATGGTTTATTATGGATAAAGCTGCTGTGAACATCGGTGTAAAGTTTATGTGAACATGTATTTTTATTTCTCTTGAGCATATGCCTAGGAGTGGAAATGTCAGGTTAGAGTGTGACCCTGTTTAATCTTTTGAAGCACTACTGAGCTGTTTTCCAAAGAGCCAGTGACTTTGTATGTGGATATCCAGTTGTCTCAGTGTTGAAAAGACTGTCATTTCCTTTTCCTGTGAAATTGTTTTGGCACCCTGTGGAAAATCAATGGACCATAACTGTAAGGTTTTACTTCTGGACTCAGAGTTCGATTTCATTGATCTATATGTCCGTTCTTATGCCAGTACTACACAGTCTTGATTATTGTGGCTCTTTAGTAAGTTTTGAAATAAAAAGTATGAATCCAACAACTTTGTTCTTTTTCAAGATTGTTTTAACTATTCTGGGTCCCTTGCATTTCTGCATGAATTTTTAAATACTTTTGTCAGTGTCTGCCAAAAAAAAAAAAAAAAAAGTCAACTGAGATGCAGCTAAGAAGAATTACATTGATCTGTAGATCGATTTGAGCCATATTGCTATCTTAAAAGATTGTCTTCTAATCCATGGAAAGACATCCATTCGTTTAGATTTTTAGTTTCTTTCAACTTTTTAAAAAAGGTGGGACTTGAATTTATAACCCCCAGATCAAGTGTCATATGCTCCACCAGCTGAACCAGGCAGGCATCCCTCTTTCAACATTTTTTTGTTTTGTTTTGTTTTCATTGTACAGGCCTTGCACATTTTTATTAATTATATTCCTAAGTATTTTATTCTTGTTGATGCTATTATAAATGGAATTATGTTCTTAATTTTAGGATTGTTTATTGCTAGTGTATGTAAATATTTACACAATATTTTGACACATTTTTATTCCTAGTGTAAAATCATTTGCATATACTTTTACTATATTGATCTTGTATCCAGCAATCTTGTTTACCTTCTTTAATGGCTCTACTAGTTTTTAAAGAGGATTCCTTGGGATTTTCTGTCCGCAAGATCACATATTCTGCTAATAGAAGTAATTTTACTTCTCTCTTTTATGAACATCTTTATTTCCTTCTCTTGCCTCATTGTGCTAGCAATAACCTCCAATGTAATGTTGAATAGAAGTGATCAGAGCAGGCATAATTACCTTGTTCCTATATCAGTTCCCTAGGGTGAAAACATTTAGTCTTTTACCACGAAGTTTGATGTTAGCTATGCATTGTTTGAAAAACATTTATCAGATTGAAGAAGTTCCTTACTATTTCTAGTTTTTTTGAGTATTTTGATCATGAAAGAGTATTTGACTTTATTAAATGCTCTCTGTGTCTGTGTGTGTTGTGGTTTTTGTCCTTTATTCTAACTAGTATATTACATTGATTTTCAGGTGTTAAAACAACTTTGAATTCCTAGAATAAGTTCCACTTGTCATGGAGTATAATCCTTTTTATATTTTGCTGGGTTTGATTTGCTTCTTTTCTGCCAAGGATTTTTGTGTCTCTATTCATAATATCGGTCTATAGTTTTTGGTGATATCTTTGTCTTGTTTTGGTGTCAGGCTAATACTGGACTTGAGTAAATTGGAATGTGTTTTCTCCTCTTCCATTTTTTAGAAGAGTTATCTAGGTGAGAGAAGTGTTAAGTGTAGTGGGAGGAAGTGGGGCCTATTGAAGAACCTGAAGGAAAGCCATTATGCTTGAAGCCTGGAAAGCAGTGAAGGTTAGAGGATTTGGCTAGATAGAAATTTTTAGGTGGTGATTAATGTCTTAAAGGAGGAAAGAAGAGAGAGCCTTGGGCTAAACATGGAGGAAGTCCAGTTGGGGATGGAAGATGAGCCACACAGCTGGCAGGAAGGAACAAAGGCAAAGAGATGGGAGGGCAGTCAGGAGAATGGCTCCCTGAAAAGTGAACAAAGGACAGCAGAGTTTCTAGAAGTCATATGCTGGAGGGGAGGGCAGGTGTCAAAGATTTCCTTTTCACTTTTCTTTCTTTCTTGACAACTTTTAATGTTGCTATGATTTTTTAAAAAATAGTGTGTATATTGATTTTATTTAAATTCAGTTAATTAATATATAGTATATTATTAGTTTCAGAGGTAGAGTTCAGTGATTCGTCAGTCTTATATAATACCCAGTGTTCATTACATCACATGCCCTCCTTAATGTTCATCACCCAGTTACCCTATGCCCTACTCCCTTCCTCTCTAGCAACCCTCAGTTTGTTTCCTATGATTAAGAGTCCTATGATTAATATTACGGTTTGTCTCCCTCACTGATTTCTTCTTGTTTTATTTTTCCTTCCCCTCCCCTATGATCCTGTTCATTTCTTAAGTTCCACATTTGAGTGAGATCATATGATAATTGTCTCTCTCTGATTGACTTATTTCACAAAGCATCCTACCCTCTAGTTCCATCCGTGTCATTGCAAATGGTTAAGATTTCATTCCTTTTGATGGCTTAGTAGTATTCCAGTGTGTGTGTGTGTGTGCATAATACACACACACACACCACATTTTCTTTGTCCATTTATCTGTTGATGGACATCTGGGCTCTTCCCATTGTTTGGCTATTGTGGACATTGCTTCTATGAACATTGGGGTACAGGTGTCCCTTTGGATCACTACACTTGTATCTTTAGGGTAAATACCCAGTAGTGCAATTGCTAGGTTGTAGGGTAGCTCTATTTTCAACCTTTTGAGGAACTTCCATACTGTTTTCCAGAGTGGCTGTACCAGCTTGTCATAATGTTGATATGATTTTATACCTTCAAAAAATTGCAAGACTAGTACAAAGAACTCCCAAATAACATTTTCCTGATTCGCCTATTGTTAACACTTGCCCCATCCATTTACTTTATCATTCTCTATCATACACACACACACACACACACACACACACACAGAACTATTTGAGAGTATTTTGCTCACATTAGGTCCCCCTACCAATGAATATTTGGGTGGCATTTCCAAAGAACAAGGACATTGTCTTACGTACTGGGTTTTGTTGGAAACGGGAGTGATTTGGGCATGTTGAAATTTCCAAGGGAGGGTCCAGTGGAAGAGAAGTGAGAGAAGGGGTTGTGATCACTGAAGGCTTGTTGAAGGGTCCAGAGAGTGGGATTTAAGGTATAGGTGGCGGTGTCGGACTGCCACGGGAGGGACGGCTCTCTGTTGTGAAGAGAGGTGAAGCAGTAGGCAGATGTGGGATCTTTGTTCTGTTTGATAGGGGAGTGGAAGAAGTTCCTCTCTGCTGGATTCTGTTTCCTTTGTCAATGAGGAATTGAGCAGATCTACTGAAACGAGCAGGGAGGTGTGTGACAGATGGGAAAGGTCTGAGTTGAAGAAGGTTGGAGAAAACACGAGACTCAAGGAGAGGGGAAGAGGGAGTTATGGGATGAGGATCTCAAGATTCATGTGGCCCCACAGCCCATTTCAGGCTGATGCTCATTCATTTTGGGTGAGCCAGCTTGTCCTAGCACTGGAGAGTGGGTAGATAAGTTGAGGGGGTAGACAGGCTGGAGTTTTGCCAAAGGAATGTGATAAAAGGACAGAATGGTTAGGGGAAGGGAAGTTTAGGGTACTAAGAAGATAATGGACCATAGAAGATACTAGACAAGGATGAAAGAAGCAAGATGGCTACTGAATGGGAAATAGAAGGGTAAATGGATGGGAGGTAGGCTGGGAAGATAGGAGCCTGTAATTTGTTTTTTAATTTTTACAGTTTCACTTATTGGAGCTAGACATTATTGAACATGCATTCTTTACGAGGTATTTTATGTGCATCCATTTCATGTAACTAAGACAACCACATGAGGTAATGAGCTTAGTCATCAAGTCATTTTTTTAAATTTAATTTAAATTTTTTACAGATTTTATTCATTTATTTGACAGAAAGAGACACAGCGAGAGAGGAAACACAAGCAGAGGGAGTGGGAGAGGGAGAAGCAGGCTTCCTGTCAAGCAGGGAGCCTGATGTGGGCTCAGTCCCAGGACCCCGGGATCATGACCTGAGCCGAAGGTGGAGGCTTAACAAATGAGCCACCCAGGCACCCCCAAGTAATTTTTTAAAAATATTTTTTCTTTCTTTCTTTTGAGAGAGAGTGCACATGGGTATGTGTGAGTGAAGGGAACAGAGGAGAAAGAGAGGGAGAATCTTAAGCAGGCTCCACAGCCAGCACAGAGCCCCACACAGAGTTTGATCTCACGACCCTGAGATCATCATCTGAGTTGAAGTCAAGAGTCAGACATTTAACCGAATGAGCCACTCAGGCGCCCCAGGCCATTGTTAGAGATGAAGGTGAGATGACCTGCTCAAGGTGATACAGCTAAAAAGTGACAGCGGGGGTTCAAACGCGCGTCTGTCACTCCAGACACCTTGCGCATTTCTGCACCTTTCTGCAGAGCTTCCCGGCTGTGTTCCCTGCTTCGCTTTGACCCTCCTCTGACTCATGCTTCACTTTGCTAACAGCATGAGCATGTGGAAATGCAAATTGATCGTATCATACCCTAACTCAGAAGCTTTCATTACATTTAAATGGAAATATTTATACAAAGATGAACCAACGGATGAGTAGAGAGTTGGGTAGATGGATAGTTCTGTGATAAGGAAAATCACAGCACAATGTTGACTGTGAACTCTAGACAGTTTTAGGGATATTCGTTGGATAATTCCACTTCACGTTTGAAAATTCTCATGTAAAATGTTGGGAGGGAAGAGCCTTGATTGAAAAAAGAAATGAGGGGCATCTGGGTGGCTCAGTGGGTTAAGCCTCTGCCTTCGGCTCAGGTCATGATCCGAGGGTCCTGGGATCGAGCCCCGCATCAGGCTCTCTGCTCAGTGGAGAGCCTGCTTCCTCCTCTCTCTCTCTCTGCCTGCTTCTCTGCCTACTTGTGATTTCTGTCTGTCAAAAAAAAAAAAAAAAGTCTTAAAAAAAAAAGAAAAAAGAAATGAAATTAAACAGCTTTTTATATGGGAACCCTGGCTGACTTGGATTCATAGGTCTGAAGAATCCGTAGTCATGGACGATGGCTGTCTTTGCTCAGCAAGCCGGTTTTGATGTACAGAGACTTCTTGTGTCTGTGCCTCTCCGGTATTGGGAAAGAATGCTCACATTGTGTAACTAAAGTGCTTTTAAGAGAGGAAAATAACCTCTTCTGGAGAAGAAGGGGAGCCACCTATTAAAATTTTAGGGCAAAGATAATCATTGTGGGGCGCCTGGGTGGCTCAGTTGGTTGAGTTGGTTGAGTGTCTGCCTTCCTCTCAGGTCATGATCCCAGGGTCCTGGGATCAAGCCCTGCATTAGGTTCCCTGCTCAGTAGGGAGACTGCTTCTCGCTCTGCCCCTCCCCTTGCTTGTGCTTTCTTTCTCTCGAATAGATAAATAAGATATTTTAAAAAAAGATAATCATTGCATTCTACTTGTGGTTGCAGGCAACCGAGAGGGTCTCATCTGTCCCTCATACTTGCTTCATTCTGTGCAAACTCAGAGTTCCAGATGTTTCACAGTCACAAGTTCTGACTTTGTAAGAAACAGGATTCTGTCTTTCAGTAGGCTTGCTTTTTTCTTTTTTCTCTTTTCATTCGAATGCCCAGTTTGGAACGTATTTGACATTTAATACAGGTGATTCTAAAAGAAAAGATAGGTGTCCCATCAATGTGCTGTTTGTTTACAGGAAGGATTCCTTTTGTTTGTATCAGTAATGGCACTCTTGCTTGCTGGGCAATTTCAAGGCTCCTCTTCAGGCAGGCAGGTTATACTGCTCTCCTTCACTGACCTGTTTTTTTCCCTTCCAGGAGCTTCCAGAACAGTGTTTGGTAACATGAGGGGCGAAGGAGGAGACACAGATGCCTGTCACAGAGGTGTTTGCTGAAACTTCAGGCGTGGTTGACTAATATAATGTGTGAAAAGACACAATGTTCTTGCTTCTTTGGGAACCTTGATCCCTCTGCTTCTTTCAGAAGCAATCAGCTGCTATCTTGGCTCACTCTCTGCCTGAGCGAATGTCCACAACATGTGACCGGGTGTCCTCAAACAAGAAGAATCTTGCCAGGCCTCTCTGCTGATTTGTTTTTATATATCTCTGTCTTTTCCTGATCAGGTGGTACTTTGGGCTGTGCAGAGACGCAGGAGGCTGGGGGTTCTTGGAGCTGGGTTCATCCTGGCTTGATATTTTCTAGATGAATTTCTTTGGGCAAGTTACTCTACTTCTCTCTGTGTCTGACTCTAACTCTAAATAAGGGTAGTACAGAATTACCTGCTTCGTAGGGCTGTTCTAGATAAAGCTCTTAGCACAAGACCGGGTATCCAATACACACTGGATAAATGTTACCTACTCTTACTAGTGTACTTATTCTGAAATTGCTTGTCTCATTCAAACATATGTCTTTGAGACATTTCCTTTTTTTTTTTTTTTTTAAGATTATTTATTTATTTATTTGACAGAGAGAGAAGCAGGGAGAATGGGAAAGGGAGAGGCAGGCTTTCTGCTGAGCAAGGAGCCCGACACAGGGCTTGATCCCAGGCCCCTGGGACCATGACCTGAGCTGAGGGCAGACGCTTAACTGACTGAGCCACCCAGGCACCCCCTCTTTCCAGTCCCAACTGTCATTTTAAGAGCTGCACCGTATTCCATAATTTGGAATACTGTCTCCTCCCGAAGCCATTCCTCCTGTAGTCTTCTCAACTCCGTCTATATAATCACCCTGTCGTTGAAACTGCCACTCCTTGTTGACTCTCAGTTTCACTTTAACCTCGTTATCCATTCAGTTATTACGTTCTGCTCTCATTTTAGTTCCTAAATATGTTATTTACTCTGTCCCCTGCTCCTGATTGCTCTGCCCTGGGTCACATGTTCCTCCTTGTTCACTGGGACCATGGCAGATGAAGGAATTCCTCTTGCTTCTGAGATGGCCAGCCACTGGGCTGAAACCTTGCAAATGCATCTCCTATCCAGCTGCCAGATCTGCACATCTGACCGTGCAGGCCCTCTGCATGGCGCATGGCTGCCCATGGCAGTCGTGATGTGTGGTGTTGGCTATAATATGATTTATCAATGACGACAGTTTATGAGGCAGAGACTGGCAAAGGAGGACCCCTTATTTTATTTTATTTTATTTTATTTTATTTTATTTTATTTTTTAAGGTTTTTGTTTGTTTGTTTTTTAGAGATTTTGTGTGTATTTGCAAGAGAGAGAGCGAGCAAGTGCACAAGCATTAGGGGAGGGGCAAAGGGCAGGGAGCCTGATGCAGGACTTGATCCCAGGACCCTGGGATCATGACCCAAGCTGAAGGCAGACACTTAACCAACTGAGCCACCCAGATGCCCTTATTTTATTTTTTTTAGGAACACCTGATTTTTAACAAGGAATGTCCAAATGATGAGCCCAATAAGCCACCTTTGTGGTCTCTAGAGCATTGCTGGAGAGTTTGTGTTTCCATGTTGCTGTCCTTCCCAGAGCTGGCATAGGAACAGGAGAGGGCCCCACGGTTATCCAGCTGAAACCACAGGGCTTGTCCCGCCCCACTTACCCATGCACAACTCTTCTTTGACTCTGACTTTAAAGCCCCAACACCCCATGCCACTGCGGTTGCCCAAGATGGTTCCACTGGTGTTTATGCTGTCTGCCACCATGGTCAGGCCTACTCCTTGCTTGGGGATAACCTTGTCCAGAAAGCTTAATGTCCTCTTCTGGGTTCTTCTCTGTCTTGTCCTTGTGTTGACCTGTAGGTCTCTGTATTTGGATCATCCCAAGCTGTGGGCAACTTGAAGGAAGGGTCTATTACAGTCACCTTTGTATACCCAGGGCCTGGCATGTAAAGTAAGTGACCGAATGTGTGTTTGAGTAGGCCACAGATAAAAATACAAATTATCTGTAATCTTATTGTTCAGAAATTAAACTACTGAATTAATTACCATTAAAGTTAATTTGGAATATACCCTCCCAGATGCTTTTGTTAGCTATGGATCTATAAATTTCTCGCTCATACACACACACACACACACACACACACACAGGCCAACACCCCACACATGATACTGTATTTTATAAAATCTGGATTGAATCCTACCTATTGTTTAGAAATCTTTTTTCAAAGTAATATATCATGAACAGTTTCTTCCTTTTTTTTTTTTTCCAGAGTTTATTTATTTGAGAGAGAGAATGAGAGAGAGATAGAGAGAGCATGAAGGGGGAGGGTCAGAGGGAGAAGCAGACTCCGCACTCAGCAGGGAACCTGATGCGGGACCCAATCCGGGGACTCCAGGATCATGACCTGAGCTAAAGGCAGTCGCTTAACCAACGGAGCCATCCAGTTGCCCTCATGAACAGTTTTTTGTCTCAGTAAACATTCTTGTAGTCCTTGGATTATATTGCTACATGGTGTTTCATCCGTATCAGACATGCAGCTTATTCTCCAGCTCAAATTATTATTATTTTTTTAAAGATGTACTTATTTATTTTAGAGAGAGAGCATGAGTGAGAGGGGCAGGTGGTGAAGGAGAAAGAGTCTCCAGCAGGCTCCACACTGAACGCAGAGCCTGATGTGGGGCTTGACCTCATGACTCTGAATCACCCGCTGAGCTGGAACCCTGAGAGTTGAGCACTTACCCGACTGAGCCACCCGGGTGCCCCTCCAGCTGAAGTTATTAATGGGCTCTTTCTGGGCTGAGAGTATCTGTTTCTCCTGAGGAAGAAACATGGTCAACAAATAGTGAGTCTAAAGTAGGGACAAGGAAGAAGACCGTTACTAACGGGAACATAAGGTATTCTGGGACTTTCGCCTTTCGAGCTGTGGCAGAAATGGAGGCTCCTCTTTCACAGTGCCTATTGTATTGAGTTGTTTTTTTCCATGGCAGGACTATGGCGACCCAGGAAGCCACTCCAGGAAGCCAGTCAGAGGAGAGCGACGCTTTGGACTTGGCGTCCGTCAACGACATAAAAGATTATGCTCTGCAGAGACCCCACCAGGAGGCAGACAGCGAGGCATTGAGCTCTGTGGAAACCCTCTCTCTTCCTTGCTCTTCTGATGTGGATTCAGGTAAGACACAGAGCTTAAAACCAGCTCACTCACACACACACACACATACACACACACACAAACACAATACATATGGGCTTGTGTTCGTTTGTTTCTCTCCCTTCCAGTAGCATCTCTGTGAGGAATGGTCCATTGTCTGGGGTAGAAAACATCTTATCTAAGCAGGACTGTGGGGAGAAACTTCAAAAGACAAAGCTCCCTGGTGTAACCAGGACACGGAGCTGTTTCCTGGAGGCCTTTTTTGTCTGAGTCCCTTTCTAATCTCCGTCCAGCTGCATTCTGAGGCTCAACAGGGATAGGGGTGGAATTGCTTTTTGTTTTGTTCTTTTAAAACTTCAGAACGTGGTAATATGGGCCTGTTATAGATGGGCCTGTGAGAGTAACAGGGGCTTTTGTATTCCTTGTATGAACTATACTCCGCATTTGGGGAACAACTTTTCTATGAGCTTCCCTGGCCAAATTGCCAAAAAGTCTATTATTTGAGCTTAATGATGATTCCTTGACGTCGTTAGTGACCATCTCTGGTTGCAGAGCCCTTGTCTTCCCCATTCATTGCCTGGACCTGACCTGGAGGTCCATGGACCTGGACTCAAAGCTCTGTCACTTACTGACATGGGACTTGTCTGTGTACTTGACGTCATCATTTAGACTCCTGTTAGACTTCTTAAATTCACTACATCCTAAACCAGATTGCTGATTCCTCTCGCCCTCCCCTGTTCCTTCTTCCTAATATACACACACCTGTTCTCTGAGGCTTTCTCATCGTGGAAAAGCACTTTTATCTTTCTGTTCACTTAGGCCCAAACCTAGGAATCCTTCTCAACCTCTCTCACATCCGGTCCCTCACTGTTGGCTCCACCAAATGAATCTGGAATCTAAAGTTTTGCCATCTCCACGGCCACCACCCTGGTCTGAGCACTCTCGTCTGTCTTCTGGTTTATTGTTACATCTCCTAACCACCTCTTTCCATACCCACCCTTGTCCTCCTACAGTTTCTTCTCAACACAGCCACCAGAAGATCCTTTTCAAACACAAATCAGATTGTGTTAGTCCTTGGTGCAAAGCTCCCATGGCTTCTCATCTGTCTCAGAGCAAAAGCCCAAGTCCTTAGCTGGTGCCCATGCCCTCTGGGTCCTGGGCCTGCCGCCTCTCTAACCTCACCTCCTACCTATCTCCTTGTCCTCCCCGGGCAGGGCCTCCACCACACTAAGGGTACGTTCGCCCTTCTTGGATGCCCTTAACTCCCGCATCTAAGAGCCAGCCCCCCCTCCATTCTGATGAGGTTCTTCTGTCCTCCCCTTCCCTGGCTTTATTCTTCTCCACAGCACAAGGGCCACTGGGCATCCCAGGGAAGACCGTTAATTTCCTTGTCTCCCCACACTGGGATATAAACTCCAGGATAGCATGTACTCAGTAAGTGCTTGTATGAGGAAGTAATGAGTAAGTGTAAGAGATATACCTGTATGGATTCAGGACTGAACTTGATTCTAACCTAAAACTCTGTTCCCCTCTCTGCTCCCCACATGTGTAGCTTAAAGTGGGTTATGAGTGAATTTGGAACATTCCATGGATCAGGAGTGGGAGTCATAGGCGGCACTGAATTAGGTGAAGCCTGTCTTTAGCCCCCTAGCACAGTCAGTGTTGGAGGAGATTATGAGATTGCCTCTGGCTCCCAGAAGAAAAGTCAGATTGTGTTACTGATGGAGACATAGCCAAACTGTCAGCCATCAGTGTATGCAAAGTAAGTTATCAACTCTTGTGCAGTGGCGTAAATCCTGGGACACTTCTCTCAAGATAGAGCCCAAGAGGCTTATAATGTGCACCTTGCACCCAGATGAGTCACTGTGGGCCTGTCCCCTTCGGGGTCCCAGCTCTCATTTCTTTCCTCCCTGCTTTGACTTCTGCCCCATCCCTGGGTGCCTGGGGCCTTCACGTCACCTGTCAAAACCACCCTAAAAACAATCTGAAACTTAGACTAAAAGACAAATGACTAGCTGTAGCTTCAAGTGTTAGTTTTTTCAGGAAGGTCTTTGTTGAATAAGACCTAGCCCAAAAGGAATGATTTAATTTCAGGAGTCAGGGACAGGTAGAAGAGAGATCTGGAGGCTCTGTCTTTCTGATGTTTCTAAAATGCAGTCCTGAACTCTGGGGGAAGTTGCTGTCCTCACTGTTTGCTCTGCACTCACCATCTTCTGCCTCCAGTTTCATAAAACTGTCCAGGGTCTTGGGTTTTGATTTTCTATTTTTTTTTTAAGATTTTTATTTTATTTATTTGACACAGAGAGAGATCACAAGTAGGCAGGGAGGCAAGCAGAGAGAGGGCAGGCTCCCTGCTGAACAGAGAGTCCTATGTGGGACTAGATCCCAGGACCCTGAGATCATGACCTGAGCTGAAGGCAGAGGCTTAACCCACTGAGCCACCCAGGTGCCCCGAGTTTTGATTTTCTATCTGTAAGTAGGATCCACTTCCCTTCCCTTCACTGGAGGATCTACTTCCGTTTCCTTCACTGTGTTCATGGGTAGTTGTAATTACAGGTTCCCTCCCCCATAGCCCTCCAGAAGATTTTGCCCACCTTTTCATCTAGTTTCATCTAGTTCTGGGTCTGTCGTTTGCTCAGAGAGACAGCCCACCTTGACATCGGTCTCTATTGGTACTCTGATGGCTACTGTCCTATTTCAGACTCTTAACATACCTCACTCCCAAGCCAACTTACATTCCTGGTTTTCTTGTTTGCTGTTGTGTGTTGTAAGGAAATTGATCTTCCAGAGATTGGAGAATACAGTCAAAGGTTTCCGACTGACAGTCACCACTGGGCTGTACCAACCCTAGGACTCGCTCACTGTTGGCTACCCTCATGTAGCTTGTGTTTGGCTTACCGTATGGTTGACCATCTCCAGAACTGGTAGAGTATGGTAGGTTGCTTACAGTGGAACGGAGGTCTGAGGGTGACTCCCGGACCTGGCTTCCCTGGCTGCCGGGTGAGATAGGAGCCAGGAGCTGACCATTAAGATTCAGTCAAAGTAGCTCAGTTGTTAAAACCTACGGTCCAAATTCAGACACACAGTTGGTAAGGGGGCTGGGGTCCATAATGGTGGCATCGAATAGTCCACTGGTGGCCGAGCACAGCCCTGCACAGGGTAATACAGAGAGTCCCCACAACTCCTGGCAGGTGGCAGGCAGTGTGCAGATGGCTTACCCATGAGTGGCAAAGTCCCTGCTTCAAGGTTGGAGTCAGCATCACATTTGTAACCCCTGGAAGAAGATCAGGCAAGGGACGAGTGGCCTCAGTTTAAAGAGATGGCAGGGGCAACTGGAAAAGCCAGCTTGTAAGGATATGGACCCAGGCTAAAGCCTCACTTTTGTCAAGGGTCCCCCATTTCACCACACAGCCACCTCTGCCTTCGGCCCGTCACTCGCTTGCTCTTCCCAGAGAAGCTTTCTGAACAAGTTGCCTGTATGCCACTCTGCTTCCTCTTACAATCATTCCTCATTCCTGGAAGCATGTCCTCTATCCCCACCACTCACTAGACGAGGCCTGCCCTGGCTTGGATGCCAATGATCTTCCCCAGGAGCTAAACCTTATGGATAAACGTTTTTAAAGACTTATTTGAGAGAGAGAGCACGTATATGTAAGTGGGCACATGTGAGTGGGGGCAGGAGCAGAGAGAGAGAATCTTAAGCGGACTCCCTGCTGAGCATGGAGCCCAACACAGGGCTCAGTCTCACAACCCTGAGATCATGACCTGAGCCAAAATCAAGAGTCGGATGCTTATCCTAGTGAGCCGCCCAGGCGCCCCCCTAATGGATCCTTCTCTGCCCTTATCTTGTGTGCCCAACTGCCATATCACCGTTCATGCCCTGGGGGAGGATATGAGTAGCAAGGGACAGGAGACTTAAGAGCACTT
The DNA here is from genome assembly GCF_010015895.1 of Lontra canadensis. Taxonomy (NCBI): domain Eukaryota; kingdom Metazoa; phylum Chordata; class Mammalia; order Carnivora; family Mustelidae; genus Lontra; species Lontra canadensis. Next base: position 8,713,232 of record NW_022631010.1, read on the forward strand.
TCTAGGAAACTAATGGGTTGATAAGCATCTGAGAGTATTAGTCAGAAAAACCTGAAAGCCTTGGTCATTTCAGTCTGGGTACCCACACTCCGGTGAGGCTGGGCTGTTTCTGTCCACATAAACACAGCTCATTTGTCTTGAACTGGTGTCTTAAGCAAGGGTTGTCTGGCCACTCCTTATAAAGTGAAGGTAGAACAAACAACTTGTCACCTAAGCCAGGCGCAGCAGTACCAAACTCCCTCCCTCTGCCCTTCTGGTGAGATCTGGCGGAAGGCCCCACTTGCCAAATAGGTCTCCCTGAAACCGCCTTTCTGTCACATTCCTCTGTTTAAGTCCCTTGGGGATGTCATTGTACACCTCCACGTTCCTTCCAATGCCAGTCAAAGCTCCCGTGCCTCATCCTCACAGCTCTGTGTGATCTCATGTCTGGGGTGTTTGTTCACAATATCCGACGACCAATTCAGCAGGGTTGCAATATTTTAAAAACTGGCAAAGCACCAGGCAACATACAGGTGCGTATGCCAGCTGAATAATACAGGCCCCTGCCGGTGGGTGTCTAACTACTCATTAACATGGACCTGCCGCTCCTGTCAGGCTGGTTTTTGTGCAGAGTCAGGCCCGAATGCCTCTGCTACGTTGTTCTGGTCCTTGACATGTGCTCCTTCCACCCCGGTCAACGCCAGGCCACTCCAGAGACCGCTGAATGGAGCCCATCAGTTATCCGCAGTACACACTTATTGATGTGCTTAGATGCCCTGTCTCTTAGATGCTTGTTCCCTTTCCCTTTTGTTACTGGGCTTGAGTAGAGCCTAGAGTAGGAGAATGGAAGTGCCAAGGGAGGTGGTCAGTGGTCTTGGATAAACCCCTCAAAAGCAAAGTCATCAAGGTTTCCTGGAGTCTGTGAAGGCCTGTGTATACTACTCTGTCATTTGAGAAAGTCTGCGGAGTTCGTGTTATTGATCTCATCAGGGGCCTCTGCGACCTTTGTCCCCCAGAGCACCCCAGATGCGTTCTCATCAGGACAAAGAGCTCCTCTGAAGGTTTCGCTTCCACATTGCAGTATGGAAGTCGGAAATCTTTCTTTTTGAGCCATTTCCTCAAACTTTAACTTCTGAGAGCATCTGTTGAGAAATTAGCTGAATGTATACAGCAAATTGAACGTTAAACACAATAAGTCTTTGATGATTAAAAGCCCTAGCTGACAGCCCTAGCTCAATGTCTAAAGTTAAATAGCGGTTTACCGTCCCTTTGTTTTTCTTTTGGAATCTGTCAACATCACAGTCTTCAAAGGCCATTTTGTAACCTGTATATTTAGGCATTTCGTCCAAGGAATTTGCTATTTAGGAGTAGATAAATATAAGGGACGCCTTAGTGGCTCAGTCAGTTAAGCCTCTGCCTTCAGCTCAGGTCGTGATCCCAGGGCCCTGGGATCAAGCCCCACATGGGGCCTCTTGTTCAGCAGGAAGCCTGTCTCTCCCTCTGTCTGCTGCTCCCCCTGCTTATGCTCTCCACTCCTTCTCTCTGACAAATAAATAAATAAAATCTTTAAAAAAAAAAAAAAAGAGCAGATAACTATATCTTTTTTCCTTTCTATGAGTCATATGATACCTATTTGTAATTCTGGAAAATTTTGTTTCCGTAAGAAATTTTAAGCTCTTAAGTCTAAAATCTCGAAATAGAATTTATATAATCATTATAGAATTCTGAATGCAGTGTCGTCATTTTATATAGGAGTCAGGATGTATTTTAGACCCATAAGTAACGTTCAAGACATTTTCCTCATAGTGCTTTCAATAATACCCAACCTAGCGGTTCATGACCCAGTGCCCTCTATGCTGGACCCAAGATATGGGGAGGAAGGGAAAGAAGGAAACTGACGAACTAATTCTCTGAGAAATCATAGAACAAAATCTGGTGTTCAGTATCCCCTGCCCAGCTGATGAATTTTACCTGGAAAGTTTGAGTGTCTAGCACAGCAGAATTCCCTATAGGTTGAGATCTATAGGTTCAGCCACTCAGACTTCATTTTCTTTTTTTTTTTTTTTTTTTTTAAGATTTTATTTGTTTATTTGACAGAGAGAGATCACAAGTAGGCAGAGAGGCAGGCAGAGAGAGAGAGAGGGAAGCAGGCTCCCTGCTGAGCAGAGAGCCCGATGCGGGACTCGATCCCAGGACCCTGAGATCACGACCTGAGCCGAAGGCAGCGGCTTAACCCACTGAGCCACCCAGGCGCCCCAGACTTCATTTTCAGATCCAGAACAGGGTTTTGGACTCTTTGCTTGCTGCTGTTGGAAGGCAGCAGCTGTCCTGATTGTGTGGCCTAAGTGGCGAAGGATAAACCATAAGTGCAGATGACGAAGGTCCACAAAGTCTGAGAATGTTCTTACAGCTTCTGCGCCAGCGGTTTTCAGCCTGTGCTCCCGGCAGCCCGTCAGGAACTGTCAGGTCAGGATTAAACTTGTGGGGGCCCTGGCTTCTCCAGTCTTGCTCCCCATGTCAACTTACATGCGTTATTGGCTTCCGGATGAGCAGTTGTTGGAAGAAAGGATGTCAGGGCCCAAAAGGGTTTGAAAAGCCCCCAGCTCACCTGGCTGTGTCATTTTCTGCAAGAGGCAGTCGAGCCCCAGGATCATGGGCAGATCACCTGAGGTCACAGAGCAACCTGGTAGCTCCTGTATTTCCTTGGTGACCCTCTGTACAGACCATATCTGACTATGACTTTTCCATCCCTTTTCTAAAGTAGAAGAATAGAGTTCTCTATCTTAGACTGCTAAATTGTAGATAACCTTAAATAGTCATTAGAAGTACTAGTTGAAGAGGAGATTCATTTTCAAAGGCTCAAGAATGCTATCTGCCAACTATGACATCTCTCGTTGCTCCTCTCTTGAGTTTCAAAGACACCTGCTATGGGAGAAGAGACTTGTTTACTTCTGTGTACTTTGCCTGCACTTAGAGTTTTAAAAAGAAATCCCAACTGATTTGAAAGACGGGCTGTGTTCTGGTTGAGAGTCACACCTACAGGCATTTATCTGTGAAGTTCAAGCACAAAGGGTCTGACCAGATAGCTCTCTCTCCTCAAGGCTTCTGCAAGCAAGCATTCACTCATGACTTATCACTCAGCTGCGTCTTCTTCTTCTTTCTTTTTTTTTTTTTTTTTTAAGGATTTTACTTTTTTATTTGAGAGAGAGAGAGCAAGAGAGCATGAGCAGGGGGATGGGGCAGAGGGAGAGGGAGAAGCAAACTCCCTGATGAGCAGGGAGCCCGATTCGGGACTTGATCCCAGGACTCTGGGATCCTGACCTGAGTCGAAGGCAGACACTTAACAGCTCAGCTACCCAGGTACCTTGTGTCTTCTTAAAAGATGAGAAAATGACTTGATTGAAATAATCAAATGTGTACACCTTCATAAGTACCACTTGCTCGTATATATTTGTAGGACAGAGGAGACTATATGCAGCTGAGAAGAGATTAATAGTTTATCACTTATTGTACACGTACACTCCAGGTGCCGTGCTATTCATGTTCCCTGCATCGTTTCTTCTGATTCTTATACCCACCCCCGAGACACAAGTATTATTGTGATCTCCGTGTTACCCAGGAGGAAATAGGCTTATAGAGGTTACATATTGATATGTTACCCAAAGAATAGTGGAAAGCTGAGACTCAAACCTGGGTCAGGCTGACTTCAAAGGCAGAACTTTAAGGAAATGCAAACATTCGGGTATGAGTAAGTGCTAACTAGTAAGTCTGAAATATTTCTCCTCTTAAGTGTTTCTCCTTCAGTCTCTTTTAGCTTTTTCCTGCTAACCCTGCTAACCCTGAATATATCTTTAGTATCAGCCCCGTCCCAGGGGTGACCAGGACTCTAGCTCATTTTGACTAGCGTCCTGTCCACTGCTCCCCGAGCTCGCCTTTCAACCTCTCTTCTTCCCATTGTCGAAGAAGCTCTAACCACCCGCAGACTAATTGGAGAGAAGGCGTTGCCTTTTCAGTTAAATTTCTCAACGCCAGGTAGGATCAAGCTTCTCATGTTAAAACCAAGGGAAGAGGGGTGCCTGGGTGGCTCAGTGGGTTAAGTGTCTGCCTTCGGCTCAGGTCATGATCCCACGGTCCTGGGATCGAGCCCCACATTGGGCTCCCTGCTCAGCGGGGAGCCTGCTTCTCCCTCTCCCTCTGCTGCTCCACTTGCTCAAGTTCACACACACTCCCTTCTCTCTCTCTCAAATAAATAAATAAAATCTTTACAAACCATGGGAAGAAACTGAGTCTTCTCACTCCATTTGCTGGAATGAATACAACCCTTGATAACTCTTCTGTCCAGAAGAAATCTTCTCATCTGGCCTGGGAACTATTCTTAAACTTGGCTCTCTGCCCTTTGAAGTTACAAATCATGCTGTTTGCTGAGTGGCTGCCCTTTATTTACCTCCAGGCTCCCTGGAGGTTTTCGTAGAGCTGGGTTTTGCTAACGTGCTTGAAGTGACAAAAACCCAGCTTATTGGAACATACTTTTTCGGGGTAAATGCTTTATCCAGTCCTGGGTCACCCCTGCTTGCCTTTCGGGAGTCACGTTTTGTTCTCTGCCTGTCTCATCACACAGTGCCTGCAGTTGTTGCCTTTTAAACCTAGACCCTGACGTGTGAACAGAGAATAAGTGTATATAGTGCCTGGCACATAGCAGGTGCTCCGTAAAGGCTGGTTGAATGAGTCAATGGAAAGCATATATAGGTGGAATTTGATAAGGTATGAAAATAGATATAAAGTATTACAGTCCCTTGATCACCAGTTTAGAGCCTTGTCATCAAACTTAAGTTGTGAGTAATCTCATGTATACTCTAGGATGAGAAAGCTTCTAGGTTAAATAGTACATACTCTTAATCTAATCCCCGCAGGTTTGCTTAACTCTAATTTGTAAAGTCTTCAGACTAACCCATCTTGACCCCTCAAAAGCCCTCAGCTTTTTCTCTTGATGAGAATACTGCAGAGAAATGAGCATCCGTGAGGAGGTAGACTGCGCCTGAGAGAAAAAAATTATCACTCCATTTCTCTACGGCGAAGAAAATATGTTCCAAGCAGAATTGTTTCCTTAATCTATTTTTCCAGCAAATATTTCTCTAATTGTAGTGCATGAGACTATGGCTTTAAGGATATCTCTAACAACTGTTTTTTATTTATTTTATTTTAATTTTTTGAAGGTTTTACGTGTACTTTATTTCTTCAGTCGTGCCATATTTTAATGGGTACACAGTGCTTTTACTTGGCCTCAATTATGAGTTGGTTTTGAAACAGTTCAGTATTACACCAGCTGGGATAATTACCAATCTCGCCCTTCCTTTGGGTGCCTCTGCCTACAGGGGACAGGTTCCATTCTGTTCCATTCTATTCCAGTTAATGTTGCTTTGTATGTCCACCCAGCAACACACAAAGCGGCTCCCTGGGCTGATACAGCATTACCATATTTGTCATGGAAATCAGGCATCTGTTTCTGGTGGCTCTGCTTTGCCATTGTTTGCTGAATCCTTTGAACTTGGAGATGACTTAGAGCTGGGGTTATTGTTTTTGTTTTTTGGCCATGGGAACACCAGGAAGCTGCAGGCAGAACAGTGGCAACTCCAGCATGCCAAGGTCCCTTGCAAGGCACGCTCTAAAGACTGCTTTTTAAAACTTTTTTTTTTTTAAAGTTTATTTAAGTAATCTCAACACCCAACATGGGACTTGAACTCATGACCCCAAGATCAAGATCCGCATGCTCTTCCAGGCATCCCATGAAAACGGTAATCACATTTTATAGAATTGTGAATTTTTTCCTGCTCACAAAATAAGGCAGTTGAGGGGGAAATTTAAGTAAATTCTAAAAGCAAACAAACAAGCCAAGAGATTTAGCCCCATTTCTTCACAACATACTCAGTCAATAATGCGGGGGTTTTCTTCTATAAAGAACTCCTAGAAAATATTAGGGCATGTTGGGCACAGTATAATTAAAAAGATGGGACAGTTACCCATGGGCCAGTGCCATTTTAGAAGTCAAGTTTGAGGGAGAATGGGTTAAAATACTATTCCATGTTTTTAGCCAATAAAACCTAAGCAGCTGCTCAGGTTCTGGAACCTGGTGATGGTGCCTGGCAATTGAGTGCTATGGGGCAGTGTTTGAGTCTGCTGCCCTCTAGTGACTACTTTTTGCATATTCCTGAGCCTTACCAAGAACAAGAATTTAAAGGTACCTGATGTGTTGTTAGGCCTTTATAATTCATTCTTTACGGAGTTTTTGTGCCTACTAGAAATAAAACCTCCAGGTTATTAGAGAGTATTTTACTCAGTTGAAATATGAGAAGCTGACTTGTCTGCAGGCTACCAAAGTTAAGTCTAGTTACTGTACATGCGTTATGCGATTTGAGGACCCCTTTTCATTTATCTTCCTTCATTGACAGCAGGCTAGAATACAAACATAAAAAATGATATCTGATTTTTCTCTGTGCCTTTGCCAAGGAAAAGTTGTGCTTTTCTACAAAGATAAGACCGAAGGGTTTAAGTTTGCTTATTTGATGAAATTATAGTAGCATTAAAGTGTAATGAGATTTTAAAAATCTTTTGGGATTTCTAATCTCACAAGATAGCATACTCATTACTTCCTGCTAAACACAACTATAAACCACAGGAGAGTGGGAGGCAGCTGAAGAATACTGAGCAATGCTAAGAAGATGAATTGGTTCTGGGCCCCAGACTGAAGGACAACACAGAAGTAGGGTGTCTTCTGTCCTCCTCTGCCCAACAGAAGGTGACCAGAACTTGTTGCCTTTCAGTCTGCCACCTAGCAAAAAGAAGGGGCCCAGGCAGGCTCATTTTTCCCCAGGACTGACCAGTTGATCGTCCCACATCACCAGGAGAGCCCAACACCCACTGAGACATAAAAACCAGTGGCCAGAGAAAGCGCTCTCCTCCACTGGGCCAGAAACTCCACTCCTCTGCTAAGCCAGACCCAGGTGGCCAGGGGGCACAGGCAAGGGGATTCTGCTAACATAATCATTGACCTGACCCAAGAAACCCCTTTGTTTCCCTGGGCTTGAGACTCCCCCTTGCTCCCTACCCTGTTACATTCACTGGGGCAGCTGGGGGCACTGGAAAAGGGAAATTCCACTACAACAAAAAGCCCACCTGGAAAGCCTGCTTTTAGAGGGGTCTGAGATCCACCCCCCACCGAGAGACCGACTAGCCCACCAAGTCTGGGCTACTCCCTTAGGCAGTACTGGCAGGGGCCTGTGGGAGCCTCAGCCATACCTGATAAACCAGGGAGACCAAGATAAACAGCAGAGGCTCTGAAAATTAAACTGTCATTAGAACCACAGCCCATAAAAGGAGGCCATGAGCTGTGTGCTAAACCTGAGCAGGATGGCTTGTATGCTAAGTTAAAGGATTTAAATAGGACCAAGATCACTTGTCCTACCAAGAAACAAAAGTCACAACTTGAGTGAGTCAAGTCACAGACACCAACACGGAGACAAAGCAGACATTGGAATAAAGTGCTAAGGCTTTTAAAGCAATCACCGTAAAAGCACTTCCACAGTCAGCTACAAATTCTGTTGAAACAGATGAAAGAATAGAAAAGCTCAACAAAGAAATCCAAGTTCTAAAAAAAAAAAAACAACAAAAAAAACAAGTGGCAATGACTGCAGTGAAATGTACGATAACCAAAAAATTGATAAATTGGACCTCATCCAAATTAAAAACTTTTGCTCTCTGAAAGCCCACATAAGGTGGATGAAAAAACAAGGTACAAAAACAAGGAGAAAATATTTGCTGATCTGTTATCTGACAAAGGACTAGTGCCTCCAGTATGTAAGGAACTATCAAAACTCAACTGTAGAAAAGTAAACCATTCAGATAGAAAATGGTCGCAAAAGACACAGGGAGACAGGTCTCCAAAGAGGATATCCAGATAAGCATGTGAAAACATGTTCCACATCATTAGCCATCAGGAAAATACAAATTAATAATGATACCTATCGAAATGGCGAGGATAAAAATCAACACCACCACCAAATGCTGGCAAAGGGCAGGGACACTGGACCACTCTCACATTTCTGGTGGGAACGTAAAACAGCACAGCTGCTCTGGGAAAGAGTTTGTCAGTTTCTTATACAACTAAACCGGCATTTACCATATGACCCAGCAGTTGCACCTCTGGGACATTTATCAGAGAGAAGCGAAAACTTACGTTTGAGCAAAAACCTGTACGGGAATGTTCGTAGCAGGTTTATTTATAACAGCAAAGAACTTGGACAGCTCAGATACTCGTTATCGGGAGGAGGTTAAGCAAACTGTGGTGTGTCCGTACCAGGCAGTACTGCTCAGCCGTTAAGGGTAGTGAACTATCCAGACACAGGACAGCACTGGTAATTCTCCCAAGGAATTCAGCTGCACGCGGGCCGGGGGCAGCGAATTTCAAGTTTACATACTGTGTTTCATTTACATAATGTTTTTGAAGGGACAAAATTTGTAGAAATTGGGAGAACAGACTAGTGGATGTCAGGGTTTGGGCTTGGGGTGGGAAGAAGGTCAGCATGTGGGATCCTTATGATGGAAACAGTCTGTGTGTTGACTGTGGTTGTGGATGGGTGAACCCACACATGTGATAAGATTGTAGCGACACACATAAATGAGTACAAGGAAGACTGGAGAAATCCGGATTTATCCTTGCCCGTATTTGAAGTTTTGTTTTGTTTTGTTTTGTTTGACAGACAAAGACCCCCAGTGGGCAGAGAGGCAGGCAGAGATAGAGGAGGAAGCAGTCTCCCTGTTGAGCAGAGAGCCCGATGTGGGGCTCCATCCCAGGACCCTGGGATCCTGACCTGAGCTGAAGGCAGAGGCTTTAACCCACTGAGCCACACAGGCGCCCCTGAAGTTTGAAGTACACTTGGGAAAAGTGGGTAAAAGTTCACAGGATTTGTCTGCTTTGGTCCTTAGCACTGTGTGCGAGTCTTAATGAACTCAGTTAAACTTACAATGAAAAAAATCTGCTGGTCATCAAAAAGATCCTGGCCCTTTTTCTTTTCTTTATTTATTTTTCTTAAGTTCATTTATTTTTTTAGTAATCTCTACACTCAGCATGGAGCTCAACCTCATGACCCTGAGATCAAGAGTCACATGCTCTTCCCATGAACCAGCCAGGCATCCCAGGCCTTTTTTCTTTAAAGTACTTGTGAGATCACCTTTTCCTTGTTTTCCTTTCCTTGCTGTGCTTCTCTGAAATAATTTTATTTTTTTTTCTCTGAAACAACTTTAAAAATCATTATACAAATAAATAGTTCCCTATCTTTGACTATTTTCATTGTTTCTAAGGTTTTGCTGTTATAAAAGGGTGTGTGCTCAGCATCCTTCTGATTAAGCTGTTGTATTTATCTAAATTATTTTTCAAGCTAAATTTCTATAAGAAAAATTGCTCTATCACATTTTTTGACACATATTACTAGTTTGTCCTCCAGAAAAGGGATGAAAATCACTTCTCGACACTAATAGTATAATTTCTTGAAACTCTGATAATTATAGGGAAAAAAGATTTCTTTTTTTTTTAATATTTTACTTATTTGATAGAGAGAAATCACAACTAGGCAGAGAGGCAGAGAGAGAGGAGGAAGCAGGCTCCCTGCTGAGCAGAGATCCCGATGCAGGGCTCGATCCCAGGACCCTGGGATCTTGACCTGAGCTGAAGGCAGAGGCTTTAACCCACTGAGCCACCCAGGTGCCCCAAAAGATTTCTTGTTTTAAGTTGCATTTTTCTGATTACAATGTAAAGAAATACTGTGTTTTCTTGGACATTTTCTTTTCTGTGGATTGCTTTTTTTCTATTGGAATTGTAATTTATCAATTCATATGAGTACTTAATACATCAAGAATACTAAATCTTCAGTGTTTTTTGCAATAATTTTCCCTTTTAATTTTTATACACTCTGATTGAAATTTATTTTCTCTAAAATGACCAAAGTAGGGCACCTGGGTGGCTCAGTTGGTTAAGCAACGGCCTTCGGCTCAGGCTATGATCCCAGAGTCCAGGGATGGAGTCCTGCCTCAGGCTCCCTGCTTAGCAGGGAGTCTGCTTCTCCCTCTGACCCTCTCCCCTCTCGTGCTCTCTCTCTAAAATAAATAAATAAAATAGAAAAATAAATACAATGACCAAAGTAATGTGTACTTAAAAAAAAAAAGTAAAATATATAGATCAAAAGGAAGCAAAAAGAGAACATTCTCTATTCTCACCCTCCTTTTCTCCTTCCTAATGTTAACCAATAGCGTTGTGTGTTATTTTTAGGGGTAGTGTACTATAAATATCTCTATGTCCGTGGTGGTAACCTGTGTATGTAAATGTATGTATTTTAGTACATTTGATTACACGTAGCTTTGAACCTGTCAGAAGTTCAGGAAAAAAAAAAATGGAAATAAAACCAATGAATCCCTGAAGTAGTAATTAGTAAAAGTTCATTGTGCACACACTAAAAAGCCAGTTTGCAAGCTGGGAGTGCTCAAACCAAAACATGGAAGGAGGCTCAAAGGTATATTGTTACAAAGCAGCTGATGTAGTGGGGGCTAGTTGTTGCAGTAATTGGTTACAACGTTAGAATTTTCTTAAAAGTAAAGGAATTGGTGAGTGGTTACGGCCTATCAATTTGGAGGAACAATGTAAGTTTTGCTTAGGATTTTCAGAGGCAAGGAGTGACCCAGGTCAAGGTAGCCTCTCCTATCTCGCAAGATAAATTCAATTAAGCTTTGCTTGTATGATTAACTGGTTGTGTTTGCTAAGGAAATTTTCAAGTCTGGTCTCTGTGTTTCATTTTAGCAAGCCAGACATCTCTAGCAAAAACCATATTGTTTTGCAACTCACTTTTTAAAAATTCCCCATTCTATCACAACTGTCCTTTAGATGTTAATATCTCAGCCAGTTTGAGGGATTCTGAAGTACAAATACACTATCTTCTTTTTAACTTTTCCCCTATTAGTGATCACTAGTTTTTCTCCCATTTTGGGCTTACTATAAGTAAATGTGTTTTTTTGTTGTACAGAGATTTTAGATTCTTATATAGTTAATGTTATCAATCAGTGCTTCTGTTTTGGTGGAATATTAAGCAATTCATTCTAACTCCCAAGATTATATGAATAGGTATGTCCTGGCAATTTTACAGTTTAATTTTTTTTCTTTTTTTTACTTTGAAATGTGTATCTTGGTGTAAGGTATGAGGCAGGGTGATAGCTTTATAATTTTGTCAGTGGGAGCCAGCTGCCTTAATGCTATTTATGTATTTATTTGTTTATTTATTTTAATAAAGATTTTATTTATTTAACAGAGAGCAAATGCAGGAGCACAATCTGGGGCAGAGGGAGAAGCAGGCTCCCCATTTAGCAGGGAGCCAGAAATGGGGCTCGATCCCAGGACCCTGGGATCATGACCTGAGCCACAGGCAGATGCTTAACCAACTGAGTTACCCGGGTGCTCCTATTTATTTATTTATTTTAAAGATTTATTTATTTGAGAAAGAGTTGTGGGGGGGGCAGAGGGAGAGACTCTCAAACTGACTGCCCACCAAGCAGGGAAGCCCATGCTTCCAATCAAGCCCAGTCAAGCCCAGGCTTGATTCCAGGACCTATGAGATTGGGACCTGAGCCAAAACCAAGGCTCAACTGACTGAGCCATCCAGGTGCCCTTTAATGCTCTTAATTAATTGTATCATTTCCCTCTGGTTTTAAGTGTCACCCTCACTTTAAAAAAAAAAAAAAAAAAGAGTCACATCTATATTCTTATTTTTGGCTTTAGAGCCAGACTAGTTTGGGTTTGACCTTGATTCTGACCTTGGGCAAGTTGCTACACTTTGCCTTGTTCAATTTCCTCATCTGTAGAATGAACATGATGACATTGCTTGCTTTCTAGGTTGTCAGGATGATCGAGTGAGGCACCAGAGCTTAGAACACTTAGTAAAAGCAAGCAGTCATTACCACGGCTGCTGTTACAGCTAATAGTGCCCCTGCAGGAGTTTCTAGACTTCTAGTTGTCTGTTGAACTCCTTTCAGGAAGAGACAAACTTCTCATCCTTTATGTTGCTCAGTACTGGGCAAAATTGATTTGTACTGGCGCAGAGCCTTTACAGGGAGGGTACTCTGATAAATACTGATCCAAAGTGGGGACGTGTGGGTAGCTCAGTCATTAAGCATCTGCCTTCAGCTCAGATCATGATCCCAGGGTCCCAGATTGAGCCTCACATCGGGCTCCCTGCTCAGTGGGAAGCCTGCTTCTCCCTCTTACACTTCCCCTGCTTGTGTTCCCTCTCTCACTGTGTCTCTCTCTGTCAAATAAATAAATAAAATCTTTAAAAAAAAAATACTGACCTTAACTGTCCATAGAATTACCTTCTAGCATTTGCTATTAATATTTATGTTTTCTCCTAATTTGGGTATAATTTTAGGCAAATAGTCTAATCCTATTCTCATATAATCTCTTCACTGCAAATGTATATGTCAACATGTCTTCTCGTTTGCAAAGTGCTCTGGTTCGTATTTGAAGATGCTTCCATGCAGTCCCCACAAATCATCTTGCGGTGAAGGGTCCCAGTGAACTTGAGGTGGCTTTAAGCAAAGCCACATTTGTAAGAATGTATTCTATGGCATGTTTTTGTTTTGTTTTTTAGGATGTTTTTAAAAGATTTTATTTATTTATTTGACGGGGTGGGTAGCGGAGAGCATAAGCAGGGGGAGCAGCAGGCAGAGAGAGAGGGAGAAGCAGGCTCCCTACTGAGCTGAGAGCCTGATATGGGGCTCAATCCCAGGACCCTGGGATCATGACCTGAGCTGAAGGCAGACTATCAACCAACTGAGCCACCCAGGCACTCCTAAGATTTTATTTTTATGTGATCTCTGCACCTAATGTGGGGTTCGAACTCATGACCCCAAGATCAAGAGTTGCATATTCCTTTGACTGAGCCAGCCAGGCCCCCCTGCATGGCATGTTTCTTAGCAGTCCACCTAACCAGTCAAATAAAACATTTTTTTTTTTTTTTTCCTCTTTGCATCCAGCACCATGTTCTAGGTTGAGGGTGACATCAGACCGTGGGAACACGTGGTTTCTGTTTGTAAGGAGCTGGAGGTCTAGTTGGGAAAATAAGATGCGTAAATTTAAAATAAGAGGAACAAAGGCAGGCAGTGTAGGTGTCATAGCTGTACAAAACAAATAAAAGTGAACAAACTCATTTAAGGAAAAAACCGTCTATTCAGAAAGAGCAGATATCTGATTTTCCCATGTCATAATCCTCTATCAAAAGACTAGCTGTTGAAGCTGTTACGTTCTGAGTACTGCTAGAAAAATATTGCTTACAGAATAGAAATTAGCACATTATTTTATACTTACTAATTCCCTAGAGAAGAGCAATAGTAGAAGATTTAATCAGATCTTGGAGGAAACATTTTATCATCATTTATTACTATTACTAGACCTCAATTTTCTTATTGTGAGTACTTTCAGAATTACCTGTAGAGTTTTATTTTTTTTAACTGCCCTGTTGGCCGTAGTTACTATGAATGCAATTAACATATCATGAGTGAAGTAGAGAGAAATAGTCATAATAAGAAATAGGCAATTGCTCAATTATGATTTAAGGTGGTACCAGTGGAATTCTTCCTTTTATGGTACATCTGAGAAGTGCCCTACAGTTTCCCACTGCTTTGTCTCTGCCTATAAATTCTCAGCTAATTCCCTAAATTTGAATTTGAGTTACTTTGTGAAGATGAGAAGATCATTAGTCTTTGTGGCCAAGTCCATGGCTAATTGTACCTTCTTCCTTCAGAAAATAAGTTGATTGGGGGTGCCTCGGTGGCTCAGTGGGTTAAAGCCTCTGCCTTCAGCTCAGGTCACGTTCCCAGGGTCTTGGGATCAAGCCCCGCATCGGGCTCTCTGCTCAGCAGGGAGCCTGCTTCCTCCTCTCTCTCTCTCTGCCTGCCTCTCTGCCTACTTATGATCTCTCTCTGTCAAAAAAATAAATAAAATCTTACAAAAAAATAAAGAAAAAGAAAATAAGTTGATTGAAATATGTTGTCTCTCAGATCTAGACCTCATGAATATGGATTACGTGGTAATTTCCTACAGCCCTAAGACAATAGCAGCCTGAGCAAAAAGAGGAATTAGCAAGATTCAGAAATTGGAAAAACAAATTTGGAATTATCTACACAATGCTGTTAAGGAGAATTTTTTTAAAGGATTTTATTTATTTATTTATTTAAGGAAATGGCGGGGGGAGGAGCAGAGGGAGAGAGACAAGCAGACTGTGCTGAGCACGGAGCCTGACTCAGCTCAGTCCCACCACCCTGAGAGCATGACCTGAGCCGAAATCAAGAGTTGGGCTCTTTACCACCTGAGCCACCCAGGTGTCCCATAAATGAGATTTTGTTTTAGGCATTCAGGTGAATTTTATGGGGTCAGTATGAACCAATAATATCAGATAACCCTATTTTACTTATCTTATACAGTGAACACAGTTGTCTAACATTATTTCCACATTCATATTGCTGTCTATTTAATGCTTTTTATTCATCCAGTAAGTACCAAATAAGTGCATGCTCTATATTGAATGCTGTGTGTGGTGTTGGCTATCCAGGTACCTTACAGAGTGGTTGAAAGGAAATGCCTTTCTTGCTGCTGGAGTGTTGCCACAACCCTTTCCACTACCTGCAGCCTTTATGTCCCTCTAGATAGAATCTTCCTACTTGTGATCTGTTTCCTCTCATCTACTGAGGAGGTGCCATGGCCTTCACCCATGTGGCTGACACTCCGTAAACACATGCAGGGTGTCAGGACACGGGAGGTGAGCTGAAGGATACTCGGTCCCGGCCATTAGCGGGCTGAAAACCCACATATCAATTTTCAAATATCAACTCAACCTTCAACAGGCATAAGTTGAAGTTGTTCACAACTAGCCAGGAAACTGAGAAGGATATTGAATGTCTTTCAGGATACTATGAATGGAATATTAAGAAACAGACGTAAAAAAGAATGAAATCCTGCCATTTGCAATGACAGGGGATGGAGCTAGAGAGAATTCTAAGCAAAATAGTCGGTTAGAGAAAGACAAATCCCACATGATTTCACTCATGTGTGGAATTTAAGAAACAAAATAAATGAACAAAGAAAAGAGAAATGAACAGAATCTTAATTATAGAGAACAAACTGATAGTTACCAGAAGGGAAGGGACTGGGGCGGAGGGTGAAATAGGTGAAGGGAATTAAGAGTACGGATATCACGATGAGCACTGAGCAACGGATAGAATTGCTGAACGGTATATCGTACACCTGATACTAATACAACGCTGTACATTAATGATGCTTGAATTTTATAAAGAACTGGGAAGGAGAAAACAGCTCTGGATTCTGTTTTTTGGCTCAAAGTAATGACAGGAAGCTTTCCTGCATCGAACAGAGTGATGTGATTTACAAAAATTTTAAACTACCTTTTCTGATGCAGGTAAGCAGTAGGAAAGGAGAGAGGGAAGGAGAAAGGGTAGCAGGAAAGAGGGAAGTGTGTGCTTATTTTTCAAGGCCTTTCGAGGACTAGGGACAATGTGTGTAAAGTACCCAGAACCATGTTCACACACACTAGGTGTGCTAGTAATAGGACCACGACGGTGGTCATGTAAAATTGTATATTCCAGGAAATAGTATTTGATGGAAGACACAACTACACTATTTAAGAAGTCAGATCATAATGGCTTTGCTACTCATGAACATATAATGACTTGATTTCCCTGACCTTTCTGGAATTATACCCTCCGGGCCATGCAATCCTAGACTTGGCCATGGTTCCAGACCTCTCTGCTCACTCTCTCCTGCCCTACCTCTTGAACTCCATGCATGTCCCGTATGTACATTTGACCCTTCTGGTCCTTGTCCCCAACAGTGGTTCTATCTGAGGTTGTGTTTGGGTTATCTTTTGCAGCCTAACTCCTCCAGAACATAGTGGTTTGAAACACCAATCATTTTATTATCTCTCACAGTTTTGTGGGTTCACTTGATTCAGCTGGGTGGTGCTTATACTCTACGTGACGTTGGCTGGGCTGCAGTCCCCAGGAGCTTGAATTGTCCGACATGAAGTTCAAGATCTTATTCACATTCCTGACAGTTGATGCTAGACATCAGCTGGGAAGCCTAGCGAGGCGGTCTGCTGGAACACCTACATGGGCCTGTTTGTGCCCACGTGACTTGGGCTTCTAACGACATGGCAGCTGAGTTCTAGAGGGAGAGTTCCAAGAGTGAGCCTCCAAGAGAAGAAAAGCAGAAACTGTTAGTCTTCTTAAAGGCTTGCCTCACTTCTGTTGTGTTCTGTAGGTCAGAATAGTCACAGACCAGCTCAGATTCAAGGGGGCGAAGGAATTGGCTCCACTCTTTTTCTTAAGATTTTTTTTTTTTTTAAGATTTTATTTTTGACTCCACTCTTGATGCAGGAATGGCACATATATACAGGGAGAGAAGTGAATGAGTGGCCATCGTACTATAGGATAAATCCTACATTCCTTTAAATTTGTGTTAACTGAGTCTAAGTGTTTTAAAAGGACACTCACAGGCTCAAGTTTCATGCACTGGAAATAATTCCGGAAAAGGTGGTGAGATATCATGGGCCTAACCACCATTGGAACCCAGTCTTGGATCCATTTGTGTGGTACTGGCACAACACTTGTGTCAGTATATAAACATGACATTAACTAATTTTCTATGAAAGAACATTGCATCCAGTTCTGTGGGAGAGGGTTTAGGTCTGTTTGTGATTATAGCTAGTGCAGTGATTCTCAGCTGAAAGTGATTTGTTCCCCAAGGGGTGTTCCCCCAGAGGCATCTTTGGTTGTCACAACGGGGGTGGGGACCGGTGCTACTGGCATCTGGTGACTAGAAGCCAGATGACAGCAGACATTCTACATAGGGCAGCCATCTCTCACAAAAAAGAATTTCCTGGCCCCAAATGTCAAGAGTCCTGAGCCTGAGAAACCTTGAATTGGACCAGAGAGGCTTCCTGGACTGCCTTGTGCATTCATACAGAGTGCGGTGCTTTTTATACTCTTAAGCCATCATTTGCACCTTTCATGTTACCAAGAAAATTTTTATCTGTGCATCTCCAGATTCAAATTGTGAGATTTCTCTAACGGTTCTCAAAGGCTACAGCTTTTTTTTTTTTTCTTAGTTTATTTATTTATTTTTTTAATAATCTCTGTACCCAATGTAGGCCTTGAACTCATGATCCCAAGAACAGAAGTCCTGTGCTCCTCCTACCAAGCCAGCCAGGTGCCCCACTGCAACTTCCGTTGACTTCTGTGTTTAAATAAGTTATAAACAGAGACTGGACCAAGGTAGCTGGTAATCCATACATCCCACCTTCTTTCTTTCATCTTAGACTTCAAGAAATGACAAGAAAAAACTGTGTCTGTATCTGTCAGTGTCTGTATCTCTGTCTCTCTTTCCATTTTCATCACTGTCTCTACCTCTTTGTCTCTGTCTTCTGGAAAAGAAGGGGTGATTACTATGGACCAGAAATATTGAGCCTGTTAAAAGGCTGAATCAGTCAGAAGAGGTAAGGTTATGCTGTGGTAACAGACAGCCCCCAGATCTAAGTGACTGGAAACTATACAGTTTGTTTCTCATTCATGCTGCACGTTCATTTGGGCGGTCGGAGTGACCAGTCACCCAGAGACCTGGCAGCCTTTCTCTCAAATGTTGCCATCATCAGCATGGAGGGAGAAAGAGAACTCTGGAGGACCTTGCAGAGCAGTTAAAGTGATGAGCCCCCAGAACCCCGTCTACTCACAGCTCATTGCCAGAACTATTGACATGGCCCCTTCCACAAAGGAACCAGGAAGAACATTCCCATCAGTGTCTAGAGGAAAATTAGAAATATTTGGCATACAGTTTTACTGACCCCCCCCCCAAAGCCCATCATGGTGGGGTGGGATCTGATGGAGGGAGGAGCCTTAACTCAAAGGCTGAAGGAAGTAGTTGCTCCTGAAGATAGAGGAAGGAGGAGAGGACCCAGCACAACCAACAGAGTAATTTATTAGAGCTATAATAGGAATAGCCTGGGGGTTGGAGCCCATTCATATCCCAGAGACAGGAGACTCAGGAGTGCTCTATTTTAAAATTTAGAAAAATTTTAAAAAGATTTATTTAATTGAGAGAGAGAGCAGGGTGGGGAGGGGCAGAGGGTAACAGACAGCCCTCAGATCTAAGTGATCTTAGACTTAGAAACAGACTCCCTGCTGAGTGTGGAACCCGACACAGGGCTTAATCCTATGACCCTGAGATCAGGACTTGAGCCGAAAGCAAGAGTCGGACATTCAACTGACTGAGCCACCCAGGCACCCCTAAAATTTAGAAATATTTTAATGTTTAAAAAATATCTAATGTGGGGGCACCTGGGTGGCTCAGTGGGTTAAATCCTCTGCCTTTGGTTCAGGTCATGATCCCAGGGTCCTGGGATCGAGCCCCGCCTCGGGCTCTCTGCTCAGCGGAGAGCCTGCTTCCCCCTCTCTCTCTCTGCCTGCCTCTCTGCCTACTTGTGATCTCTGCCTGTCAAATAAATAAATAAAATCTTTAAAAAATATATCTAATGTGCTATGGAAATTATATAAAGTCTGTAAAGTCCTGTGTTCAAAATCGTTATGTGTAGTGCAGTGCTTGGTACATAGTATAAGCTCAGCAAATCACTAATTGAATTGAATGGCAGCACTAATCTTACCATAGGAAAGAAGCAAACACTGTTGTTGTTGTTGATAATGATAGTGATGATAATAATCCTAAATAATCCTAAATCATTATCAGCACCCACATCAACAACACCCTGATGTCCTATCTCACGGTTAAGGTGGGTTTTGGAAACTAGTCAGTGTCCTGACTCCTTGGGAGGTCACTTTCAGGAATTCCCCCAGCAAGCTGGCAGCTTCAACATCAAAGGCATATCCATCACAGGGGTTTAGATCCTGGCTTCCCTTATTTTCTAGACGAGTCCTCATTTTCCCTTGCAACTTCCTGGACCCACCCACCATACATGCTTTTCTCACCCTCTCAGTTTTGTGAGAGGCCTTCCCTGTTCATCCAGCTTTCCCGTCGACAGCTTCTGTCTGCATCAGGTTTCTGGAGACAGGGTAGGAATGTGTTCTGGAGTCAGATCACCTGGGTCCAAATCTGCCACCCACTCACTCTATGACTTTGAGCAAGTCACTTAAACTTTCTGGGCCTCCTTTGCAAAATTTGAATACTAGTGGTACGTCCTAAGGCACTGTGGTGAGTAGTGAATGAGGTGATGCTGGGATGGCTCTTGAATGGTGCCGGGCCCTTTCTCTTACCCAATCCATGCTATGGATTGTCATCATTGCTGTCAACACCACTTTCCTCCAAGCTCCCAGGACTACTACCCCCCCTTTTGCTCTGCCCCCCTTTTGCTGAGCCAGACAGTGGTCTTTTTTGGATTGGTGTGTTTTGTTTTGCATCAATTCCCCAATGCCTCAGAGTCCCAGGATATTTGTAGGGTTGGCTTAGTGTCTGCTTATTTCTGGCTTTTAACCCACATTGCTTCAAAAAGCATTACGTGGCTCTGTGCCCTGGTTTCCTTCTCTGTGATATAGAAATAATGCTTTCTTTCTTCCCTTTTCCCAGGGGTTTCAGTTTGTTTTCTTTCTTGTTTTCCTTCTTTGGCTCTACCTTTATTTCATGCCAACCTGTCAACTTTTGTGTGTCCTTAAAGCCACCTTCAGTCCTTGATGGGAAAAGGCACGGGTATAAATAAATAAAGAAGCACATAAATAAAATAAGGAGTAGTTATGAAAGTGCTGGAAGAGGGTGAGAGCATCAGACACACACAAGACATGTTTAGTCAGAAAGCGTTCTCCGTGGCGGAGATCGGAAAGTCCACTCTGTCCTTTTGTCGGTCGAGCTTAGAACATTCAAGTCATTGTCAACTTGACTTCATGGGATATTTACAGAAAATAGAATATAAGAAGAATGTGGAGGAGATACATTTGCTTTGGCCCTTCAAAGTTCTGAAATAGGCAGCAGAGCTAAGAATATGCCTTTTAAAACATGTGGCATCCAGTTCTTAAAGGGAAAAATTAGCATAGAGATTATAATAAATCTCGCACCATCAGGAAGTGTTCACTGCAAAGGTCACACAAGAAAATGATTACAAAAGGAGCATGATGTCTCCTCCAAATAATAATCATGATCCCTGACATTTATGGAGTGTTTACTTGGCCTTCTCCTAGTAAGCAAGGGGAGAGAGACTATTTTTATCCGCGTTGACAGTTGAGGAAAAACTGATGAGCGGCTAGGTTATTTGACCAAGGCTGTGGTGGAACTAGTCAGCTGGTCTCCAGAGCTTGGTCAGTGACCACCACATGCCACATAGTTCCCCAGCTAACCAGGTGGTTCCTTCAAGCAATGGCCTTGTAACACAGCACTGCTTCCTGAGGTGACTTCCAATGGTCATACAATAAAATTCTCTGTCACATGTGCTACAGGCTAGGGCCAGGGCCAAGACAGTGAAGAGCGTTACATTTTACCTGATGACCAGCCCTGGCTGTCCCTTCTCACGGTCCCTGGCTTATTCCTGCCCTCAGCACATACTCAGTAGGCCCCAAACACTGGCAACTCAAGAGGGGCTGTATTTTAATACAGTATTCTTTTTTTTTTTTTTTTAAGATTTTATTTATTTATTTGACAGACAGACATCACAAGTAGGCAGAGAGGCAGGCAGAGAGACAGGGAGGAAGCAGGCTCCCCGCTGAGCAGAGAGCCCGATGCGGGGCTCGATCCGGGGATCCTGGGATCATGACCTGAGCCGAAGGCAGAGGCTTAACCCACTGAGCCACCCAGGCACCCCTTAATACAGTATTCTTGAAGGCATTTGTGCTTTGCCTTGATTTGATTGCAGACCCTTTTGAGGCTCTGCAAGAATTGTAAGAGTAGGCTTACAATTCTTGCAGAGCCTTGCTGTTGGGGTGCTGGGAGGCCTGTCTCCTGCCTCCTCAGTCGAAAGATCCTACGCTGGATCAGTAAAATTAATGAGGTGGCCCCTGGGTGGCTCAGTTGGTTAAGTGACTCTTGATTTCAGCTCCAGTCACGATCTGAAGGTCCTAGGCTCAGCCCCACGTGGAGCCCTGCATCGGGCTCTGCACTCAGTGGGGAATCTGCCCGAGATTCTCTCTTGTCTCCCTTTGCCTGTCACCTCTCAAATAAATAAAGGAATCTTTGAAAAAAATAAATTTAAAAAATAAAATTAATGTGAAACATTAGCATAGAACAAGAAAAAAGTAACTAGTTTATACTCTTTCCTTTGTGTTTTCTATGTGACTTTAACACTTCCTGCAGGCTAATTTTGTTTGATCAGGGTCTGTAATCTTTCTCTATCTTAGGGCTGATCTGTGGCTGCACAAGGACATCGCAAGCACGGCTTGAGGCGCCTGGGTGACTCTGTCCGTTGGGTGCCTGACTCTTGGGTTCAGCTCACATCATGATCTCGGGGTCGTGGGATTGAGCTCCACATCGGAAAATAAATAAATAAAATATTAAAAAAAGAAAAGGAGAACATGTCAGTCAGGGCGTCACATAATGTGTACCCCAGGAATTTCAGGGCAGAAGTTATTGCGGTGAAGGTGTCCATCCATCAGCCATCCCTGTCACCCAGTCACGTGTCCTGGTGCACTTGACAGTCTGTGCCTGTCTTCGAGACACATGCTGGGGCACCCAGCAGGAATTTGTGTGAAGAAGCAGGATTTTATTCAGTTTTGCA
The DNA here is from genome assembly GCF_010015895.1 of Lontra canadensis. Taxonomy (NCBI): domain Eukaryota; kingdom Metazoa; phylum Chordata; class Mammalia; order Carnivora; family Mustelidae; genus Lontra; species Lontra canadensis. The sequence goes on from NW_022631010.1 coordinate 8,735,020, forward strand.
TGAGGTGTTTCCTGTTGACTTTTGGGAAAATGAGGTGTTCAGAGGCAGGGGGAGAACAACAAACAACCCAAGAGATTGTACATACTCAAAGACTCCTTGGCAGTTTGTTTGCAAGGAAAAGAGGGCTGTGTGCTGGGGGCGGGATAAAGCCTGGGCGAGGTGTCTGAGTGAATCCACGTGGCAGGACCCAGGTGAGGCTCCGTCAGCTGAAAGACAACATCTTAACAGCATGAACCCTTAATGCCCTTTTTCCCTCTAAGGAGATAGCGTTGTCCCATCGTAGCAAGCTACACCTTAATGCCTGCCTTTTGGTCTAAGGGTCATGAAGCTGCAGTGATAGGATGCTGTTTCCCCCTCCTTACTCTTCTTTATCAATCAGTGTCCCAAACCCCATTTTGGGATTCTTAAATAAATTAGGCTTTTCTTTTTTTTTTTTAATAATTTTTAAATCTTTTAATAAATGTATAAGGTATTATTAGCCCCAGGGGTACAGGTCTGTGAATCGCCAGGTTTACACACTTCACAGCACTCACCATAGCACATACCCTCCCCAATGTCCATAACCCCACCACCCTCTCCCTACCCCCCTGCCCCCGGCAACCCTCAAGTTTGTTTTGTGAGATTAAGAGTCTCTTATGGTTTGTCTCCCTCCCGACCCCATCTTGTTTCATTTATTCTTTTCCTATCCCCCAAGTCCCCCACATTGCATCTCCACTTCCTCATATCAGGGAGATCATATGATAGTTGTCTTTCTTGGACTGACTTATTTCGCTAAACATAATACCCTCTAGTTCCATCCATGTTGTCGCAAATGGCAAGATTTCCTTTCTTTTGATGGCTGCATAGTATTCCATTGTATATATATACCACATCTTCTTTATCCATTCATCTGTTGTTAGACATCTAGGTTCTTTCCATAGTTTGGCTATTGTGGACATTGCTGCTATAAACATTGGAGTGCACGTGTCCCTTCGGATCACTAAGTTTGTATCTTTAGGGTAAATAGAAATTAGGCTTTTCTACAGCAGTACATTGTATCACTTTCTTTTTTATGTAGTATCTCTCTTTTTTTTTTTTTTAAAGATTCTATTTATTTACTTGACAGAGAGAAAGAGAGAGAGCACAAGCAGGGGGAGGGTCAGAGGAAGAGGGAGAAGCAGACACCCTGTGGAGCAGGAAACCTGACCTGGGGCTGGATCCCAGGACTCCAGGATCATGAGCTGAGCTGAAGCCAGACGCTTAACCGACTGAGCCACCCACGCGCCCCTATGTAATGTCTTTTTAAAAATTGAGATATGTGGGGCGCCTGGGTGGCTCAGTGGGTTAAAGCCTCTGCCTTCAGCTCAGGTCACGATCCCAGGGTCCTGGGATCAAGCCCTACATCGGGCTCTCTGCTCGGCAGGGAGCCTGCTTCCCTTCTCTCTCTGCCTGCCTCTCTGCCTACTAGTGATCTCTCTGTCAAATAAATAAATAAATAATCTTTTAAAAAAATAAAAATTGAGATATGATTGACATATAATGCTTTATTAGTCTCAGATGTACAATGTCATAATTCAGTATATGTGTATTTTACAAAATGATCACCACAGGAAGTCTAATTAACAGCCATTCAGTTCCTTTAAAAAGAGTAAAACGTAGATTATTTGAGATGGACAGCAAAACAGGAATGTAAGTATTGGAAGTCTCTGCTAAGTCTGTGAGCAGACAGAGGTGGGCCTAACCTGGTAGGACTCATGGACGGGCCTGGTGACCTCTGTTTCTCTATCTGTTCCAGTTTGGAGAAAATGCAGCCTTTAGGGTTTAAAGGGCTTTAATACTTTTTGTCCTTAGGTGTGTTAAAGAACTTCCCTGACCCTCAGTTTTTTCATCTGTTTTATGGGGATAAGAATACCTACCCAATGGAACTGGGCACACAAATGTGTCACAGATGAGAGTCCCACCCCACACGTTAAACTCTTCAGGCATCAGGCTCAATGGTCCATAATGAACGCACTTACAGATTGTATCTTCTTCCTCCCCATTGAACATGAGAACACTTGCCTGTCTCTTTATCTTCCATTCCTATGTCCCATCCCTTGTGATGGTTAAGAAGTGCTGATCATTCCTGTATTAGTATCAGGAAGCAGAGTCTCTGGGATAAACGCCAGTGTCCATTTCCACTTTTCCCAGTTGGGCATGCAGTTTTGAAAAGCAGCTTCCCAAATGCTGAAGGAATTAGGTTTAGGCTGAAAAGAAACCAAAAATCCTGACAGAAGGGGCACAGAGGCCGGTGACATTGTCCCAGGGACAGCTGAGGTTCCTGGCATCTGCTTCCGGCCACAGGCAGGGAGAGTCAACATCTCCATGCCACAGCAGAAAGATGGGAGAGTCGATTTTCCTAGCCATCTGGCCTGCCCCTGACCTGCTGCTCAGGCAAGGCCCCAGCATTCCTTATTACACCGCACGTTTGTGACTTGGTGCGTCCAGGGGGTGTGAACTGAGGGACCTGGCGTGGGGGAGGGTGTGAAGTGGTGACGGTGATGGTTGCCACACATTACTTCTTTCTATCGCAAGACTTGCTTTTGGTGTCTGAGAGTAAGTGAGCAGTCTTGGAACCATGACCTGTCATCTTCTGCCTTGAGTTCTCATTTTGTTCATGGGCACACTGGCTGAGGAATCAGTGGGCTGGCAGCTATGTGCCAGGGCCGTGCCCCCCGCTTCCAGCTAGAGCCCACAGAGCCATGCCTCTCGTCAGCCAGCCTTTGCCTTCTGTCCGTCTCCTCTGTGGGGCCGAGGGCAGCTCCTGGACACATTTTATTGTGCTTGTGATTCAAAACTGGCACAGTGATATCATTGGTTTAAAAAAAGATTAAAATCCCAAAATATAATAGAAACTCCTAACTTCCGAAAATATTTCTGAAAATAATATCATCCATAAATATATATATATATATATATGCACTGCATTATTCAAAGCCGTTTCATAAGTTAGAGTCCTATTTCTGTGGAATGTTCCCAATTTGGCAAGTCAAATGCCCTAGAAGTATTTTAACATTGCTGGAAAAGAGACACCCCTTAGACTTCCTTTTTGAAGATACAGCCTTTCTTTGTCAGGCTTCAGAACTCATGCTCCCTAGGGGCCATTAGGGAATAAAGAGAATAAATCCAAGGCATATCTTTCTTCTTGTTGAATACTTTCTGCTGCTGGTCTTTGGAGGGAGGTCCCCACTTTGGTATACGTATGATAGTTATGATACTTGTGATGAAGGCAATAGTCATCCTTTTACTTATTAATTTTTTTTTTTAGATTTTATTTATTTATTTGACACAGAGAGAGAACACAAGCAGGGGAAGTGGGAGAGGGAGAAGCAGGCTTCTTGCTGAACAAGGAGCCTGACAAGGGGCTAGATCCCAGGCCCCTGGGATCATGACCTGAGCTGAAGGCAGATGCTTAACCAACTGAGCCACCCAGGCACCCAAAAGTCATCCTTTTAAAAGAAAAAGTCAGGAAAATAAATAGTACAGAAGGTACAAAATGAAATGGACAAGTCCATTGTCTCCTCAGTGCTTCTCCCTAGAGGTAATTGTAAATACCTTTTGTGTATCTTTCCAGATATGTTCTATACAATTATAACATAATTATCTGTGTAGCCATACATACATGTACATACATATACATATATATTACAGACATAGCATACATATCTATTCTTTAGAAATACAAATGGGATTTTATCGTACATACCATTTTGTATATTACTCTTTTCAGGGCATCTTGCCATGTTAGCACTTGCAGAGCTCATTTTTTAGTGGCTACGTAGTATTCTGTTGTGTGGTTGGACCATAATTTATTTCACGTGATGTCTTTGATGGATGTTGAGGCTGTTCCCACTATTTTACTCTCACAAATAGTCTTGCAGTAGATTTTCTCATGTCTGTCTTACCCAGTGCCTTCGGTGAATGCCTTGTCTCATTAGTCAAATCATATCTTAAGAACTATGTTGCTGCATTTTAAATACAGGCTTCCTGTGCTGTCTGTAAGTAGAGCATTCCTATGAAAGCTTTCATAAAATGGCATAAAATGAAGAAGCAATACCGTTAATTTATATGGAAAAATTTTTGAGCATTCCCAGACTCCAAAAATAATCTCTTTTAAGCTTTTCTGACACCTTAGGACACACCTTGTTAACAGATGCACAGAATAAATTGAGGTTAAAAAAAAAAAAGCAAAAACATAGAGGCTCACAGACACAGTTCAAAGATATGGTGGCTTGATGCGGAGCTGCTGAGTGGAGGTCCCAGGAAGGAGCGTGGCGTAGCCGCTCTCACTTCTCAGGTTTGAGCTGCCTCTGTAAGGGTTTGCTGCCTAGCAGTCAATGCTATTTTAATATTTTAATGGACTGAGCCCCCCAAGTGCCCCTGGCAGAACATATTTATAATGAAGCCTTCAATAGTCACAAAAGTTCTTAAAAACGTACAAGAAACACATTTACGGATAGTGGAAGTGTTATAGAAGCCAGTTTAGGGAGGTTAATCTTATTATTTGCTAAGAATTATTTCATTATAAAATATTTGTTTTAGAACACCAAATTAATGCACCATGGGAATTGAGCGGGTGTCGTTTTTTAACTAGTTACCATAGCAGCCGATAGAGAGCTGTGGCACATGTATCATGAGAACGTACTTCCAGAGGTGGAACTAAAACAGAATAATTTCTCCTATGAGGAGGTGAGAAATGTTGGGGGTGGATTTTTCTTTCTAAAACCGTGTTCCTAAGGGATCACCATGACAGCTTTTAAAAAAATCATTAAAGAACCAGATGCATGCCTAATAGAAGGGGTCTTGAGTGTTCGTGTCTGCACAGAATAGTCGACCGTTTCTGTGGACTTCATGAATACTAATCCAGTGGAACGAATGTGAGCTATTTAGAGTTCATCTTCATGGCATGAACAGACACGGCTCTCCTTAAGCAGATCCTTAGATTTAAATTAATTTGCTTGGAATTTGCAGTTAAATCCCTCTTTCTCTTTATAGACACCTTACGTGCCGATTAGCAGCGGTCAGGTAGGAAAAGCTGTTTGTCTTGCATGAGGCGGGTCCCTGGTTTCACACCTCAGCCTGCTCCTGGGTGGCGTGCCATTCTTCTACCAAGAGTGACTCAGTGTGGGAGCACCTGGGTGGCTCAGTGGGTTAAAGCCTCTGCCTTCGGCTCAGGTCACGATCCCAGGGTCCTGGCATTGAGCCCTGCATCAAGCCCCACATCAGGCTCTCTGCTCAGTGGGGAGCCTGTTTCCTCCTCTCTCTCTGCCTGTCTCTCGCCTACTTGTGATCTCTGTCTGTCAAATAAAGAAATAAAATCTTGAAGAAAAAAAAAAAAGTGACTCAGTGCGGCTGGCCCTCGGCATCTCCAGCTGCAGCCCTGGACCGGTTTTCTTCTAACTACCACAGTCTCCTGACAACTGCATCCATCCTACCTTGTTTGTGTAGACAACTCAAGTATTTACTCTGCTCTGGTGTTTCTCAAACGGGGTAACTTTATCCCCCTCACCCTGGGGGCATTTGTCAATGTTCGGATACAGCTTCGATTCCCTTTCTCTTCCTCCTTCTCCCTCTCCTATACTCTCCCCTTCGCCCTCCTCTCCTGCTTCTTTCTTGAGGACAACATAGATGGGCCCCACTTCCTATTTTGCCAAGGGAAGACCTAAAAAACCCTCTACTGTGAACTCCACAGATCTACTCTTATTCGGTAAAAGAAAGGCTATTTTAATATGCAAAATGGAAGGAGGACCTAATCCCAAAGTAAAGAGCAACCTTCTGTGGTTGCTGGTTTTCTTGGTTGGCCGTGGACTGGTGAGAACTTCATCATGGCCTACCATGAGTCTAGAGTGCCTGGGACACTTTGATGGACATAGGGCATAAAGTACGCCTTCCACGGCCCTGGGGCTAAGGAGGCAACAAGAAACTGGTAGTAGGGTGATTAGTAACTACTGTTTAGAGATTATGCTGCCTGAAACTTCAGAGCCCTTCCTTCCATTTCTAAAAATTCTGGTATCATTGAGCAAGGGAATGGGTGGCCTCTCGTAAGACAGCAAGGCTATTCTTCTCTGTGGATTACATTTCCTTTGGTGGAGAGATTTTTATAAAGTTTGTGGATGATATTTTTAGTAGATTATAGGCTTCCAGCTCAGTGACATTGCCTGTCTCTCTGCCTTTCAGAGTAAATCATTAACGTTGGGAGGAAAGGTTGCCCTGTGCATCACTCTCACGGGGCATCACACCTCAACAACATACCAGGTTCTTTCCAGTTTTCTCCATACTCTGTTGGGTGGTTTACCTGAACTCTTGATGACTGGATTCTTTAACATTAGTGGATGTTGTTTTTTCATCCATTCAAGAAATGATTATTGAGCATCTACTACGTGCCAAAGCCTGTGCTTGATACTGGGGAGACACAGTGGATGAAATAGGTGAAGATCTTGCCTTCAAGCTTTTATTCCAGTGTCTGCGGTCATGGCTGAGGGGATACAGAGACAACAAAACAAAAAAATTAAATAATATATCAGCTGGTGCAATGGGAAAAGGGAATGCAGTATAAGATATGGGGGTGTGATTTAAACACCACGGCCAGGAAAAGCCTCTCAGAGGTGACATGTGCGTAGGATCTGGAAAAATTTTAGTATTAATGGAGTAAATGAATAGATTTTTCTTTTGCTTTAAACTTAATCATGTGATAAAGAGCTTCTGTACTTTTCTAGGGGTGGGAGAAAATGCAAATATTATAAAAGAGCAGTGGAAGAAAGAATCATATATTTAAAGCACTATTTCCTCAAATGGCAAAGGCAAAGAGAAACAAAAAGAAATGAGTTAAGTGGTTATTTTGGACTTTATATCAAGAAATGAGCCAGCTTTTCTCAAAACACCTATTACTGCCTCTCTTTCGTGGTATCCTGACTATTGATCCAGAAAGCATCTTTAAAGGTGTTAAATATTTATAAACACTGGAAAAAGTAAATCTCATCTGTGAAATTGTATGGGACCCAAAAATCTTGACGAATAGTACTGGGCACTCAATGGTTTATTAAGGAATATCTGTATATTTTGTGTTAAATGTTCCTAAATTTAAAATGCTTCTGAGCTCAGCCCTATGGAATGAATTCCTTAACATTAAAAAAAGATTAATGAGTTGTCTACTTGTAACTAAATGTTTAACTTTTGAGGCTGAAATTGATAACATCTTTTTAAATACCCTCTGCACTTCCCAAATTCCTTTTCTTAATGGCACATACCACTAGAGGGCTGGAAATAGACATCAAGAACTAGCTCTAGGGGGAAGCCTACGTGGCTCTGTTGGTTAAGCCTTCTGCCTGGGTCATGATCTCAGGGTCCTGGGATCAAGTCCCACGGTGGACTCTCTGCTCCGCAGGAAGCCTGCTTCTCCCTCTGCCTCTCCCCCTGCTTGTGCTCTCTCTCTCTCTGACAAATAAATAAATAAAATCTTAAAAAAAAAAAGAAGAAGAAGAACTAGCTCTAATGAGTTGTATGGTGACAGATGGGAGCTACACTTGTGAGCATAGCATAGGGTGGAGAGTTCTGGAATCACTACGTTGTACACCTGAAACTCATGTAACATTGTATGTCAACTATACTTCAAAAAATAAAAAATAAAAGAATTAGCTCTAACATTCTTTTCACCACTCACTCTCCTTGGGGTTTTCTATGATTCTGGAATCCATTCGTTTCTGAGAGCAAGTGGGCCTGGTGGGGCGTCAGGCTGCCTTCTCTGCTGGCATATGAATTTGACAGTGGTGTGACTGTACCGAGTGAGCCTCTTCTTGGTGCTCAGCCTTAACTGCACATTGGTATCCCCTGGAGGGGCTTTAATGCTATTGATGCCTGGGTTCCACCTCTAGAAGCTCTGATTTAATGGGTAAGGAGGGGATCAGAATTTTTTCAAAGCTCCTTAGGTGATCCTGATATGCAGCCAAGCTTTAAGAACCACGCCTTAGGGCAGTGCTTTTCAAAAGGAAATGTATAGATCAGTCACGGAGGGGTCTGGTGAAAGTGCAGATTCTCACTCCGTAGAGTATGATGTGGAGAGACCAGTGATTCCTCCGTAACGCAGAGGTTGGTGGAGGTTGGTGGAGGTTGGCAGACTAAGGCCTATGGACCAAATCTGACCCAAGGCCTGATTCTGTACAGTTTTCTGGCCCTTTACAGAAAAAGTTTGCCAGTGCCCGCTCTGGAAGGACCCTTTGTAAAGCTCCCTGTAACCACTGAAAATCCCTTCTTAGTATTAGCCCACTTGAAGGGATCCATGAGCGGCCTATCTTCCTGTACTTAGAAATTTGTTTTTATGTAAAAATAATGGTGTCACTGGTAGATAGATTACTTGTTGGTGGACTTGATCCTTTCAAGGCTTGCTTCTAAGCTTGTTAGGGAGATTTTAGGGCAGCTAGTTGAGGTTCCTACCAAGGTGTGACCTTTCTGGGTCTCTCCTGAATACCCCAGCTGTTCAACAAGGACTCTCCATTCCCGCTGTCAGGACCTGCGTGTCTCCCAACCCTGTGTGACTTCTGAGAGGTACCCAGCTCCAAGCTCTCCTGGCTTTGCCTGGCTTTATGGACTTTCGCCTTAAATGTGCACAGGTTAGTACTCGGTGAAAGATTCAAAAGAATAAACTCTGCTAATTTCTGGAGTTTTCTCTCTATGCAACTCCTCCCTCTTCTGCAGGACTTGGCTTCGTAAATTTCAGGCACCTCAAATTCCAGTCTCTGTGCCCTGCTTGGCTTCTCCCTCCTTGCCCTGTGGTCTAGAGGGTGCGTCCAGGCAGAAAGTGGGGGCAGTCCTAGGCCCATCTTACGTGTTTCCCCCCTCTTTCCTAAACTTCCTCTGTTCAGTATCTGGAAGTTGTTGTTTTGTCCCGCTTTCTAGTTGTTCACAGCAGAAGGGCAGGTCTGGCACCAGTTACTCTGTTCTTGCTGGAAGGCTATTTACTTAAGATTTTTTTTTCTCCTAATATTTTTCTGTCGTAAGTGAAGTCAGGGGTACTGTCACCATTTTATAGGTTAGATGACACAGAGTTGTCAAGAGGGAGTAAGAGGCTTGAAATCACCTACTGAGATGCTAGGACAGCAGGATCCCGGGTCACGTGACCTGACCTTGCTTCACCAAACTAGATCCCAGCTGCAGACCCAAGCACACCAGCCGATCTTATGGGCGGAGACAAAAGCAGTGGAAAAAAGAAGAGAAGAAGGGGTAAAACAGGACGGTGGTAGAAGACGGGGGAGGGGAGAGCTCTTTAGCTGTGTATCAAAAGAGATTGCATCAGATATCACTCCCTGTCACTTGTGATGGTGTAGAGATAATAGCCACCATGACTCCGTCCACCGTTACCACCGCCCTCAGAGCTTTCCATGTATACTCTCATTTAATCTTTGTTTTCTACCTAGAGAAGCACTATTATCCCTGTTTTGCAGAGTAGGAAGTGTGGGCTCAGAAAGGCAAACTTACCTGCCCGGAGATACAGCTGATAACTCTAGTGATGCTGAAATCCGAACCCAGATCTGCAGACTCCAAAGCTTGTGCTCTTCCTCAGAGTTCCCCTTTCCCTGACCCATCGTCAACTTGCCCAATCTTTTTCCCCCTTCCACCTGATTCCGCTCCTCTAAGAGTACATTTATTTCATCTGACTTTATTTAAACTAATACATACTGATTGGAGGAGATACTGAACATACAGACTATTAGAAGGAAACAAAATCCCCTCCACTCTTACCCTTCTACATTATTTCCAATCCCAGACTTGGTTTATGAACTGTAGTGCTCACCTGTGTAACTGCTTTGCCCTCAGCAGAATAAGTACTCAATGAAGGCTTATCACTTTCTGGTGCCATAGGAACAACTACATAGAATATTTAAAACATCACGTAACTTGCTAAGAAAGTCATACCTTTGTGTTTCTATACAAAGAAAACTGGATTCCAGTGGATTCACCAGGAGGGCTTAATAATCTTTTTTAAGTGCTTCAGGTGTGTATCTGCTGTGTTAAGTTTCATGGTCCTCACAGCTCTTGGCTCTGTGCTATACCCATAGCCACTTACAGATACCCTTTGATTGATTGGTTGGTTGATTGATTGATAGGCCTTCAGAGATGGAAAGAAAATTCAAATATTCAGTGAGTTCCTACTGTGTGCCAGGCACAGAGCTAGCTCCTAGGAATAAAGTGTGAGCTAGATACCATCTCGTTAATCTTGAAACTTACCTTCTAGCGATAGAAAATCCAAGAAATCAGCCTCTGAAATGTTCAGATTAGAAGACATTCTCCCACAGTGAGTGGTATTTTTACTAGGCAGGCTTGGACTTATTTGTCATGGGTAGGCTTAAAAAAGAGGAGTGTGAAAGACCAGACTAAGTTCATAAAATCAAGAAGGGAAAATGTCACTTGAGGCTGACATTCAGTGATCGCTTAGCCAGCTGCCATACTGTCTCACAGGGGAAGGGTTTTATTTATGTCTCTTTTGGTCTCATCTTCTTTTCATCTCCAGGTTTGATGTATAAGCTTTAGCTGGAGCCTTTGATTTACAGTGTTCTAGAGAAAGAGACCGGGGATGACAAAGGCAGCCAGGCGTACCTAAGAGCCCGTGTGTTGTCCTAGATCCGGAGTGGGCTGAGAGCCACATGGAGGTTTTCAGCAGGTGCTCAGGGAGGGCTTGCTGGGAAGGCAGCTCCCCCAAAGCCTCGTAAAATAAAGAGCTTTCCAGTCCGTCTCTGAAATACACAATTTGCTGGGATATTGGATATTATGGTGGCAATTTCTAGTCCTTTGAAAAATCTTTTACTATTTGAGTTCAGTCGACTGAGAAAATTTTTAAAAATTTGGATCCATCAGTTATATGTATTAAATAAGGGGCTTTAAAAATTATGCAAAAGTCTGTGACCAGGACACCTGGGTGGCTCAGTCGGTTAAGCGTCTGCCTTTGGCTCAGGTCATGATCCCAGGGGCCTGGGATCGAGCCCTGCATCGGGCTCCTTATTCGGTGGGGAGCCTGCTTCTCCCTCTGCCTGCTGCTCCCCTGCTTGTGTCCCTGCCCCGACAAATAAATAAAGAAAGAAATAAAATCTTTAAAAAAAAGAAAGAAAGAGGGGCGCCTGGGTGGCTCAATGGGGTGGGCCTCTGCCTTCTGCTCGGGTCATGATCCCGGGGTCCTGGGGTCGAGCCCCAGGTTGGCTCTCTGCTCAGCGGGGAGCCTGCTTCCCCGCCCCCGCCCCACCTCACTCTCTGCCTGCCTCTCTGCCTACTTGTGATCTCTGTCTGTCAAGTAAATAAATCTTAAAAAAAAAAAAAGAAAGAAAGTCTGTAACTGACATTTTTTAACCTCTAAAACATAGTTTAGTGAAACTACAGTTATTTTATAACAGACTGGATATTGAGGGGTAGGGAGTTTAGTTATCTATTGGGAGTAGTAACAAATTACCCCAAAATTCAGTGGCTTAAAACAGCAAACATTTATTATCTCACGGTTTCTGGGGACAGAGGTCTGGGGGTGGCTCAGCTGGATGGTTTTGGTTCACGGTCTCTCATGAGGTTGCAGTCAAGCTAAAGCCTCACCTGGAGCCAGAGAATCTCCTTCCCAGAAGTTTGACTCGTGTGACTCTCGGCTGGAGTTTTTAGTTCTCCCCATGGGCCTCTCCACAGGGCTGCTGAGTGTCCCCAGCACATGGCGGAGTTTTTAGTTCTCCCCATGGGCCTCTCCACAGGGCTGCTGAGTGTCCCCAGCACATGGCGGTTGACTTCTGCCCGAGTCAGGAGAGAGAGAGTTGGAGGGGGAGGGGGTTCAAAGCAGAAGCCACAGTGCCTTTCATAAACTAATCTTCGAAGTGACAGACATCACTTCTGCCTGTTCTCTGGGTCACACAGACCAACCCTGCTACAGCCTGGAAGGAGACTACACAGGAGTGTGAACATCAGAGGAGGGGATCCCTGGGGGATCCCTGGGAGGCTGGGGGATCCCTGGGAGGCTGGCTACCACATGGGCTATTGGCCAGGCAAAATTTCCTTTAAAAGCCTATATGTTGGCTCAGGGGCATTGATATTTACAGCTTCCATTGTTTAGCTTCTTGAGAGATATAAAAGTGAAAACCCAGAGCTGTGGGGCTATGTGTGTGTGTGTGTGTGTCCCTAAGTCTCAGCAATGAGGCCAGTTGTGTAATTCCTTGTTATATTATAGGGCCAGAGAGCTGAAATCTGAGAGGCAGGGTTTGGCCACCAAGACTTTTGAGTTTAGATGAATAAATCTCAACCCGAATAAGACGAGTGATCCAGTACAAAGGAAAAGCCCCGTCTGTTTTGTTCACCAAAGGGCGCACTGACCAGGCTTAAGTTATGGGAAATCTAAAAAGAGAACCTTTTTTCAGTGGCACATCCTGGGAGCACCTGCTCTAAGCCACGGTCTGCACTCCTTCTAGTTCTCATTTTCCAGCACGGGACACAAAGGGATCCAGGGCTGTCTTGCTCATGGAGCCCCTCCCTTTTTGTTCCCCATAGCAGACCTGGGGTCTGGTCTTGACTAAGTCACATGCTTGGTCTGGACGTTAAGTTCCTTAACAGTAACAAAGCAGCTGGACTAGAAGGAAAGGTGATGAGTACAGTGCCTCCCGGCTAAGTCGTGCTGTGGCTGACATTATTCCAGTTTTTGTGCCGTTGAAGAATGACCTGCGCATTCAGATGTGAAAGCTACTGGCTCCCAAATGGCATTTTATTGCAGCCCTCCAATGAGCCAGTCCCGTGGCACGCAAGTGGAGGGATCTGACAATAGCAGTTTCTCCAGTAACAAGTAGTGGAGGGAATTATCAGAGGCTCCCAGACATACTGAGCAATGCGCAAGCGATCTGCCTGTTTTGCATCAATGCAAAGGATAGTAGGTTTTTATTGTAAATATAGAAAAGCTTCAAGAAGCAAGCTTAGGAAGAAGAACCTCTGGAAGGAAAAGGGTGGAAAGAAGATGGATATCTTATGGATATATCTCATGACTTACTGTCTTATAACTTCCCATTAGGTGACTCTGCTTGGCGAGCACATAGAGGCTTGCTCTAGTCACTTTTGTATGTTTCCTGCCTAAGTGAATATTTTGTATATTTTTTATATAATTTTTAAAATTTAAATTCAGTTAATTAACATATAATGTATTATTGGCTTCAGAGGTACAGGTCTGTGATTCATCAGTCTTATATAACCCAGTGCTCACTGCATCACGTGCCCTCCCCAGTGTCCATCACCCAGTTACCCCATCCCCCGACCCGTATCCCCTCCAGCAACCCTCAGTTTGTTTCCTAAGATTAAGAGTCTCTTATGGCTTGTCTCCCTCTCTGGTTTCATCTTGTTTCATTTTTTTCCTCTCTTCCTCTATGACCTTCTGCCTTGTTTCTTAAATTCCACATATCAGGGAGATCATATGATAATTATCTTTCTCTGATTGATTTTTTTCACTTAGCATAATACCTTTAGTTCCATCCATATCGTTGCACGTGGCAGGATTTCATTTTTTGATGGCTGCACAATATTCCATTGTATATATATACCACATCTTCTCTATCCAATTCATCTGTCGGTGGACATCAGGGCTCTTTCCAGAGTTTGGCTCTTGTGGACTATTTCATATATTTTTAAGAAGCAGCACTGAGAAGAACACAGTCTTCTTTTTTTAAGAAAATGTTTTAAAGATTTTATTTATTTGAGAGAGAGAATGGGAAAGAGAGAGAGCATGAGAAGAGAGAGGGTCAGAGGGAGAAGCAGACTCCCTGCCAAGCAGGGAGCCTGATGCAGGACTCGATCCCGGGGGTCCAGGATCATGACCTGAGCCGAAGGCAGTCACTTAACCAGCTGAGCCACCCAGGTGCCCCACAGTCTCCTTTTTAAAACCTGGAGGTAATCATTAATAATTGTTCCCATTTTTGCAATTTATGCATAGCTTTTTATTGTTAACCAAAGAAAGATCACACTCTCTGTATAATTGTGCATGCTGCCTTTACCCCCTCTGTAGAATAGGGCTCTGGAAGCAGAATTGCTGCATCCAAGGGCATGCACATCTCCAAATTTGTTAGATGACTACTGAAAACATTTCCACAGGCTGTGCCAAAAGTGCCCAAAAGTGCATGTTTTCCTACATCCTGGGCAACACAGGTGAAAAACAACAACTCATTTGCACTTTGCTTGCTTACTAATAAGGTTGAGCATCACTCTATAGAATTTTATTAGACATCTTTATTTATTCTTCTGTCTGTAAATGACCTTTCCATATCATTGGACCTTTTTTTACTGAGTTACTTGCTTTTCTAAAGAATGACACCCTCGGGGTGCCTGGTTGGCTCAGTGGGTTAAAGCCTCTGCCTTCAGCTCAGGTCATGATCCCAGGGTCCTGGGATCGAGCCCCACATCAGGCTCTCTGCTCAGCGGGGAGCCTGCTTCCTTTTCTCTCTCTGCCTGCCTCTCTGCCTACTTGTGATCTCTGTCAAATAAGTAAATAAAATCTTAAAAAAAAAAAAAAAAAAGAATGACACCCTCTATCGCTTCTTGGCCTTTTGGCTAAAATCAACTAAGAATGACACCCTTTATCCAGATTCTCCCATAGTAAACATTTTGCCACATTTGCTTCATCATTCTGTGTATATTATTATTTTCTCTTAGTTGTTTGAGAGTAAGTATAGACATGATGCTCCATTACCCATAAATGCTTGTGCAGTATATTTCCTAAAAAACAGGGATGCTTTCTTATATAAGTACAGTGCAATTATCAAAACCAGGAAAATGAACATTTATACAGAACTATTATCTAAGCCGCAGAACCAATTCCATTTTTGCCAACTGTCTCAGTTTTCTGTAAACATTATACTGTGAGCCTTTTAAAAAATATCATTTAACAGGCCCCTGGGTGGCTCAGTCGTTAAGTGTCTGCCTTCACCTCAGGTCATGGTTGTGGGGTCCTGGGATGGACTCCAGCATCTCATTGGCCTCTTTGCTCAGTGGGGAGCCTGCTTCTTCCTCTGACCCTCTCCCTGTTTGTGTTTTCTCTCTCCTGTCTCTCTCTTTCTGTCTCCAACCAATAAATAAAGTCTAAAAAAAAAGAAGAAGAAGAAGAAGAAGAAAAACTGGGCTTGGTATTTTTTTTTTTTTACAGCTTTAATGAAGAATAATTGACAAATAAAATTGTATGTATTTAAAGTGTACAACATGATTTGATTATATATGGCAAAATAATTACCATGATCAAAAGAATTAACATCCATCACCTCGCATAGTTAACTGCTGGTGTGTGTATGCATGGTGAGAAGACTTAAGGTCGAAAAGTACCTTAGGTTTATGGTGCTTACACAGCTGTAAAGCCAAGACAATAAACAACAAAACTAATAAATTAACAACGTTAATTTAATGTTATGCATTATTTTGTTTTGCTGAAACTAAGTCACACTCACAACATAAATAGGACCCTGCAGTGACAATATGTAAATAAATAATTTTTGAAAAAAGAGAGAGACAGGGAGAAGGGAAGAAAAAGACATGGCTCAGCAGTTCTTGGGCTGGGAGCTGGGCTGCCCAGTGAGCTTTGGCACCCCCACTGGTCCAGCCGGAGGCTGCTTGTTTCAGGGTCTAGAGGAAACGGGTTGTTTCTACCTCTTCTAAGGATCACCCTCTGAGCCCCAAACCTTGCTTTTGCTTCTTATTTTACTGGGAAACTCAAACAACAGAAAAAGGACTTTCTCACTGCCCTGCCACCTGCCCTTGTCCCCAGAGACCCCCATCTGTTAGAGTGGCCATGTTATCTCTGCTCCTATATAAAGCTGGTCCCTCCTAAGGTATCTTGTCCCTGCCTCCTCTCTCCCAGTCACAGACACCGACTTCACACTTCCACTTATCTCCTCTCTCCAGCGTTACTGATTTTCCCCTCTTGACTGGCTTATTTTTAGCCACCTAAAACATGCTGTAATATCCCTCATCTTAAAGAAAGAGCAGTCCTCTCCTGACCCCATATTGCTCTCTGGCTCCTGCCCTACGTCTGGCTGTGAAAGACGTGTCTAATTTGTTTCTACTCAGCTCTCCATTTTTCCCTTCCCAGTTGCTCTCCAGTCCACCCCAGCCAGGCCTGTGCCTCTCCTTCCAGTTACTGCTGCCTCCCCCTCCCCACATACACCACCACTGGGCTTCTGGATTGGTCCTGTGGCCACACTCGGCCTCTGAGAAGGCTGGCAAACGCAGCCTAGCTGTGTGCTCAGAAGTTAGATTGGGGGGACAGGTAGAGCAAGGTGAAGGGGAAAGGGGGAACTATTTCCCAGGACTCCTTGCAATAGAATGGAGCGGGATGTGAATAGACACTCTCCTCCCTGTGAAGCTTAACTGAAGAATTTAAAAAACCCCAGGCGTCTCTCTACAGCGCGGACCCACCCACAGGAGCAGGGCTGAGCTCTGGTTACTGAGAAACATGCCAGAAGAGACCTCCCAATCTTGACCTTAGAAGGCGAGGCTTGCTTTTTGTTTTTCATGTAAAGAATTGGATTAATTGTGATATCCATATATGTTGCTAATTCTATATTTCTGTCTAGAAGGCAATTTTCTGTATCTTTTTTGTTGTTGTTGTTGTTTATAAACAGCTTGAATTCTGTCACTTGAAAGGGCTGCAAATATCCATTTGTTTGCCAAGAAGACCACACAGCTATTTTGCTGTACAACTTGCGCCAAAGATAGCGGTGCACCTGGTTCTTTGATTGTCGTGAAGCTTACATGTTTAAGGGGAAAATGTGTCCAGGAGCAATTTTCTGATGAAGTCTCCAGTACTCTGCAATGTGGATTGAAGCTTGTGCCCTTCCAATTTTATTTGAAGATCCTAAAATTTAGATTGTCTTTTCCAAACCCTAATGTTCAGATCACATTTTTCAAACCGGAGTATGAGGATCCATTCCTGTGGCCTGTATCTTGATCTTCACCGTCATCAGAGGAGTTAGCTTTCTTTCCAAGAACCACTGGGTGGCTTAGCATAGTGTGAAAGGGGAATAAGTCTCCCTTGTGGGGTCTTTAAGGATGGTGCCAACACAGCCACAGAGATTTTGGAGAGGTATAGGAAATGAAAGGATCTGTTACACTCACTGGGCCTGGAGGAGGGAGGCCCACCTGGAAAGAGCATCCAGGGAGCGGACTGAACCAAGCAGGTGGGGAGCCGAGAGTGCACCCCACGGGCAAGTGCCTTTTTGGCGATCAGGGTGGGGTAGTCAACCAAAGTTGGGAGAAGATTTTTCTGGTGAGTTTGAGTGTCACTCAATCACAGTGTCACAGGGGAGAGCAAGAGGAACCACAGCAGGGACCAGCCTGATCGCATGGGTGATGCATCTGGCTGCCTGGACAGATGCTCACAGACTGTGTGTGGGGATGTTGAGGCATCAAGAAAAATGGCAAGTTTCAAAAACTGGCAATACACTTAGCTAAGCTGCGTCCCTTCCAAAGTACTTCATCAGATCTCTCCTCTGCTCTACCCAAAAGAGAGGGTGCATGTCTTTAAAACAAAAGAGCAGGGGCACCTGGATGGCTCAGCAGTTAAGCATCTGCCTTCAGCTCGGGTCATGATCCCAGGGTCCTGGGATTGAGCCCCGAGTCAGGCTCCCTGCTCAGCAGGGAGCCTGCTTCTCCAGACTCCCTCTCTGCCTGCTGCTCCCCCTGCTTGTGCTCTCTCTCTGTGTCAAATAAATAAATAAAATCTTTAAAAAATAAAAATGAAAATAAACAAGTGAGCAGTCTGAACCTGAAAGGATAAATATTTTCAATAGTGTCAGCTTTTCTTGGCTTCCATTATATGAATGTATGGAACTGATGAACGAGCGTCATCTGCCTGCTACCTCCCCTCTTCCCCTCAACCACTTGCACAGAAAAGCTGAGGGTCTGGGTAATCATGGCAACCTGCCCTGGATATTGAATGAACGACTAGAGAAATGAACCGTTTTGTGCAGCCCTGTCGTTACTGTGCGTAGGACCCAGCAAGAGGATGTTCAGCAAGAACAGAATAAGGCAGAGGCCGGTCAGTACAGTCATAGCTATTACTGAACCCGACCGCGTGGCCACAGGCCCCCAGCTGACATTTGTATCAGCTCGTTATTGGATTCCTCATTACAGCCTCGGCTGGGCTGGCAGGCTTGGACAGCCCACAGTGCAAATGAAAAATAGATGAGTCTGACTCAGGGAGCATTTCCTTTCCTCCTTTTCTCCTGAAGGAAAGGAAAAGCAATTGCCGTGGAAACTATTTCTGGTATTAATAGAAACAGCACGGCTGGGGTCTGCTGGCCAAAGGCAGGCAGCTGAGTTAAGATGGTGAGATGCCATTTAGAACAAGTAACGGGAGGGACGTGCTGTTGTTCCCCGTCCCTGGTGCTCCTTGTTTTCCCCGAGCACTGTTCTCACCGTCTTATCTACCGCAAGAGACCTTACACATATCACTGATTGATATTTCCCTTATGGTGTCAGCTGTCATCTCAAGAATGGGTTATTATGCACCTGCCAACATGGGAAACATTGGTTTGCATTTTCTGGACCACAAGGGGTTGTGATTTAAGCACAGAGGGAGGGAGCCCTGGGCTTTTCTTTATCGTCGGTGGGTGTGAACTTGGCCGCAGGTTATTTTCTTGTGCTGTCCAAGGTTCTATTTTTTTGGTCTGTGATCAAGCCATTCATGATTTTCAGATGGCAACAAGATGTATTTAAACTCTCTGTGATCAAAGATCCTACAGGAAGAATTATTTAACCTTATCTGTTCTCTGTAACCATAACCCTCCTTTTCCCATATTGAAATAACTATTCATATATTTTTTTTTGGTAACGTGAGGTTTCTTAGGATCATAGTTGTGGTCTCTAGCACAAGTGGCTTTAATTTATTTGGATATGGTCTTTTAGTTTCTTTCAGGATTTCTGCCATTCAGATACCTGTACGGGATTCTGCGTTGTCACTGAGGCAGGGTTTGTAGAAGGTAGCAAGACTTTCCTCAAGTAACTTTACTTCAGCGATCTACACAGATGGCTGTCCCAAGAATGTCATCACCAGCGGCGCCTGGGTGGCTCAGTGGGTAAAAGCCTCTGCCTTCGGCTCAGGTCATGGTCCCAGGGTCCTGGGATCGAGCCCCGCATCGGGCTTTCTGATCTGCAGGGAGCCTGCTTCCTCCTCTCTCTCTGCCTGCCTCTCTGCCTACTTGTGATCTCTGTCTGTCAAATAAATAAATAAAATCTTAAAAAAAAAAAAAAAAGAATGTCATCACCAATGCCTTGCCTCCTGTAAGAGCTTGGATTCTCTTTGCCCAAGCCAGAGTGGTCATTCTAGCGCAGAGGTTGAGAACAAGACTCTGGTACTAGACCTCCCTAGTCTGAATCCAAACTTTACCACTTGCTAGCCTGGGACCTTGAGCAACTTCCTGAGCCTGTCTGTGCCTCTGCTTCCTGATCCATCAATGGGATACTTCATGAGAAAGCTAGTGGGTTATGCTCAAGCTTGTGGGATAGTGTCTGGCATATAGTAGGTTCCATATAAGTGCTGTATTCTCTGGCTGGTCTGTCATCCCGCCTCTCCCACACCCCCTCTTCACCGTCACCTTGACCTTCCCTCCATTGCCCAGCACCCTCCCTTCTCCCACAGGCATCTTCCTGTCTGCATCTGCCTCTCAGGCCTTCACCAGCACCCCCTCCCTGAAATCCTTGCTGCAAAACTGTTTCAGTTCACATCCTGGTGGGGTACAGATGACACTGTCCAACCAGCTAATTTGAGGAAAGCTTAATAAAGCGATTATGTATAAAGGTGTGAGCAGGTGAGGAAAGCACAAGGGGAAGCTGAGTACCCAGGCCTAGGAATCCTGAGAGACCACCTCACAGGAGCTGTGTTGAGAGGGCTGTGTCCGACAGGAGCCGGGAGCTGGGTGGAGCCAAGCAGCCCCCTCATGGCAACCACCCAAGAAGAGAGCCAGGGAAATAAGGGCTCTGACCTTAGCTTTCTCTCTCTTTTCATCTCCTGCTGAGCAGCCCCCCCCCCCACAACACACACACACACCTTGCCCCTGCCCCTGGTTCCCAACTCCAAGGCAGAGAGCAAAGGCATCCTTCCATAAGTCCATGGGGTCAGCCTCCCAGAGAGGGCAGGGTGGAGCCAGGTGGAGGATAGGGGCAAAATATCTGCATCATGCCCCAAGGACCTCTGGTCTGCAGCACCCACATAGCTTGGATTATAACCAAGCTCCATGCTCAGTGGGGAGTTTGCTTGATGATTCTCTTCCTCTGCCCCTCCCCCCATCTGTCTGTGGGAGTTTGCTTGAGGATTCTCTTCCTCTGCCCCTCCCCCCATCTGTCTGCCCCCCATCTGTCTCTGTGCCTCTCAAATAAATAAATCATTAAAAAACATTAATGGCAGGGGCGCCTGGGCGCCTGGGTTAAACCTCTGCCTTCGGCTCAGGTCGTGATCTTAGGGTCCTGGGATCAAGCCCCACATTGGGCTCTCTGCTCAGTGGGGAGTCTGCTTCCTCCCTGTCTGCCTGCTTGTGATCTCTCTCTGTCAAATAAATAAATAAAATATTTAAAAAAAATTAATGGCATGGAAATGACTAGTGGAAAGATAATAAATACCACTCTCCTGGCTGAAGATGACATTTGATATGAATCATGGATTTAGCGTATATAACAGTGGTGAACTCTAGCATATGCCATACGTAAGCAAACCACTTTCTGTCCCGTTGTCCCCACATCCAGATTTAGTTGCTGTCATATTCTCTGCGGGCACCCTAGAGGTCGCTTTTTAGAATTATCTCTGTGGTCATTTATTCCTTGTTTCACCTGCTCTTCTAGATCTTTAACTCCATAAGGACAGGGACCGGATCTGTGTTGTTCATCACAGAATCTCCAAACCTTAGAACAGAATACAGGACCCAATAGATCCTTCACATCTATTGTTGAATGAATAAATATGCTGGTCACAGTAGCCTGTGATCTGTCACAGGAGTCCAGCAGAATAAGGATTCTAGGTGCCACGGAGGGGCCCAGGAAGTTCCTTTAAATGCACTTCAGGTCATTCCTTACTGCTGCAAGGCGTCATTTCCTTCTGACCCTCCCTTCCCCCCATTACAGCAGCCACCCTCTCTGCTTGGAGCAGAGATGGGAGCAGGTCTTGTACCAAGAACAAATTCCCTCTTCTTTCAGTCTTCAAAGAGAATATAATAGTGGGGGAATTATCTTCTGAAATGATTCTGTTTCTCATTTCTCTCTCCCAGTTGTGTTTATTTGTAGTTTATTAACCTGATGGTGCCCAGCAAAATATATTGGATTGTTATTTGGACCAGTTCAGACCTATTCAGCCATCTTGAAAGTGTGTCATGGGGCATTATCAGGTCTTATCATTGAAAATTGGCGTCATTTTATGTTATTCCCTACTGTGATAGTCCGACCAGATTTTATTATGAATGAATGACTTCAGGGAGTTCTTTTTAAAGGTCACAAATGATGTTTAATATCCTCAAAAAAGATTACTTTTTAGAAAGGGTAAGTAGCAACACCGGCTGGAAGCCTTAATTTATTTAAGCCCTATCACTGCTCAGTAATCTTTTTATCTGCCGTTTTCCTGACGTTTAATATTCTAGGAAAAAAAATAAAAAAGTTCTGGAGAGGAAATTAAACTTGAGGGTTGAGATAACAGGGCTCTTATAAAGCTTACATACTGGAGGTGTTCGAAAAAGGTCCTGGGGGTGCCTGGGTGGCTCAGTGGGTTGAAGCCTCTGCCTTCGGCTCAGGTCATGATCCCAGGATCCTGGGATCATGATCGAGCTCCAAGTCGGGCTCCCTGCTCGGCAGGGAGCCTGCTTCCCCCTCTCTTTCTCTGCCTGCCTCTCTGCCTACTTGTGATCTCTGTCAAATAAATAAATAAAATCTTTAAAAAAAAAAAAAAAGAACAAGAAAAAGATCCTGACCACCCCCCCCCAAAAAAAAGCAAAAAAGCAAAAAGCGATTAGCTTAGAGGGACTCCGTAGGATTGTCTAAAGTAAAAGCCTGAAAAATTGGGTGGATGTACTTCACAAACTTAGAGAACATTAGCTCTGGGGCCATATTGTAAGAGGTTTTTACTGAGGCATCTGTTGTAAATGAATTGCCTCTTTTCTGCCTGATAACCGAGGTTTAAGTTTGGGGGTTTTACGATAGAAGCAATTAAAAGCTCAACACTGTTATATTTTTCATTAATTTACCAGTGAATGGTTGGGTTTATATGAATAATTGATTCATTTTGAAGATAATTATAATGCTAAGTTGTGTTTTACTAGGCAGCTTGTCCTTGTAATATAATTTGCCTTTAACTACAATATAATTTCTTCTGCCCTTCTGGTTATCAGATTTTTCTTTAGGAGAACAAAACAAGCATAAGCAGTATCTACGAAGATATATTTTTAAGGTAGATGAAAACAGAATGGTTTGGGAGCTCTCAGTCTTGGATGACGGAAGGTCAGATTCAGATCAAGTCTGGTAATAGGATATCCTAGTTAGAGCCAGGAACAGGCAAAAGCACAGATGGGCCCTTAATTCTCAGATAAACCACTACATCTATTTGTAGTATCTCCAAAAGCCGAACATTTGTATCCCCTGCAACCCAGAATTTCTGCTCCCAGATACATACCCAGCAGAAATGCATTCTTACGTTTGTGGAAAGACACGCACGGGAATAGTCATAGCAGCACCAATTATAATAGCCATAACTAGAAACTACGCACATGCCCATCATCTGTAGAATGGATAAGTAAGTTCCTACAATGGAAAATGAACGGACTGTTACTCTGTATAACAACAGCACGGGAGCCTACTTAAAAAAAAAAAAAAGTTACAAATATATCAATTTGCACATTGGGCATAGCTATAATTTTTTTAAAGATTTTATTTATGGGGCGCCTGGGTGGCTCAGTGGGTTAAAGCCTCTGCCTTCGGCTCAGGTCATGATCCCAGGGTCCTGGGATCGAGCCCTGCATCGGGCTCTCTGCTCAGCAGGGAGCCTGCTTCCTCCCGTCTCTCTCTGCCTGCCTCTCTGCCTACTTGTGATCTCTGTCTGTCAAATGAATAAATAAAATCTTAAAAAAAAAAAGATTTTATTTATTTGAGAAAGAGAGCATGAGTCAGCGGGGAGGGTCAGAGGGCAGGGGAGAAGCGACTCCCTGATGAGCTGGCTGTGAATGCAGGGCTTGATCCCAGGACCCCAGGACCACCTCCTGAGCCAAAAGCAGACACTTAACCAACTGAGCCACCCAGGCACCCCTGGACATTGCTATAATTTTTGAGCTGATTCATTACAAAGCCAGTGACACTTTGACAGAGGTTCAAGGGTACACGAGTACTGTACTGCTTTGTCTTGAGGCAGAACCACATTATCTACCAGAGGAAACCACTGGGACACTTCAGCCTAGTTGTGATTTTTTTTTTTTTTTTTTTTTTTTTTTTGGTGGAGAACCACTGGAGCTTATCCAAATCCCCCCCTACCTTTTGCGCCCAGCCCTAGTTTCCCAGTTCAGTGAAATCTTTATGGCACCTCTGACCTCTGTTCTCTTATGAGCTCCAATTACAGCCATCATCAGAAGAACCGGGTTACGGTTAAGAGTTCTCTAGGTGGTTTATGTCTTCTGATTCCTTCTTGACTGAGTTTGTCCAGGCCGACAGCTCCAGCTTCCATTTCTCCATCCAGGCGGGCATCTGTGGCTGTTTGATAAATATTTGACAAATGACTGTTGCTCTTGAAGATGCAGGGACATGAGCAGAGGCTCTGCCCGAGGCAGGGCAAGCATTTGCTTTTAAGTGGCCATGGTTGTATTGCTTCGAATTGTTTCAATTTGATTTCTCCCATCCCTTTGATCTCTCTCTCTCTCTCTTTAAAATTTTCTTGTTTACGTGTTTGTTGTCGAAGACTGGGAATTATGAAAAGGCACGCAGAAGTAAAGGAGAAACACCCATAAGCCTTCCATTCAGAGGAAAAAATTCTTTTACTATTTTGCTGTATTCTTACTTTTTGCTATAATGCCATTGCTTCATGCTCCCTGCCCTCACCTCCCTTTCTTTCATTTCTTTTTTTTTTTTTTAAGATTTTATTTATTTGACAGACAGAGATCACAAGTAGGCAGAGAGGCAGGCAGAGAGAGAGAGAGTCAAGCAAACTCTCCGCTAAGCAGAGAGCCTGATGCGGGGCTCGATCCCAGGACCCTGAGATCATGACCTGAGCCAAAGGCAGAGACTTAACCCACTGAGCCACCCAGGCGCCCTTCTTTCATTTCTGAAGAGTAATAGGAATGAGTCAAGCAAAGAAACTGCTCGCATTTTTTAAATTTTATTTTATTTTTAACCACTCCACATTTTTAAAGGGTTCTCAGGCTAGAAACCATGCACTCTAGTCCTGCCTCTGTTTTCCTGACTCTCCATATGCTAAGGTGTGGCTTAGCTTAAGAACTGAGCTTTTGTGCCTTGCTACAGAATAGCACAGCATAAGGTGTAACTCAGGCTTCTCTGAGCCCCAGCTTTGAGTTCTTAGATTAGCTTTTTGGGTGCATATATCATACTCCGAATTACGGAGAAGAACTTAAGAGTTGTTCCAGAATAGAACTAGACTGTTTCCTCATGTTACAGCCCTCAACCTCATCCTGAAAGCAGGATGAGAGCTTTTAAACTTCTTAGACTTCATCATCTTCCAGACTGTGGAAATGCATGAATCCTAATTCTCTGCCTGAGAATCAGAACAGAAGAGTTGCCTCTCTAGGTAGAGATTTCTGGACTTTTGTCCTAGGCTGTCCTGTTCTTTCTGTTTCTGGAACCACGGGGTGATCCCCTTCCCTCCACCAGTGCTGTGTGGCTGACGCACCTGTCTTCCTCTTCATGACCCGGAGCTCCCCATCCGTCACCTGGGGTGCCCATGGGCACATGCCATGCCGTGTCTACACACTTGTTTTTTCCTCCCAAAAGACACTCCTGTGCTTGTCTCTTTGACTTTCTTCCATTTTTCTCCTCTAGACTCCTCAAGCTTCATCCCTCCTTTCTCTTTAGACTCCTGAAGTATTTAAATGATACTCGTTTAAATAAGATTAGTCATTGGTAAGAAGAAAAATCCCTCCCGTAACACCAACAGACTATTTCTCTTGACCTTTAAAATACCTTAATGGGCACATTGTAAGGTTTGTTCAGCTCTGCTCAGGTTGGGCCCCATGTGACAGCTGCATTATCTCTAAGCCTGTAAATGATTGTCCTGGACAGAAGCCATCTACAGGGAGACCCCTGCTGTATGGTGTGTGTGCACAACAAACAGAGACAGAATAGTTTTAGAAAATCTAGTTACCAAAATAATTATAGAAAAGAGAAAAGAAATAGATAGTGTTTAGATTCGCACCTTTATCGTTTTCTTCTTGACTAACTCTTGGCCTATGTTCAGTTACCTGAAGTGGCCCTGTAATCTTCATGTAAGATGCACCTGCTGTCCTTGGCAGTGAGGAGACAAGACTTCACACGTCTTTACATTAGATACCCTTCCACTTGGTGACCCTTGGAATGCAGGTACATGCTGAGGGGAAATTTGTAGATAAGATTTTGTTATTATGCTTAGTGTTTGGGAAAGCAAATGGGCAACTCCCACTTATGTCTGAGGCTTCTCCTGAGAGCTGCCCACCAGGAGGGAGGTGTAGGTATGGTGGAGACTTTCTCTCTCTGGCTCTCCTTTCCTGGGAATCCTTTTCTTCCAACATGACTTTCCAAAGTTAAAAAGAAAAATTTTTTTTGACAGAGACAGTAATGTGTATAACTTTAATGCAGAGGAAGAACTGGGGATGTGATCATTTCTGTCGTGATACAGAAAAAAAACACAAACTTATCCAGCTGAGTTGCATCCTAATTGGATTAATTCTTAGAGTAAAATAGCTTTCTTGGGTTTTCTGTTGGTTTGTTTGTTTGTTCTTTGGCTTTCTTGTTTTTAAATTAAAAGTAATCTATGGTCATTATGAAAAAAATCTGAGTAGAGATGGCTGAGAAGAGTAACAATAATAAGAACAACAGCATTTACAGAGCACTCAGTCGTGCTTCCCCGTTCTGCTTCATTTCATCGTCCTCCAGTTCTGTGGGTGAGGTTCTGTTATAAGCTGGTTAATGGGGGCGCCTGGGTGGCTCAGTCAGTTAAGCGCCTGCCTTCGGCTCAGGTCATGATCCAGGGATCCTGGGATCCAGTCCCCCATCAGGCTCCATGCTCAGCGGGGAGCCTGCTTCTCCCTTTGCCTGCTGTTCTCCCTGCTTGCTCTCTCTCTCTCTCTCT
Organism: Lontra canadensis; assembly: GCF_010015895.1. NCBI lineage: Eukaryota > Metazoa > Chordata > Mammalia > Carnivora > Mustelidae > Lontra > Lontra canadensis. Next base: position 8,761,316 of record NW_022631010.1, read on the forward strand.
CTCTCTCTCTCTCTTTCTGGCAAATAAATAAACAAAATCCTTAAAAAGAAAAAAAAAAAAAAGCTGGTTAATGTTTTTAACCCTGCCATCTTGAACTTGTTGGAAAACCAAGTCCCCTTTCTCGTGGAACACCTGCTCCACCTGTTAGGACGCCGGTGGTGGTCTGCGGACACCGTTCGGGAAAAGAGAGGTTCAGCAGTCTCACTAACGAGGGCCAGGGCTGGGACCAGACGCAGCTGCCTCCCTTTACAGGGGCCTCCCTCTATCACCACTGGCTTTCAGATTCTTCTGACTAGTTGTGTCGATGGTGATTTGGGATCTTCCTTCCATGTTAAAACCGAGAGCATTATATTAATTCATTTTTTCTGACTTGCTAAAACCAGTTTCCTCAGCCCTGGTGTCCCACTAGAGATAGGACAAGGACCCCTAGCTCTAGTCACAATCAGATAAGAAACCAGACACACACAAGCTTTCAGTAGTAGGAAGGAAGAGACACTGAAGAGACCATATACAGAGCACTGTGGGTTCTGGGAAACAGGCCAGCCAGCTGCACCTGGGGAACTGGGGAGACTCCACAGATGAGGGGCGCAGACACCAGGCCCCCAGGAGCAGTGGAGTCCCAGGTGCCCCAGGTCAGTGAGAGGAGAGTTAAGACCATATTTGGCCGCATGCAAGTGGCAGGGCTTTGAGCAAGGTGCCCAGTGAGGAGCAGATGGTGTTTAAAGTCGGCTCTGAGTCACTCTTTGAAATTACAGAAATTCAAGGAGAAGGATTTGGAAGGCCTCCAGCCAGCTCTGTGACCTTCTAGTCCCTCAGTAATCATTTGGCGTCTAGCTCAGAAATGGGAGTTCTCTGCAAAAGTGGGTCATCCAGAAAAAGTGGCCGAATGATTTCAAGAGAAGGAAAGAGTTCTTGTGCCTAAGCCTGTGAACCACTGGGGTAACTCTCACTCTCCTGAAGGACGGATTACCAGCAAGTTGCCCTGCTGGGTGGCTTTGACCCAGGCTCCGGTGCTGTGGGTTCTCAACTCTTGCCCCATCTCCACAAATGACTGGATAAAGGTTACATAAAACTCCCAACTCAGGGGGGCGCCTGGGTGGCTCAGTGGGTTAAGCCTCTGCCTTCGGCTCAGGTCATAATCTCAGGGTCCTGGGATCGAGCCCCGCATCAGGCTCTCTGCTCGGTGGGGAGCCTGCTTCCTCCTCTCTCCCTGCCTGCCTCTCTGCCTACTTGTGATCGCTGTCTGTCAAATAAATAAATTTAAAAAATCTAAAAAAAAAAAAAAAAACAACTCCCAACTCAGGGCTGGAAGATACTTGTCTTCTCCATGTGAACGCGTTTGAGATGGAAACTATATTTTCTGTTGAATGATTTTCTTGTTGCCTTGGCAACCGGTTGGGTTCTTTTTTTTTTTTTCCTAAGCTTTTGATTTTTCTCAACAACACGAGCTGCTTCCTTTGATTTAGCTCCGACGTGTGTACAGATTTCTATCTTATTCAGGGAGTCTCTAGTGTAAGTGTTTATGAGGTATGGATTTTTTATTTTGCACCATCCTCACAAGGTTGAACAGTGTTAAATACTTTCACATGACTGTTAGACTGCCTGATTAAACCAAAGGCAAGTCAAAGCGATTTTTGTTTGTTTGTTTTTATAAGTATCACTAAATATTTTAATGTTATGCTTTTTAACATCTCTGACAAGGTCTAGGTGGAAAATTTTTTAAAATATTTTCATTTATTTATTCAAAGTAAACTCTGTGCCCAATGTGGAACTTGAACTCACGACCCCGAGGTCAAGAATCACATGCCCTTACCTATATGGGAAATTGTTTTCATACATGATCAATGCACATCATTCCTTTCTGTCTCCTCCTTCTCACTGGGCTCATGGCTGATTCTTAGCTTTGTTAACCTGTTCCCATCTCAGGGACTCAGCATGCACCATGTCCTCTGTCTGGACTGTGCCACTCAGATACTTGCATTGCTTCCTCCCTCCCTCGTGGCATTTAAGGCTCTGGTTAAGTGCCACCTCCTCCAAGAGGGCTTTCTGGACCTTCCCGTCTAAAAGAGCATCTTCATTCATCACTCTGGCCAGTTTGGAGATGAGAGGATCCGTCCTTGGAAAACCTGAATGAATTATCAATCAGTCCCCCTGTATGAAGCCACCAATCTATAGCTGTACCCATGGCAAGGGCTTCAAAATCATTTTTTTTAAAGATTTTATTTATTTATTTGACAGACAGAGATCACAAGTAGGCAGAGAGGCAAGCAGAGAGAGAGAGGGGGGAAGCAGGCCCCCCACTGAGCAGAGAGCCCAATGCGGGACTAGATCCCAGGACCCTGAGATCATGACCTGAGCCGAAGGCAGAGGCTTAACCCACTGAGCCACCCAGGCGCCCCCAAAATCAATTTTTAATGCCACACCCTTAAATGATGAACACTCAGCCCAGAATCTCCAGATAGTTGCAGGAAACCTCCATATCAACACAGAGAGACCAAGACTAGTAAGAAATAAAGGAATAAAGCTCTCCTCTGTGCACGTGTCTGGTAGTGTTTGATGTGCATTTGATTAATAGGAGATTTAGTCCAACATGTGGCCCATGTTCTTGGCTGGCTTGCCCATTTGTTTAAGCAAATCCATTTTCACTTGCACACAGAGTAATTAACTCAGACTCACTTTGTCGGAAGTCATGCTGAAGACATTTATCATTTCCTTCTACACCATGGAGACTATTGGGCTGTGGCTTGGAGTTGTTGAGGCTGTATGCTCATCAAAAATGGAGTAGATGCCTGTGATACTAAATTGACTTTTTAATTACTATAGATTTAATGACATCCCTCTGCCATGCACTTAATCTTCAGCAAATATTTACCCTTCCCAAACTGGCAGATTTGCAGTTTATAACTTGTCATGTCAAATGAAGCATTTCTCTTTCCCCTGCTCCTAGAAGGATCTCTTTTCAAAATTACAGTCTTTTAAGAATAGCTGACATATTCCCCTTTCTGAAGAACTTTTCAACATTTCCATCCTATGATTTGGAACGGACTCTTCTCACTCCTATCAACCTTAGTCTGTATTTATTGATCTATCTATTTTAGATAAAATTTAATGTTTTTATACAGTTATCTAGGTCATTTGCACAGAGAGAGATGGGTGGGTGGGGGAGTGGATGGATGGATGGATGGTTGGGTGGGTGGGTGGATGGATGGATGGGTGGGTGGATGGATGGAGATAGATGGACAAACCGAACTGTATTAAAGATGTGTGGATATATAGTTTCAGATAACAGAGGATACATCACAAACTTTAGTCACATGGTTTCCAGTTCATAAGAGCTGTGTAATAGCTTTCTGAGCAGAAGCTAAATAACCGTCATTCTATTACATCCAACATAGTTTCCCAGACTTTTTGAGGAAAATGGAATTAGTTAGATATTCCATTAGAAAGTCCTAAAATAACTTCAGGATACTTGTAAATGTTCTTTTAATTTGTACCATGGAACTAGTGTGAGGAGCTGGAGTTGGAGGTAGTTGTTGAGGCCTGGGTGTGGATGTCTTCGGTCACTGGTGATAGGACATTTTCAACAACCCTTCCCGGCAATACTTGAGAACACCTTCCAAGCCAACATTTAAATGGTCAAGTAAATTCATATATTTCTGAATTATGAAGATGAGAAACAGATTTAAAATTCTAGAGATGATGTCAGGATTAATGAGTATAGCTAATATGAACATGGAAGTTTGTACATCAAGACCTGGAGACCTCACACCCATGAGCTTGCCTGTGCCCTGTACTATTATTCTCTTATATGCTTTCATAGTGTTTAAGACCATGCTTCCTGAGTTTCAGTCCTGACCTTGCCACTTACTAGCTGTGTGTCTTCGACCAAGTTTCATAATCTGTGCCTCAATTTCATTATCTGTGAGTCCATCAGTGAGCTCACTCTATGCCTAGTCCAACCTCCTCTTCTTAGAGAGAATGGAAGTTCCCATTTTTGGAATCTCTCATAGCTAGAGTTCTGGATGTGAATTAGATCTGCTAATCAAATGCATTCCCATATTCATTTAGATTCCTAGGTTATGTGGGAAGAGACTTGGGCATGGGACATTCATTTTTAGCTGGAATGGATAATGTCCAAGGCAGCATGGTCTGGAACCAGCAACTGATGGCTTTCAGATTCAGCAGGAGCTTCCTGATTGGGAAGTTTCCGGATTGTAGCAGAAGCTGTGTTAACTTGGAGCAGCATCTGCGGCAGCAGCTTCCTAATTGTTTAGGTTTCAAATAATGAAGAGCCTGAGCCCCTTTGGCTGATTTTGGGGAGTAATCCCTCAAAGCTCAGCCTAGAGTCTCTTGAGAGCCTAGGGCTCTCCCAACAGCAGTGTGTACTGTGGTATACTTCTAACCATCTCTCTTTCTTCCTCAAGTAGCCAAAGTGATTTATGTCGGCCTCACCTACATATCAAGAGCAGTCCACTTAGCTTGTAAGATTTGTTGATAGAGTTAATGAGGTAAAGCATTTCCAGTGCTTAGAGCATCTGGCATGCTTTTTCTTTTTTAAAATATGCTTCAGGCTCTTTCTGACCCTAGTCAGTTGTACACCTACAACCATGAATAACACATATTTATTAGTTTGTTGGTTCATTCACTTATTCATTTGTTCATTCATACATTCATTCATACATTCATTGAAACAGATATTTGCTGAATGTTTATTCTAATCAAGAGATGTTCCTGCTGCCCTAGGGTAATGGCTACAACCTAAGTGAACATTAGAACCATCTGGGAAGGTTTTTTTAAAACCTTAATGTCTGGGCACCTGGGTGGCTCAGATGGTTAAGCGCCTGCTTTCAATTCAGATCATGGTCCCAGGATCCTGGGTTCCTGTTCCGCATCGGGCTCCTGCTCAATGGGGAGCCTGCTTCTCCCTCTGCCTTTTTCTCTCTCTCTCTCTCTCATGAATAAATAAGTAAAATTTAAAAAAAAAACAATTTTTATGCAACATCTCGGACTTACTGAAGACAGGGAGTGTGTGTGTGTAGATATTTTCTTTCTTTCTCTCTCTCTTCCTTTCTTTCTTTCTTTTTTTCAGAGAGAGTGTGTGCCTGCACACCTGGGGAATGGGGGAGGGGCAGAGAGAGGGAAAGAGAATTCCCAGGAGACTCCATGCTGGGCACAGAGCGCAACATGGGAGCAATTCCATGATCCCGAAATCAAGAGTTGAACACCCAACCAACTGAGCCACCCAGGCACCCCTGTAGATATTTTCTTAATTGAGATACTATTTTCATACAATAAAGTACACAAACTTTATGTGTTCCGGCTTGGTGGATTTTTACATATGTATGCACCCAGTAAACCACTATCCAGATCGAGATACAGAGAAACAGAAAATGTGCATGAAAGATTTATTGTGTGCATGGATTTTGGGGGTGCTTTCCTTAGAAGCTAAAGTTTCAAATGCATTTGAGATTTTGCTACTCAGAACTCAAAAAAAAATTTAGTCCTCTGGAATAACCAGTATAATCAGGTTACTTTTTCTTTTTTTCTTTTTCATACTCCCCTACAAATTTGTGTCTCCTTCTAGATTTATGGAAGAAAATGATTTCATTTACATGTGAAATGAAATTAAGGAGGACCTTAGGTAACAGAAAATTGCAAAATAGCTATAAAGCACTAAATGTTACCAGTAGTAACTTTGTGAGTCAAAACCTCTGTCTCTATTTATCCTATGATTGGCATAGTTTATTGACTATAGGAAAGTTCAACTGCTTTCTTAAAACTAAGCTATACAGCTTCTTTTGTGTGATCTCTTCAAAGAGAGTGAATATCATGAGTGAAAAATTAATTATTTTCCCTTTTTTCAAAATAGTGTTTGGAACCAATGACTGCATAATTAGTATTGCAAGGCTGAGGCCACCAGAGCAACAGGCATTAGCTGAGTTAGGAAGATAAACTTAGTAATTATTTGAAAAGCAAATGGAAATAGTTGATTGCAGAGAGAGAAAATGTCATCTGCAAAACAAAACATTGAGAGCATCTACATTTTTTATAAAACCAATGAGAACAACTTTGATGTTGAATTACTTTGCATAATTGGCTCATTACAGAATGAAACTTTCGACACAAAATGTACGGTGGACATGAATTACACTTTTAAGTTGGTCACATGTGATTTGGAATCAAAGTGTAACACTGGGACCCTGTTTCAAGGAGAACTGCTCCATATTAGGGAATTAAACAGATTCACATCACCGAAGGAATAGAAAACATGAAAATTCTCTGTGGCTCATTTCTCTGCCTTCAGGCAAACTCTCCATAAATTAACCTAGGTATTGTTCATTTTGGGTGTTCTTAAAGAATGAACTTTGGACCGGGGTTGGGGGTGGGGAGCAATCTGGCTATGACAATTATTTTTGTGTTGATCTGACCAGGGAGGAGAATTATCTCCTCACCATTTCCTGAGTGGTCCTAGGTTGGCATTTATGTCTGTTAGAACGTGAAGATATTATTCCACGGCCTTCTTTTCTTTTCTTTCTTTCTTTTCTTTTTTTTTTTTTTTTTAAGATTTTATTTATTGATTTGACAGAAAGCGAGCGCACAAGCAGGGGGAACAGCAGGGAGAGGGAGAAGCAGACTCCCCACTGAGCAAGGAGCCTGATTCAGGGCTCAATCCCAGGACCCTAAGATCATGATATGAACTGAAGGCAGACACTTAACCAGCTGAGCCACCCAGGCTCCCCTACTCCTCCACCTTCTTGCTTCTATTGTTACTGTCCAGACATCAACTGTCAACTGAATTGTCATTCATTTATGGGGAATCTGTCTTTTTTTTACTGGGTGGTTGAGGAATTTTTATTTTTCCTTTTGATAATCTACAGTTTTATCTCATGCTTAGCAATTGGGGTTCTTTTTATTTATCCCACTTGCAGAACATGGTGATTGCTAAATGTGAGGATTCATGCTTTCATCAGTTCTAGGAAATTTCTACCCATTAACTCATTATGCATTGCCTTTTCCCCATTCCCTCTCTTATGTCTTTCTGAAATTCCAATTAGATGCACGTGGGACCATTTCACTTTGACTTAAACGTATCTCTTCATTTTTTTGTTTTGTTTTCTCCATCTCTTTGTCTGTCTGTGCTAAATTCTGAATAGTATCTTCAAATCTGATTTCTATTTTCTAATTCTCTTTCCAGTGGTGTTTGACCTATCTGACCCATCTACAGTGGTATAAATACCTAGTATCATAATTTTCCATTTTTCTAAGTTACTTTTGTTTCTTTTTCTGATTCACTGATTTAGTTTTTGAAGTCTCTTGTTCCTAACTCAGACTTTTCTATTTCTTATTTCTGTAACATATTAAACATACTTGTTTTATATTCTGTGACCATTGACTAGTATCTAAAGTTTCTGTGAGATTTATTCTGGGACTGGCTCCATTGCCTCGTTTCAGTGTGCATTTTGTGACTGTTGTTTTTTTGTGAGCTCCTGTTCACTGGAATTTTATGTAAAGGGTTTCTTTTGACATTTGAGTGAAGGTACATTCCTCTAAAGAGAATTTACCTTCTCTTTCTCTAAACAAATAAGGGCACATTATTCTGGAACCAGCCTGAAATAAATTCCTGGCTGGGGTTTTCAGACCATAAAAATAGTCTTAATTCAGGCCACAAACACAGGTAAGGTCAGGCTCATAGTTGAATCTCCCCAGGAATGCTTCTTTTTTCTTCTCTCTACCCAGGGCCAAAGCCAAGACAAACAAGTTTTCTTACTGGGACTCTTGGCAAGGCATTTTTTTCTCTAGTTCATCTTAAGGGTGTAACTTCAGGGCTCTCAGCTTTATTCAGTGACCTCCTTTCAAGCCCCCCATCTTGCCCGATGCTAGACTCTGTTTCCTGAAGCCTAAGTGCCAATAAAGTTGATTTGCCAGATTCTGACACCAGCTCAGGGTTCATTTACCTCTTGGAATATCCATTGTGATTTTGCTTTTGGTCTCTGAGGATTCCTCTTCCTTTATTCCTACTCGGTTGCGCATTTTAGAAGACTTAAAAAAAAAATTTACCCAGAATTTTTAGATGTTTGGCAACAAGGATTTTCATAATATCTTGTCCATCACATTTTTTTGTTGTTGTTGAAAATATATAACTATCTCTGCCATCCTACTAGAGGTGTTCTTATAAAGCTGGAAATTCAATTCCATATTTGCCCCCACTACCAGCTCTTAATAATTCATGTTGGAAACATTTTCAACACAAATACATCCTAAACACCTCATGTCTCATATTTTCTGCCTCTCCATCAGCACCAGCTTTTATTTCTTTGCCATCTCTAAGGTCTTTCTCTGCATAGGTTGTATTATATTTGTTATTTTTATTAATTAATTAATTAATTGATTGATTTTTTTAAGGTTTTATTTATTTATTTGACAGAGAGAGATCACAAGTAAGCAGAGAGGCAGGCAGAGAGAGAGGGAGAGGCAGGCTCTCCGCTGAGCAGAGAGCCCGATGCGGGCCTTGATCCCAGGACCCTGAGCTCATGACCCGAGCTGAAGGCAGAAGCTTAACCCACTGAGCCACCCAAGCGCCCTTATTATTTATTTTTTTAAAAGATTTTATTTATTTATTTGACAGAGAGAAGCACAAACAGGGAGAGGCAGAGGGAGAGGGAGAAGCAGGCTCCTCTCTGAGCAGGGAGCCAGATGCGGGACTCCATCCCAGGACACCGGGATCATGACCTGAGTGGAAGGCAGATGCCCATATTTGTTGTTTTTAAATGTTTATGGCTTTCCCCCAGTTTCTGAGCTCTCTATATTTTTTGATGTTTGCTCCAGAAAAGAAGGCTCATAGCTTTGCCCTTCTTCAGAGTCAGCTATAAGTGGGGGAGGGCAGGGAGAGAGGGAAGTATTCACTCCCATGGCACTCTTCTTAGTGTATTTCTCAGTCTTTATCTTGCCTTTTAAAATCTAACTCAGCACTACAGCTCTGACTCTGTCAGCAGTCATTCCGTGAACATAGATCTTTTCTGCCTAATTTCTGCCTAATTTCCCAGTCTCTTTGTTTGTTTGTTTGTTTGTTTGTTTGATGCAGTCTGTTTCTCCTTCTGCAGGGTATTTACTAACCTCAGCTTTTCCCTGAAGCTCTTCCTTTGATTAATAGGTTCCATCAAATAGGAAACCACCACCACCATTAGGTCCTACAGGTTGAGTCATTTCAATCCCACCCACAGGCTGGTGGATGTGTCAGGGGACAGCTGGAGGGCCCCACCAGCCTGGGCTTCTGTGTTTGACACTCCCACACACCAAGGGACCTGCTGTTTCCACCCACGCTGGGATCATGTTTGCTTTGCAGAGCTTGCACTTGGGACCTCTCCAGAGTCAGTCCTAACCATGAGATGGGTGATGTTTACCATGGTTCGCCCCATCAGCTCTGATGCCAGGATGGGGCAGCAGCTGTCGGTCAAGGCGATGTCGGGTACGAAGTGGGTTCACCTGGACTTTCCCTGTGATACGTGTCTATCACTGCGTGTAGATACATGAGAGCATTTACACTTCACTCTTAAAATCCTCGGGTGTAAATGACAAATGCCTTCATATTTATATGTAACATCACTGCTGCTGGGGCTGCTCTTGTCACAATGATAATAATGACAGAGTAGCTATTATTTATTAAGTGTGAACTGTGTGCTAGGCTTTATGCTAATAAAGCATTTAATTCTTACAACTATCCACGAGGTATGGATCATTATTATTACCATCCTCATTTTACGGAGGAGGATGTGAAGATTCAGACATGTCAAGTAACTCGCCCCAGGTCACATAGCCTGGAAGCGGACACGCTGGCGCTCAAACCTGAGCCTTCTAAACCCAGTCCTTGCTCGCAATGCTCGCAAGCAAGTCATCTATCAGGACAGAAATATTCAGATTTCTGATCTGTGATTATGAGCTGTTTTACAGAAGCTAGAACTTAAATCCACATTAGTTCTGCCCTATAAAGTAACACTTCTGAAAGCATATAGTACCACGCTGCCTGCCATTGCACAGAACTGGTTTTAGAATTCCTTTGTAAGAACCGCTTTCAGAACTAGTGTGTGGAATGTAAGAAAAGCAATCTCTTTTTGGAGATGAACCTTGCTTTTTACCTCATTCCATGTTACCCTGCTTGATCACTGACATTATTGATCAACTTTTCCTCCTAATGCCTTTTGACAGTTTCCAAAAAGGTAATTCTGTCCTCGGAGGGTGGAGATTTGCCACCAATGAGGACGTCCAGGAGAAGCTTCCAGAGGGAGTGGAAGCACTTCCTGAGACGTTCCAGCATGTTCTCAGTGATGTCAGCATTTTGAGTCTTAAGAGCTGGGCCTCCTGGGGTGGTTACTTTGAAGGGGGAGAGCCCAGCTATGTCTTTGCCTTCTGGTGCACTCCTTACAATTCAACCTGTTACTTCACAGGTAGACCTAAGGTCGATCTGATGTGGAGTCAAGGCTGTTTACACAAATATGCATCTAACGAAAACACTGCTGTGTGTAGGAAAGCATCCGACTTTCCTTGCCTGTCAGTCTCAGCAAGTCTGCTGATGTCAACACGGGAACTGGCTCTGTTTTGATAAGGGTTCTGTTCTATTCCTCTTTATCTCTGAAAATTAGGAAATATTGACTTGTGGATTTGGACAGATGGTGAGTAGGCCCCTGTTCCTCTTAAAGAAAAAAGAACCCGTTTTCTGCTTCCCCAGCAAAGGGAGATGAGCGTTCTGCTAAATATGTCTCCAGCAACACCTCAAGCATCATTTTTAAAGTGCTTATTTTTTTTTCTTACAGTGAAGGTTAAGGTTAAAGTTTCAAGCCTCATCTTAATTAGCTGCTCACATGGAACTTAATTATGCTGAAGTAAACAATCGTATTCAAAATAGCAACGTTGCCATAGCAACCTAGACCAGAATCGTTTGATTTTCTTTCCTGCCCCTGAGTGTGCCTTACTATCTAGGCCATGATATGAAATAAATCTGCTGAAATACCCCATGTAAAATGAGATTTTAAAAAGCATTTAGCAGGGGGAAAACATTTTTAAATGATTGCTTTAAGTGTCGCAGGGAAGCTCCTGATTCCCAATTGCTCCTGAAGGACATTCTGTCACAGGTTCCCTGGTCTGAGAGCCTCCCCTCTTGTCCCCTGTTGGGGTTCTGGGTGCAGAACCGCCCAAGAACTATGCCCCCAAAACCGGACTGGTGCAGGGGATCCAAGTTCTTGTTCCAGCTCCAGCTCCAGCCCTCAGATTCTGGTCCTGAAAGTGCAAGAGCTAAACCAGCAAATCCCCCATGGCTCTTCCAGCTGTAAAGGGGTCAGGTTCTGATCCTTGAATTTGGTTACTACTTAACAACCTGCAAAACGAAGCTGTTTTAAATCAAGCCTCAGCGAAACCTTAATCTCCTTCTAAAGAGGAGAATGGTGTTAAACATTTTTAGGATCCAGGCCTGTGATTCCTCTGCTTTTACCAGAATCATCTAGGGAGAACACCCCTGCCTGGCTCATCACAGCCAACGTGGTCCTCATTATGGCAAATGTGAGCCACATGAAGAGTGGAAGACAATTAATAAGCAGGTTAGCCTTGTCCGTGGTCTCATCACCAGCCCCCTCATGAAGTGATTCTGGAGACTTGGTCTTTGTCTCAATTTTCTTGTCTGCAAAATGTGACTCGGTGAGCTGGCTGTTGGCCTGGCCCCCGGGTCCGCCTTGGCGTGTGACTTTTTCACTGAATGGAGTAGAGACACAGTATCACTTTTTGGAGGTGATAAACTGATACTGCGAAGGTTGTCTTACTTGAGAAGGTTTGCCATTAAAACGAAAACAAACCTCGATCGAGGTCTTTTATCCAGCCTTAGACTGGGATAATCTGGTCATGACCTCAGGTACAGAAAAGTCAAAGACCCTGTTTTCTCTGTACTTTATCTTGTATGCCATTAAAAAGAAGTTAGAAGAAAAGACAAAGTCCAGTAGAGAAAGGGTAAAGAAGATGAATTTTTCATAGTATAGGAAGCCTAAGTCTCCACCAAGTGTCTGGAGAGCAGCTCGGCCACTTTGAGTGAGGAGGGAAATGTGACCCCAAGTAAGGAGGCATATTGGATACGCCCAACAGTGTCAGAGAGTTCGGAAAAGCTGTGAAGAAACAGGGTAACCCAGATCCTGCTGGTGGGAGTGCCCCAGCCACTTTGGAAAGTGATTTGGCAGGTTCTAGTGAAACTGAAAACGCACATTCCTTTCGACTCAGCAGTTCCACGACTGGATATAATTCTAGAGCAAGTACACCAGGAAGTAGGTATGGGGGGAGGGGTCACTGAAGCCTCATTTGTGACAGGGAAAAGTTAGACACAACCCACATGGCCATCCCAAGAGAATGAAATGGATGAAAAACAGTGAGGTATGTTCTTATAATACTCTAAAGCAGACTCCTATATCAACAATGGCAGGAAGGAAAAAATCATTAAGTGGAGTGAGAAAAAGCAAAACTTTGTATATGGAAAATAAAATGAAAATGACCATCACCCAAAGCAACATGGTGTTGCTTAGGGATACATAAGATATGTCAGGTATAAAAATGGGCTGGAAAGGGCGCCTGGCGAGCTCCGTAGGGAGAGTGCGTGACTCTTGATATTGGGGTTGTAACTTCGAGGCCCACATTGGGTGTAGAGATTATTCAAAAATAAAATCTTTAAAAACAAAGACATAAATGGCCTGGAATGAATGAATTTCTGTGTGGAAGTGGTCAATTTTAATTAAAATATTTACTTCTTTTTTTGTTGTTTTGTTTTTATTTTAATGCCAGTGTAGTGAACATAGTGTTATATTAGTTTTAGGTGAACAATAGAGTGATTCAACACATCTGGTTCTCATCACAAGCAGCACATTGCTTAATCCCCATCACCTGTTTCACTCATCCCTAAAATGTTTACTTTTTTTTTTTTTTAAAGATTTATTTATTTGTCAGAGAGAGAGAGAGAGACAGCAGGCAGAAGGAAAAGCAGGCTCCCCACTGAGCAGGGAGCTGGATGCAGGACTCGATCCCACGACCCTGAGATCATGACCTGAGCCAAAGGCAGACTCTTAACTGACTGAGCCACCCAGAATCCCCAGTGTTTACTTCTTTAATAAGAAAAAAGACTTGAAGCAAATATGACAATATGGTAACTGTCCATTTAGAGTGGTGTGAACTTGGATATTCTATTTCTTTGTATTCAGAACATTTTAGTTTCCTAAGAAAATATAAAATGCTCAGGTACGAGTAAGATAGCTTACCAATCAGACGGCAGAGATCAATCAGCCTTATTAATTGCCACGGGCACTTAATTTTAGGGCTGTTCACCGATCGCACATATTTTTGGTTTTTTTCCAGCGTTCATTTTCATTCTCAGCAGTTGCCTTGTAGAGGACCCTAGCTTCTGCCCGGTGCATCTGTTCACCATTAGGAGGAAGGGTGACAGCATATGCCACCTCCCTTCTGGGTGATTCATCAGGCTTACCTCTCCGTTGTAAACAAGTACTCAGACTGCAGTTTCAAAAGCACCGGACCAGCCCACCCATCCTTTGAAGTGTTGATTTGGATTAAATAGCTTGATATCTGCGCCCTGCCCCCACCCCTTTATGAGTCTGTGGGGTTTGTCCTTTAAAGGAACAGTTGCAAATTCCAAATTGTACAAGCCACCGATGGCAGGGTTGCTATGGGGCAAAAGGAAGTGTAAGCTTACTGATTTTTTTGGTCATTAATTTTATGCTATTAAAGAGACAGAAAGTAAGGTATCTTGGAACTCCAGTGCTGGTGTTAACTGCACCGTGGTGGAAAGTCATACGAGACCAGAAAGCAGAATCACAGTGAGTTACTGATGGGATATAGTGAATTGAGCCCCTTTACTTGCAGGGCAGAAACCGAACAGTTCTTGGACAGTCAGGGGGTAGGAGACAGGACTGCTGTGAAAACAAAGGGAAGGGAAGGAGAATTGTCCCGGAGGACAGCAGAACAGAAAGTTTAGGAAAAAAACAAAAGTGTGTGGACATCTTATTTAACCTACAGACTGGGATTATCTCTGGCATCAAAACTCAGCCCTTGGGACATAGGGATGTATGGCAGGAACTTCTATGTGATGGCTATAGCATGATGCATGTATATATAAAACGAATCGTGGTATCCAGGGCCCTTTTGGGAGTGAAAGAGTGTGCTATTAATCATTAATTGAGACAACAGCCATAAACCTGGGTTGTCCTGGGCAAACTTCCCAGTCACCTTAGGGAGCACTGGTAACCCTAGTAATCATGCACCTTTACATCTTTATTTGAAAATGAAACTCATCAAGTAAAATAAAACATCAAAAAGTTTTCAATGTATCTATCTCAGGCCAGCACTGCCTTAGGCCCTGGGTGGTGGTGGGGGGGGGAGCTGGCATCCAGACAAACAAATGCCATAAGCAGGAGAAGATAGACAATAAACAAACAAATCATGCATTAGTAGATGCTGCTATGTTTACTTAGAAATGTAAGGCAGAGAAGGGATACAAGGACAGTCAGGGCCTAGATGAGTGAGGGAAATGCAATTTTAAGTTGTGTGCTCGGGGAAGCTATGGAAGACTGAACGATCGGAAAACTGAATGATACTTTCTTCCTCCCACAGCAGGAGAATTTTTCATCCTCATTCTTTGTTTAAATATTTTATTTGTTTATCAGAGAGAGTACGCACAAGCAGGGGGAGCAGCAGGCAGAGGGAGAAGCAGACTCCCCTCTGAGCAGGGAGCCGGACAAGGGACTCGATCGCAGGACCGTGGGATCATGACCTGAATCCAAGGCAGACGCTTAACCGAATGAGCCACCCAGGTGCCTCCATGTTTATTTTTTTGAAATTAGGCTTGGCCATATGAATTAACATTGGCCAGTGATATGTGAACAGACGTGATGGGGCTTTCCCAGTCACTGCCTGCTCCCCCGGGTTCTTTTCCCTCTGCCGCAGGCACTAAGCAATGTTGAGGTGGTGGCTGGCCCACAGGCCTGGGTTCCAGGGTAAAGGGCAAGCATGACACAGATCTACTAGTATGACACAGAGCTGTAAGTAGTGAGAAACAATCCTTTATTATTTTAAGCCCCTGAGATTTGGCCCGTGCTTGTTACGTAGCATAACCTAGCCAATCCTGACGGATACAGGAGCCCTCACAGAGAAGATAACATCTGAACCGAGACCTGAGGAGGTGAGGGAACCAACCAGTCATGCAGATAAAGTGGAGAAAGCATGTTCCACGCAGAGGAACAGCAGGTGCTGAGGTTCTGAAGAGGGGGCTTGCAAGGATCAGAAGAGAAGCAAGTTCTCCAGGCCATGATGCAGAGGTGTTGCCGCAGCCCCACTTCTGTGCAGCCTGTGGGGCCGGAGGTAGAGGACTGAATCTTGTTCATCCCGTGAGCCTGTTCACTCCTTTTTTCTTCCACAGGATATGGAGTGGAGTGGCAGAAGTAAGAGGAGCAGAAGAGTGTAGGAAGGAAAAAAAGATCTGGGCAGGGAGATGCAGCCTACAGAGCAGGGCTCCAGATCCATAGGCAAGAGCCCTTACTGTATGAAGAACGATGCTGTCACCCACGGAGCAAGCCTGTGGGGCCTCAGAAGCCTGACTGCTGTCATAAAGGAGAGGAGACTGTGCTAATCTGTGACCATTAATGACCAGGACATGCCACCTCCCCCACTCACCTTGTTCTTCCTACACGCATGACTTTCTCAGAGCCACACAGAACCGGAGGAGCCTCCAACAGACAAACCAAGGCAGCGGGGCTACACGTCGACGTGTACCGCGCACCGCCCTGAGAAAAGGGACAGCGTTCACTTTGAGGCAACGTAAAAGGAGACTGTATGAGCCACAATTCCTTCTTTCCTTAAATCCTGATCGTTCTCTTCTTTTATTAAATCTTTGATTTCTTTCCGCTCAGTGCAGCCTTGAAACCCCAGATCCTCCCAATTAGCAATCGCGAGTAAAAGAAAGTCTGAACAAATAAGACGGAGTGGGCGGGCATTGAGGTTGCGGAGACAGAATGCTAAATATCAAATCCATTTAGGAAAAACTTGTTAAAGTTGAAAGCTAAAATGTTTCACAGCGATAAAATCCTGCTGCGCGTTTATCAACCACGGACGTAGCCATGGAAGATTCTCTACAAGAAACCCCCATTAAACATCTGGGTTTCTAAAGGCTAATGGCGTCTCACAGAATGCAACCGTTAATCTCAAATCCTCCGTGCTCATTGATTGCCTGGGATTACTGAACAAACTACCATCCATAACTCCTAAAGATATAAAAATACTTCTAGGTTTGTAAGAATCCCAAACATCTGTATGTGAGCTGTTTTCTCTCCGGTCGAAAGGTAATTTAACCAACAGGTGCTCTGGTAGATAGGTGACCTTGAAACAATGCCTGCAAAAGCATGGCCATACCCAGCGCCATCCTCCTGCCTTTCTTCTTGTCAATTCCTAAAGAAATTCTATTCGTTATGAAAGCAAATTGCAATCAAAAGGGAAATTCTACTCAATTTAGATAATGCCACAATCATTGGGACCGGGGCCCTTGCTGAGAAAAATAAAGTGTTCTCAAGGTCTGAGAGGGGAGGAATGCATGGTACAAAGGGGTGCTAGGAAAAGGTGCCTTGGGAGCCCAAAACAAAGCAATATATTAACAAAGCAGCGGGATTCAGCATTCACTTCCAGCTCTTCCCAGAAATCATCCTTTGAGCCACTGTTCCTCTCAAGGGGTAAGAGGCATTACGGGCATTTTGGGGAGGATGATTCTTTGTTGTATGGGATCGTCCTTTGCCTTCTAGGCCATTTACCTCCTTGACCCCACTCACCAAATACAAGCAGCACTTTCCAATCACTGACACAAAAACATCCCCAGACTCTCCCTAGAGTAGACATTACTGTCCCAAGTTGAGAGCCCTACAAGTCAGGGCTATGTTAATGTAAAAATAAGGTACAGTTTGAACTTGGCTGTGAGGACTCAGGAACTGACTGAGTTATCCAAGATCACCATGCTGTCGGTCTGCATGTAGGTGCATCAGGAAAAGAGAAGCGATTAACTCTATTTGCTGGCAAAGAAATCCCAGATGTCATAAAGGCCGCAACAGCCACATGATTAGAGAGATAGCTTTGTTCTTGGTAGTAAAGCAAGTTTTAAAAGGAAATCAAAGACTGTAATGAGATGGGGACAGTGTTCAAAAGAACTGATGTAGTAAATAACTCAACCCATGTTGTTCTTTTCTTCTGGAAAAGGGAAGGAGGGTTTCTTTGAAGATGAGTTGCTATCTGCTTGATGTTTACATGAAAAACCGAGGAGACAAGCCTGTTTTTTAGGCTCATTGGGTTCAAATCAAAGTTATTGACCAGTTCCTTAACAGGTACTGTTGTGCTATTGGGAGGGCTCTGTGTCAGTGGTTGCCTTGGGTGACAGTTTCAGGAGCTCCCCAGCTTTCTCAGTGTCACTGCCGAGGACCTTCTTTCTCCCTTCCACTCTTCCCATTGACACTTCTCAGCCCCTGTCGTCCTGTCCCTTCCCTTCTCTTCCCTTCCCTTATGTCCCCAGGACCAGATCATCTTTGGGGAAGAAGGTGGGAAGGGACAGCTCATCCTGCCATCATGGGACCCCTGGCCCGGCCCCTTCTCCCCTTGGCTCTGTAATAGCCACTACCATTTGTTAGACAAGGACTGTTTGCCAAGCCCTGGACTAAGGCTCTTTTTTCGTTTGTATTAATATTAAAGTAGGCCGCCAAAGGAAATCTTAATGATTATTCCTCCAGAGGTTTGTTTTCATTATTTTTCTTGCAAGAATCCCAAACTTACAGAAAACTTGCAAGTACAACACAAAGAACTTTTATCCCCCCACGAATTGTTTAAGAGTAAGTTGCCAGCATGATGCCCACCACCCTGATTTTCCTATGAATGAGGAGATAACCATAACCGAGTGAAACTTGCAAAATCGGGACGTTTAACCGGGTACGTTCTTACCATCTAATCCTCAGCCCCCATTCAGGCGATCCCAGAAATGTTCTCTATAGCAAAGAGATCCAGGTGAAAATCATGTGTTGTGTTAAGCTGTCATGTCTCTTCGGTGCCCTTCAGTGTGGCATAGCCTTGCTCACTCTTCTCTTGGTTCTCATGACCTTGGCACACCTGAAGAGTACAGGCCAGTCATTTTACAGAATGTCCCTCAATTTGGTTTTGTCTGCCACTTCCTCATAATTGGGTTCAGGTGACGCAGCGTTGGTGTGACTATCAGAGAAGTGGCTGGGGTCTTCATGTTGTGTCTGGTCAAGTGGCAACAGAATTTCGGTTGGTCGCATCACTTAAGTCACTTGATTGAGGTGATATGTGCCAGGTTTCTCCACGATGAAGTTATTCTTTTTCCATTTGTAACTGATAAGTATTTTAGGGGGAAGTACTCTGAGACTGTGAATACCCTGTTCCTCAGCAAACTTTCAATTATTTTATGGATTCATGGTCTTCTGTTTTAGTGAATGGTCTATCATCCGTTATTCTCATTATTGATTTTGATGCTCGAGTTGTTCCAGATGCGGCCAGCTGACCCCTTTCGAGCTGACCTCTGCTCTCCCCTTGACAAGCCCCCATTGGTATTTGAGCATTCTAGAACAAAGTACCCATCATGTACTTTCCTATAACCACCCTGGACTCAGCCATTCTTCAAGGTGGCTAAGTGCATTGTTGTTGGGCTACCTGTACGGTGGGCCCGTGAATGTCTGTCCATGTGTGGGCCTACATGTGTCTCATACCACGTGTGTCCATATCCTTGGATGCTTTGGATTATCTACTTCTCTGTTCCTTGTCTAACCACAGAAGTTCTCGAAGAGAGACCATTTACTGACACTATTGTAGATGAGAAAGCAAAAGCTCAGCAAGGTAGTATGCTGTCTAGCTGGTAACAAGACTAGAGGCAAAACCCCAAATCCCTTCTCCTTTAGTAAAACCACCGGCTGTAGCACACAACTTTTCATCATTAGCAAGTACAAATATTTTTATGATAGCTACTGATTGAGTTGGTGGGGGTGAGAGGGGTGTGTGTGGAATTAAAGGTAGTAATTTATTAAAGCTTATATCAGAGCAGAAAAGGAAAATATAATATTTTGATTTAAAGTATAAAATGTTAAAGAATAAAACTGGTTGGCGTATAAGGAATTCTGCAAATTATTTGTGTGGAATCTTTTCTAGAACACATTGAGAGGAAAGTCCTTTGTTTCAGAAGAGCTCAGAGATTCCTGTGTTAAGAATTAGGGTTTCCGGGGCACTTGGGTGGCTCAGTGGGTTAAGTCTCTGCCTTCGTCTCAGGTCGTGGTCTCAGGGTCCTGGGATCGAGCCCCACATTGGGCTCTCTGCTCGGTGGAGAGCCTGCTTCCCCCTCTCTCTCTGCCTGCCTCTCTGCCTACTTGTGCTCTCTCTCTCTCTCTCTCAAATAAATAAGTAAAAGCTTAAAAAAAATTATGGTTCCCAGAGAAGTACAGAAAGTGAGATCAGGGACTAGGGTTTGACTCCAATTCTGGCTTCATATTGTCTATTATTTTTTTTTAAAGATTTTATTTATTTATTTGACAGAGAGAGAGAGAGATCACAAGTAGGCAGAGAGGCAGGCAGAGAGAGAGAGGGAGAAGCAGGCTCCCCGCTGAGCAGAAAGCCCGATGTGGGGCTCAATCCCAGGACCCTGGGATCATGACCTGAGCCGAAGGCAGAGGCTTTAACCCACTGAGCCACCCAGGCGCCCCTTCATATTGTCTATTATTAAGTCACTTAGTTTGTGACTCTTTTACAAATCACAAGGGTGGTGATTTTAATTGAGAGATAAAGAGTCTATAGGATTACTGTAGGGAATAGAGAAAGACAATGTCTGAACTGTGTAAATACCCAGCACTGTCTACATTAGTAAACTACGTTTACTGCATTTGTGCCCTGGATCCCGCTGGCATCTGGTTTAAGATTTTATTTAAATTCCAGTTAGTTAACATATGTTGTATTACTAGTTTCAGGGGTAGAATCTAGTGATTCATCACTTGCCTTGAACACCCAGTGCTCATTCCATCACGTATCCGTCACCCACTTAATGCCCGTCACCCAATTACTGCATCTCCCCCCCTCTCCCCTCCAGCAACCCTCCACTTGGTCCCTATAGTTAAGAGTCTTTAATATATGCTTTGTAAATGAATGCTTAAATAATAAGATCTAGTATCAGGACTAATAACTGCTGTAATTTCAAAGCACCGTATCTTAGTCTCCTTGGATCGCCATAACAAAATACCATAGACTGGGTGGCCTAAACAACAGAAGTTTATTTTCTCAGAGTTCTAGAGACCAGAAGTCTGAGACCACAGTGCTGGTATGGCTGGGTTCCGGGAAGGGCTTCCGGGCCTCAAGAAGGCCACCTTCTCCTTGTGGGCTCTCCTGGCCCTCCCCCAGTTCCTGCATATGGACAGAGAGAGAGAGAAAGAGCGAGATCTCTTCCTCTTTTTATAAAGCCACTGCTGCTATCAGATTTGGCTTCCACCCTTACAACTTCATTTAACCCTAATAACCTCCTAAAAGCCCCATCTCCAAATATAGTCACATTAGGCAGCAGAGCTTAACATATGAATTTTGGAGAACCACAGTTCAGGCCATAGCATAGTGACAGGCATAAATGATATTTAAAAACATCTTCTGCAGACTATAGGTGATATGAAAATAGCTGTGAGCTGTTGGTAACAAAGTCATAGGTACTGCTGTTAATAGGTTTGTTGCCAACATTATGGGAGGACATGCTTAACTTAGTGAGGTTAGTGAAAATAAAGATATGATTTTGATCCCCATCCAAATTCACACCTACCCTGAACTTCTATGCAAAGACCATAGATGAAGAACTCCTGGAACATACAAATAAGATGTTCTTGTTCTGAGCAAACAAGTGGCATAACCCCAGGATAGTGGGAATCAATTCTGAAATCAGCTAATTGTGCCCATTACCAGTCACCCAAGAGAGTAGTAGGTGTGGTGAATTGAAGAGACATCGTCTGTTTTTGGCTTTTTTAGATATGTGTTCGAGTATTGGAATGTGTTTTGTCTTGCAGACACCGGTAACCTAAATACTGAACAAAATGATTCCTGGACCTCTGAGAACTTCTGGCTTGACCCTTGTGTGAAGGGTCAGACGGAGACCATGGCAGAGGACGATGGGCTTCGGAAATCCCTGGATAGGTTCTATGAAATGTTTGGCCATCCCCAGCCAGCCGCTAGAAATCCACTCTCCGCATCAGTCTGCCAGTGCCTGACTCAGAAAATCAATGAACTGAAGGGCCAGGAGAACCAAAAGTATGCCCTTCGCAGTTTCCAGATGGCCCGTGTCATCTTCAACCGGGATGGCTGCGCGGTCTTACGGAGGCATTCCAAGGATGCCCACTTCTACCCACAGGGAGAAGGAAGTATGTCTCTGGATGATGAAAAGCCAACCCCGGGACTTTCAAAAGATGTCATTCGTTTCCTCTTGCGGCAGAACGTGATGAAAGCTCACTAAGACGCCCCCAGTGGTAAGGGCAGGCAGCGTGCAGGATGGCCCCATGGCCTGCGCTATGAGTGCCTCCCCCATAGCCCCTCCAGCCTATCTGGCCAATCCTGTGGCTCCAGCCCCCCGCCCCCCCATGAGTCGATGATACCAGAGCCACTTTAGCCCGCATGGAGAGCCAGCAGTGTTTGTGGGTTGGAGAGCCTCTCTGTTCACACCACCTCTCACCCCACCCTACCATTCCCTTTGACTTAAGGCCCAGACTGGCTGGCTGGGGAGCCCAAAAGCACAGCTTCCTTGCTTCAAGGAAGGAAGGACATGATCTGCGGCATAACATACTCTCCAGAGCTCCCTTCTGGATCAAACCAAGACTTGGGCTTCCCGGAAAATCATGCCTTGCTCAGCCTCTTCTGTCTCCCTGTCCTCCTTCTCTTGTTCACCTACTGGTGTCTCCTGGGAGCCTTTCCTTAATAAAGCTCTTGCACCTGAATCCTTGACTCAGAGTCTACTTCTGGGAGAACCCAACCCGAGAGAACAGGGTTTTTTATTAGATGTGGGTTTTTTTGAAGGCTTTAAAGCTTTGCATGGAATTAAATACAGGAATCAGACCAAGCTGTAAAACAGAGGCCATGTGATTGAGATTGTATTTCCCAAAATAATATAAAGATTTAAATACAGTTTAAGATGGATCACATGTTAATCATAATGTTGTCTCTCCAAAGCCAGAGTTCCCAGTTTTATAATACGAACAGGGTGTGGAAGGAACATTTGGACCCTCTAAAATAAGAGCTAATACCTACAAATTGAAGAAAAAAAAAGAAAAAGCCGGGGGCGGGGGCACCTGGGTGGCTCAGTGGGTTAAGCCTCTGCTTTCGGCTCAGGTCATGATCTCAGGGTCCTGGGATTGAGCCCCCCATCGGGCTCTCTGCTCAGCAGGGAGCCTGCTTCCCTGCCTCTCTCTGCCTGCCTCTCTGCCTACTTGTGGTCTCTGTCAAATAAATAAATAAAATCTTTAAAGAAAAAAAAAAAGAAAGGCTCTTGTCTTTACCAGATTGCCAATGTGGAAGGTGTGAAGAAAACAAATGGGCACCACGTACCGACGTCTGTGGAAGCTCCAGCAGGCCGTGCCACGCAGGTGAGATGTGGCCTTGGCCGTTCGTGGAGGAAGAGGAAAAGGGATCCTTTGCCCAAGTGGATTCCTCCCTGTCATTGTGGACTTGTGCCTGCCCACTCCAGGCACCCTCTGTCACCCTCAGAACAGTTGGCCCCTCACCCCTGCCCTCTCCTTGCTGTGCCAGGGAGAGGCTTTAAATAGCTAGTGCCGGCTTGTGCTGGCAGATGCTCTGCTCCGTGGCCATGTCCTGAACCCCCCCATTCGAGACTTGGGGGGTACAATGACATCACCTGGCACCAAGCTCTCTGAAGCTGCCATTGGAGGCCTCATGCCAATCCCTGCCTTGACAGCCCTTCCCAAACATGACATTGACGCAAGGAGGTCTGTCGTTCGTTTGGGGGAGAACAAGAGAAGCTGGCAACCCTGTGCAGTTAAGATTTTGAGGTACCTGAGGTGAAATTTGGTTGGCCGAAGATTCTAGAAGCTTGCCAGAAAGTGGATTTGGCAAATAGATCGTCTTCCAAGTGTCCATGAAGAGTGAGGGAGCCCTCTCAGGCAGGTCTCTTGGGGACGTTCCGATGGGGAGAGGAGACTTTTAAAGGTCAGGAGTTACATACTGAGGCTTCCAGTTCTGAGATGATCAGAGGTAAGAAACAGCATTTCACAGAGAAGTGCAGAAACACCACCGGAGGGAGACCCAACTGGGAGGAAATAGGAAAGGAGTAGGTCTTTGAGAGATACTTGAGGGAAAAAGACAAGCAATCATGTGAATCTCTCCCACCCAGGCTTCTATTCAACTAACCCACAGATAATCGGGAAACCAGTGGGACTTAACCATTGAACATGTGCAGGTTGAATTTTAAGGTCCGTAACTTTATTGCTTTTTTGTGTGGGACCTGTTAATGGAGGCCTCCGAAGAATGCTGTGGGTTTTAGTATTATTCAGTCACCGAAAAAAATATTGGAAATTAGTTTCCATGCCCACTAACAGGAGACTGGATTATTTTCTACTGTTCTTAAAGGACAGAAAATGGAAGCTACTTCTGTTTGGCAGAGAGATTTTAGTATCAGTGATTTTAGAACCTTTTTTATTCTGCGTGCTAAGGGCAGCTCAGCAGGAGGTAGGCTCTGAAACCAGAGAATTTAGAAATGTAAAAGCCAGAATCACCTTAGGGTTAAAAAAAAAAAAAAAGATGAAGAAGAAAAAAAAAGAGCATGCTGTGTGTTTGCTTGTATCTGAGTAAGTGCTTGTGACAGGTCAGTACAAGATATTTGATTCCCTGCAATCTCGCTCTCTAATTTGATCTTCATGAGGTTCAAATGGCATTTTCCACTTATCTCTGTTTACCTTTAATAAAGACCAAGAGATAAGGATATTAAGGCTCTAGCCTTTGGCATTATCATCTATTTCTGTCCTACAGATCACTTCACCAAGATCCTACCATCCCGTGAACGTTCTGACTGGCCTGTGATATCCTCTATGGCCCTTTCCAGCAGTCTCCAAGAGGGTAGATTTGCTTGCAGGAACATCAGAACTCGGAAGAGAAATTGTTACGTTTTATGTTTGTATGGCGACTACTCACTTCATTAGTCATTGCTTTGCAAGACCTGTGTGAGTACATGCCAGATCTTAGTACCAGTCATTAGCACAAAACAATACGGAGATACTTTGAAAACTTTTTACTGAATTGTGCTAATCACACAGAGAAGAGTTTAGAAATGAACCTCCTGATGATTTTCACAACCCAAACCCACCTGTGCACCCAGAATCTGGCTCAAGCGACAGAGATCACTAGCCAACCCAGGTGGCTCCCTTCTGAGTGAAGCTTTTGATCTGGAGAACAGATGTGAGAATAGTTTGCTCAGACCCTTTGTTTCTCAAACTGCTGGTAGTATACTGTAGGCACTACGTAAACAAACAATGTTTATTTTCATTGTTATCTATTCAGTTTAATATGTTAGAAAATATATAACTATTGCATCTAATTTGTGCTTTTGCAGATAGCACAAAGGATAAGCCTAATATAAATATGGAGACAAACCCTGAGAGACTCTTAATCTCGAAGAACAAACTGAGGGTTGCTGGGGGGAGGGAGGTCGGGAGAGGGTGGTGGGGTTATGGGCATTGGGGGTATATGTGTGCTGTGGTGAGTGCTGTGAAGTGTGTAAACCTGGCGATTCACAGATCTGTACCCCTGGGGCTAATAATACATTATATGTTTATAAAAAATTAAAAAAAAATAAAATAAATATTTACAATTTGAAAGTGAATTGAATTAGGGACATCTGGGTAGCTCGGTCAGTTAAGCATCTGACTCTTGATTTTGGCTCAGGTCTTGATCTCAGGGTTGTGAGATTGAGCCCTGTGTTGGGCCCTCCGCTCTCAGCAGAGCCCGCTTGAGATTCTCCCTCCCTCTCCCTCTTCCCCTCCTTGGCCCCTCACACCTTCTCTCTCTAAATAAATAAATAAATCTTTTTTTTTTTTTTTAGTGAATTGAATTAGCAATAAAGTTAATAAATGTATAGACAATATATAGATATGTCAAAAATTAGACGTGGTAGCCATATGTCCTTATAGTATCCCACCATCTCTCTCCTGGAACACTGCAAGAAACTTCTATCAGGTCAAGCCACATCTTCCTTTACTGCTCTTTACCCTGCAACCCTGTCACAAATCCCTTTAAAAGCAAAACATAAATAAATAGCTAGCAAATTAAAGAGAGGGGACTAGCCTTGTCTAATATGAAAACATTTTTAATTCTACAGTAACTCAAGGAGCAACAAAAGCAGACAAATCAAAGAAAAAAAAAGAGTTCAGCCCACAGATATAAATGCATATGTAAATTGAGAATTTGATGAAGGTAGCCTTTCAAATTCGTAAGAAGGTGGAATTTTTAGCGGATGGTTTAATTGGTTCCCCAGCTGGGGGAGGAGAGTAAAAAAAGGTTAAATTCTTCACCCCACTCTTGATATCAAAATGAATTTTAGATGGATTAAAAATAAAAAGTAAAAAGATAAAATCATAAGACTGCTAGAATAAAAAATGGATGATGTAGGGGCGCCTGGGTGGCTCAGTGGGTTAAAGCCTCTGCCTTCGGCTCAGGTCATGATCCCAGGGTCCTGGGATTGAGCCCCGCAACGGGCTCTCTGCTCAGCGGGGAGCCTGCTTCCTCCGCCCTCTCTGCCTGCCTCTCTGCCTACTTGTGATCTCTGTCTTTCAAATAAATAAATAAAAATCTTTTAAAAATGGACAATGTAGATACATTCATGTGCGCTAGTAGCTCCAGCAGGCCCAGGGTCTCCCAGGCCTCCATGCAACGGCAGATGGTAATCTAGGGCATCCCCCTATATCTGCCCAGTGATATCATGTAAGCATCACATGCAGGGATCCAGTGGGAGCTTAAGCAAAGCCAGAACAAAGTAGACCAAAGCAGCATTGCAAAGGCTCCGAAAACTGTCACTGAAACTATAGCCTACAAAAGTAAATCCTAAAAAAAAAAAAAATCCAAAGCCCAAACAGGGTGGCTACCTACTAAAATAGGAGATGTATATAAGATTTAGAGTCTCCTAACATAATTTGCAAAATGTCCACTATACAGTAAGAAAAAAAAAATCTCTTGTCATACCAAGAACCAAGAAAATCACAATGTGAGTGAGAAAAGATAGTCAGCTGACACCAGTAGTGAGATGAATCAGATGTTGGAACTATTTGGCAGAGATTTTTAAAGCAGTTACCATAAAATGGCTTCAGCAAGTAATTATGAAATCCCTTGAAACATATGAAGAAATATAAAACCTCATCTAAGAAACAGAAGTTACAAAAAAGAACCAAGTGGAAATTATAGAACTGAAAAGCACAGCCACCAAAATTAAAAAAGGAAAAAAAAAAAAACCCTCATTGGATGGGTTCATTGGTAGAGTGGAGAGGATAAAAGATGGAATCGCTGAATTGGGAACAGTTCTATCAAATTTACTCAATCTGATAGACAAGAGGAAAGGTACTGGGGGAAGAAATCTGTGGCACAGTAACAAAAGATACTGACACTGATATCATCAGATTCCCAGAAGGAGACGAGAAAGATTGTGGGGCTAAACAAATATTCAAAGAAATAGTGGCTGAAAACTTCCATTTGGTGAAAGACAAAACCTACAAATTCAAGAGGTAGTGTGAACCTGAACTAGGATAAAAATAAAGAAATCCTCATCAAAAGCAGCGTAATTAAACTTCTGAAAACTAAAGAAAAAAATCTTAAGAGCAACCAGAGAGAAATGATGAATGTCTTAGTTATAGGTAAAAACCAATTGGAATGACGGGAGATTTCTCATTAGAAATCATGGAGAAAGTGGCACAACATTTTCCAAAGGTTGGGAAAAAACAACAACAACAACCTTGCAACCATGTCTTTCCCAAGCTTGTCCTGTAGTTCCAATTTCCCATGGCCCATTCTACTCAGATGTGTCCTTGTCACCTTAAACAAGATGTATAAAAAGTCAAGGATATCCTCCACTTTCCTGCAGGCTAATGCTTCTCCCATTTGATATATGTAATCCATCAATGGCATTCACATTTGCTAAACACTCAGGCTTGAAAAATTTGGGTTCACATTCTGGGGGATGAGATGCTTTTAAACATTCCACTATAGCACGCAGTGGTTTTTAAGAGCTGAGACCTGGCAGGCCCCTGCCTGGGTATGAATCTTGACTCTATCATTTATTAGCATGTGTCCTTGGGCCTGTTACTTGAGAATACTGTGCCTCAGTTTCCTCGTCTATAAAACAGAAATACCCAATCATACCTAGTTCAGAGTGCTCGAATGAGTTCTGATTTATGGTGTTTAGAATAGCACCTGGCAGTAGTGTTTGTTTTTTTTGGAGTTTTTTAGTGGGGAGAGGTTGCTCAAAAATTGAAATTCTTCCATCTGCTTCTTCTTTCTCTTCCTACTGCCATTACCTGCTTCAAGCTTTTATCTCCTTGAGGCCCTCCTTAAGGTTCCTGCTTCCAGCTATTCCCATACACTGTTGCTACCAGTGGGGTCTTTCTAAATCTAGTCAGTACTGAATCCCATCCTACCTCCCCCTTCACTCCCCAGAAACTTCCCAAGCTCCTTAACACCAGCAGGGTGAAGCACTAACCTAGCGCCATGCTATTCTAACCTAAGTGTTCTTCCCTCTTCTCAGTCCTCAGACCTTATGCCCAAGCTCCACAGCCTCCAAACATCCCATGCCTTCTCTAGCCCCCATGAGTCTACCCAACCTCTCATTTATGCTCTAATCTTACATAGTAGGACCTTCCTATAGCTATTAACGTGTATATATCTTCTTTCCCCAAAGAGATGGAAACTTCCTAAAGGCTAGGGATAGCCAGGCTAGGGACAGACCAGTCCTGGGTAAATACCCATTATGACATGAGCTCATTCCTATGTCCCATCTTCTTCCCATCCCATCTTATGTCCCGTTTCATCCCCCAGAAGATGGGGTCCCATCTTCTGTTCAGCCTCCTGGTAGAGCCAGCTTGACAACTCTTTCTCGTTCCTGCAAATGAGACCATGTAATTTTAAAGCAGGAGTAAGGGATGGGGGAAAGGAGGAGGTGGCTTTGTCCCTTCTGGAAAACATCATGGCAGACTGGAGGCAGCTGAGGCCACAGTGCCGCCATTAACAAGCAGGATGTCCAGTGAGGCTCATCTAACTCCTCCAGGCCTCATTTCCATCTGCAGAATGAGGACATTAGCAAAGCTCCAAGTTTCCCTCAGGCTCAAACATTCTGTGACAAATCCCCACGAGGGTGGATTCGGGAAACTGATTTTCAAATTGATTGAGCAGTGTGGCGTTACTGCATGGAGAATTAAACTACTGTTCAGAGCAATTCATTTCCTGAGTTTAGCCTATCAGCCAGTGTTTATTAAGCACCATTTACTCTGCGGTCCCCTGTGTTGAGTCCTATGGAGACACAGAGGGTATCTTCCAGGAAACTTGGCCTCAAGGAATTTATTATATAATCACAATTTATTATATAATAAAAGCTCACCAAGCTCATGATGCAGCAAAATTGCTTTGCTTGTTTACCCACGACTTCTGTAAAATAAAGTTTTACCTGAACCATGACATATAATCCCTATGTGAACAATGTATTACCCTGCGTGTCATTTCTACAGTAGTTTATGTGAAACACACACCTATTACACATACGCTCTATGTGTCGATATAAATCTGTGAAATGTATTGAACATGTACTTATTTAAAAAATCGCCCTGGACAGACTAGATTTCTTTTTAACTTTTTAGTAAACCAAATGATGGAGATTTTCAGGCTTTCACAAACGTGGAGAGCTCCATGCTACGTGCCCATCACCTAGCTTCAACAGCCGTCAGCTTTCTGCAGCTCTTTTTCATTGATCCACCCCACCCCCAAGCCTTTCTGTGTGTGTGCTAAAGTGTTGCTTCTTCAGCTATCAACAGTGAAGGGCCTTTTTGTCTAGTGTCCGTCCCGTCCTGGCCCCCTCCAGCACGCAGCTCATGCTCAGAGCACATGCAGCTCACCGTCCAAGTTCAACAGCACTCAGACCAGGCTCTTCCCTGGCCAGTGAGCCACTAACCCCTGCTTGGGTGCTACGACAACACCAAGTGTCATAACGGTTTCTAAACACTTACACCAGCAGCAAGCAATTTGCATTGATCCACAGGCCATATTCTGAGGAGTACGATGCTAGAGTATTTTATTTTATTATTTTTTAAAAGATTTGACTGATTGATTTGTCAGAGAGAGAGAGCACACAAGCCCAAGTAGGGGGCGCAGCAGGCAGAGGGAGAAGCAGGCTCCCTGATGAACAAGGAGTCCGATGCAGGACTCGTTCCCAATACCCTGGGATCATGACCAGAGCCAAAGATAGACCCTTAACTGTCTGGGCCACCCAGATGTCCCAGTGCTAGAGTATTTTAAAGCAAATCTGAGGCATTCTTTTATTTCCCCTGTGAACAGAGCATCTGTCGGTAATGGAAAAGGACTGGACAGAACAAAACAAAAAAAAGCACCATCTGAAAAGGCCATCTGAATAACTGATGGTAATCATCCATAATTCCTTAATGTTATCTGATACTCAGTCCATGTTCAGTTTTTCCCAATTGTCTGAAAAAATGTCTTCTTACAGTTGTTTTGTTTGAATCAAGATTTAAGCAAGGGTCTACCATTGCATCCTCTTTCAATCTGCACTAGCTGCTCTCCTATAAAAACTGGAACTACTCTACAAATAAATTCGTATGTCATTAAACTGCAAAAGTTTTCCTGATGTACCATGTTTCCAATGGGGTTTTCCTGCATCTGTTATAGTGTGACCATGAGAAGTGTTTCAAAGCAAGCAACATTTACTCTCCCCCTAAAAATCCATGATCTATGCATGTAATGACCACATTTCCCACTCTCCACACTTGTTTTCATGGCCACAAGATTATTTAGATTACTGCATACATAAAAGTGCCAGTCAGTCTTGCGGTCTGATCTCTGACTTTCTTTGTCTCCAATGGTACCATTCATATAGCAGATATTTATGGACACCATTAAATGAACTATGGATATTCTTGGCCTTGAGATGTCCAAAGCAGTGTTTACCATGTACATTCACCCCTTTGGGGGACCTATGCACACATAGAGTGGCTTGAGATACTCTTTGATTATTTGATTTGGACCAGATCTATCTGTGGGCTTCACACAGTGACATCTTTTTCCAGACACTGTTCCCCTATCACTAAGGAGGGAGAAACTCAAGTATCTTTGGGTCTTCACTGGCCAACACTTCATGTAGAATCATAGAGTTTGAAGAGTAAGGGTAATTTAGCAATTATGCAGTCAAGCACTCTGCAAGAAAGGAGATAAAGACCCCTTTGTCTAGTTATCTAGATGCCTACCCCCACCCGAACAAGAACCCACATCTCCGACCTCCAGGGTGACTCTGTATACTAGGGGATGTCACTTTCTGTGCCAGTCAAAGCTCTGCATTGTACACAACAGAAGTGGACTTCAGCTGACTTTAGTAGAAGCCAAATGGGTAGCAAACAGAACTGATCCAGAAATCTGGATAATCAGGTTTTGAAAACAGGCAGGATCTGAAGGAGGCTGGGTGGCGGGAATGCAGCTGAGGTCATGCTGCAGGGATGGTCTGGTTGGAATGTTCCTGACTCTGGCCTTGCTGCACTCTGGCTGTTGAATACCACTGCAGCTATGGCCAGGAGCCTAGGTGCCACTGCTGCACTAGATTCTAAATTGTTCCCAAGTCTAAATTAAGTCCTGCATGGGAACGTCTGATTTGCTGAGACTAGATCATGTGGCTGTCCTCTAGTAGCTGGGGGTCAGGGAAAGGGCCATCTGATTTGGCTTCTATAGTCAGGGGGGAATCCTGCTTCTCACCATTTCCCACATCATAGAGAAAAGGGAATTAGGATGCTCAGCATTCCTCATAACAATAAATGACCTGCCCATCTCCCCATTTGAACTTCTGTTAGTGTATAGACATAGGCAACAGTAATTATTTTATTTCAACAACATATGGAGGTATTTCCCAACCTGCAAATTGGATTATATCAACAGAATAACACTCTTTTTTGGTAAAGATTTATTTATTGGGGGGGGGGGTTGCAAAGTGCAAGAAGGGGGAAGGGCAGAGGGAGAGGGAGAGAGAGAATCCCCAAGCAGACTCCTCACTGAGTGTGGGGCCCCATCCAGGGCTCAGTCTCAGGACCCTGTGATCATGACCTGAGGTCATGACCTGAGCTGAAATCAAGGGTTCGCCACTTAACCAAGGCTCAGCACCTCTTTAAGCACCGAGTTTGCAAAGCCTTCAACCTCATTGAAGAGGTAACAGTTTCTTTTGTGTCTTGGTGTTTCAGTGATTGTCTTCTGGCCTAATCCCTAGGGGAAAACCGAAGATCGATCTGTCCCCTTGACTTTCACTCAGATGCTCAGTGTAAGCACAGTGGCTTCCAGGGCCATTAAAACCTCTTCTCCAAGGGTTCCATTAGTGATGGGACTTGTACTTGAAAGTATTCCATGCTGCTATGTATCAGGCTGGGGCAGAGATGAACGGGGACGTGGGAGATTTGCTGCCATGGCCAGGATTGTTCCGCTGTTCCTTCAGTGTATTTCTGATGGCTCTCAGATTGCATCCTGGGAGGTGGTGGTGCGTGGTTAAGTAATATGAAGCCAGAGCTGACACTGTGACAGCTGTTCCCAAAGGCACAGAATTTCTCTGTTACTAGGAAAAGATGCCCTTGAGTTTTCTGGGCTGAGGTAAGAGAGTTTGGCAGGCCCTGTCTTCTCTGCTTTCTGATGGCCTTCACAGATTACAGGATGGAAAATAAGGAGCCAGAGGGACCTTCAGAGCTTTTGTTTGCTGCCTGTGTGGCTTAGTTTAGGATCCCTCAGAAACAGACTCTGCACAAATTCAAGTGCAAGTAGCTTACTTGAGTGGGGGAGTGGGGATCTGAGATAGGAGAAAAGGAGGCCAATAGGAGGTGCATCATCAAGCAAGTTGCTGCTGTGGACAACCAGAACTCAATCCCACTGCACAACTTGGGGCACCAGGGCAGAACGTGAGCCTCAGAGTTATCCTGCATGAGGAGCAAGAGGTGAGGGCATGTGAGCATCAGCTCCCATCACTCTTTTGTCAAAGGCTGCACCTGGGATGGCACTGATGCTCCAGCATGTCTGGCTTGCTGTGTGCATGGGCAGAGCAGACCCTGGCCACCACACAGAGCCCCCAGATAAAGAGGCAGATGCTGGCTGTTCGAAGTCATGTTGGTATCTGTGGATTGTCAAGGCCCAAGGAGATACAGGCTGGGCATCTACAGCATCTGCTACTCTGTGTTCTCCCATCCTCCAGACTCGTGGACAAACTTTCTGTTCCCCACCCTCAAAGCCCAGGGAAAAACCTTCCCAGAATCAAGTAGGAGGTACACCTCCTTCTAATTGGTGCAGATGGTTTATTTTACTATTCACTATTCAGTAGCTCTCCGCCCATGTCACAGGGTCCCGTATCTAGCCCTCTTTAGCCCAGCCTGGTAACATGTTGGCAGCTCAGACTGACCACAGCCCTGTAACAATTCAATAAACTTGACAGATGGACACTCCTTCCATTCAGTAAATGTCTTACTGGATATTTGGAAATGCGATAGTCCACAGCCAATGGACTTTCAGCAGGTTCTTGTCAGCTTTGATGTTTTGGAGAGATTTCCAAATTTGGTTAAGCATAATGAGTTTGGGGGATATAGAGAACTGTGATTCTGAAGAGTCTCATGTTGGTCATTTCTAGGGGAAGAAGTCAGATTCGTCAGGACTCTGAATAGCATTTGCTTAAACTGTGGGTCAGCCAGCTGCGAGCTGACCACTTGGCAATGTCTGCGAGAAAGGCTAGGACCTCTGTAAAAGCAGAACCATTGACGCAGTTGCTGTCTGGTGTATGAGCATACTACCAAAGTTCAC
Organism: Lontra canadensis; assembly: GCF_010015895.1. Taxonomy (NCBI): domain Eukaryota; kingdom Metazoa; phylum Chordata; class Mammalia; order Carnivora; family Mustelidae; genus Lontra; species Lontra canadensis. The sequence goes on from NW_022631010.1 coordinate 8,794,433, forward strand.
TGAAGGGGCGCCTGGGTAGCTCAGTCGGTTAAGCATCTGCCTCTTGGTTTCAGCTCATGTCATGATCCCAGGGTCATGGGATCGAGCCCAGTGTGGAGCCCCGCATCAAGCTGTGGGGTCAGCCTGGGGTTCTGCTTGAGAGATTTTCTCCCTCTCCCTCTGCTCCTACCCTTGCTTATGCTCTTTCTCTCTTTCCCTCTCAAATAAATAAATACATATATCTTAAAATAAAAAAAGGGTTTACTGAATGAGTTGAGAGACCATCTGAGACTTGTCAGGTGATCTTGTACTAATGAAGCTATCTATTTCTTGAAGTCTAATGTCTTTCTGGTTTTCATCATTTTTTGTCTTTTTTCAATGTCAGTATCAGTCTTTAGTGGAGAATGAGAGACCTCAGAATCAGATGACTCTATTGAAAAGGATCTTAATAGATCACAGGACAGTTTCTCTGCTTCAGGCAACACCACACTTAAAAAAACATTCCTGACAGGATGCTGCTTACCCGAGGTCTGGAAACTCTCCCAAAGAAGTGGGAGAAATGCCACAGCCTGCCTGTTCTCAGTGTCTCTCCTTAATAAACTCTGGGTTTATCCTGGCTTGAATTTCAGTTTCAAATTTTTAACTAATGTCTTGATGATCTCCTAAGTCCTACAAAGGTTTATTCTGAAAAGCATCCTGGGTGATCTATGACCATCCTAGGCAAGGTGACAATATGTAATTATAGGAAGTCAAAAGTAGTATTTGGGGGAATTTAGTTGTCCAGGGAATCAGTGAAAAACACATGTAGGATTTGCTTTGAAATGCATCAACAAATAAGATGGATGGACAGATGGATAGACATGAGTTTTATAAGTATATAGTATAGTATAGCATAGTAATGTACAATAAATTATATATATAGTAAAGTAAATGTTAATGGTAAAATCTAAGTGGTGGGTATATAGGTCTTATTTGTAGATTTTTATCAAGTCTTCTGTATGTTTGAAAATTTTCATAACAAAATGTTGGAAAAATATATGCAGGATATGTTTTGAGTATTTAAATGTCTACCCACATACTTTTATTTATAACTTGGAGTTTTAAATAACCACAAACTTTCCTGAAGACAATCTGTTTACTTAATTGAAAATATACTTGAATATAAGAGATAACTTTATTGGCTCTTAACAGGTAGAACTAATTAAACAATCAATAGATCATTCATAAGTACCTCCAAATTGCTCTGGGAGGTATCAGTATATATGGATATGATCCTCATCTTCAAAAAACTTAAGTTCACATTGGGAAAATTCTTTTTATATTGATCTATCCAGATATCTATCTCATATACCTGAAGTCTGGTTTTACCTAATCTCTCATTTGCATCACCAACACCAGCATTTTTCTGCCCAGATCATACAACTTACATTTATACCATCAACATTAGCCATGTCATGTATGTCATCTACATCCATGTTCAAAGTGAGAGCATTTACATCTCCTCTTACATCTTCTCGTCTGTCTTTTCATATTCTTTTCTAACATCGATGTATCTATATTACCTACAGCTACACTTTCTTGTCCATCATCTGCATTGTCTACATCTATGCTCACATCCTCATCAACATCTACCTGACATTACATCCACATTGTCTAAAGCAGTGGTTCTCAACCACGACAACTTCGTACCCAGGAGACATCTGGCAACATCCAGAAATGTTTCTGATTGTCACAGTTCCCCGCAGGAAAAGTGTGCCCCTGGAATCTAGTGAGTAGAGCCCAGAGATGCTACTAACTATCCTACAATGCACAGGACAGCTCCGAAAATAAAGAATAATTCAGCCCAAAATGTCAATAGTGCTGACATTTGAGAAACTCTAATCTGTCATCCACATCAACTACATCCACGTTTATGGCTATGCCAGTCTCATCTACATCTCTGTTGGCAGCTACTCTATATTTATATCTGTATCACTACATCTGCACTTACTTCAATGTCACGGACAGCTCCATCACAACATTTACAATATCTACATCAACGTCACCTACTTTACCACAGACAACATCTACATCTCTATGATGTACGTCTTTTATTTCTGCATCTACCTGTATACCTAATTAGCAGCTCAGAGCCTCGTTGTTATATCAGAATGAGAATTTTAATTCTCCCCTCCTCTGGCCACATATAAAAATGTGAGTGGAACAGAGGTAAACCATTGTCGATCACACTCCTTAAAGTATAAGAGGCAAAGAGTTCTTTGCGGGCTTTGTCCCGGTCTCCAAGGGCAATTTTCGTTCCTGCTAATGGAAGCCAAAGAGGCTTCCATTTTGAGCTGGACTGAAATAAGAAGTGAAGCATGGGCCTGTTGGATTTCATTCATGCCCTCTCTTTGCTTGACAATCTCCCAGAACCAGAGGGAATCTATACAGACAGCATTGTCTCTCATAGGGTGATAGAGAATAATTTCTTCTCAAAAGAGCAATCACTGCTGAGACCGTGGCATGGTTTGATCACATCTGGTTCTACCTGAACTGGTCTGGCACAAGGGAAGCCACAGATCCCACTATTTGGCCAAGTGCTTTGGGCCATGGAGTAGTTAAAAGACCTTGGATTCTGGACGAAAACAGCACCTCAGCTACAACATTCATGTAAGCCTCCTTAGCCGTATAAGCTGATTTGTCAGTCAAGACAAAAGTGAAATGATGTTTCCAGAAGAAATTGAGAACTTGGGAGATAAGACAAACAATAGCAAATCCCTGAGTCTTCCATACCCCGTGACCTTTGCCAAATAGCTTTGCTTCCCTGCAGAAGCCTGTGCCTCCTGGAGACCAGTAGTTTTCCTCCAGGAATAAGATTGGCCCTAGGCAAAATTTCAAAACAGTCTCTCACCACCCATTTAAATCCTCATTCATTGTACGGTTTCTAAATTCTCAAAAACATATTAATCTTTGGGACTTGGAAGTAAAAAAAATCAGAGAATCTTTACTTATTATTGTGGATTTCTTTTTTTAAAGATTTATTTATTTATTTTAGAGAGAGAAAGAGAGCGTGTGTGCAGCTGCACAAGTGGGGGAGGGGCAGAGGGAGAGGGACAGAGAATCCTGAGCATGGAGCCTGACTGGGAGCAGGGTGGGGGTGGCTCCATCCCAGGACCCTGAGGTCATGACCTGAGCCAAAACCAAGAGCTGGACATTTAACCAACTGAGCCAGCCAGGTGCCCCTATGGATTTCTTAGAAAATATTTTTTTAAAGTTAAGTTCTATGCCCAACATGAGGCTTGAACTCATGACCTTGAGATCAAGAGTCATACATTCTACTGGCTAAGCCAGGCAGATACTCTTACTTCTTAAAATATTTTTAATAGATGAGAAATATGCAGCTTATGTATACAAAAAAATTGTAGACTATAGCAAATATCCAAACATTATAAAAATATATAGGTATTCATATTTATTTTGTTTGCAAGAGTGTCTCTCCCTAGGATGCCTGGGTGGCTCAGTCGGTTAAGCTGCTGCCTTCAGCTCTGGTCATGAGCTGGGGGTCCTGGGATCGAGTCCCGTATCGGGCTCCTTGCTCGACAGGAAGCTTGCTTCTCCCTCCGCCTCTGCCTGCCACTCTGCCTGCTTGTACGCGCTCTCTCTTTTTCTCTCTGATAAATAAATAAAATCTTAAAAAAAAAAAAAAAGAATGTCTCTCCCTTAGCAGCAGATAGGACCAGGAACACATACTTACAATATGGTAATAACTATAGGCACGAAGGCAAATCATACCGGCATATCTCCACGACACGCTTGGGAAATGTCTACCTGAACCTTCAACTCCAGGGCTAGCGCTTCTTGCTCCTTCAGTGGATCCCCTCAACAGATCCCTTCAGACCAGTGGTATCTCTCTGCTCATGGTTCAGCTTTGATTCTCACCGGAGAATTGTAATACCTTCTCCTGTTTTCCCGATTTCTCAATTTGTCTCAGAATTTGGTATCTGCAAAGTATATAAATTGTCGAAGAAACACTGGGAAGGAATTCCCTCATGGAAACACTCCTCAGCAGCTCCTCATCTGGTACCACCTCGCGTGCTCTCTGCCCAAAGCCCCTTGCTACTCGGTCGCACTAAAACTGCCCTTTCAAGCTTCAAAGATACACACTCCCCTCCAGCAAGACTCTGGTTCTCTCTGCATTGACTTTAGGCTTCAGGAGGGAAGCAATGTGACTGAGTAGAAGAACTACGGCGACTCCCGTGGGGAGTAGAAGCATAATCAAGACAATGAAAGCATGTCTGCAAGTGTGGAAAAGAGTCCAAGGCATTCCTTCCCTGGGTCGTAGAAGCAAATGCTTCCAAGGGCCACATAAGTGATAAACTGTGGGAACTCAGCTAAATGTTAAGACCGCAAAAGTGGTGGAGATTAGTGTGGCCAGACAGGAGAGTGCAAGCCTCAATGAAAAGCATTCAAATTCAAGTATTTAAAACTATCAACCAATACAAACCACTACAAACCAATACAAACCACTGAAGGCCAGGCTCTACCAGGTTGGGATCTCTGCATTGAATGCTGCCTGTGGTTTAGACAATCTAGATGGCTTGGGGTAGGTGCACCCTGCATTTGCAGTCAAACCTTAAAAGAAGATTGAGGAAAGTGTTTTCCCAAAGGCTGGAGTACAATGAGTGAAATACAGGCATAGCCTTTTACTAGGTATGGGCCCAACAGAAACCAATTCCAATTGCTAGGCCAACTTCAGACCCCAACAGTTAAAATCACAGATTAAAAGATTCTAACCAATCACAGTTCAGAAGAAATAATAATAATTTTTAAAAACCAAGTAGGCAAGGGGCCCTTGGGTGGCTTAGTCAGTTAAGAGTCTGACTCTTGATTTCGGCTCAGGTCGTGATCTCAAGGTTGTGAGACTGAGCCCCACGTCCAACTCTGTGCTGAGAGTGGGGCCTGCTTAAGATTCTCTCTTTCCCTCTGTCCTCCCCAACCCCCTCCACGTGTGCTCTGTCTCTCTTTCTAAAAAATAAAAACCAAGTAGGCAAAATGACAGTATTTCTAATGTTAGACTTTTATAAATTGAGTAATCATATGAGAAAGAAAATTCTATCTCATGTGAGTGCTGTGCTTTTGTAAGCAAGGAACATATATACGACTCGTCTTATTATCCACCATTCAATTATTGCACTTATGTCAGGAATGTTTCCTTTTATTAGATAATTGGTTGATTATCCTTATCAATAAGCAAATTCAAACACAATCCTAAAATTATATAACTCAGAACAGTTTTACATGAATCTACTGGAAGTAGGGGTAAGGGGACTCATTGGCAATATAACCACAATTGTTCAATGTGATCTTCCCTTATAGCTCTGGTGGATTTATTTTTATTTTCATTTATTTTATTTTTTAATTTTTTTGGATTATTTTCATTTTTAAGTGAAAGCTTGTCTAAAGTATACAAACGTGTAGAATGGTATGTGACTACTGCTTGCTATTCTGACAGCCAGATCTTTATTCTTTCAACTTCAGACCAGGATGCCAAATAAAAGACTAGATTTGGGGGAAAAAAAGAAATTCCAACCAACATAAATGTCAGTTGCTTAGATCTCTTCTGACTGTGATGATGGTTTCCTTCCATATAAAGATCTCAGTTCTCATAGCATTTTTCATCCTGTAGGTATTTAAAATTTTATTTTTTAATGACATCTGAATCTTTCTATCAGATTGAGGTGATCTTTGCAGGGCAAAAAAGTGTTGAACTCTACTTGTATCCTAAAAATCTCCTTGCCCTGCTTCCTTAATGTAACTATTAAGGATTTTAATATCACTACTGTCTCTTTCACTTGAGATGTTGAGATGATTCTTTTTTTTTTAAGATTTTATTTATTTATTTGTCAGAGAGAGAGAGAGAGAGAATGAGCACAAGCAGGGGGAGGGGCAGGCAGGGGGAGAAGCAGGCTCCCTGCTGAGCAAGGAGCCCCGTGTGGGACTTGATCCCAGGATCCTGGGATCATGGCCTAAGCCCAAAGCAGACGCTTAACTGACTGAGCCACCCAGGAGTCCTGAGACACTGGGATGGTTCTTGCCCATCTGGAAGAGAACATGAGAGAGAGTGTGTGTCACAGGGGAAGGACGGTGAGTGTTAAAAGTCAGACAAGCTTGTTTTTTAAGTCATTACTAGTTGTGTGTCCTTGAGCAAGTCACTTAACTTCTCTGAACTTTGGTGTTCTTCGCTTCAAAATGAGGATGATGAACCAAAAGATAAGTGCTTTGGAGAACAATAAAGCCTGAGGAAGGATAGGGAATGCCTGAAACAGAGGGAGAAGGACAGAAATGATAGTGACCACACAGTCAGCACATCACAGGAATGAAGGAGGCCCTCAATAAATGAATGACAACAGTTCTTATTTTTCCTTTCCTTCAGTCGTCTCATACATATCCCCCCTCATTTTCTTTGTTTATGAAGTTCTGCATTAGTTTCCCAATATGGTAGCTGGTTCCTAATATGGTGTCAAATTGCCATAACTTGGATGGCCTAAAACAGCAGACATCCATTGTCTTTCAGTTCTGGAACCAGAAGTCCAAAATCAAGAGGTCAGTAGGGCCATACTCCCTCTGAATCCTACAGAAAAGACTCTTTCTTTGCTTCTTGCTACTTTCTGGTGGTTGACAGCAATCCTTGACATTCCTTGGCTTCTCTTTGCACCACTTCAATTTCTGAGTCTCTTGTCCCAGGTCTCTTCTGTCTCTGTATCCAAATCTCCTTCCTCTTATAAAGAAACCAGTCACTGGATTTAGGGCCCATCTTAATCTAGCATGACCTCACTTAACTAATGGCATCTGCAAAACCCCTATTTCCAAAATAAGATTACATTCTGAGGTTCCACATGAAAAAGAATTGGTGGGGGGACATTATTTCACCCAGTACATTCACTTTGGCGCATCCAAATCTCACCCACTGGGAAGACCTAGCTCTTTACCATCACTGAAGTGTATTGTCCTTGACTGCGACAGCTACTCTGACCATCCAGTCATGTGAACCATGGGATCATGTCTGTTCTGTAGCTGGTAGTATGTTCATGAGTCTTTAGCAACCAGTTCTTTGGGGAGGGAAAGACCTGATATATAAAGAGAGGGAGAGAGAGACTATACACACACACACACACACACACACACACACACATATATATGTATCTATATATATCATATATCACATATACATATGGTTTCTGTGTGTAATATTCCCACGATGGCTGAGTTCAAGCTGCCAATGTGATGTCAGCCAACTCTCTTGAAATTCCTGAAAATGTAACAGTCAACTCTCATGAACTAGTACAAGCCAGCTCCAGCATGAGTGGCACACTGCCTTGTAACTGCTATTTTGTCTTTAATGTTATTCATCATCCTAGGAAATAATAAGCTTCTCTGGCATATGTTTACTTAAAAGCCAGCTCAAAAATCAGCTCCAATGGAAGCCTTGGGACATCCCTGCCAACCTTTGTACTGGTCCTACTTTATATTTCCTCTAAGGAAGCACTCAGTACCTTGGATTATAATTATTTATTTGTACCTCTGAACTCCTGATAGGCTCGTTGAGGGCAGTTATGATGTGTCCTAACTGTCCTTGAGTCCCAACAACTCACATAATGCCAGACCCAGCAGGGACTTTATTGTCAAACTGAGGAAAGGGGTCAGAGCCTCTGTCTTGTCTTGTCTTTCTTGGTGCCATGTTCACAACAAGCATTCAGTATATCCTTCCTAGAATCAGACAATGTTGTAGTTTTAATACCCCTCAAAGCAGACCACCTACCTTCCTGTTGGTTAAACATCTTCCCCAACAATGGTTCCCACATCTGGTTATGTATCACTCATTCATTCAACAATATGCCGTGAGCAGTCACTATGTGCTGGCACTGTTGTAGGCACTAGGAACAGAGTACAGAATGAAACAGGCAGAGAAGCCCTGCCCTCATGGAGCTTGCACTCTAGTAGAAGAGGTAGGCAGCATACAAATAAGGAAAAACACGTATGTTGTTTTACTAGTGGTGATAAGTGCTTTGGAGAACAATAAAGCAGGAGGAAGGGTAGGGAATGCCTGCAACAGGTGAGGGAGAAGGTTTGGGAAGCCCTCACTGAAAAGGTGGCATTGAAGCAAAGCTCTCAAGGAGGGAGAGAACATATGGGTCTCTGGCTCTGCATGAGGAAATAGTAAATGCAAAGGACCTGAGGCAGAAGGATGCTTGGCATGGTTTGGGAGCAGCACAGGAACTTGCATGGCTGAAGCACTGTGCACAGGGGAGCATGGCACGAGAAGTGAGAGAAGTAAAGGGAGCCAAATCATAAAGGGCTGGTGATCAGTGTAATGATTCTGGTTTTGTGTATGAGTTGGGAGACATTGGAGCATTTTGAACTGAGCAGTGGCATGAGTTGAATAGACATTTTAGTGTGCTCTGTCTGGCTGCAGTATGGAGGATGTACTATCAAGAGACAACGGGAGAAGGAGGGAGACCAGTGAGGAGGCTGTTCATTTACCTAGCTGAGGGAAGATGGTGACTTGCGGCAGTGGCGGTAGGAGTTAGAGATGGAAATTAGCAGTTAGATTTTGGATATATTTTTGAGTCTTCAGGATTTGCCAAAAGACCAACTATTGGATATGAGAGAATAGAGGAGTGAAGGGTGACTCTAAGGTTTGTGGCTGAGTATGGAGACATCCTTGACTGGTATGAGGTCCCAAACTCCTACCACACATTATACAACCTTGGGCTAGAGTAGAGGTGGCTCAGGAAGGTCAGAGATGAATCAGAAATAAGAACAGTCACAAGAAGTCAGATTGGAGATTGGGCCCAACCAGGAAGAAATGTGGCCTGACGCTGAACTCTCTGTATCTCTCTTAACAGAAGCTAAGGGAGATCCAAAGCCTCAGTAAGGCTGAGTCCATGGACACAGAGTAAAGCATGTGAGTGATCCTCAAAGTTGAACACAGGGTAAAGCATGTGAGTTGTAGACAGAGGAGAACAACAGTGGCAGTCAAAAGATACTTCAAGATCAACACCTCCTCACCCCCACTAGAGGTTAGGCCAGATGCTGTCAGGGTACAGAGATTTAAAAAAAAAAGACCTGCACTCCCTTTCCAGGAGTCCTGGAAGGTCTTCCAAACCACCACCCACTCTGCAGTGTTCACATAAATGTCCACTTCAGCAGCAACCCCCAATCCCAAGAAGGTTATCATGGGAGTTACTGTTTTTATGTACACCAAGAGCATAGTTGGCCACTGAGTGGGCCCTGGCTCACAGATAATGTATGAGCTGAGGGACCCTAAGAAGATTAGTAACTGAAGAGGGTTTCTGGGGAAATCTCTGCACTGTGCTGAAATTCCACTCATGGACTCCCTCTCCTCAGATATCTTCAGGGACAAATTGTTCTGAAATCGTTCCAGGAGTAATATTGGTTTGGAGTCTCCCAGCATTCATTACCACTTTATAATAGCATATTTTGTACAAATTACACTCTTCACTTTTAGATCTGGTATGCTGGGATGTTAATCATCCTGGAAACACAGGCAGATGATAGAAACTAGGCCATCTAGATGCTTACTCTAGAGTGGAATGACAAGAAGGCAGATCATGGGGTCTTACCTCCCAAAGTTCTTTTGGATTCTCTCTTTCATCTGGAGGGACAAGGAGAAATGGAAAAGGACATGGGAAGGAAGGGACTGGGGGCCATTGACTGACTCGGCACTTTGATGCCTGTCCTGAGGCTTGTGTTATTACCTCCCATGTGCCCTTTTCTCCCAAATTAAGAAGTAGCAGCATCCAAGAAACCATCTTGCGGACTGACCTAGAGAGCAGAGAGTAGGAATGTATGTGTATGATACTCTGCCTCTTATACACTCTTCCTGGTTTTTTTCTCCCTCCACATCCTCACTGTCAAAACAGTGTCCTGAGTAGTATAATAAAATGGTGAATTATTATGCAAACAAGCCATTGCTCTTGATTTTGAAGACTGTTGTCTATCCATTTCATAGAGTCCTTGGGTGAATTCAGGAACTGAGGGATTCAGATTCACTTTTCAGTGACTAAACCATCTCCTTTGAGACAATTCCTATGCTGCTCTGATGTATCTTCCCCATTTCCTTGGGCTATATAAATTCAGTGAGGTCTTCTGGATGCCCTTTTGCTTCCTCTTCCATCTGTGGGCTGGAAACTGCCCCATGTTCCAGGAGGTTCAGGAGGTTCCAATGAACCCCAAGCCTTCTGCCTTTAGTCTGCAGGATCTAGGGAACCACTTTTCCCTATTGGTCATATTCCAGCAAAGGTTCTTTCTTCCTAAGTTAGCTATGAAGTCTGCCTCCACTATACTTCTAGGGGGAAAGGACCAAATCCAGTAAGTGTGCCAATGTTTATTTTCCTACCTGATAGGGTCACATGCCTTCTGAAAGACAAAAAGATTGAGTTGAGAGTGGCTCATTCACTGGTTACTTCTAGTTTCAGGGAGTACCATATTTATATGGCAGTATATTATGTGGTGCTCTTACCTCAGCCTTGTGAGTGAGTACAAAAGAGAGAAAAGGCAGCTAGGGGAGAGTGGGAAAGAGAGGGAGAGCAATCCTTCAGTAATACTTATGAGAAGTGGCCCACCATACATATATATCTTTGTTACCCAGAACAAAAATATGGGCGATTACATCTTGGGAGTTTTGGGACTGCATATATTTACTTAATAGGAATGGCTCCTCAAGGACCGTTATGAATGATTGGGAAATAAAATATTCATAGGTGTAAAACTGAAATTAGCCTACATGGAGTTTTCCCAGAGTTTACATCCACAGAATACATTTTTGTAGAGAAGAGGCCTGCCTGGGAGTTGATGTACTCTAATATTCCCCATAAATAATTAAAAATTCACCATCAGCAGAAGAAAGCCTCCTCCTAAAGCAAAGAGGGTTTTATTCAGTCTGCCAGACCGCTCAGAATCACAGAGGCAGAACCAACTTACATTTCATGACTCCTGAGGATGAGCTGCAGAGAGAAGGGCCAGGGGAATTCAGCAGGCAGCACAAGAGGGAGACCTTAGAACACCCTGTGCAGGACTGGACCAGTGACAGCCATGCTGGCCTGAAGCTGGTGTGACTTCAAGGTTATGACCACCATGCCTGGCTTGGTGCTGAAAATTCCACAAATGGAAATATATGTTTTGGAATGAGACCAAATTTCACAAATCCCTATGAAGAGTACCATAGAGAGAAGGCTTTTTAATCGGAAAAGGACAAAGAGGCTGTGGGCATCAAGGGGAGTTGGCACTAAGATGGGAAGGACCCAACAAAACAGGGTGTGGGTCCCGGCATCTCTGCTACCACTGCCTGACACAAGTGCTGGAGGGAGGGCCATACAACCCAAGTGCTTCTCCAGGGGCACCCCTTAATACCCTTAGGGGTGACCTACATATTCCCTCTTGTTTCTGGGCTTGGAGGAATTCTAAAACTCATCCAATCTTTCCCATTAGTTCTGTCTTAGGGACTGTGAATCTTCTCCTTCACTCGGAACCCATCTGCTTTTATTTTGGGAAGATTCCTCATGATCTCTGGTCCAGTTGGAGCATTCCCTCTTATACCACAGCACTCATATAGGTAAGCAACGTGGAAGCATTTTTCAATCTTATGTTACACATATATCATTTTGAACAAGCTGAACTTGGAAGGTACACTCAGGAAACAGCTTCAATCTTCTCTCACAACTGCCTTCAGGCATGCTCTGTCAAATCTCCTTTCCCGATCCTTGAACACTATCAGGCAGGAACAACAGCTTTTCATTAACTCTGGACCGTTATAACAGTCCAGACTTCTATTTTTCACCCACTTCAAAGCTCCTCCAGCACCCAGCTGCTGCCTGACTCAGAACCAATCATGGAAAAGAGGAAAAGGCTGGCTCATTCTTTTGTTCTCCTTGTTTCTTTCTTTCCTATCATAACCAGCCCCTCTCCCAACCCCCTCCACCCAGCTCCTTCTGGTTTGGAACAAGGCAGAAGATCAAAGAAGACTGAGATGGGATCAGAGTTCGCCAGTGTTCTCTGTAGTTCTCCAGGGGACCTCCAGATGCTGGCTTGCCCTTTCACAAAAGATCTTTCTCGATTCTTTAGTCTTCCATGGTAACCTCCTCACTCCACCAATCCCTGACAGGCATGATGCTCCCTGTCTGATCTTTCACAACGCCTCTCAGCTACCATCATGAGTACATCCCTGGGTTCCCTTGCTCCATCAAGCAGGAGCCTTTTTTGGGTGACTCAAGACGAGTAACATTTCATGCAGTCCACTTGGCCCAGGGAAGCTCTCTAGATACACAGATGCTCCAGCCACTGTCCTTCTCCCTAATTTGCAAGCTGCTCCAAGGGACTTGCCACTGTCTCCATCTTCATTTAACTCCTGAACTATTGACTAAAATTGCCCTTTGGTCTCCTTCCCTTTCTCCTCAGAGCTTTATAGGAAGTCTTTGTTATCTGCAGCTTAGCAAGCTTCCAGCCAGGAAATGAGATGTCAGTCTCCCTTCCTGCAAACAACCCCACTTTTTGTGAACTTCTCTCGAGGGGCCTCTCACTTGGCAGAGGTAGGAAGCAGCATCATGACACAGTACAGGGCTCCCTATCAACTAGATTCTTTCTCCAACCAGTCCCCTTTGCATTTCTAAGTTCTGACAGCCACTGCGCCTGGGTTAGTGAGTCTCATAGAGAAGGGCCTGACTCCTCTCTTTGGAACATGTGGGCACTTAAAACCCATGTTCTCTAGTTGTGAGGCTTCAGCCAAAAGTCAGACATAATAAGAAAAATTCTATTTAACAGCTAGTAATAGGTTTGTGAATATATGTGTCATCATTCAATTTCCTCCAGGAGCCAACCCTGAGACAAAAATCTGACTGGAAATAATTTATTCTGGAGATAATGCTAAGAAGCAGAGACAAGGGGTGGAGAAGCAAACAGGAAGGAAAGGCAGGTCCAAGGAGCTTGGTATCAGGAACGTTCCATTGTGGGTCACTAAAGCTTAGTCCCATTGGAAACCTCTCAGAGCCTCTGTGGAACACACACCTCAGAGGGATCTGGGAATCTGGGGGAAGTCTCAGCACTCTGTAGAGGTACATTTGCAGGGCAGCAGTTTCCATGGTATTACCATTTTCCTGACATGCCATGTTTTCTCACCCTCCTCTGCAGACCTGGAGTCTACCCCACGCCGCTCCTACCTTTCCTCCCTGGCTGGCTGATGAACTCTGCTAGAGTAGATGGGGTATAATTCCTTTCACCATTAATGTTGGGATTGACTGTGTAATTTGTTGTAGGCAAATATGCATGAACCACGGTGCTTGATATGTAGTGAGCATTTATATATGCAAATGAAATTGATGAGTTTTGAGAGAAAAGCTAAATTCAGTACCTGTACTGCTAGGTGGTTTTGACCTATATGCCCTTCATTTGTTTGCTCTCCGGTTCCTTGCTCTATTCTGTATCATTAGAGGGGCTGTTCCTTGCAAACCATATTGCTCTGGCTTCCCTGCTGGTCATACCCAGGTATGTTAGTCAATAAGAGGCACAGGCACTGAAAGAAAAGAGAAGCCAAGAGAGGTCTCCCCCTTTTTCTCCTTGGGAAGTAGAGGATGCATTGGTAGAAGTGGCTGCTTCTCTTCTGTGTTTCCGGCTCTTACCAGACAATTCTCCCTCCATGGCCCCAAATTCTGCCTTTCTAGCCTGCGGAATTTCCCACTCTTACCAAGTGGCTCATGTTTCTAGGCTCCAGTGAGGATACAACATTTCTTTATCCTTCCATTCCCTAGAGGTACAGCAGCTGCCTGCATTTACTAATCTCTGCGTTTCCTCTTGTTCCCCTATTTGCTCTTTCAGCTTTTCTAATCCCTGTGTATTATTTCCTTTATTAAATTCCTTATAGTGGTTTCACTTTCCTGGCTGGACGCTCATGGATAATCTATTTCAGGAGCCATGTACAAAACCATGCTTTTTTCTAGACCCTGGTTCCTAAAAGAGACCTGCTTTCCTTCTTAATTTTTTTTTTTTTGAGAACATTCCCGACAAATGCTCTTCGCCGTGGCTTCTCTTCTTTTCCTATGGTAATAGTATTTTATACTACTTGAAAAAAGATTATATCCAAAACATTATCAGTAATCAAAAAGCTAAGTCTTACCAATATTGTAAAGACGTCAGCTGCCCGCAAATTGATCCATAGATTTGATGCAATTCTTCTCAAAATCCTAACAGATTTGTCACGTGGCAATTGGCAACAAATTCTAAAATTTATATGAAAATGCAAAGGTCAAGAATAACCAATGCCTTCCAGAAGAAAAACATGTAAGTTGGTTTTAACCAGATAGCAAGGCTTATTAAAAAGCTGTGGTGAAGGGCACCTGGGTGGCTCAGTGGGTTAAGCCTCTGCCTTTGGCTCAGGTCATGATCTCAGGGTCCTGGGATCGAGCCCCAAATCATCGGGCTCTGCTCAGCAGGGAGCCTGCTTCCTCCTCTCTCTCTGCCTGTCTTTCTGCCTACTTGTAATTTCTCTCTCTGTCAAATAAATAAACAAATAAATCTTAAAAAATAAAAAAGCTGTGGTGATAGAGAAAATGTGGTGCTGCTCCAAGGATAAATAAATAGACAAATGAGACAGATCAGTATTATGGAAGAATCTAGAAACATACTTATGTGCATATGAACTCTAGGGTTGGTTTTTTTTTTCAGTGACACTATGCAGTAGGTAAGAAAGGATGATCACTTCAGTAAAAAATTCTCAGGACAATTAAGTAGCAATGTGGTAAAAAGTGTGACTGTACCCCTAACTCATACCAGGTTTATTCTAAGCTCTGGTTCCTAAGGAAAATATTGGTTTTCCTCTGTCATTCTGCTTTGAAAGAATTCCTTAGAAATGTTCTTTCCAAAAGCTTTTTTCCCCTGGTACATGAAGATCTAAATATGAAAGGCAAAATAATAAAAAGTTTGTAAAATAATGAGAACAAAGAAAGGTCAGTCTGAATATAGGAACTGGTTGTGAGCCAATTCACAATAATGAAAAGAATTTTCTTGATGAGTAATAAACTCAGCCTAAGTCCTATCTGAGAGACCATGAGATGACATTAACATTTTTAACCCTGTG